>NC_047103.1:45882364-46482364 GCF_902500255.1 Thalassophryne amazonica | reverse complement strand
TTCCTAATAGTATTCATACACTAAACTCACTTACTCCAGTTAAGGGTCAGCTGGAGCCTACCCCAGTGGTCTATGGACAAGAGGCGGGGTGCTCCATATATAAGCAGACAAACACATTCACGGTCAAAGTTTCTAACTCACCTAATCTGCATGTCTTTGGAAACACGGGGATAACATACCGACTCCCCACAGAAAGAACCAGGCGGGAAACGATTCCACTACCTGCTTGCTGTGAAGCAACAGTGGTAAGCACTAATCCACAGTGCTGCCCAGGGGCGCACCAGTAAAAATAATCTTTCAAACAAACACTGATATTTCAGATTAGGGGTTTAAATACTGGTGGCCCTGCGACAGACTAGCGTCCTGTCCTGGGTGTACCCCGCCTCGCGCTCTATGACTGCTGGGATAGGCTCCAGCCCCCCGCGACCCTTAATTGGACTAAGCGGTAGAAGATGGATGAATGGATGGATGGATGGATGGTTTAAATGCTGCCGAGACACATTAGGTGTCTGCCTGGGCGGTTGCCATCTGGGACCAAGGATGGTTCTGTGGTGTGGAGACTATTGAAAAACCAAGATACAATGACCCTCTTCTCATGCATAATATCACATCACATAACATCATCCTAACAGAGCACGAACAAAAAGTCAGAGTGAAAAGTACATCTTCAACCAAAATCAAAACAGCAAGTGGCGTCCCTCAAGGGTCGACCCGCTCCTTTTGGACATCTACATTAGCGGTCTACCCAACAGCTTCTTATCCTCCACATATTTGTTTATCGATGTCACTAAAATCTTTGAATGTTACCAGGGCATTTCATTGGAGGAAGAAAGCTCTGCTAGTGACATCCACCAAGATCTGCACCAGCTCGATGACTGATTACAACATTGGTTACTTCAATTTAATGCTCAAAAGCATCATCCACAAACCCCACCATGAGATTTCTGTAACACCAAAGTATCTAAGACTGACAGATCAGCAGTTCTCCTAAAATATGTAAACCACAAAAATGAATTGGGTATCACAATTGACAGCACCTAAACCTCACACTGAAAAAGAGAATGTTTGAACCAACTTAAAGTGTTACAATTTGTAAAAACCTGAATGTTTGAACTTAAGTTTGTAAGTTAGAGTTGATTTAACTTTCAAACCTAAATTGTTTGAACTTAAGTTTCATAGCAAACACAACACAACAGCTCAAGGATTATTCTCATATTTGAATATTATCTCAAATATTCCTTCAAACCAACATTGCACCCAATGAGTTCAAATGTCACACATTCTCAATAAATGTTGGTTTCTCAGAATGCAAAAGATGGAGAACCACACCCAGTTATTCTGGGTCAGTCTCAAAACTTCTCCATTGCCGCTCATACTTTGTTCACGTTGCTGTAATTCTGGTCGTGTTGACTCTATTCTATAGACCATCAGTTACACATGTTTAATGGTCAGTATTCTTGGTGAAACATAGCGCAGATGAGATGTTGTTGCTTTATATTTAATTTTTTCTCATAAAGTTATCTGTTCCTGTGGAAGCAGTGGAAGTACTATTTTAAGACTGTAGACTGCAGTATGTCATAATGCTACCAATTATCATTTAGTGCCATTTAATCTGTGGGCTATGTGTCTGTCATTGGATACAAAAGCAGTTTTTGGTGTACATCTGGTGCAAATCTGCAATATAGACTTCCATGCACTCAGTAAATAAAATATTGTATAGCAGCACACAGGGTAAGAAGCACACAGAGTTTTGCAAAATGTAAATACAAATATAAATACCAGAAATACTGGTGGGTACTGGCTACCACTGTTTCTCTTCAAAACTGAACATTTTACTGCAAGTATGTACTTTGAGGTTTGGTTGCATGTATTTATTGGACATAAATCCTGCCCTAAATTGTACTGAATTAATCTAATTTTGTTTAATATTATTGTGAGTGCAAACTTGGAAAAAAAAGCATTTATTTAGCATTTTAAATTAAAAGATCCCATGTTGACAAATTTGCATGTGCTGTGGACATGCAAGTTGGTCTACTTTGGGAAATCCCAGCCTGGGCATTTTTACAGAGATGCATGTTCAAAGGAAAAAATAAATATTTAAGTGGGATTACCGGAAGGCAAACTGGAACTGTTAGACATGGTTTGACTGATAAAATGTGAAAAAAGTCATACATGCACAATGTGAAAACATGAGGACGAAAAGTGTGAAAGCAGATTAATTTAAAATCAAAAGCAAGGACCCCTAAGGATTCTTACCACAGAACGTCCGGGGTGGGAAAGGCTCTGAGTTTGGCAGAAATCCGGTAAGATTTCTGTCCTGCTTGTGCTTTAATCACACATCCATTTCTGGGCTTCAGACGGATGAACGGGTGATCTAAAGCAGAAGACACGCCACATGTGACCATGAAGCATTGAGAAAGAAAACAAATAGCCATCACAACTTTCAACAGCAATCTACAAAAAGATGAAGAAATAACAAGAAGCCAGTCCATCATAATGAAACTCATCATTTCTTTAAAAATCACGCCACAATTAGTCAGAGCTGTAAACCAAGAACACTCACCAAAGACATTTACGGTGACGTTCTGCTGTTTGACCATTTCCCCGCTGTTCACACGACATGTGTACAAGCCTCTGTCGGAGCGCTGCAGCTTTGAGATGGTGAGGATGCTGTAAAACAGCACATGTTTTCTGTATCGTAGGATCCTCTTGGAAATGGAGCTGCTGCTGGTGTTCTGTTTGAAACAGAGGAAGGTTGAAACATATTTCTGATGTGTGACTCGTTTGCTGCTCCTTTTTAAAAAACCTGCCCTAATGACTGCTGCTGTAGTTAAGACACTCAATAAGTGTGGATACAATGAATTGAATATGAGAATATTACTTCCTGTTTTTATTACTGCTGCCTCAAAATGAAATTGTTTGATGTGAAACTTTCTCCAGCATAACTTCATATATCTTCAAATATTCAACTCCAGGATAAAAGCTGCAGTTAATGTACAAATTGTGACTTTTTACCTCCATGAACAAAGTTGGAGGTTATGTTTTCACCTTTGTTTGTCTGTTTGATTTTGAACAGCATGTAACCCACAATTTTTCATATATCATTATGAAATTTTTACTAAAGATTCATATCCTGATAGACAAGAATTTTAATTTTCAATGTTATAGGTCAAAGTCAAGAAAAATCTTGGAAAACTGGACAAATGTTTGAACAAATGTTCAAAAATTCATAACTGTGCCAAAAATGATCAAATTTATTTCATATTTGACAGCGCTAGGTAGGATGGTATCCTTTATCAACTGGCAAAGTTTGATCTGGTGTCACAGACCGAACAGTCTCCCCTAAAAATCGGTCCCCCCTAAAAATTGGTCCGCCTTTTGCAGCTGCACATGCGTCATTTCAGAGCTCTGCCACTCGTCTAAGACAGAGTCTCTTCACCCAAAGCGATCATATGGATTAATGGGATTATTAACCATCAGATGGCAAAGTAAAACCTCTTAAATCATTCTAAAGTCAGTTTTAAGCAGAAATGAGGCCGTTTTAAGCACAAACTCGGCAAACTTCCGTGGCGCTTTGAAATGGCTGACGCGCAGTGAAGGCATCAGCTAGCAGCTCATTTAGCTGTGGCGCTCTGGTCACTTCTGCCGCCTTAATGCTGAATTTATGTGGAAATGATTGTTGTACAAAAGTTTCAGATACAGTGAGGAAAATAAGTATTTGAACACCCTGCGATTTTTCAAGTTCTCCCACTTAGAAATCATGGAGGGGTCTGAAATTTTCATCTTAGGTGCATGTCCACTGTGAGAGACATAAAAAAAATTTCTGGAAATCACAATGTATGATTTTTTTAATAATTTATTTGTATGTTACTGCTGCAAATAAGTATTTGAACACCTGTGAAAATCAATGTCAATATTTGGTACAGCAGTCTTTGTTTGCAATTACACAGGTCAAATGTTTCCTGTAGTTTTTCACCAAGTTTGCACACACTGCAGCAGGGATTTTGGTCCACTCCTCCATACAGATCTTCTTGAGATCTTTCAGGTTTGGAGTTTCAGCTCCCTCCAAAGATTTTCTATTGCGTTCAGGTCTGGAGACTGGCCAGGCCACTCCAGGACCTTGAAATGCTTCTTATGGAGCCCCTCTTTAGTTGCCCTGGCTGTGTGTTTGGGGTCATTGTCATGCTGGAAGACCCAGCCATGACACATCTTCAATGCTCTTACTGAGGGAAGGAGGTTGTTTGCCAAAATCTCGCAATACATGACCCCATCCATCCTCCCTTCAATATGGTGCAGTCGTCCTGTCCCCATTGCAGAAGAGCACCCCCAGAGTATGATGTTTCCACCCCCATGCTTCATGGTTGGGATGGTTTTCTTGGGGTTGTTCTCATCCTCTAAACATGGTAAGTGGAGTTGATTCCAAAAAGCTCTATTCTGGTCTCATCTGACCACATGATCTTCTCCCATGCCTCTTTCTGGATCATCCAGATGGTCACTGGTGAACTTCAAACGGGCCTGGACATGTGCTGGCTTGAGCAGGGGGACCTTGCTGCCCTGCAGGATTTTAAACCATGACAGCATCATGTGTTACTAATGTAATCTTTGTGACTGTGGTCCCAGCTCTCTTCAGGTCATTGACCAGGTCCTCCTGTGTAGTTCTGAGCTTTCTCAGAATCATCCTTACCCCACAAAGTGAGATCTTGCATGGAATCACTGAGGGAGATTGACAGTCATCTTGTGTTTCTTCCACTTTCTAATAAATAATCATAACAGTTGCTGTCTTCTACCAAGCTACTTGCCTGTTGTCTTGTAGTCCATCCCAGCCTTGTGCAGGTCTAAAGTTTTGTCCCTGGTGTCCTTAAACAGCTCTTTGGTCTTGGCTATGGTGGACAAGTTGGAGTGTGATTGATTGAGTGTGTGAACAGGTGTCTTTTATACAGGTAACAAGTTCAAACAGGTGCAATTAATACAGGTAAAGAGTGCAGAATAAGAGGGCTTCTTAAAGAAAAATTAACAGGTCTGTGAGAGCCAGAATTTTTGCTGGTTGGTAGGTGTTCAAATACTTATTTGCAGCAGTAACATACAAATAAATTATTAAAAAAAATCATACATTGTGATTTCTGGATTTTTTTTTTTTTAGATTATGTTTCTCACAGTGGACATGCACCTAAGATGAAAATGTCAGACCCCTCCATGATTTCTAAGTGGGAGAACTTGCAAAACCACAGGGTGTTCAAATACTTATTGTCCTCACTGTATCTGTTGCTGAGATAGATCACAGTTGGAGTGCAGTTTTAAGCAGAAACAAGATTTTAATCCATGAACCGCAACTAATGATGCATGCGCAGATGCAAAAAGTGGTCTGATTTTTAAGACGGACTGTTCGGTCTGCGACACCTGATGTGATCCAGATTACAGATTTCGTGACCATTTAAATTTAACATTGAAAACCCCATTTAATGTATATTTTATATTATATCTTAATCAAACGTGCCCCAGTCACTCTCATATTTGAAAGTGAGGTGCAGACTGGCACTCACTATCACCTGAAAACGTTTGATCTGGATCTGATCTGGATTGTGGATTTTGTGGATTTTCTATTGATAAGCCCATTTGGTGTACATCATACTATTATATTATATTATATTATATTATATTATATTATATTATATTATATTATCTCATTATATCTAAATCAAAAGTGCTTCAATCACTCTGATTTTTCTGTTATGGATTTATCTACGAGTACACCACCAAAATTGGATGGAGGTTCCAATTTTATGCCTGTTTGTCTGTCTTCCAATTAAACTCAGAAACCTAGTGCCAAAAAGTAATAACAAACTGTGTGTACTAAAGATAGCCAATGGTCTGCGAAAATTGTCTGAAAACGATTTCAAAATCTGAAAAAAACCCTGACAGCACCACAAAAAACTTTGATTCAAGTGCATGAACTAAGTACATACTCCTGACATTTAATCACATTTAATTTACCTTATGAAAAGCCACTTCTAACAGGACTTTGACTTTGCAAATTTTTTCTAAGGTAAAATTTTGTGGAATTTGAAACTAGTGTTGGCAGAGGATTGTGCTCTACAAGGGCGGTGCTCTAGTTAATAAATGATTTTGATGCAGTAATAATGGAATGCACTTTCTTAAGTTTCTCAATTAGAAACATAAAAAAATTCTGTTTATTTGGACACATTCTAATGATGCGCAACCGACATGTATTTCACTCACTCATCTTCAACCGCTTACTCCAGTTAAGGGTCGCGGGGGGCTGGAGCCTATCCCAGCAGTCATACGGTGTGAGGTGGGGTACACCCTGGACAGGACGCCATTCCATCACAGGGCCACACATAAACAAACAAACACACTCCCACCTACGGACAAGTTTCCAATTTACCTAACCTGTATGTTTTTGGATGTGGGAGGAAGCCAGAAAACCTGCGCAAACACAGGGAGAACATGCAAACCACACAGAAAGGCCACAGGTGGGAATCGACCCATGACCTTCTTGCTATGATGGCAACAGTGCTAACCACTAAGCCACAATTGTGCCCCCAAAATACATATTTAAACCATATAAATCCAACAGATGTTTTTCGGTGTGCTCTCCCAACAAAAAATCACCAAAGATTTGATTCAACATTGACTCTAAAAGTAGCAATTTAACATCTGAAAAAAAAAAATCTCACGTTTTGAACATCAATAAATCTGTTGAGCAAAATAACAGATTATGGTTCCCAGACATGGTTTGAATTTTTGGCACCACTGTATTTTATGTACAAAATCATCATTGGCTGTCACTCATTGCTGAGTAGGACGGCAACTTCTTTGGTGCGCGTACAGTCCTATACAGGGTTGGCAGATCGTGTCACAGTTGGGACAGGTGAGAGAGTTGGGAGCTGGTGAAGCAAGTGAGAAGACTCTACTTGCACGATGCTGGCTTTGCTGTCTGGTCTCTTCCTTCAAGTGATCGTCAATCATCTTGAGTGACTGACTCACATGGCGGCGCCAGGCCGGTCTTGAGCATCCTTCTCCCATGTTAAGATGCTGATGTTGCAGGCCTTCAGGTGCCATTTTAGGCCGTCTTTGACATACAGCTTTGGCCGACCAACTCTCCTCTTTGCCTCCTTCAGCTTGCCATAGAAGACTGCCTTGGGTGACTGGGAGTTGGCATACGCACTACATGGCCGATGCATCTAAGTTGGTTCTGGGTGAGGAGGGCTTCAATGCTGGGGATTTTGGCTCGCTGTCTCACCTCGGCATTCAAGACTCTATCTCTCCAGTGGATTTTCAGCAACTGCCTCAACTGAGACATCTGAGTGCGTTGCAGTCTCTGGATGTGGCGGTGGAACAGGATGTAGGTCTCTGAGTACAAGAGACATGTCAGGACAATGGCACAATATACTTTGCACTTGATTTGCTCTCTGATGCCAGTGTGGTTCCACACTGTGGTGCCAAAGGCAGCACAGGCTGCGCTGACTCTTATTTTCTTATTTATTTAAAAGGAACATAATGAACATATACACTATGTGAATATGTCAGATTTTAGCCATAGGCTAATTTCCATCTGTAGTCCCTGACAGGCTGATATATATATATATATATATATATATATATATATATATATATATATATATATATATATATACAAAAAAAAAAACTTGCTTCTCCGCTTCTTTATCCAGGCTGTTATCATGGGAGAGTGTACTGCCTAGGTAGGTGAAGTGCTGAACAGAGGAACACCGTGAAGAGAATGTCCAGTCCAGCTGTGGATGCTGAGTTCCTGAAGCAGGCTGGAACATGACTTCTATCTTGGTGACATTGATTGTCAGCCCAAGTTTGGAGGCTGCAGTGTTGAAGTAGTCGAGCATGCGCTGGAGCTCAATTCAATTCAATTTATTCAATTTATAAAAGCGCAAATCACGACAACATCGCCCCAAGGCACTTCACACAAAACACAAAACAATTCAGAAACAATTTAAAATGAAGTGAAAACAACAAATTTAAAAACACAATTAAAAAGCAAAAATTTAAAGAATAAGGTTTAAAAATAATTTTAAAAAAGTAGAATAACACACTATATTAACCAAAGCACTGATGAAAAAAAATGTGTCTTCAGTCTTGACTTGAAAGTCTCCACAGTATTGGACTGTCTTATCGACACTGGGAGACCATTCCACAATACTGGGGCACAATAAGAAAAGGCCCTTTGACTGACAGACTTTACCCTTGGGACACAAAGCAGTCCTGCATCAGATAAGTGCAAAGCCAAGGACGGCACATAGGGTTTAATCAGATCAGCCAAGTAGGTCGGTGCCAGTCCATGAACAACTTTATAGGCTAATAATAGAAACTTAAAGTCTGATGTCACAGAGACAGGTAGCCAATGTGGAGGATTGCCAGAACAGCTGTAATATGGTCAAACTTTCTGCTCTGTATCAAAAGTCTGGCAGCAGCATTCTGAACTAATTGGAGACCCCAGATACTGGACTGCAGCTCCTCTGCAGAATGAGATAGCATAGCAACGTCATTTCCATAGAGCAGTTCAATCATGGTCTGTGTTCTTGTACTAGCTTTCAGGTGTTGAAGAGCTGGCTGTCTGAGTGGTGACGTGCATCCCTTTGGTACAGGCAAAGAGTTTCAAGACTGCTGTGATGTACAGCAAGAAGAGAGATGGTGGAAGTACACACCCCTGCTTCGCGCCTTGGTTGATGCTGAACTTGTCAGATGTTGAACCTCTGACAGAGACTTGGACCATCATGCCAGTGTGTAGTTGATAGATCAAGCATGTGATCCCAGGAGGGCATCCATATTTCCTTAGCAGAGAATAAAGGCATTGTCTGTTGACTGTGTCGAATGACTCTGTGAAATCAATGAATATGATTTTCAAGGGCCTGCGTTGCTCAGCTGATTTCTCCTGCAGCTGCCGAAGGGTGAAGGTCATGTCAACTGTTGATCTTGAGCTCCGGAATCCATACTGTGATTCTGGGAGAACTGCATTCAGGATGGATTTCATTCGGCGTATGATGATGTTGCTGAGTACTTTTCCTGCAATGGACAGGAGTGAGATACATCAATAGCTGGCACAGACTTGAATATTTCCTTTCTTCTTGTTGACTTGGATGACACAGGTGTCTTGAAATCCTGAGGGATCTTCCTCTCCTCCCATATGTTGCTTAGCACCTCAAACAGAGCAGCCATGACATCATCACCTTTTTCTCATCAAGAGTAAGAGGTTCATCTGCACATAATGGGATGGGATGTTGGAAGATTCTTTCAGGAGCTGACAGATCAGCATCAGATCTTTGGTTTAGTAACCCCCAAAGTGTTCTTTCCAGCGGTGCAAGGTGTCATTCCGATCAGTGAGTATTGTAGGTACGATCAGAAAACGGCTGCAAAAAGACACTGGGTGAGGCACGCAGTTCTCTGCCTCATTTTAGGGGGTACTAGTGATCCCAGGGATTCTTCTTGCAGCAACTCCTCAGCTGCAGAGTAAGTGACAGCAAACTACAAGAGCAGCCGTTCATTTATTTTTTCCTCTCGCCTGGACTTTACTTTCAGAATAGAGGATTACATAACTGAAACAATTGTCTAAATTGGACGCTCAATCGAAGCAGGAGGTAATAGTTAAAGGAAGACCGACACCATAGCTAAAAGGTTTGCTTCAGACAACAGACGACCCGCTCTTTTCAAACGGAGTGGGACACACGTAAAGTCTGCCTGTGTGGAGGTCCAGTAGGAAACTGCCTTTTTCTGCCTCCTTTTCTCAACTTGTGACAATGTCTGGACTCAGATGGGATACTGTGGCCTGAAGAATTTACAAAGATCAAACACGAGCGCTTGACCACTCACATTCAAAGCCAAAAAAGGCTCCAAACATACAGTCGGAACAGGACTGCTGAAGGATGACTTTCTTCCCTGGCAGTGATCTCCACTGAGACAGAGAGACTTTTAAAACTGAAGGAAAATAAGGAAAATTTCCACAAGCAAGTCATTAATGCTTTTGTTCAGAAGGAGCAGTACATTTATAAGTAAAGGTAAGACCATAATAAGGGTTTTTCTTTTATTAAATGTGCTTTTTTTGTGTGCCACAGTTTGTATGTGTAAAGAGTGCTGATATGAGTTTTTAAACATAAACTGTTAACTGCTACCAGTCAAACGGTGAATAAGCTACACTGTGGGGTTTATATGTTTGTAAATCTGATTGTGATGAAATCAGTGCCTCACCAGCCATCAACCTCACCACACATCACTAGTTCTTATTCTCAGAGATTTTATTATTCATGTCATATCTGTTGTCCCTGACACTCCCTCACCTCTAATTTATTTGATCTTATTGATTCTTTTAACTTTACACAGTTGGTTAAAGGACCCACTCAATCCAAGACCTGATGCTCTCTTCAGATATCTTACCAAAAAGTCTTAATTTACTGAACATATGCGTCAGTGACCGCAGAGCTGTTGTGTTTAAAGTTCAACAACAGCTCTGCGGACTACTGCATCCTCTAACTACATTATCTCAAATGTTGGGTAGGAATCAAGGGCCAACTCTCAATCTGCTCCATTAGTACCTCACAAATAGAGCATTTTCTGTTGCCCTTGGTAGCACAGAGTACCATACATCTTCCACTTTGACCCGGTTGTGGTGTGCCTCAAGATTCTGTTCTGGCTCCACTCCTAATTTCCATTTACACGCTCAGTCAGATTCACTTATGCAGATGACACACAATTCTACTTACTATTGAAACCCTCTGATCCAAGGAACCTAATTAACCTAATTAATCTCCTTTCACATCTGGCAGATATAAAAACATGAATGTCTCAAAATGTTCTTAAATTCACTAATGACAAGTCTGAGGTAATTGTCCTTGATTCTTGGAATACTGGAGCTCTGGGAGGTCAATTTCGGTTTCTCTCTCAGATAATTTTACTTGTTGCTGCAAGAAATTTAGGAGTAATATCTGACTCAAAACTTTGTTTTTTCTCAAACGTTCTCAAAAACTGAGTGACTGTACAAGAAGGCGAAGAGTGAGGAAAGCCACTAAGACACCAGGACTGAGAGATTGTGCATAGTGCAAGTTTTGCATTTTGTATCACCACTCCCACCTTCATAGTGGAGTTGCACAGAGAATAATTTTCTCTCAACAAAACATCAAATCTATGCTTGAATCTCCAACGTGCCTGAACTTTTTTTTTCCTTTCTTTTTTTATAGAAACCTTCTCTATACCACTTCATCATGAAGCTGTAACTGGTGATGCAACACTCAAAACCTGCACTTTGCACAATTTGTTCAATCACAGCCACAGAAATCTATAACTTCTTCGGGGTTGTCTTGGTGGCTTTCCTCTTCACTTTCTTATACATTCACTCAGTTTTAGAGAACTATCTACTCCACACAGATTTACCATAGAGTGCCATACTGTTTGTATTTCTTCATAATTTATGTAGATACTGTCCAAGTCAGTGTCTTGGGAACGTTCACATATCCATCCGAAGAAAACTGTATATAAAAGTGATGGTTTACATGTGCTATACTAAAGGAGGCACTTACTTATTCAC
Organism: Thalassophryne amazonica; assembly: GCF_902500255.1. NCBI lineage: Eukaryota > Metazoa > Chordata > Actinopteri > Batrachoidiformes > Batrachoididae > Thalassophryne > Thalassophryne amazonica. Next base: position 46,470,798 of record NC_047103.1, on the reverse strand, counting down.
ACCATCATTTTGGCTTTTAGATTTTTAATTAATTTATATCAAACTGTAGAGATATACTTTCACTGTGAGTTTAAAGAGCATGATTTTGGAAATTCTAATATGCAAGGCCTGAATTTTTGTTTTGTTTTTTGATGTCCTAAAAAAAATCTAACATGTAAAGGGTCAAGGGGGCAAACACTTTTTCACAGCACTGTATAGTCTTGACTGATTATCATAATGTGTACCCCACCTTGTGCCCTATGGCTACTGGGATAGGTGCCAGCACCCCACGACCCTTAACCGGAGTAAGCTGGTGTAGAAAATGAATGAATGAATGAGTACTGAAATGCACTTTACTCTGGTATTAGTCAGGGTCCAGCTGATCCAAAATGTGGCTGCTAGACTCATCATGAAAACAAGGAAATATCAGCATATCACCCTGTCGTGTCCACTCTTCATTGGCTTCCTGTTCACTCAAATTGATTTTAAAATTCTTTTACTTGTTTTTAAGGCTTTAAATGGATTTGTTCCAGCTTATGTCACTGAGTTATTAAATTGGTATGTGTACTCTTGACCACTGAGATCTGCAGACAGAGAGCTGCTGATTATTCCTAAGTCACAGGTTGTGACAAAAGGAGATTAAACCTTTTTTATTAGAGCCCAGACTCTTTGGAACTCTGTACCCACTAAACTCTTCTTAAAACCTTTTTTCTTTTTGAAATATCTGATTAGTTATTTTATACATTGATCTAGTATTTGTTTCAATTTTGATTTTATTTATATTTATTATTTCTTTATTGTTATATATTTTTTTATATCACACTTTGGTTTTGTGGCCATGTCTCTTTGGTCAACTGCTTGCTTAGTTTTATTTCTTGTTTTACCTTGCTCTGTTAAGCACTCTGTTTGCATTTACCTTTTTAGGTTTGGCACGCTCTAACTATGTTAAGAAAAGTGCTGTATAAAATAGTTTATTATTAGTAGTATTATTATTTACATAATCAGTCAAAAATGCAAACTGTTAAAAGGAAACAGATCAAACTTGGCTGGAGTCGCCCTTATGCTGTCTGAAAATCCATCTCTGTTCCACTCCACCATAATAAAGCTTTGTCTGATGATGTAACAGACAAACATTGCATTCTGTCAAGTTCATCCAACAACAGACTCAGAAGACTAGAGCTCCTTCAGAATGGTCATGGATGTCTTGGTGGTTTCCCTCAATCAGTTTTTGAGAAGTGTGAACTGCTTACTCCAGACAGGTTAACGACAGAGTACCATACAGAGAATTTCTTTATGAATGACGTATATGACGTCCAAGACATATTCAGTGAATTGAGAAAGTTCATACCCTGATTTGTCTAAACTAGAAAACTGAAAGTGTTGATTTACTGTAAATTCATAAAAGTGTGCCAGCAACTGTCATGTGCATTTTATGTCTACATTTGTTTAATTTTAATATATGACAGCATTTTTGCAGTTGTTATTCAGTAACATTGAATATTGTATTAAATATTCTGATTATACAAAATTAGTTCATTGCATTTATTCCTGAATATTTTTGCTCAATTCTGTACTTAAAATTCACATATACCAATAATTCAAAGTCTGGCTGTATTCACTTGTTCCATTGGTTACCTCCACACATCATCAGAGAAGGCCAAAAGTTATGGTGACCTTTGTCTGCTTTGGGTCTGGAAAAATTCAGAAACTCTTATATGGGTTACATGTGGGGAGATTTTGTTGATTTGAAAAACAAATTTCCATTTTTTTTTTTATTTTTTTTTTGCACTTTCTATAACAATATGAGGGAGACATTCCTTTAAACTCACTCTTTAGGATTCTGACTTTATTACATCATAAAGATGTGCTGTATTAATGGCCCTGGTGGAGTTATAAGCTCACCAACTCCACCTTTTGGTTCCGCTTAAAATAGTTTAAACTCTACTCTGTTTCAATACGTATACTGTACACTTGGCTAGGAACTTACTTCGCCCTGCCCCCGCTCCCCCAATATTACCTTTTAATGGGGCACTTTCAATAGGGATAGCACAATATCAGTTTTTCATGTTCAACAGAGTGTTTTCACGTGATGTTACAAACCTGGATGGTAGACATCTTGGCGATACTCCGCTATCCTTTCTGTTTATACCGGTGTGTATTCTTAGAGTTCTAACACTATCATGGTGAATTATTGTCATGTTGTCAGCTGCCACAATCAGTCAAATAGAGAGAAATGCACCTGCATTACTATAGACTGATGAAGGTGATAAGGAATGAGGGAGAAGCTTGTGAAAACCTCTATGAAAATGTAAAAGATGATTTTGCACAATATGAATAATGAATAATTATCTTATTGGATCCATGTAATGTGGAGTTGCGTCAGGAAGGGCATCCAGTGTAAAACTTGTGCCAATTCAACATGCAGATCTATCTCGGATTTGCTGTGGCGACCTCAAGTGCAAACCAAGGGAGCAGCTGAAGGTACTTGCTATCTTATTGGATCCAAACCATTTAATTTTAAATCTGTCTATTGAACTTTAAAATCTAGAAAAAACATCAACACGAATCAAACATTTTTAAACAGTTTTAAACCTGTCGGAGCGCCCTGAGGCTGTTTAATGGTCGTTAGAGCTAAACAGAGTGTGATCGTCAGTAAAAGCACAAACTCCCGCATGTAAAATTAAATAATGATGAAAAGTTATTAAAGCGAGTTAACTTTGGTAGAAAAAGTATTTCACATGTATTTTGCCTGCATGTGTCGCAGAGCAACAGGAAACATTAACGTAGGAGAACAACAAAGATAATCCGTGTGCTGTGGATGTGTTGATAGTGTTACTTTACCATTTGTTCTTCACTAACTGTGACATTTTTTCTCAGAAAGAGCCACAAACAAACTGGTTAGGCATCCACACTTTTGTAGTTTTTCAAGTCCTCTGACAGGGCTTGGTGAAAATAATAAATAATTCACTATGTCCATGTACGTAGCACTCGGCAGTGAACTCTCACTCTCCAACCATGCAGATGATGGCATTTCATATGGATCTTCACCACTTATTAATTTCATCTTCATCTCGTGGCATGATCGTGCGTCACTGCTGAGTCCATCTCTATACAGGTCGAGGGTTCGCTTCCCCCTATCTCTGTGTGGAGTTTGCATGTTCTCCCTGTGTCTGTGAGGGTTTCCTCTGGACACTACGGTTTCCTTCCACAATCAAAAACATGCTTATTTAGGGTCTGCTCTTTTCTCTGCCCCTGACCAAGGCAGCGTCTCTACATCTGGAGTTGGTCCTCGGGCGCTGGACTGTGGCTGCCCACCGCGCCTAGTGGTTGGATTGTGTTTAACTGTATTTAGGATGGGTCCAGAGGACAAGTTTCACTGTATATATGTACAATGACAATAAAAGCTCTATCGGAATCTCGGGTGATGCACCTCATTGTGGGAGAGGTCAAAGTTCACTAGTACCAAACACAGCATACATGTGTGAGCGGCCATTTAAATCGAAGTAATTTCTCTTTCTGTTTTTCAGTATTTTGTGTCTGTCTGGTGTCAGCAGCTGCGGTAATTCCAGTTCCAATAGTGAATCTCAAAGTTACTGCAGTTAAAAAGCTCATAGTTGGATCTCGGGATCGAGCTGATGGCCCGCCTCGAGGCGAGCTACCGTCTGTCACAGCCCCTGCCTCTCGGCGCCTCCTCGATGCTTTTAGTTGAGTGTCCTGCTAAGTCTGAAGTGTTTACTTTGAAAAAATTAGAGTGTTCAAAGCAGGCTCGGTCGCCTGAATACCCCAGCTAGGAATAATGGAATAGGACCCTGGTTCTATTTTGTGGGTTTTCTTTCTCTGAACTGGGGACATGATTAAGAGAGATGGCTGGGGGCATTCATATTGTGCCGATAGAGGTGAAATTCTTGGACCAGTGCAGGACGGTCAAAAGTGAAAGCATTTGCCAAGAATGTTTTCATTAATCAAGAATGAAAGTCGGAGGTTCGAAGATGATCAGATACCGTCATAGTTCCAAACATAAATGATGACAACTAGCGATCTGGTGGTGTTATTCCCATGACCTGCCGGGCAGCAGCTGAGAAACCAAAGTCTTTGGGTTTGAGTGGAGTGGAGCCTGCGGCTTAATTTGACTCAACACGGGAAACCTCACCTGGCCTGGACACGGAAAGGATTGACAGATTGATAGCTCTTTCTCGAATCTGTAGGTGGTGGTGCTTGGCCGTTCTTAGTTGGTGGAGTGATTCTTCTGGTTAATTCCAATAATGAACAAGACTCTGGTATGCTAACTAGTTATGTCGCCCCATGTAGTCGGTACCAACTTCTTAGAGGGACAAGTGGCATTCAGCCATGCAAGATTGAGCAATAACATCAGCGAATGGGACAGTAGTGAAGAAGAAAGCAGACAAACTCCAGCTGTATTGTTTGAGCATGCAGCAAACCATGTTGTTTGGTAATTGTGACAGTTGACCCAGAAGTGCTATAGGCTTGCCCAGACATGCGCACTCATAACTGTGAAATGGCTTATATCTCACAGCTATCTCACACAGTTTTGCAATGTTTTTTAGAACTTTTGCCATCGAAGAAAGTAAGACGTGCGTGTTCCGATATCTATTGTTTACTCGCCAATGCCTCCGAGATGGTCAAAACATCTGGTCACACCCATAATTCTGACATCAGTGAAAACACTCTGTACAATACTGATACTGGAACCTTCAAGATCTACCGATGCCAATTCAAGACCACGTTCCCTGTCTTAAAACAGCTAATCTGTTAATAAATATGTTTTTCTGGAAGTAATTTAACACAGCCATCTAACAAACAAATCAACTCAAACTGTGACACAAATATACTACATTTTTTTTGCCTATATTCAACCGATTCAAAATATCAGAATGGTACACCCCTAACTTTTATTTCTACTTATGAAACTTGATTTTCTGGAGTAGTTTTTATCTGATGCTGACAGGCACTTAGGTCGTAATGTGTAGGAACCTTACCCTCACATTATATATTACAGGGACTGAGGTGGCCTAAACAGGTCCACTGCATGGTACAAAAAAGTTTCAGAAAGCACTCCTAGTTCTGACCTTTCCTGGATAGTCCCATGTGATATCTACTCTGGTGTTTAACTCCCCAGTGGCTGTGCAGTTCAGAGCCAGTTTCTCCCCCTTCAGGGCCTGAACAGGTCCAGTGCTGTTCAGATACACTTCTGTGATGACACTCACTGAAACAGAGAAACAAAAGAGCAGTCAGTCTGGACTCTAAAACCCTCAGTGGTCCAGAAACATGAAACACTGTTGATTTGGGCGTGCTGGTGCGTGCATGGATGCCTGAGGGTTAAACCAAGTAGATACGGTCTGCAGTATGACTGACCTAGTCGGTGTATGAAGTAAAAGTATGAGCTGTGTGTGACTCCTTCAATGGTGGTTTGGCAGAAAAAGAGGCCGATGTAAGACAGATTTGGACTCTTGATGGTGAAGCCTTGTCTGCTGTTCCAGGTGATGTCCCACTGACGTGGGTTCAGTTTGTGGTTGGGGTACTGCGGGGGATAAGAGAACAGCCGTCACTTGTTTAGCTGATCACAGAAACAGATAATGTGAGGAATGACCGGTGACATCATCTGAACCTCATGTTTCAATGATACGATTAAAAGCAATAAACATCTATATGTCACAGATTTAAAGATCCATAAGTATTTGGACACTGGCCATTTTGTAGTCTTGTCTCTGTGCAACACTACAATAGGGGGGAAATGAAACAATCGAGATGTTATTATTGATTTTGGGCTTTAATTCAAGACGATAAATAATATCACATTTTTATGTACAGTCCCTCCATTTTCAGAGCCCATAAGTAATTGGACAAGCTAAACATTTGGACTTTTAATATAAATCATGACTTTTACAGGCAGGGGGTGAATGCATGAACAATTCTAAGTTGCTGAATATGTCCTCAACTTAAATAGAGTGGACTGTGGCCTTTACAGGATTATCATGTCTAAACTGTACCTAGAAGCATTTGTCATGGTTTAAAATGATCAGTAAAACATTAAAATCTCTATTAAATGCATCAAGATGCTTCTCAATGCCACTTCTTTCAGTCACAAGAAGATTCACCTTTCAGTCACCTTCTTGTGACTGAAAGCTTTCCATCAGGAGAAGAGTATGGTAGAGGTTACCAGGTGGCATCCAACCTTCACTGAATGCTTTCACCCTGAACCACAACGTCCTCCAGCTGGCAGATTGGTAACAATGGTCAGTCACTGCCCATCTTCTTCTTCTGGGTGCAGGTCAACTCCTCCCGCCTGTTCCAGAGCTGATAAGAGGGGAGCCACTGACCACAGAGTTCCTCTCCCTTTCTACTATTCCCAGAGCTACAAGAGTCTTCCACACAGACTGGACTGGGAAACCCTTGCAGCCAACTTCCACAGGGAATAACCAGGCCTGCCATCCTTTATGACCCCTTCACACATAACACGACTGAAGCCGACTGGTGCACGAAGGAGGAATCGTATGCCACTCATGAAAAATCAGAGCTGCCGTGAACACCTCATATAACTGTCACCACAACCATTCACGCACACCAGCGGCCGAAAGACAGCAAGTGCCCTGCAAGTGCACATTCGACCCCCTCTCGGCCGGTGTCGGCCAGAGTCCAGGTGCCACCCATGAACATCCAACACCACTCGTGGGGCACTGAGAATAAGCGAGACGAGTCATGCAGCTGGCATGACAGTACAGTGTAGGCGACCACATTCGAGGTGCTCTGTGCAAATGTCTAAGTGTCCCACGAGTGTGCTGTTACCAAGCAACACATATATCATGCAAGTCTGCCTCCCAACATATGCGGCATGCGAGTGTGTCGGCTCTCCCGCAACACATGTGGCATGCGTCTGTGTCGTGCCCCCAACACATGTGGCATGTGTTGCGCTCCCCCCACTGCAACACATATGGTATGGGGGGGAGCACACTAGCATGACATGCTGATAATTATGTACAGACAAGATCACATGGGGAGCAGCCAGCCATGTCTGAGCATGCACAGCACAGCAAGGCGCCTCTCAGCTGATCACCGGCAGGCCACTCACTAACAGCTGGAAATGACAGTTCAGTGCACACGACGTGTTAAATTAAAAGCACAGAGAACACAGCCAGGACAAGTATATAAATAAATACTACAATAACTACATACATAATTACAGAACAAAAACATAAAATAACTCATCACAGAACAAAGAAACAGAGAGAGACATTCTGTTCTGTGCGCTGATCGAAAAGGTGGGCGTGTCCACAAACAGCAGCAGCTGTTGGGATCTGTGGACCTGTAAGTCACAGCTGGAGAACATGTACTATGTTATGACGGACAGGACATTACAACTCTCCACCGTGAGGTGCGTGTGTTTGCCTGCTGTCCTCATGTGGAAATACATAAAAACATATATCACCTTTGCAATGGGCTGGAGCAACCACACAGCGCACATAACGGTAGGCTGTGTGAGGTGAAAAGAACCATCTGATCATGTGTACACTCAGCAGGTGATCTGAATGTCACATCACCCATGTCAGCTATGGTCCACATGATGTGGTGTCCTTCGGTGCGCCGCTTGCTGGGCCAGCTGCACACGTGGGGCCAGCAGATGTGGACATGATAAGAGTGCACTGCTTCATTCATGTCATTTCATGTCTTGACATCTATGACCATGCGCCATATACAGAGGAACAGAAGGATCATACTTGTATTGTCTGCTCGATAAGAGGGATTAAATATTAGAAATTGCAGTGGTTTTTTTTGGGGGGGTGTGCGGTGAACCTCAGCTTGGATCAGGTCTTTCCTGGGCCTTAGGTCTGCTTTCCTCCAACGCTGGAAGTGGGTGGTTCCGAGTCCTTGTCTCCCTATGCAGGGGTTCCCCATGATGTCCTTTAATATCACCATGTTGTCACCACTTGTTGTGCCTCCAACTTATATCCGGATTTTGTTGTGACACCTGCTCCACTGACCTTCTCATGGCTGGAGTCTCTGAACATCATGGAAGCCATGCATTTTGCATTTCAGCAGTATTTGTTTAGGTTTTATTCCACACTCTATCATGAGTATTTCTTTTGCAAGCACATTTAATTTATTTTTTGTTTTTCTTTTTGTGTTTGTCAATGTATGGTGTGTACTGCGCACATTTAATTATTTATTTAATTTTTTTTATTATATTATTATATTTTTCAATTAGATTTTTATTATGTGTTTGTTCTGTGAGTGCATTTAATTTGGGCTTTTTATGTATGTCTGTGAGCTTACAGCATACAGTGTGTGCATTTCATTGTGGTTTGCACCTCCAGTCCACATGTCCTGCCAGACACTTTTTTAAAATATAAAATTCACCATGACCTTTTCCTGGGTATAACCCAGAGTGACTGAGCCTGAGAGTTTGAAAAGGTCTGACAACAGTCATTTTACTTTTTATCATTTAAATACTGGAAAAATAAAGAAAGAAATAAACTGTCCTGGTTAGTTAGACTAGCGTATCATAAAAAGCAATGCAGCCAAAGCTAAATAAATTTAAAAACACCCAATCAGGCAGCACACACAATTTCGGCATGCTTGCCTATCATGGTTTTTGGTGAGCTGAGCACTGAACTATCTGGACTTGAGAGCTGGCGCTACGACATATTTTGACATATCTCATTCAGGAAAGTTGCAAGAAGCCTGCAATAATGGCTATACCAGTGTAGTGTTGAAGACTATTATTACAGCAAGAAAAGCTTCCCATATGTTAACCAAGCAGTTTGCTTTGATGGGCTTAGATGAAGCCTACCCGTAAGAACAAAAAGTTGCAGTTACTCAACTGGCTGCTTGAGGCTGGCTCCATAAATGACCAGGTTCCAGGTTGTGCAGATAGATTTTCCAGTTAGATCTCTGATTTCCCATCTGTTTAATGCACTGTTCCAATGAGGAATATTAAAAAAAATGTCAGCCTCTTGAATTTTCTGAAATGAATCATATCTGCTAGAATGAGTGATGGTCTAGTTTCAAATGGTACTTCTGAACCCATTAGGTAACATGTCCTGAACTCATTTGGCTTTGACTTTGGATGTTTTATTGGACATTTCCATCTGACACTGAGATGAATTAAGGGTTATAGAGCAAGATAACTGAAACGTGATCTGACTGTATTCTCACAGTTTTGTTTTGGCATGGATACTTGTGTAGCCTTGTTGTTTTCTTGGAGGCGGACTTTAGGAAATGTTTACTCATGTTTGTGTGACACGGTGGAAGCCTCCCACCCTCTCTCAGGGGAACAGGTGGACCCCCCTCTCCCACACCCCCTCAGTGTGAACCAACTGATCTCCCCCCTCCCACAGTGAGATGGACCTTTGAGACGCCACTGAGCTCCTCCTCCCGTCTTAGCTCGGTAAAATAGACAATTTACACTGTTCCTTCTTCCCAAACTCATTGGCGTCCTTAATGCCCTCTCTGCCCCTCTCACCTCCTCTGGCAAACCTGTAAGTAGGCGAGGTAAAGGCAGAGAACTAGGGGAAGGAGTCTGAGGAGTCAGGATGTGAAGACCGTGCCTCAAGTCCATCGCCTTACATCCTGTTACTACAGGATATAGACATTTAGACTGGAACGCCGGGTCAACTCTCCTCCACCACCTTGTCATCCCAAACCTCCGGGACCCTCGTGGACACTTTCACAGCTACAGTCTATAAGCTAGGCCTCATGGGTATTGTTTCCACTGACAAGGGTCACTGTTAGAGATCCAGGCAAAGTGCAAAGTCCTTCCAGGAAAAAACACTTCTAAGACTTGACAGTGAGTGGATTCCTGGTTTAGAACAGCACAGTAGGAGGTTAGAGGGGTCAGAGTAAGGATTTTAGAATAATTACCTGTGTTGTTCCAGATACAGTAATTAAGAGAAGACAGAAAGACACCCACAAGCTGCTCACAAATACCAGCAGTTTCCATTTGTGGTTGTTCTACACTAGATTTTGGAGACTACTATTGGCAGTTTTACTCAATTATATTTGACTGTTCAGATTACTTATGCTGTCAGCCAGGATTTTATATCCAAAAGATTCAGTCCTGTGTGGATGCATAAGGCATCCTTCAGCTTTATGTTGAGTGCAGATAACTGGTCTCTTGGGGTCCTAAAATTTATTGTGCACAGTCTAAGGTGTAAAGTGTACATACATTTGGGGTGTCTCTAACTCATTTTTGTTATTTACACAGCATGTAATCTAGGTGCAAATTAGAGGCAAGGCACAAATACGCATATATTCTCTCAAATAGTCATAGGTGCATTTGGGGCATAGTGTGAAACAGACCAAAGTATCATCTACAGCAGAGGTCTCAAACTGATTCCAGAAAGGGACAAGAGGGTGCAGTTTTCTTTGCAACCACCCACTCCAACAGGTGATTTCACTGATTAACATCACTTTGACCAGATGGAATCAGTTAATCAGTGAAATCATCTGGTGGAGTGGGTGGTTGCAAAGAAAACCTGCACCCTCTTTGCCCTTTTTGGAATCAGTTTGAAACCTCTGATCTACAGTCATCATTAAGAGCTGGAGTGCAGCAGGTTCCTGGGCCACTCATATTTAGAGAGCAGACAAGTCAGAGGTTGTCTGGACAGTTAACAGATCTGTATCAAAGCATCACAGTGAGCCAGTGGAGGGGAGAGACACCAAAGCTCCCTGAGGTGAAGCAGTGCAGTGTATCAAGGATTCTGTTTTTTCTCTTATTTCCTTTTATTTCATTTAATCCTTATGTCATGAACCTGCATATGTAATGAATGTCTAAATATTGCACCCTATAAATAACTTGAACAATTGTGTGCTGGACTTCAGACCAGGTTTTTGGTGGTCTATGGTGCAACTGATTTCTCCTTGTTTAAAATGGAAATGCACCAATGCTGCATATGACCACACCTCATTTTAAGGCCAACATGCCCATGGTTGTAAAAATGAGCACGATTCCACTTACTGTTTCCACATCATGGGTGCTGGGTGTGAAAATGAAGACTGGTTCTAAGCTTGAGGTGACACTTAGCTTCTGTTGTACATTACTTTGCACTGGGTACAATTCATGGTTTTATTTTACTTTTACTACTGTTGTGGTTCACAATAGATTTTTCTGATGTTTATGACACTCTCACATAACATGGAAAGCCAGAGCCCACTAAGACCACATACAGTACCGCAACCATCCTGTTTATCGGCCCTGAGCTAATTTGAAATGTAGGTGGGTCACTGTTTCTCCAAAGTAGGAATAACATGGAAATTGATATAATATTTTCTAAAAATATTCATTAAAATATATTCTTGATTTGCACTGGGCTCACAATGTAATCAACTCTTTCTTCCACCAAAGTCTACCTCTACAATATGCTGACATTTTATTTAATTCTGCTGATGTATTATTTAGATATTGTGCTAACAGTTAGCTAAACAAGCAAACAATTCCTGCATTCATTAATTTTTTTCTATACTATCAAAAACATGATTATTTAGGGTCTGCTCTTTTCTTTGCCCCTGACCACAACAGCGTCTCTGGGGGCTGGACTATGCCTGCCCAATAGTGTTGGTTGGATTGTGTCTAACTATAATTAGGATGGATTAAATGTAGAGGACAAATTTCCTTGTATGTATTCATCAAAAACACAATAAAGGCCCTTCTTCTATTCCCTGCTTAGCCCAGCAGTCATTGCGCGGAAGGTGAAGTACACCCTGGACAGGACACCAATCAATGACAGGGCTATTGTACTGTGGCCCCAGATTTTTGTGGGATTGTATTATGAGCCACCTCAGGTTTGGATGACCCCTCAGCGCTGCACCAGCCACCATCCTCTGAAGACAAGATCCGTAGTGCTCTCCTGTGGCTTGTTTTTGTCGGGAGATGAGGCTCCAAATGCCCCCCCCCCCCCCCCCCCCATCCCCTTCCATTGGAAGACACCAACAGAGTTATTTAAAGATGTGGAGATGGACCAGTTTTCTGCCTGGGTGATTGTCATGCAGGACCCAAAGTAGTTCAGTGGTCTCCTGGATGTGGCAAAGCGCAGCACCACACCATGCTCACAGACTTGGTGTGACTTGTATCATGTTCCCAGAGTTCTGGGGAATTCTACCACGGCCACAGATTTTGGGGAGAATGCTCTCTTTTTGACTTGTGTCTAACCGTATTGAGTATGGGGTAAATGTAGAGGATAAACTTTGTATATGTATCCAAAGTGTATGTACAATAACAGTAAAGGCTCTTCTTCTTCTTCTTCAAGGGATTTTAGTGTATTTACAGTCAAACTGGATGAACAGTTAAGAATCACAACACTTTTTTATTTGTGGTGCATGCTGCAATTTTAAGGGTCCAACAGAGTATTGTGTTGGGGGGGGGGGGTGCACTTCACTTTGATTTGCTTTGCATCAGACAGCTTTAGACATGGCAGTAGGTTCTGCAATTGCCAAATTGGCCAAAGGTCAATTGCTGTGGTCAAAGTAATGTCTGCCAGTTTGTTTGTTGGCCTACTCCTCTCAGGTCTTCTTCCTGATTTGTGCCAAATGTAAACTACAGTGTGCAGGATTTATTGTCATGTAGTAGTGTGGTTGCAGAATGCTTTATGTTGTCATATGCTGGTCATGATTATCTTTTCCTCCATTTTTTTTTTTTTTTGTTCCTTTGGCACTGGGGGATTCATGTTCCCTTGCTTTCTCTCTTGACAAGAAACATGTATGATCCTCCACTTAAAAAAAAAAAAAAAAAATGGTGGCTGCAACATGGTGGCCTCCATGAGGGGGCCGTTCCCATGTAAATATGAGGTCTGTCAATAAAGTAACGGTCCTTTTTATTTTTTTCAAAAACTATATGGATTTGAATCACATGCGATTACATCAGCCAACCTTGAACCCTCATGCACATGAGCGAGTTTTTCCACGCCTGTCGGTTGCGTCATTCGCCTGTGGGCAGGCTTTGAGTGAGGAGTGGTCCAGCCCTCTCGTCTTTTTTTTCATTGTTCAGGAATGGCTCAGAGACTGGCGCTTTGCTTTATCAAAATTTTTTCAGAAACTGTGAGGCACATCGAAGTGGACACCATTCGAGAAATTCAGACAGTTTTCTGTGAAAATTTTAACGGCTGATGAGAGATTATGGAGTGTTACTGTCACTTTAAGGACAACCCACGGAGCCGCAGGGCGTGCCGCGCCCCGAGCCGCCGTCGCCAGCCTGTTTCAAGCTGAAAACTTCCAAATTTAAGCCTCTGTTGACCCAGGACGTCGTGAGAGAACAGAGAAGTTTCAGAAGAGCTCGGGATCAGCAGTTTATCGGACATTCCACTGTTAAAGGAGATTTTGTAATGAAAGACGTGCGGACGGATTCGCGCGTCGGCACCCAGCCGCTCATGGCGCGGCGCCACAGCAAAACACCTCCATGTTGATAACCATTTATAAGATTCAGGCGGTTTTCGATGGCTTTCAGTCAAGTGAGTATCCGAGAAATTGTTTAACAGCTGGGCATGTTCAAACTTGTCCTGTAATGCTTCCAACGGAGGTGTTTTGCTGTGGCACCGCGCGATGTGCGGCTGGGTGCCAACGCGCGAATCTGTCCGCACATCTTTCATTACAAAATCTCCTTTAACAGTGGAATGTCCGGATAAACTGCTGATCCCGAGCTCTTCTGATACTTCTCTGTTCTCTCACAACGTCCTGGGTCAACAAAGGCTTAAATTGAAAAGTTTTCAGCTCGAAACAGGCAGATGACGGCGGCTCGGGGCACGGCGCGCCCTACGGCTCCGTGGGGATTCTTTAAAGCGTCAGTAACACTCCATAATCTCTCATCAGCCGTTAAAATTTTCACCGAAAACCAGCTGAATTTCCACTCGGATGTGCCTCACAGTTTTTGAAAAAATTTTGATCAAGCAAAGCGGCAGTCTCTGAGCCATTCCTGAACAATGAAAAAAAAGACGAGAGGGGTGGACCAGTGCTCACAGAACTAGTAGTGAGAGGACGGTGCATTGTGTGAAGCCTGAAGGGAGGTAAAGGTATGCACACAGAGAAGTCATGATGCAGAGCAGAAAATCTCTGCAGGTTGGTTCACTCTCTCAGGAGCAAATGACATTTTGTGCTACTAACCTTCACCAGTGTGGCGCTGATGTTAGGGTGGGTGACCCGACAGGGGATGACCAGCGGCTGCCTGTCCTTCATGTACAGCACATCTGGTCTTGAACCCTCCACTTCCACAAATGGCCTCTGGCTGTCTGAAACCCAAATGCTGCGGTCAGGAACACATCCAGCATGTGCAATAAGCATGTCAAGTTGATGCATAGCCATCACATGTAGAATACACCAAACTCAGGCTTCTGTACACAAAAATATAAGGAGTCATCTCAACAATAAACATGTCACGCCCATCGACTACCTGCAGTCAACAATAAACACTTGGATTGTTTGGATGCGGTTAAAATGTGCTTTCTTCTTTCACTTTGAGTGCACTGTAATGTCTCTGTGCCATTGAAAAGTGTGGGTGTTGCTCATTGCATTGTTTTGCAAAACAAATCTCTGAACAGTTGAACAAAAGTACCCCAAGGACCAGCAGGCCGAGGGTTTCCTTCTTGTGCTTTGATTCCGTATAGAGGACAGCGGGAGGAGGCCGAGAGCTGCTCCTAGTCAAGTTTGATGCTTAATAGACATGACAACCCGAGCGATTGATGGCCCTCGAGGGTCCTGTTGGGCAAATAGTAGCACGACCTGTAATCCGGTTCCGTGCCCAGTCTGCCTCGGGCCAAGCACCAACACCCTCCAGGACGGGGTGGAGCCAGCTGGGCAGACATCGTGCCTCCTCTATCCCTGGACACCACTGAGATACTGGCCTTCGTCCTGTCCTCTGCGACCCGTCACACATACACAGTGATATTCGCTCCCAGCGTAGCCTCCTCCAGTCCTCCCCCTCCTCCCACAGCACAGGATGCTTCCAGCAAAGCTGAGCAGAGCAGATAAGGCTGATGCCCTGGGAAACTCTGCCCAGGCCTGAGCCTTTCAGCAGCTGGGCTATTCCTGGCCCCAAGGCAGCACGTAAATTAAAGTAAAAAAATAATTTATATATAGACAACAGAGAGGTGGAGAAAGAGAGGCAGGCGAGGAGGGGGGAGAATCTGAGCCAGAGTCAGGGAGAAGGACGTGCTGGTACAAACAACGTTTAGACATAATTGGTTCTCTGGAATTGGTGCATATTTAGGGTCTCCTATATCCTGTTTAACCTGGGGAGCTAAACAGTAAGCATACAGACTATGTGACACTTGTCTTACCAGTGATATAGACATAAACAGTGGCCTGTCTTCTGGTTCGGTGTCGGTACCGGCAGCGGAACAGTCCGGTGTGCTCGGCCTGAGTGCTGTTGACTCTCAGGTGGCTGCAGTACTGCTGGCCCATCCTTCCACAACGGGATTCCTCCACCCACACCTGATTCTGTGCCAAACCTGCTGGGAAAGCCCACGACAGCTCCCAGCGGCCCCTGGTCCAAAGGTAGAGAGGGTAAAAATTCTACACACATTATCAAAACAGCAGAAGACATAAATTTACATATACAGTGACTACAAACTTCCAAACTTTTCCCCAACTTCACATATTTTGTGCTGTACACAACAACACATATATTAAGTCAGAATGTAAAGTTATTTAAAAATAATGTTAACAGGTGGATATATTTCAGTTTTAATGAAGGATGGTACAACACCACTAACAACATAGATAAGGGAACCGTCAGTACCTGAAGGTAACAACACGAATCTGACACAGTTTCCCCCCCTGTTTAAACAGCTACTCTCTTCTTAAGCCCCTTTCACACTGCACTTGCATACAGTTGCATTGTGATGCGTATTGAGTACACCGGAAAATCATGATGATTTGGCGTAGTCCCTGTGCAGGCTGGTTAACAATGGTGCATGGTTGCATTCCTAGTCTTGCTTACAGTTGCGTACGGTTGCTTACTGTATGCTTACTGTCACTCCTGCCTACTTTTTGGGGGGTTTGTGTCATTGTGGAAATGTGCTCCATTCTCAAAATGGTGCATGAAAATCAAACGGCACACACTGCTGCCTCATCAGGGCTCATAACATCAGATCACAAAGTTTAGAGTCAATTATGTGCCCCCCCCCCAAAAAAAGTAGAAAATATTGCCATATACGCACAAGCATACTTAAACATCGCATTTGTTGTTTCAGCATTCTAAACAAAGAAATCTAATTTATGAATTGAAAGAATGTACACCATGTTTTACTGATTATCATATTACTAAAGTGCATGTATACATGGGAGATCAGATTCTGGCAGTTACTGATTACTGAGTTATTGATTACTAACAGGATGCATCCCTGCCATAGGTCAGCTCATGCACGCGCAGCGGCTCGTTCAGCCGTTATGAACACACACACACACACACACACACACACACACACACACACACACACACACACACACACACACACACACACGCAGCTGAGGGATCATTTCACCACACACTCGTGTGCCAGTTCGATTACCTGTTCTGAGCACTCACACATTCGTCAGTTCGATCACCTGTTGTAAGCACGCACAGGTGCTGCCAGCCACGTGGATCATGCAGCCACACACACACACACACACACACACACACACACACACACACACACACACACACACACACACACACACACACACACACACACACACACACACACACACACACACACACACACACACACCTGTTCTCCACCAGCTGCTTCACTCTGGATGCATCCCTGCCTGTTTTTTCTGACGCACTCAGTTTTTGGATGTGTATAGTTGCACAGTGTTGTATAGTCTTGCATATACAGTAGCGCAATGTTCTGCAGACTTGCTTAAAAACTGAGTACTTTCTGCGTCCAGTGTTCTATGCACAAAAAATTTGTTCATGTTTAATTTTTAGTTTTAGTTTTAATTTTAATTAATTTTTTACTGCCTCATGGCAGTACGCTGAGGAATGCAAAGGGGTATGTGAGACGGGCACAAAAAAAATTGCAAAGGGGTATGTGAGACATCTCACATACCCCTTTACATTCCTCAGCGTACTGCCACGTAGGGCTGCATAAACTTGGCATAGAGCTGCTTAAGCTCGGTGTAGAGCTGCATAAACTCGGCATAGTTGGCAGGCCACATTACGCAACCTACGTCGGCCCAGTGTGAAAGGGGCTTTAAATACATTTGTCTGGATGCACGTACTTTGTTAACCTAGCCATCTAACAAAACATCAACGCAAGCTGTCGAACAAACAGTAGTGGGAACAGCTAATTAAAAGTTTTGTTTTGATAAATGCTAAGCCGCTAACTGAAAAGTTAACTGGGATAAAGTGAAACTGATATGGCGCTAAAATATGTAGCTGAACCGTTAACTTTTATTATATGAATTTAGCAACCCAGTCTCATGGCATGTCGTGATTCAGCAGCATGAAATATACATTAATTTATTAGTTTGTGATATTGCCAGGAAAACCGCCACATTTTTGTTACAGCAGCACAAATTCATTCTAATTCATTCCATGATGGCTGCATGAAATTAAAAGTGAAGCGCGGGGGGGGGGGATGGTTAGGGTTGGGGATAGGAGTAGGTTTAGTAATAGTGAGTTAAACCGTGTCACGAAAATTTGAATAATTTTGTGACGGGAACACGAAAAAAAAACAAAAAACGTGAGACTGGGCTGGAATTTAGCTTTGGCTTGGGTCCCTTCCCCATCACCCCTGAAAACCAGACCTAAACAGCCAAAATTTAATATCACCTAAATATGGAGGTTCTCAAAAAGGTTTAGCATGCAAACATCAGATGATAGTCAAGATGTCCATAAATAAATTAACAGATGAAATTTAAGAATAGTTTCCATTCCGCATACAATTTATTCACAGTACTAAAAGTATCAAATGATTGTAAAATAAAACTACACATGGAAGATAATGTTAGTATGGAGCCCGCCTCGGGACATGGTGGCTAATTTTTTTGGGCCCAGATTATTGCGTTCCCTCGCAATAGCTATATATATATATATATATACTCGTATATATATATATATATATATATATATATATATATATATATATATATATATATATATATATATATATATATATATATATTCCTGGTCCCAGGGTTGGGACCAGGAAGCAGAGTTGTAGTCTTACACACCTCTCTGCAGCTTCTCTCCCCCTGCCATCCCCTCATTACCCCATCCCCGTAGAGACGGTGCCTGCTCCCAGACTACCAATAACCAGCAAAAATCTATTTAAGCATAAAAATTCAAAAAGAAAAAATAATATAGCACCTTCAACTGCACCACAGACTAAAACAGTTAAATGTGGTCTATTAAACATTAGGTCTCTCTCTTCTAAGTCCCTGTTGGTAAATGATATAATAATTGATCAACATATTGATTTATTCTGCCTAAGAGAAACCTGGTTACAGCAGGATGAATTTGTTAGTTTAAATGAGTCAACACCCCCGAGTCACACTAACTGTCAGAATGCTCGTAGCACGGGCCGGGGCGGAGGATTAGCAGCAATCTTCCATTCCAGCTTATTAATTAATCAAAAACCCAGACAGAGCTTTAATTCATTTGAAAGCTTGTCTCTTAGTCTTGTCCATCCAAATTGGAAGTTTTATTTGTTATTATCTATCGTCCACCTGGTCGTTACTGTGAGTTTCTCTGTGAATTTTCAGACCTTTTGTCTGACTTAGTGCTTAGCTCAGATAAGATAATTATAGTGGGCGATTTTAACATCCACACAGATGCTGAGAATGACAGCCTCAACACTGCATTTAATCTATTATTAGACTCTATTGGCTTTGCTCAAAAAGTAAATGAGTCCACCCACCACTTTAATCATATCTTAGATCTTGTTCTGACTTATGGTATGGAAATAGAAGACTTAACAGTATTCCCTGAAAACTCCCTTCTGTCTGATCATTTCTTAATAACATTTACATTTACTCTGATGGACTACCCAGCAGTAGGGAATAAGTTTCATTACACTAGAAGTCTTTCAGAAAGCGCTGTAACTAGGTTTAAGGATATGATTCCTTCTTTATGTTCTCTAATGCCATATAACAACACAGTGCAGAGTAGCTACCTAAACTCTGTAAGGGAGATAGAGTATCTCGTCAATAGTTTTACATCCTCATTGAAGACAACTTTGGATGCTGTAGCTCCTCTGAAAAAGAGAGCTTTAAATCAGAAGTGTCTGACTCCGTGGTATAACTCACAAACTCGTAGCTTAAAGCAGATAACCCGTAAGTTGGAGAGGAAATGGCGTCTCACTAATTTAGAAGATCTTCACTTAGCCTGGAAAAAGAGTCTGTTGCTCTATAAAAAAGCCCTCCGTAAAGCTAGGACATCTTTCTACTCATCACTAATTGAAGAAAATAAGAACAACCCCAGGTTTCTTTTCAGCACTGTAGCCAGGCTGACAAAGAGTCAGAGCTCTATTGAGCTGAGTATTCCATTAACTTTAACTAGTAATGACTTCATGACTTTCTTTGCTAACAAAATTTTAACTATTAGAGAAAAAATTACTCATAACCATCCCAAAGACGTATCGTTATCTTTGGCTGCTTTCAGTGATGCCGGTATTTGGTTAGACTCTTTCTCTCCGATTGTTCTGTCTGAGTTATTTTCATTAGTTACTTCATCCAAACCATCAACATGTTTATTAGACCCCATTCCTACCAGGCTGCTCAAGGAAGCCCTACCATTATTTAATGCTTCGATCTTAAATATGATCAATCTATCTTTGTTAGTTGGCTATGTACCACAGGCTTTTAAGGTGGCAGTAATTAAACCATTACTTAAAAAGCCATCACTTGACCCAGCTATCTTAGCTAATTATAGGCCAATCTCCAACCTTCCTTTTCTCTCAAAAATTCTTGAAAGGGTAGTTGTAAAACAGCTAACTGATCATCTGCAGAGGAATGGTCTATTTGAAGAGTTTCAGTCAGGTTTTAGAATTCATCATAGTACAGAAACAGCATTAGTGAAGGTTACAAATGATCTTCTTATGGCCTCGGACAGTGGACTCATCTCTGTGCTTGTTCTGTTAGACCTCAGTGCTGCTTTTGATACTGTTGACCATAAAATTTTATTACAGAGATTAGAGCATGCCATAGGTATTAAAGGCACTGCGCTGCGGTGGTTTGAATCATATTTGTCTAATAGATTACAATTTGTTCATGTAAATGGGGAATCTTCTTCACAGACTAAAGTTAATTATGGAGTTCCACAAGGTTCTGTGCTAGGACCAATTTTATTCACTTTATATATGTTTCCCTTAGGCAGTATTATTAGACGGCATTGCTTAAATTTTCATTGTTACGCAGATGATACCCAGCTTTATCTATCCATGAAGCCAGAGGACACACACCAATTAGCTAAACTGCAGGATTGTCTTACAGACATAAAGACATGGATGACCTCTAATTTCCTGCTTTTAAACTCAGATAAAACTGAAGTTATTGTACTTGGCCCCACAAATCTTAGAAACATGGTGTCTAACCAGATCCTTACTCTGGATGGCATTACCCTGACCTCTAGTAATACTGTGAGAAATCTTGGAGTCATTTTTGATCAGGATATGTCATTCAAAGCGCATATTAAACAAATATGTAGGACTGCTTTTTTGCATTTACGCAATATCTCTAAAATTAGAAAGGTCTTGTCTCAGAGTGATGCTGAAAAACTAATTCATGCATTTATTTCCTCTAGGCTGGACTATTGTAATTCATTATTATCAGGTTGTCCTAAAAGTTCCCTAAAAAGCCTTCAGTTAATTCAAAATGCTGCAGCTAGAGTACTGACGGGGACTGGAAGGAGAGAGCATATCTCACCCATATTGGCCTCTCTTCATTGGCTTCCTGTTAATTCTAGAATAGAATTTAAAATTCTTCTTCTTACTTATAAGGTTTTGAATAATCAGGTCCCATCTTATCTTAGGGACCTCGTAGTACCATATCACCCCAATAGAGCGCTTCGCTCTCAGACTGCAGGCTTACTTGTAGTTCCTAGGGTTTGTAAGAGTAGAATGGGAGGCAGAGCCTTCAGCTTTCAGGCTCCTCTCCTGTGGAACCAGCTCCCAATTCAGATCAGGGAGACAGACACCCTCTCTACTTTTAAGATTAGGCTTAAAACTTTCCTTTTTGCTAAAGCTTATAGTTAGGGCTGGATCAGGTGACCCTGAACCATCCCTTAGTTATGCTGCTATAGACGTAGACTGCTGGGGGGTTCCCATGATGCACTGTTTCTTTCTCTTTTTGCTCTGTATGCACCACTCTGCATTTAATCATTAGTGATCGATCTCTGCTCCCCTCCACAGCATGTCTTTTTCCTGGTTCTCTCCCTCAGCCCCAACCAGTCCCAGCAGAAGACTGCCCCTCCCTGAGCCTGGTTCTGCTGGAGGTTTCTTCCTGTTAAAAGGGAGTTTTTCCTTCCCACTGTAGCCAAGTGCTTGCTCACAGGGGGTCGTTTTGACTGTTGGGGTTTTACATAATTATTGTATGGCCTTGCCTTACAATATAAAGCGCCTTGGGGCAACTGTTTGTTGTGATTTGGTGCTATATAAAAAAAATTGATTGATTGATTGATTGATATATATATATATATATATATATATATATATATATATATATATATATATATATATATATATATATATATATATATATATATATATACGAGTATACAGCACAATGTGGTGCATTTTATGTAAATTTAAAGAATTATTGGCCTGCATTTTATTACATTTTAAATGATACACTCAGACATAAAACACATTAACCCATATATAATTATTTTCTCATTTTGTTTAGAAACTTTGGGAAAAGGTTTAGTTAAGCATGTAAGAAAAATTACTTGACAACTTATAAAGCATTGTGCCTTCACTGAAGATGTAAAAAAATGCATTTCACTTGCAGTGGATCTCTTTAAATACAGTTTTCAATCTCATTCAAGTGAAAACCAAATAGAAAATGACAATATGAATACAAGCATACAATGGGGATGAGAATATGTGTACTGCATTTATAACACTGGCAAAAAAAGGAAAAAAAAATTAGAGCACCCTGGGGAGATGAAAAATTCAAGTTGCTGGCTGGTGATCTGCTTTGTGAATCTACGCACTCACCAGCATTCAACTGAAGGTGAGATTAGCAACTCAATGGTTACCAGATTGAGCCCTGCTATGTAATATCCCATAAACATGTCGAGCTGGCCTCGATGCACACGTTCATAAACTTACAACTTCATCACCCTCAGGGCCAGAGGGAAAAAATGTTTATATTTATTAAGATGCAGTTTGGTGTAAATGTGGATAATGGCGTGATAATGAATTGAACATTGGTAGTTGTGGTTATTTTTTAAGTTTACAAGTCAAAGGAGTCACTTATAATATGGTTAAAAGGTTGTGCCCTAACTGAGGCGCAAAAACAAGATTTTAAATGTTAAACTGCAGTATGCTGACACCTCAGGCTGCAACCAACATATCAAATAAAGTCTTTGGCCTCTGGAGCTGAGACTCACCTGCAGTTGAGCAGCAGTACTTGTTTAGCCTCTAAAACCAGCTCTCTAGTTTTCACATCCAGGATAGGGGCACTGTACTTTCCCTTTAGTTCTTTATCTGCAGAGGGTGGAGATAAAAAAAAGGGCATACACAGTGAAACTGAGGAGCTGCACGTTGTTCAGTTCAGTGACACATTAATACCAACTACAACAAATGATCAGTTTGCGAGTCTGTCAAACTGGACTGGCACCGATTATGTAACACAATTTTTGTTCCTGGCTTCGAAGTGTTATATTTGTTATATATATCTTGCAACATCTGTGGCATTGTGCTGTGTGATAAAACTGCACCTTTCAGAGTGGCCTTTTATTGTGGACAGTCTAAGGCACACCTGTGCACTAATCATGGTGTCTAATCAGCATCTTGATATGGCACACCTGTGAGGTGGGATGGATTATCTCAGCAAAGGAGAAGTGCTCACTATCACAGATTTAGACTGGTTTGTGAACAATATTTGAGGGAAATGGTGATATTGTGTATGTGGAAAAAGTTTTAGATCTTTGAGTTCATCTCCTACAAAATGGGAGCAAAACCAAAAGTGGTGCATTTATATTTTTGTTGAGTGTAAGTCTAAATAATTATTTAGGGTGTGTGGAGTCCAAATCTCTTTGAATAGTCTGCAAGGGAATCCAGGAAGACAAAACTCTTAATATTTCTATCACGTCTCACGAGCACTGTTGGCAACAAAATCATCTGTGTAAATCCCACCCCAACAATATGTGATGATTTTTCCAGCAGGACCACTTACGGAAATGCGTAAGCACTCTTGAATAAATACTTAGCTCCCCTTCGTCACTGTTTATTAATGAGAAATGTAGATGGTTGTCTGCTCACTCTTCCTTCCTTATTCCCTTCCTTCCTTCCATTCTTCCTTCCTTCCTTTATTCCAGTGAAAAATATCAGTCAGGGTCATCAGTGTTTCAGTCCAGTGCTGTGTCTCCATAGATCAGAAATCATGACAGCTGTATCACTCTGCATCACTCACACAGCGCTGACGTTCATTACTAAATTTCAGTATTACCCGTCATTGTTCCCAAAGGATGTTCAAATAAGCACATTAGTATTACTCACTTTCTCTGCACTTCCTTTGCTATTTCCTCAAAATGTCCCTCACCCATATGCACGCACCCCCCCCCCCCCCCCCCACACACACACACATATTTTTAATATGTCAGAGGATGCTGGGTTTCCCTCAGTCTTTCTACAAACTAACAGTCACCACTACATCCCTACAATCTAACCTCAGCTGAACCCTAAAAATGATTTGTAGTTTGAATCCTCACAAAGTATTGAAGACGCACAGACACATAGTGGACAAAGGAGGGGAGAAGGAAGTAAGGAAACCACTTAAGGCTCCAGGGTCTTTTTTGTGACCTGTGAAATTTCTAACAGCCACATTCATTCATTTTCTGTACCCGCTTACTCCAAATAAGGGTCACTAGGGGGCTGGAGCCTATCCCAGCAGTCACAGGGCTTGAGGCGGGGTACACCCTGGACAGGGCGCCAGTCTGTCACAGGGCCATCTACATACAGACAAACACATTCACACCCGCACACACACACACACACCTCCAGTCAATATCAAAATTTCCAATCCACCTAACCCGCATGTCTTTGGATGTGAGAGGAAGCCGGAGCACCCGGAGGCAACCCAAGTGAGCATGGGGAGAACAAGGCGAGGAGGGAAAAGATTGCAAAACCTTCTTGCTGTGGGGCAACAGTGCTAAGTACTAAGCTACCACACTGCCCTAAGAGCCACATTTCCAAATAATTCCATGCAGTTTTAGCAGTTCATTTAACTGAACTTTTAACTTTCACTTTTGATGCTCTGTCTGCTTCTTCACCCTGTGTGCTGCTATCCAGTGCTGCTGGAACCTTACGAGTAATTTCCCTGAGGGAGTCTTCCTAGGGCATTAATAAAATTCTATCTAATCTAATCTATTTATAAGTACAAGAAAATTAAAAGCTCCATAATGTGTGAAAGTCTCATTGAGGAAGTTTCCTAAAACATTACCTGTAAAATTATTCTTTTCCCCTTAAACATGAATGAATTTAAATTTCTCTCATGATTTATCACAGATTTGAAAAGAAAGAAAAAAAAAAGCTTCAGATTATAGGCCTTTATTAGGGGGCCAAACCCCATTTGTTTTGTTTTTCTATTTTGGTGTGATATGCATTTTTATTTAACAAACACTTATGCTGAAAAAAAATTATATAATACTTTATTTGGTTTAAATAAATGATTTAACACCTCTGAAGGAAATTTACCTACATTTTCAAAATGGCCATGATACTGAAGACACAAGCTCAGTTTATATACTATAAGCAATCCTTGGGAATTGTTAATTGTTCAATATGTTCAAGTTATAAAAAAACCAAGATGGCTGCCAAATTTCAAGATGGCCACCAAGGACTAGTATAACAGTCATAACTGCAGTTAAGTTACGTAGACTGGTCTGATGGATGGTGTTCTTGTCAAATCATATGTTATTTATTACTCAGAATTTAAATTTTGAATTGAAGAACTGCCCAGAAATTTTTGTAGGATGATAAACAACTTGTCACAGATGATCTGGAAGCAAGCCACCACTTACAGATCTGTCTTCAGTTGCTCCATGTACACACAAGGAGGCTGATAATTGCGTTTTATTACGTGTAGCCCATTCTGCAAGAAATGGTCATCAGAAAATCATGGTTCAAGCTGTTGATACTGATGTTGTGGTGTTGGTTGCAGCAATGACTGTCTAAACTCAGAAGATGAGCTCTTATTGTGATTTAGAACTGGAAAGAGTTTTCAATATCTATCAGCCCATGAAACTACAGCAGGGGTATGGTCCAAGAAGACTCATGCACTTCTGATGTTCCATGCCTTGATGGAACATCAGAAGTGACACTGTATCAAGCTTTGTTGGCCATGGAAAATGACTGCATAGACTATATGGTGTCTTTCCAAACACGTGCCTTGTTGAAACTATCTTCTTACCCAGATGACATACCATAGGAGATGATGGCCCAAACTGAGAGGTTTGTTATCCTGCTCTATGATCAAACCAGCACATGTTCAGAAATAGATAAAGCAGGAGACATAATGTGTAGTCAATCACTTCAACAAAGGCTGCAATAGATGAGCATATCAAAAAAGCAGTGTACCAAGCAGGCCATGTGTGGGGTCAGATGCTGTTGTCCACACCCGAACTACCTTCATTGTGTAGATGGGGCTGGTAAAAGACATCTGAGGGATACTGTGAACCCTTCTGGACATGCTTACCATGCAGGCCAATCCAGCTATGAACTTGTCTTCTTCAAATGTAAGGAGTGCTACTGCACAACCCTCTGTGGCTGGGAAGGGGAGTGCTAAATACAATTTTAAAATAATAGACCTTAGATTTGGACAGTTCTAAATATCACTTATTTTGAGTCTAAAATTGTGAAATACAAGACAGAAGGAAGCTTCGGAGCAATTCCAAAATTCCTAATTCAAATTCTGCGTCATAAAAATGTTAGATTTGACACCTAGCTCATCTGTATCTGACAAGTCTAAGCAATTTTATTTCAATTACAATTTTCATATAAGTCATTGTGGCCATCTTGAACATATATTGACTTCCATTTGCAAATTGCTAGAACTATGCATGATATATGAATTCAACTATGTCCTAAACATCTATATATTATACATTATATCCATTGCTGATAAGATAACTGACCTGAAAACAGTTGTCACTGGCAGCCATTTTTTAAAATCTCTTCCATGGGTGACATAATGAAAATTCATGATGGCCCCATATCCATTT
This sequence comes from Thalassophryne amazonica, assembly GCF_902500255.1. Lineage (NCBI taxonomy): Eukaryota > Metazoa > Chordata > Actinopteri > Batrachoidiformes > Batrachoididae > Thalassophryne > Thalassophryne amazonica. Next base: position 46,444,445 of record NC_047103.1, on the reverse strand, counting down.
TTTTTTTGACTACCTTTGGCTATATGTGTACCAAAATCCTATGCTTTTATCACAAAACGCACAATTGTTTTGGAAATTTTAGCTAAGTTGCTCCACTATTCTGGCAAACGGACAGACCACTCAGGAAAGACAGGCAGTTCTTTGGTCAGGCTCTGCTCAGCAAAGCAGGAGAGCTGCTTTGTTGGACTGCATTAACTAACATGCCAATTTAACCTAAATGTTGTGTCTTTCCCACTCAGGGTGCAAAGTCACGATCTCCTGGACAGGAATCAGGCACTCCAACCAGGGGGCTAAAACCCATGGCCCTAGCATCTGTTGCTAGGGCATCTTTTGACATTGGAGAGTGATGCTTTTTGACTACATATACACAGCACTCCGGCTTGCCTCTGTCACACCAACACAGTGTTGCATGGAAGCCTTGACAGTGGGTCCCATCTATACATAAAAAAGGGACTGGAGAATATGTTCCAATTACAGAAGAATCACACTTCTCAGCCTTCCTCGTAAAGCCTATGCCAGGGGTACTAGAGAGTAGATTTAGTCCAGCAGTCAAACCTTTGATTCAGGAGGAACAATGCAGGTTCTGTCCTGATCATGGAATTGTGGACCAGCTCTTTACCTTGCACAGATATTAGAAGGGGCTTGGGAGTATGACTAACCAATTTACATGTGTTTTGTTGTGGACTTGGAAAACGCCCACCATCGGGGTGCTGTGGGAGCATGGGATACTGGAAAAACTACAATGCACAATATGGTCTCTATACAACCAAAGTAGGAACTTTGTCCACATTCTGAGCATCACATCATGCCTGTTCCCAATGGGTATTAGACTTCACCTAGGCTGCCCAATGTCATCAATCCTTGTGATGTTCATGGACAGGATTTCAAGGCACAGTCAAGGACTGGAGGGTGTCCAGTTTGGTGACCTGAGAATTACATCTTTGTTTTTGCCAGATGATGTGATTCTGTTAGCTTCATCAGACAGTAACCTCCGACATGCACTGGGCAGGTTTGAGGCTGAGTGTGAAGTGACTGGGATGAAGATTAGCAACTTCAAATCTTTGGTCACAGCCCTCTGTTAGAAAAGGGTGGATTGTCCCCAGGGGGAGTTATAACCCTAAGTGGAGGAGTTCAATTATCTCGGACTGGAGCTGTGTATGAGGTTCTGCAGAGAATGTACCACACCATTGTGGTGAAGCAATACCTGACCCAGAAGGCAAAACGCTTGATTCACATTCCTATCCTCACTTATGTTCATGAACTGTGAGTACTAAACAAACGAACAATGTTACGGGTACAAGCAGCGGAAATGAGATTCCTCCTTCCAGTACCTGGGCTTACACTCTGGGACAAGGTGTCGAGCTGGAGAATTCATGAGAGACTCAGAGTAGAGCTGCTGCTTCTTCACATCAAAAGAAACTAGCTGAAATGGTTTGGGCATATGTCGAGGATGCCCCCGATTGTCTCCATAGAGAGGTCTTCCAGGCATGTCCAACTGGGAGGAGGCCCTGTGGGAGACCCAGGACATGCTGAAGGGATTACATTGCCCAGCTGGCTTGGAAACTCCTTGGGATCCCCCAGAAAAAGTCAGAGGACTTGGGAGAGGATAGGGAAGTGTGGGATGAGCTGCTAAATCAATTGCCACCATGAGCCGGACCCAGACAAGGGGCAGAAAATAAATAAATTAATACATTAAGTAATGAAAAAATGCTTCAAAAATTACATAAATTGGAGTCACAAACGCATATTAGCGATAGAATTTTTTTTAAATGCCTCCCCTGTACGAGGTCTATTAGATAAGAAACCAACACTTTTATTTTTTTTTTAACTATATGGATTTGAATGACGTGCGATTACACCAATCATGCTTGAACCCTCGTGCGCATGCGTGAGTTTTTTCACGCGTGTCGGTGACGTCATTTCCCTGTGGGCAGGCCTTGAGTGAGATGTGGTTCAGCCCTCTCGGCTGAATTCCTTTGTTTCAGACGCTGCTCGAGACGGCGCGCGTTGCTTTATCAAAATTTTTTCTGTACCTGTGAGGAATATCCGAGTGGACACTATTCGAGAAATTCAGCTGGTTTTCGGTGAAAAGTTTAACGGCTGATGAGAGATTATGGGGTGTTTCTGTCGCTGTAAGGACTTCCCACAGAGCGGGACTTCGCGCAGCGCTTCCAGGCGCCGTCGTCGGCCTGTTTCGACCTGAAAACATCCTAATTTAAGGCTTAATTCACCCAGGACGTCGTGAGAGAACAGAGAAGATTCAGAAGAGGCTGGCATGAGGACTTCATCCGGACATTCCACTGTTTAAGGACATTTTTTAATGAAAGACGTGCGCGCAAATTCGCCGAGTCATTTCCGCGATGACTCGGCAAATCTGTGTGCGCCGCGACAGGAAGAACACCTCCGTGTTGAAAACCATTTGTAAAATTCAGGCGGCTTTTGATGGCTTTCAACAAGTGAGTAACTGAGAAATTGTTTAACAGCTTGGGCATGTTCCAACTTGTCCGTTAAGGTTTCCAACGGAGGTGTATTTCCTGTCGCGACCCCCCGCGGTCGGGTCCGGCCCGACATGCGACTCTGCCCGCACGTTCTTTCATTACAAAATGTCCGTTAACAATGGAATGTCCGAATAAACTCCTCATGCCGACTTCTTCTGAAAGTTCTCTGTTCTCTGACGACTTACTGGGTCAACAGAGCCTGAAATGTGGAAGTTTTCAACTTGAAACGGCGAGACGCTGCCGCCTCGAAGCGCAGATCGCTGTCAGGCGCCGTGGGCCGTCCTTAAAGCGACACTACCAGACCAAAATCTCTCATCAGCCGTTAAAATTTTTACTGAAAACCAGCTGAATTTATCAAATGGTGTCCACTCAGTTGTGCCTTACAGTTTTGAAAAAATTTTGATCAAACAAAGCAGCAGTCTCTGAGCCATTCCTAAACAATGAAAAAATCGACGAGAGGGTGGACCACTCCTCACTCAAAGACTGCCCACAGGCAAATGATGTAACCGACAGGCGTGAAAAAAACTCTTGCATGCCCACGAGGGTTCAAGCATGTCTGATGTAATCACACGTGATTCCAATCCTTATGGTTTTTGAAAAAAATAATAAGGTCGGATACTTTTCTAATAGACCTTTTCTAATAGAATAGAAATAAATTTTTTTCCTCAAAATTCTACACGCAATACCCCATAATGACAATGTGAAAAAAGGTGTGTGTTTTTTTGTTTTGTTTTTTTTTAGAGTTTTGCTAATTTATCAAAAATAAAAAACTAAGAACTACATGTGCATAAGTATTCACATCCTTTGCCATGAAGCTCAAAATTTACCTCAGGTGCATCCTGTTTCCATTTATCATCCTTGAGATGTTTCTACAGCTTAATTGGAGTCCACCTGGGGTAAATTCAGTTGATTGAACATGATTTGGAAAGGCACAGACCTGTCTACATACGAGGTCTGTTAGAAAAGTATCCAACCTTTTTATTTTTTCAAAAACCTGATGGATTTGAATCACATGTGCTTGCATGAGCCAACCTTGAACCTTCGTGTGCATGCGTGATTTTTTTCACGCCTGTCGGTTGCGTCATTTGCTTGTAAACAGCCTTTGTGTGAGGATGGGTGTCGTCTCTCGTCGTATTTTCTTTGCAAGGAAATGGTGGAATGACCGGAGCAGCGCGACTGCATCAAATGTTGCCAGAAACTGGGCGACAGCCAGGTGGAAACCATTCAGATTATTCAGACGGCTTTTGGTGACAATCCTCTGGGCATCACACAGATTAAGGAGCGGTACAACCGGTTTAAAGACAGCCGCACAACTGTGGAGAGTGCGCCGCGCTCCGGTCGGCCATCAACACGCTAAAATGACCGGATCATTCCAAAGTGAACACTGTGGTGATGCGGGACTGTTGTGTGACAATCTGAGAAATTGTGGAAGAGGTGGACATCAGCACTTTTTCTGCACATTCCACTGTGACAGAAGATTTTGCCATGAAAAGAGTGGCGGCGAAATTCATCCGCATGAAGCTGATGGCACAGCAAAAGCGCCTCTGTTTTGAAGTCTCACAGGACATGTTGTAATTTCCTCACAGCAGTGGATGGAAATGAAATTATAGACATTGTGAATAATTGTAAATATAAAACATCTACCGATTTAAATGAAATTGATATGGTGGTGGTAAAACAGGTCATTGAATGGATTGTAGAACCATTAACATACATCTGTAACTTATCATTTCAAACCGGTAAATTTCCCAATCAAATGAAAATAGCTAAGGTTGTGCCGCTGTATAAGACTGGGGATAGACACCACTTCACAAATTATAGACTTGTTTCTTTGCTTCCACAATTTTCCAAATTATTAGAAAAATTATTCAATAATAGATTAGACAAATTCATAAATAAACATAAATTACTTACTGATAGTCAATATGGATTCAGAGCACATAGTTCAACATCACTTGCATTAATAGAATCAGTTGAGGAGATTACAAATGCCATAGACCACAAATTACATTCAGTTGGAATATTTATAGACCTTAAAAAGGCTTTTGATACAATTAATCATGACATATTAATCAATAAACTTGAACAGTATGGGATTAGGGGGTTGGTGTTGCACTGGGTGAGAAGCTACCTAAGTAACAGAAAACAGTTTGTGAAGTTGGGGGAATATACATCATCATGCTTGGACAATGCTTGTGGCGTCCCACAGGGGTCAGTATTGGGTCCAAAACTGTTTCTAATTTATATAAATGATATTGTCAATGTTTCCAAAATATTAAAATTAGTATTATTTGCAGATGACACAAGCATTTTTTGTTCAGGGGGGGATTTGCAGGAGTTACTGAGGAGGATCAGTATAGAAATGGGAAAATTGAAAATATGGTTTGACAGAAACAAATTATCATTAAACTTAAGTAAAACAAAATACATGTTATTTGGCTATTGTAATACAGACATACAGGTTCAGTTACAAGTCGAGGGGGTAGATATTGAAAGGGTACATGAAAATAAGTTTCTGGGGGTGATAATAGATGATAAGATAAACTGGAAGACTCATATAAAACATATACAAAGTAAACTGTCAAGAAGCATTTCAGTTCTAAACAAAGCGAAACATATTCTGGACCACAACTCACTCCGCATTCTTTACTGCTCACTGGTTTTACCATATTTACAGTACTGTGCAGAGGTATGGGGTAATACTTATAAAGGTACAACACAATCACTATCAGTAATGCAGAAAAGAGCTATAAGAATTATTCATAATACTGGCTATAGAGATCATACAAATCCACTATTTTTACAATCCAAATTCTTAAAATTCACAGACTTGGTTCATTTTCAAACAGTACAAATTGTGTATAAAGCAATAAACAATTTACTTCCAGCAAATATTAAAAATATGTTTTTTAACAGATCAGGGGATTACAGTCTGAGGGGGAAATTTAATTTAAAGCATCAGTGGGCACGAACAACATTAAAAGGTTTCTGTATTTCTGTCTGTGGGGTGAGGATGTGGAACAGATTGGGAGTGGGGCTCAAGCAATGTCCAAGCATGAACCAGTTCAAACAGCGGTACAAAAATATGTTTTTTTCTGGGTATAGGGAGGAGGAAGGGTAATGAGGGTTAGGGTGTTTTTGTTTTTTGCTTCGGCTTGTAAATATATAGTATTTTGTATGTAAGTAGGTATGTGTAGGTGTATATTTATGTTTGTGTATATATATGTGTATATATGTATATGTGTATGTATATGTGTATGTATGTTGATGTGTGTATGTATATATGTATGTGTATGTGTATATATATGTATATATATATATATATATATATTGATATCGGTTTAGGTGTGTAGGAATCTATGTGTATATGTGGCAAAGGGTATTACTGGTTGTGGGGAAGAAGGGGTATGGATAAATAAGCTGATGCTTCACCCTACCCCTTTTCGGACATGTTGGGTACACAGTAGGAACTTTTTTGTTGTTGTCTTTACTGATCTATCTTGTAATTGTTGTTGTATCAAATGTTCGAAATAAACAGTTTTCATTCATTCATTCATTCAAATCTGCCCAACTCTTCCACCATTCGGAAGATTCAGACGGCTTTCGGTGGCTTTTCAGTCGTGTGACTATCCAAGAAATTGTGGACGAGGTGAGCATGTCACAACATGTCCTGTGAGGCTTCAACACGGTGGTGCTTTTGCTGTGCCATCTGCTTCGTGCCAAAGCCATCGGCATGAATTTTGCTGCAACTCTTTTCATGGCAAAATCTTCTGTCACAGTGGAATGTGCCGAAAAAGTGCTGATGTCCACCTCTTCCACAATTTCTTGGATAGTCACACGATGGTCCCATGTCACCACAGCCTTCACTTTGGAATGATCTGGTCATTTCAGCATGTTGATGGCCACCTGGAGCGTGGCGCGCTCTCCACCGTTGTGCGGCCGTCTTTAAACCGGTTGTACCGTTCCTTAATCTGTGTGATGCCCAGAGGATCGTCACCGAAAGCCATCTGAATCTTCAGAATGGTTTCCACCTGGCTGTCGCCCAGTTTCTGGCAAAATTTGATGCAGTCGCGCTGCTCCAGTCGTTCCACCATTTCCTAGCAAAGAAAAAACGACGACAGACTACACCCATCCTCACACGAAGGCTGCTTTTAAGCAAATGACGCAACCGACAGGCGTGAAAAAAAATCACACATGTGCACGAAGGTTCAAGGGTGGCTCATGCAAGCACACGTGATTCAAAACCATCAGGTTTTTGCAAAAAAATAAAAAGGTCGGATACTTTTCTAAGAGACCTCGTATAAGGTCCCACAGTTGACAATGCATGTTAGAGGACAAACAAAACATGAAGTCAAAGGATCTCAGAGACAGGATCCTTTGACAGGACTGCCTTGAGGCACAAATCTGGGGAAAGGTACAGAAGCATTTCTGCTGCTTTGAAGGTCTCAAGAAGCACAGTAGCCTCCATCATCAGTGGGAGATGTTCAGATCCACCAGGACACTTCCTAGAGCCGGCTACCTGTCTAAAGTTAGTGATCTGGGGAGAAGGGCCTTAGTCAGAGAGGTGACCAAGAACCCAATGATCACTCTGTCAGAGCTCCAGCTCAAGAGGAGAACTTTCCAGAAGGACAACCACCTCTGCAGCAATCCACCAATCAGGTGTGTATGGTGGAGTTTGCCAAAAGGCACCTGAAGGAATCTCAGACCATGAGAAACAAAATTCTCTGGTTTTATAAGACAAAGATTGAACACTTTGGTGTGAATTCCAGATGTCATGTTTGGAGGACACCAGGCACCATCCCTACAGTCAGTGAAGCATGGTGGTGGCAACATCATGCTGTGGGGATGTTTCTCAGCAACAGAAACTGGGAGACTAGTCAGGATTGAGCGACAGATGAATGCAGCAATGTACAGAGACATCCTGGATGAAACCCTGCTACAGAGCGCTCTTGACCTCAGATTGGGGTGACAGCAGGACAATGACCCTAAGCAGACAGCCAAGATACACAACAAATTTTGCAGGGTAAATTGCACTCTACAGGGACTACAATGGATCCAGCTCCAACAAGAGTTAAATAAACTCTATTATCGTGTGAGATCAGCTCTATCATCTTGTCAAATCAAGTTTTTCAACTGCAATAAGAGTCATTCATGACATGATAGAGTTGATTTAACACTGTGATAAAGGTTATTTAAGTCTATTTGGACTGGGACCAATTGTAGTTCCGGCAGAGTTTATTTTGCTTTGCAAAATGTAATGTATCAAAGGAGTGGTTTCAGGACAACTCTGAATGTCCATGAGTGGCCCAGCCAGAGCCCAGACCTGAATCTGATTGAACATCTCTGGAGAGATCTGAAAATGGCTGTGCACTGACACTCCTCATCCAACCTGATGGAGGTTGAGAGATTCTACAAAGAGGAATGGACAAAACTGCCCAAAGACAGGTGCACCAAGCTTGTGGCATCATATTCAAGAAGGCTTGAAGCTGTAATCGCTGCCAAAGATGCATCAACAAAGTATTGAACAAAGGGTGTGAATACTTCTGTATATGTGGTTTCTTAGCTTCATATTTTTAATAAAGCTGCAAAAATTTCAAAGATCTTCTTTCATGTAGTCATTATGGGGTGTTGTGAGTAGAATTTTGAGGGGAAAAAATTAATTTACTCCATTGTGGAATAAGGCTGTAACATAACAAAATGTGGATAAAGTGAAGCACTGTGAATACTTTCTGGATGCACCGTATATATACTGTAATATAATAAATGTTTGTTCCATATAATTTGTGCATATTTTTATTAAACAACAACAAAAAAATCTACTTATGAATGATAGCAGTGAAATCTGTGTAAGCTTAAATGCATGCATGGATAAAACAACTTTTCCTGCTCCTTATTCACGTTTTCCTTCTGTTGGTCATGACCCCTCATCAAAAATATCACAGCTTCTAAAGTCATCAGTGTCAGGAAACAACACCCCTGTGTGCATCCATTCAGCTGAAAGCACGCACAGAGCCAAATGAGGGAACTGCTTATCTCCAGCACTGCTGCTGGGGATCAGAGGGTTTTAAAAGTGAATCTCAAAAAATTAGAATATTGTGAAAATGTCCAACATTTTTAAACAGTTACTTCAAAAGGTGAAAAGACTCATTACATATAAATTCAAATATTTCAAGCATCTTTTTAATTTCATTTGGACGATTATGGCTTGCCCCCCCCAATTTTTTTTAAAATAAAAATACACAAAATATTTGAATATGGAACATCTGGGTGCAAGAAGTATTTAACTCACAATTTTGAAGAAAATGAGCAAGCACCAGGTGGACTGTAAGGCTAAAATAAATATTGGAGCATATAGGATTCTCATATTTGTGGAACTCTACTGGTGTGATGTGTGATAAATGATAAATATATCAAAATTGCAATAGCACAGAGATTATCTGATATGTTTAGGCAGAGTTGGCAAACTGAAATATATAACAGTCTCTGTTATATAGGATATTTAAATATACACTTCAACTTGAAAGTTATCTTTGTAGCCTATAACCTGCACATATCAGGTCGAGACCCAATGTGTACAACATGGACATGCTGTTTAATTCGGAAGACATTCTTACCCAGCGTAATCTTACAAAAATTTGTAAAGAGTTATGCTTACATTTAAATGTCTGTAATATATATTTATTTATTATTGTTTGTTTTGTGTAGATCAACAAGTACTTGACTATGGTCAAGTTGATTGTGCTATTATAATTTATTTTACTTTGTTGTACATAATTGTGTTTCTCTCTTACCCCAAGAGGGGTCTTATGGGAATAAAATTTTCTTACTTATTTACTTTACCAGAATTGTAATTCATAATGATGGGAGCATCATTTGGTGCTAAAATTCAAAAATAAGTACTCATGTCTGGCATATTGGTATATGTTCAATGGTGAATTCACTATTTATTTTATTTTTTATTTTGATCCTATTAACAACTTACTTTGACGTTATATGGTCTGGTATGATTTTTAACACAAAGTTTCTGAGAAGGAGGATTTTTCTGAATGAGGGACATGTAATGCGAAAGTCTTTTGCATCAAAGTTAGGTTTTCTTTTATTTATGACATTATTTTCTAATTTAAGTAACTGATTTTGGACTTTATTGGGTAATACTGGGGTTTCATGAACATTCCTGCAAGAATTTAAACCATGAAAGACAAGAAAACATAGCAAATCTGACTGTTTGGCAATCAAAAATGAAGAATAAAGGGCTTTGTGTAGTAAAATACAAAACTCCAGGTGCTTTGTTCCAGAAAGTACCCAAGTTGAGGTATTTTGTCACCAAAAGTACTTAAGTCCAAAACAAGTTTTCTCCTTGGCAATAAAGGGTTATTTTTTCCCAACACAAAAAGTGGTTGTCTACTCTCTATAACCTCTACAACCAGCAACAGCTGGCATATATATATATATATATATATATATATATATATATATATATATATATATATATATATATATATATATATATACACTTCCTGATACTTTTAGTTGTCTCCCTGCTCCAACACACCTGAATCCAACTTGAGCACCCCTGCTCTAAACTGTTATGCCAGATGTTCATATTTAATTCCAGGCCTGAGTGACTCACTATTGATACAGTATAAATTCCATTAATCTCTCTCAATCTGATGTACGACACACGACCATAGTCATGAGGAAAACTGTTCACTGGACAGTTGTCTAGAAGACACTTATTAATGCCCTACGAGGAGGGTAAGCCATAGAAGGTCATTGTTGAAAGAGCTGGCTGTTCCCAGAGTGCTGTATCAAAGCATATTCATGGAAAGATGAGTGGAAGAGAGGAGTGGTAGGAACAGATGCACAAGCAACAGGGATGACCACAGCCTTTAGAACATTGTCAAGCAAAGCAAATTCAAGAACTTTGGGTAGCTTTGCAAGAAGTGGAGTGAGGCTGGAGTCAGTGGATCAAGGGTCACCACACCCACTCATGCCTGTGAAATGAACTACAAGTGTTGCATTCTTAGTGACAAGCCACTCCTAAACCAGAGATAATGTCAAAAGCATTTTACCAAGGAGATTAAGAACTGGACATTTGCTCAGTGGTCCAAAGTTGTCTTCTTAGATGAAAATTAATTTTACATTTCATTTGGAAATCAAGGTCCCAGAGTCTGGAAGAAGAGTAGACAGGCGCAAAATCCAAGTTGCTTGAAGTGTGAAGTTTCCACAGTCAATGATGATTTGAGGTGCCAAACCTTCTGCTGGTGTTGTTCCACTGTGCTGTCTACCAGGAGATCTTAGAACACATCATGCTTCCATCTGCCGACAAGCTTTATGGAGAGAAACATGTTCTTTACCAGAAGGACTTGGCACCTGCCCACAGTGCCAAAAATACTAGAATCTGGTTTGCTGACCATGGTATTACTGTACTTGATTGGGTCCATAGAAAATACCCCACTGATTATTGATGGGGTATTGTCAAGAAGATGATGAGACACCAAACCAAACAATAATACACATGAGCTGAAGGCTGCTATCAAAGCAACCTGGACTTCCATAACGGCTCAGCAGTGCTACAGACAGATCGCCAACACGCCATGCTGCAGTAATGCAGTAATTCAAAAAAAACATGCTTATTTAGGGTCTGCTCCTTTATCTGCCCCTGACCAAGGCAGCATCTACATCTGAAGTTGTTCCCGGGGTGCTGGACTGTGGCTGCCTACTGCTCCTAGTGGTTAGACTGTATGTAACTGTAACTGGGTTAAATCCAGAGAACAAATTTAACAGTATGTATGTATATATGTTCAGTGACAATAAAGATTCTATTCTATTCTATTCTATTCTATTCTATTCATCCAAAAAGAATAACCAAAAAGTATTGCGTGCATAAATGAACACGTACTTTTCAGAAGTTAGACATTTCTGTTTTATAAATAATTTTTTAATTGACATTCTAAAAAATTTGAGACACTTTTTCTGTTGTGGAGCTGTTGGTATAACTATTAAAATTAAAATAAAAAAGCTTGAAACATTTTAGCTTATGCAGTGAGTCCAGAATACGTAAAAAAAAAAGTTCGCTTTATGAAATAAGTGATAAAGAAATTGAAATTTTCCACCATTTTTAAATGATTTATTTTGACGCGTACTTATACAAACCAAACAGAAAGAAAGCAGAAAGAAAGCAAACTGATAAACGAGCAGCAAAGTTAAAATGCGACGCCACATTCCTTTAAATGGTATAAAATAAAAGCATCAGTCCTATTAGAATGTATACTGGTGAGTGTAAAAAAAAAAAAAAAACTTTTATTGTGTTCTACAGCGTATAAAAAAGTAAAAAATAAAACATGATGATACGATTGAATTATTTTTTTTTGACAGCATATTTAAATGTGTGGAAAAATAGATGCGGGTTCAATGTGAGTGTTTTTTATTTATTTTTATTTTATTATTTGTGCGGCGCCGAGAAGGAGTTCTTGTTACTCACCTTTTGCAAGAACACAACACGACAATCCACACAGCAGGCAGATGAAAACACAGTTCATGATGACTCCGTTTGACAAAGATGAAACGCAAAACAAGGATCAGCTTTTATTCCTGCTCTTTCTGCCCTCAGTGGTTACAGACTGTCTGTGATGCTCACTAGATGGCGGTGATTGTTTTCCACCTAACGGGACGCTGGAACTCCAGTACAACTTTTTCTCACACTTTTTGGACGGCTAGCTGCGACAATTTATACAGTTCCCACAGTACAGTATAGTGGGTTTCCGTGACGTCCACAGACACACCCACTGCGTGTAACAGCACTTCTGCAGTACTGACAACCTTAAAAGAAAAAGTTCCGGTATAAGAAGATTGATTCACAGTTAAAATTACTTTCCACAAGACGCCAGATTTACGCGCGGTGGATGCGCTCTGGCCGCTCTGTGCGTAAATACGCGTCGCTGGCACAATGGATAAGAGGCAAGTTAACAAAAACAAACTGATGATTATTGAAGAATTTAACAGGGGACTTTTGTAAAAACTAGCTTCATCTACATGGGCCACTGCAACGTGAGTCAGAGTTCAAATTATGAGACAAACATGATTCTCCATCATGACTTATTTGGTACATTTTCCTCTTGTGGGTTGAACATTTATACTTCGGAGGGTCCAAACGGTGTCTGGAAATTACTGCTGAATTGGAGCTCTATTTGGTAAATTTCTGTATAAAGCCATTTCCAAAAATATTTCATTCACAATGATGCGTTTAAATACTTTGAGCCGAACAAACGAATGAATGAATGAATACCCCCCCCCCCCCAAAAAAAATCTCAACTCAAGCAACTGTTTGTGTTTTGTACTTATTTATAGGCCTTACTCTGAATTGTTCTGTAAAATTATTAGCTTTTTTGCATTTTAAAACTCACTGAAAAATCATTTTCTGAAGCAACTGTTTCCTTGTTTTGAGCATTTGACACTATTCAACACAATTTTGCATTTATGGCCTTAGAGAAATTTGGCTTTGGTCCATACTTTTGTACAGCTCTTAAAACCAACTGTAAAAATGCAAACTGATCTGTTAAAGTGCATGCAGGTACCTCTCCCAGATTTGATGTAAATGGTGGTGTTATACTTATTCCTGATTTGGGCTCAGTTACTCTGATTTTTATTAAGCTCTGCCCCTTAAAATGCATTAGTATAGCTGAAAATATGGTTATAATTAGTCAGCTGGCTGGTGATAGGGTACACTGAGGTAATATGGACCCCCTAAGCTTCATGCTGGCTAAAGGAGAGACAACTGGCCAATCTCAATTTCAAAATGGTTGTTCCAATAGATGGCCGAACTAGTTATATTGTCACTCAGTTTGGGATGTGCAACAACAAAAATAAATGGTCCAGAGGGGTCAATGGAAATGGCCTGTTGGGGTCGATATTCCCTGCAATGTTGAAAATATGGACCCCCTTGTGGGGCAATATGAACCGGTCCATACTGCCCCACAAGGGGGTCCATATTTCCAACATTTATGGGGGAATATGGATACAATGTCCACCTACCGATCTGAGTGACGTTATACCCAGTTTAATGGTACAACTACTTTAATCCATATTGTTCATATTTGAATATGAATACCACGAGTCAAGCAGTTGTTCCATTACACTGTTATCCATAAAGTTATTATTACCAAACACTTGCAATGCACACTTAGAAATTCATCGGCACGAAGCTGATGGCGCAGCAACAGCACCTCCATGATGAAGCCTCACAGGACATGTTGGAACATGCCCTGACGTGTCCAGCTTGTCCACAATTTCTCGGATAGTCATATGACTGAAAAGCCACTGAAAGCCGTCTGAATCTTCCGAATGGTTGACGAGCTGGGCATGTTACAACATGTCCTGTGAGACTTCAACACGGAGGCGCTGTTGCTGTGCCATCAGCTTCGTGCCGATGAATTTTGCCGCCACTCTTTTCATGGCAAAATCTTCTTTCACAGTGGAATGTGCCGAAAAAGTGCTGATGTCCACCTCTTCCGCAATTTCTCGGATAAACACACAACGGTCCCACATCACCACAGCGTGCACTTTGGAAATGATCCGGTCATTTCAGCGTGTTGATGCCGATCGGAGCGCGGCACGCTCTCCACCCTTGTGCGGCCGTCTTTAAACCGGTTGTACCGCTCTTTAATCTGTGTGATGCCCAGAGGATTGTCAGCAAAGCCGTCTGAATAATCCGAATGGTTTCCACCTGGCTGTTGCCCAATTTGTGGCAAAATTTGATGCAGTCACGCTGCTCCAGTCGTTCTGCCATTTCTTTGCAAAGAAAAAATGACGAGAGACTCCACCCATCCTCACACAAAGGCTGCTTACAAGCAAATGACGCAACTGACAGGCGTGAAAAAAATCATGCATGTATGTGCACAAAGGTTCAAGGTTGGCTCATGCAAACACACGTGATCCATCAGGTTTTTGAAAAAAACAAAAAGGTTGGATACTTTTCTAACAGACCTCGTATGTCGTCCTGATAGAAAGTCAACAAGGCTGGACGTAACATATAAAATATTCTGCATCCATGGGACACAGAATGTGCATCCCTCCCAAGATGCACAAATACACAAGCCCAGGAGCTATATCCTCATGTTCAAAACATTCAAAAATCAGCTTTTAGAATAAAATTGTTTCCATTTTGCTTGATTCTTGTGGCTGTCAGCTCCTCTGTCTCCTTTCTGTAGCAGGCAGGGTCAAGCTGCTGTGGTTGCTACCACCATATCTCACGGCATTTTGTGATTCAGCATCACAAAATATACATTAATCGGTTGAACCATAACCTAACCCTAACCCTACCCCTTCCCCACCCCCACCCCCAACTCGTCTGCATCACTTTTCATTTCGTGCGACCGTCACAGAATGTATTCAGATTAAGTCGTGCTCCCATTGCGAAAATGTGGCACTTTTCATGATAGTATCACAAACCAGTAGATTAATGCATATTTCATGATGCTGAATCATGAAATATACATTAATCTATTGGTTAGTGATGTTGTCACGAAAAGTGCAAAATGTTCATCATGGGAGCACAAATTCATTCTAATACATTTAATGACGGCTGCATGAAATTAAAAGTGAAGCGGGGTGGGGGGGGGGTCGGGGGGTTAGGGTTAGGGGAAGGAGTAGGGTTAAGTTATGATCAAGGTTAGGGTTAGGGGAAGGAGTAGGGTTAAGTTATGATCAAGGTTAGGGTTAGGTGTCTGGGTAGGGTTAGTAATAGTGACTTAAAAAAAACTGTCTCAAACATTTGAATCATTTCGTGACGGGAGCCTGAAAAAAAAACATGAAACTGGGTTAGAGGGAGGAGTAGGGTTAGGGATAGTAAAATAAAAAAAAAAAAAAACGTCACAAAAATGTGACTCATTTTGTGATGGGAGCACAAAAAAGGTGAGATTAGGTTGGTTTGAGCATAGATCTGTAAAGGCTGCTGGAGTGGACACCAGCCTATATCCCTCTATCCAGAGAATTTGGAAGAATAAATGGAATTGGCGAACTTACTTGCAAAGGTCTGCAGAGATCTTAATACAACTGCTGTGCACCTTGATGCTTTGTGAAAGGTGGAAAATATGTGACCGTCTTAAGAAGAAAATGGAAATGGCCTTTTCTCCAAAACTCAAAATCAAACAACAGCTGAAGCAAAGAACACAGGATTTAAGAAGAACTCTCCTGTTTCAGAACACAAATAGTTCACAGATATAAAATGTATATCTATATAAATATGCACACTGCTAGAGATCACTTTGCAGATGTTTTGGTCCCCAGACAGTAGACATAGAAGTAACCGGTGATACTGAGACTCCTGCATCCACAAATACACCTTTCACCACAGCTCAGACCTTCATGATGGGGGATCCTTATCCAGGCAGCATACAAGATATTGGCTCTGATGGCTGTGGTTTGGTAAAAACCAATGAGCAAGAAGAGGATTTTCTGGCCATTAACAGTGGACGTGATCTGGTACCGACCTAAAGATGTTCTTCGACTGGTCCCAGAGCCTCAGTGAGTTACAAAGAGGTACAGGATGTTGGATACCACAGTTTGGACAGAAATATGCTCTGTGCTTCATCATAAAAGAATGTATCCATATGCAAGTTCCATAGTTTGTAAGTTCAGAACACTCGTTTCAGAAATGTTAATGTTAATTTCAATTTTCAACATTTGTAATTTTAAATTGAAAAAATCTATGGATTGAGTTTGATCATCATAAACTGTCTTTGCTTTGTAAGTCCAATTTTTACAACTTGCTTGTAGGTTTCAGCACGTAGAAAGCAGAGAAGGAGCATGAAACAGCCACGCCAGCCACTGTGAATAAGATTATTCAATAATTACTGGACCAAGTTGAAAGAAATCTGAAAACACTGCACTGGAATATGGAGTATATCAAAGAGAAATTAATCTCATTTGTGTACATTCTTATATTAGTAGAATATACAATGTCAAAGTGACTGTCATGTGACCCACCAAACTGAGTGAAAAATAATTTCCATTCTATGAATTTGCTCTGACAGAATATCTCAGGATGGAAAACCTGATGTGAAGGAAAAAAAAAAACCTGAGGCAAATTTAAAAAGGATAAATTGAGACTTATGAAAGTGAGACTTCTAACTGTATCACTAAATGAATGGTGAGACATTTATCATGACAAAGCATTCAGACAGTAAAACTGAAGTCACACAAAATACAATCTTAATTTATTTATAAAGCGCTTTAAAATAAATGCCAATGACCAAACTGCTGTATACAAATACGAACAAGCAAGTTAAAATACATATTTAAAAAAATACAAATCGACACAACAAAAATCATTTTCTGACCTTTATTCAGCAGTTCTAGTTATTTCACCACATTATTAATATAAAACTCACTTATGAAAGGTCACTCCACAGCTTGTTGCTGCACCTGAACGCTGCAAAAAAACAGCATTTTCAGATCACTTTAACCCACATTTAAGTCAGCGAATATTCTATTTCTATTTAATCTAATGATGACGTGTAATTCACCCTATTGAGATATCCCATAATCCCTTGCACGCCAGAGAGTTGCTGCAGTCTAAATAATAGAGAAACCACATGACAATTGCAAATGAACATTATACTACCAAAATGTACATTTTTATGCCTTTCACAATTTGCTAAAACAAATTTCCAAATAATCCATGTCTGCTACATTTAACCTGCATAGAACTTCATAGGCGCAAACCGAATTTCAGACACACACACACACACACACACATATATATATATATATATATATATATATATATATATATATATATATATATATATATATAACTCTGGAAAAAAAAATAAATATATATTTTTTTTTTCCAGAGTAATATATATATATATATATATATATATACTTTCGCCAGAACGACATGAAGAGGAAACGATCGCATCTCACAGCGACTCCCATTGAAAATAACAGAGAAACAAACTGAGCTTTTCTCATGTTTACATTAAAACAAACACAGTAACAACGTCTAAAAACCCAGAGAATATATTCATGAGCGTTTTAGGCACAATATACAAAGAGTTTTATGTTGCTATGCTAATGCTGTTGTCCGTGTGCAGCAGTTAAATTGAAGCTTTAACAGACCGTTTCAATGCATTTCTCAATGTTACTGACATCTCGCAGAGCGGCGACCTCAATGAGATGTTGCGAGATTTTACGGGATTTGAAATCTCAAAAAGGGCGAAGCAAGATGGCGGCCAACAGATCAATAGAGTGCCGCTTCCGCCATCTAGTGGATTAAATCGCTCATACAAAGCTTCAGAAAACTAAGAAGCTCAGAAGCTAGTATAGTAGGTTTGCTGTGTTTGGTGCACAGGGTTCACACACCAGTGATTAATTACTGAAAAAGTATCATTTTATTCACCAACAGTCAACTTTGGAATCATTTTTATTACAATTCCTGAGAGGAGACATTGAAAAGAGAATCAACTTTTAGAAGTGTTCCTGAACTCTACACAGAGGTGAGCCATTAGTTCCTGTAACTGTAAATATAATATACAGATTTAACTATTAATACTGCGATTTACTGCTTTTGATAAAGATGATGACCGTGTTTGTGGTTTTATTTTCTAATTAATTAATTAATTGATTTGTGCATTTGTTTTGTGCAATGTTTGTGAACTACACAGAAGTGAGCTGTAGTTCCTGAAACAGTTTTTAAATATAATATACAGATAAATTGTGACTATTAATACTGCGAATTATTGCTTTTGACAAAGCTGATGACCGTTTTGGGGGTATTATTTTTAATTAATTAATTTATTTGTGCATTTGTTTGTTGTTGTCTTTGTTCCTGTAACAGTTTGTAAATATAATATACAGATGATATGTTTCTATTAATACCGCAAATGACTGCTTTTGATAAAGATGATGCGTTTGTGGTTTTATTTTATTTAATTTGCATTTGTTTTGTGTAATATTTACAAACACAGAGGTAAGCCATTATTTCCTGTAAGGGTTTGTCAATATAATATAAACTGTGAATATTAATACTGCAAATTACTCCTTTTGATAAAGATAATGGCCGTGTTTCGGATTTATTTTATTTTTTGTGCGTTTGTTTTGTGTAATGTTCGTTTTTGGCTTTTGATGCAGATTACACATTTGTATTGTTTGTTGGATGTATTAATAATTACACAGTGGATAAAATGAAAAATACATCCACCATGTTATATTTATCACATCATTTGTATCATAACGATTCCAAAAACGTACGGTTTCATTCTATCTATTATGTAATTCTATCCAGAGTAGAGAATTATGTAATTATCGGATAGAATCAGTAAAAAATCATGACAAAGAGCAGTTTCTCTTTGTATGTCGACAAAAATTAAGATTTTCCAATTTGGATAAACAGTTATGTAACTTATTGGTTGAGCAAATTCCATTAAAAATGACTAGTTTTGAATGTTTGGTCTGTAAACAACAGACAAGGTCAACGTCCACTGGATTCTACAACATATGACATATTTCATCAAATAACATGATAACGAAGCAAAATAGATGAACATGATTGTAGCATTTTTAAATTTTGACCTCAGTCTGACCTTTAATTGACCCCAACTGGACTGTAGACTCCCTTTCCACACATCTATCATATATTTTTGTTTCTGTGAAGATGTAATCATGACAGTGATAATTAGTGGTGGGTCGATGCCACGTTTTCAATTGTCTGAAGAACTGTGACATCTAATTGGTGTTTTGGTTTCTAATCTGTGTTTGTTTTAATTTGAACCTTCGTATTTGAAGATTTTGTTGTGGTGAATACTCTGTAATTCTCTCATCTCAAAGTTCTACATGAATAAAATAATAATTATTAATGTTGTTTCAGGATCACTTTGAGGATGGATCTTAATGAGGAGCTTCAACAAGCTATGGACAGAATTTCTCGGGGGGAAGACAATTTCCCCGACCTTGACATTGAGGGGACGATGATGGGACAGGAGCACACAGCTCCTCCACCTGCACCTCCTTCACCTGCTCTCCCTCCAGTTCCTCCTCCACCTGCACAACTTGTTTTCCCTCCAATTCCTCCTTCACCTCCTCTCCCTCCACTCAAATACAAACCGTCAAACACTGAGGTGATTTATGTCACAATCTTCAGGCCTGTCATGTCCCTGATCCCCATCCATTCCCACCCACCTGCACCCCCTGTAACCCCTGGGACCTCTGCGACCCCTATGCCCTCTAGGACCTCTGTGATCCCTGTGCCCTCTGCGACCCCTGGGACGTCTGTCTCTGCCGTCCCTCAGTCCACTGCAGAGGCCCAGGTGCCATATGTTAAAAAACCACCAAACGCCTTCATGATCTTCATGAAGGAGCAGCGGGCCAGCGTTGTGGTGTAGCATGTGTCTCTGACTGTGCCAAAGTTAACAAGATCCTGGGAGAGATGGTGAGTGTGCACGCTCCTGCACATGCTTGTAGTTGTGTCAGTGAGTGTGTTGTCGTCTGTTTGCAGTGGAATTCAATGACTGATGAGGACAAAGACAGATACTTCATTCTCTCAAGGATAGAGGCCAAACGACACAGAGAGGAGCATCCTGACTGGGTACCCAACAGCAAAAAGGTGAGCAAGCAGTCAGATCACACATGTTGTATGTTTACATCCCTCACACACACGTGAGCTTTGTTTTTAGCACCTGACATCTGAATCTCTCTCTTTCTTTACAGAGAAGAAAGTGCTGAGTTGTCAGCCCATCCTGGACCTTCAAAGACCAAAGCCCAGACCTTCCAAAAAAATAAAAAATAAAAAATTGTCAATCTGTAAATATGTTGGAATTCACGTTTTCTAATCTTTGTAAAATAAAATGTTTTAAATATATTCATTGTTTTGTGTCTTTTTCTGAGCGCAAACAGGTCACTTATTTAGTTCTTAGTCTTAAATAGAGACTGAGGACTCTCTTGGTTCTTTCTCAAATCAGCAGAAACTGAATATGAGAAGAAGAGCCAGTCTGAAAAATGTGTTTATAGATTTTAAAACAAATATTAAAGACTTTGAGCACCCTGCACCCCTTGGAACCAAAGCTGTCTCAGACAAACAGCATCCAGTGACTCAAAACAGTCCATCATGTAATCTGTCCGAATTTGAAATCAGCATCGGAATTTGTCCTGTAAGACAGTTAGGACAAAGCCGTCTGTCAAATACACCAGAATAAATGTGCTGTCCACTCAGAGTCTGTGAAAAGTCCTCACTCTATTGGACTTTAGCATGTTTTTGTTGAAGATGCTGGTAATAACGACGATGGGCAGGATTAGGATGAAGATATCAGAGGGACAGCACAGGTAGGGCAGTTTGGAGACAAAGTCAGAGAAGAGAGACGGCGATGGTTTGGACATGTGCAGAGGAAGGACCCAGGCTACATGGAGAAAAGGATGCTGAGGATGGAGCCACCAGGAAGGAGGAGAAGAGGGAGGCCACAGAGGAGGTTTATGGATGTGCTGAGGGAGGACATGAAGGTTGATGAGACAGAGGAAGATGTCGAGGACAGGAAGAGATGAAGACTGATGATCTGCTGTAGTGACTCCTAACAGGATCAGCTGAAAGACAAAGATGATGTCAACTCACAATAAACACAGGCTACTGTAAGACGGGGCTTAATAGACTTTTTGCATCACAAATAATTTCAGTCTCCATAACCCCACAAAAAAACAAAAAAAATCTGATTCAGACTTAACTTGTGCAATGATTGATAAGTAGAAAAAAAACAGTTTTTTTTATTTTGAGAAAATTTAGTTAAAAATTGAGGTCACAGGTTAAGTTGGAATGCTGGTAATTAGGTTAATAATTACAGCATCGTGCTGGTCAGTTTTCTGATCTATGGCTGCATTCAAAGATGCTGAGAAATTTGTCAGTCATTATACATTATATATCTTAACTGTTGGCAACTAAAGGTTGCATCACATCAACACAATGCACAAGTTTTTTTTATTGAACTCATTCTTACTGTGTTTTCTGGCAGTAACTTTAAAGTTCTTCGGGGTGAAAATATTTAAATTTCAAATAGTCTTCCATCGGGATTTGTCATTAATTTCTTGAGTTGCTTCTTTGTCAATAAAATGTTTCACGCAGCAAATATTTACAGTTTTCATTTTGACTTCAATTTTTCCCCAATTAAGTGGATTCAGAATTTTGAAGGAAAACAATGAATTTACTTCATTTTGGAATACGGCTGTAACAAAAGGTGGAAAATATGAAGTGTTGTGACTACTTTCTGGATGCACTCTATATTGTACCAAGGCTATAAATAAATATCTTGTAATTTATCTTGTCATTGGAGTGACAATAAACATCTTGGTGTCAAATAGCAAAGCCATAAAAATAAATAAATCAGCTGCTCCCCAATTCATCAGGTCCAGTGTGATAACTGAAGAAAGTGGTTCCATCTGCAATGCTCTCAGAAATCAAATGGTTTCAGTAACAGGTTTCTGTTTCAAGCTGAAACAGAAACCTTCAGTTTATCTGTCAATTACACACACACACACAATACTGAAATTTTATGGACAGATGTCACTTAATTCAGGCAAAGAAGACTAGTTTAAATTTTTTGGTGGTCCAGAGCTTCATAGTTTTTGTTTTTTATGATGTGTCAAAAAAAAAAGGAATTTTTTAAAGTAATTAAAGTTTCATGAATCCAAAAAAAAAGGCGGTTTCATTTTCTTGAAAGACTGAACATGTCAAATCAGCAGCCTGTCTTCTCTGTGTTGGTCTGATTGTGTCAGCAGCTCTCAGAAGCTGAGCAGACAGGGTCCTGGTTAATACTTGGATGGAAGACCAGGGGCTTAGACTTTCTCCAGATAAGGAGTTCTGTCAAGAAGGACATCTGGTGTTATAGTTGCACCAAATCAAAATGCAGATCTTTGCTGTTGTGACTATATCATGTAATGTAAGAAATGTCAGAAACTCATGTAATTTGAAGTTGAGTTTTAATTTGAGCATCAAACTGTCCCTGTGTGTACTCGGTCACTGCTTTTCTGCTCTTTGTCATTTACAAAAGCAAATGTCCTGCTTGGAATATCATTCACATAAATTTCAGGTCTTGTTTTCTTCACATCTTCAGATAAATCACAGGGTGAACTCTTAAAATTTCCCTCAGTTTCTGTGAGAATGTTAAACATCAGAAACAACAGCAGGTTGCCTGCCGGACATGTGTGCCTGAGTTTGAATCCTTCTCATTCATTCAACCTTTAACCTCAAAATAGAAATCACAGAGGGACAGCCCTCATTAACAATGATGCTGAGAGTCAAATCAAAGAACAGAAAATGTGCATTTAAATATAACAGAATTATAATTCTATCAGGTAATTAAAAAAAACAGTTACAAGCTTTGTGATTAATGAATCAAATTCTAAACTGCAGGAGCAACTTTAACTGATTCACTTTTAAATGTGAATTTAATCACAATTTTTTGTTTATCTGCTCCTTGCTTTTTTAAAGTTTTTTATGCATTCAAGGTGCTCTAAACTTTAAGTACTATATTATACACAATAATGTGACAATCGCGGGACTAAAAATATCATTTAAAAAACAGTGATCTGAAAATGCTTTATTTTTACCCAATTCAAATCATTTTTAAAAGGTCTTTTCAACAGAACAAGTTGATGCTAAATATATGAATGCAAATGAAGGCATGAAAATGTGGAAAAAATAAAAACAATCAAGCAAACACACACAACAAAAAACAGCTGTCACTTGAACAACATGGTAGTTATACATCTGCAACCTTCAAAGTGGACTCACGATAACTGGAGATCCACTGACTTTCACCTGGTTCTTTATGGATCATAATATTACAGTAAACTGATATTCTTTGAAACTTGTAGGTGTAACAATAATTATTCCTTAACATGAGCCAGACTGTCTCTGTTTGAATGAATCCCTGATGGGACACATTAAAGACATGACCATTAAATCCTGCTGCAGGGAGTCATCAATAATTCTGTACTGGGCTGCTTCACTAGAAGAATCTACCTGTGTCTGATTGAAGTGAACCTGTCCAAAGACAAAAAGTGCTTTTCAGTCAGCATATGGAAAAGGAAATGACTCACTACATCTCTGACCGCAGCAGATAATATTTACAGAGGAATCTTTGAAATGGTGAAACAAGCACCATAGTCAGCCAAAATATTCTTTAGACATTACTCTTTTGAAGAAACCAACTGGCCACTTGAATTTTTAATAGGCAACCAGGTTGGGGGTCAACTGAAGAATTACACAGGGGTCAAAATTAAAAGATGCTCCAATCATATAGAAAACTACACCACATTATTTGTCTGATAATAAAATTCCAAAAAGGCATAGTTTGAACAATCTATGACTGAATGTTCTATAGAGGTATGGGGTAAAAACAGCAAGAATGGTGACAACGGTTAAGTTCACTTTGTACAGGAGTCAAAGGTTAAAGTTGCTCCAATTTTGGTAAAAAGTGGTGAAAATTGGTTGAGCTAATAGAATTAATAAATGGAATAGTTTTGACTGTGTTGAATGCTTGGTCTGCAAAGTAAAGGTTTAAACAATGTTGATGTCCACTGGATTCTATGACGTGACAAATTATGAGTGAAGAGTCGCGCAGTGGCGCAACGCTCACTCATGGTACTGGGCATCCTAAACAGGAAGTGCCAATTTTCAAATCCACAGTAAAACAGGAAATGTTCAAATGTCAAACACTTCCTGGATTGACAGATGAGATCCCAGGAATCTCGCGGGAACTCAGTGGCAAGCTCACACTCAAACAGGAAGTGCCAACTTTTCAGTCACAGTGAAACAAGAAATGTTCAAATGTCAAACACTTGCTGGCATGGGTGGAGCGAGAGCGGAGGCCGGGGTTTTACTAGAATTTCCTGAAATCTGATTGGACACAGAAGATTGACATGTCACAGCACCACACATCTGGTTGAAAGAGCTGCATTTTCAAATCAGTGAGTCACATTGACTGCTAGGTTCCTCCTGTCCAGTAGTTAGTGCTGTGTACCACAAAAAGTTCTAATCCACCTTAGTAAAAGAAGAATGTTTGCTCCAGATTTGAACTGAGCATGTTGTTTGAACGATGGACTTCTAATCACACCAAACTTATACTGGTGAGTAAACAACTGTATTTTATGCCATAAATGAGTTTACTTACTTCTTTTTATACTTCTTCCCCGATCGCTCAGTTTAGACAGGCGGCCAGCTCTAGTTAGAGTCCTGGTGGATCCGAACTTGTTCTATTTACAGATGACGGAGCCAACTGTGCTCATTGGGACCTTCAAAACAGCAGAAATGTTTCTGTATCCTTCCCAAGATTTGTGCCTTGAATCAATCCTGTCTTTGAGGTCTACAGACAGTTCCTTTGACTTCATGCTTGGTTTGTCCTCTGACATGCACTGTCAACTGTGGGGCCATATATGTAGACAGGTGTGTGCCTTTACAAATCAAGTCCGATCAAATGAATTTACCCCAGGTGGACTCCAGTTAAGCTGTAGAAACATCTCAAAGATGATCAGTGGAAACAGGATGCACCTGAATTCAATTTTGAGCTTCATGTCAAAGGCTGTGAATACTTATGTGCATGTGATTTCTTAGTTGTTTTTATTATTATTATTATTATTTTCAATGAATTTGCAAAATTCTAAAAAAAAAAAAAGAAAATAAACTTTTTCACATTGACATTATGAGGTATTGTGTGTGAAATTTTGAGGGAAAATGAATTTCATCCATTTTGGTGTAAGGCTGTTTAACAAAATGTAGAAGAAGTGAAGCACTCTGAATACTTTCCGGTTGCACCGTCATGACCATAGGGCAAGTTTAATGACGTGTGATGGTATGTTGTCCATCTGTCCTGTCTGCCACTTGAGTGTGTCCTTCTGATTTGGGCGTGGAATTTCCAAACGTTTGCACATTGGGTTGGTGAAAGCTTTGCACAAATAGCAGCAGTGTGTAAATAAAGGTTTTGTATGTAAATGACTATAAGTGCAAAATGAAATTTAATCAGCCACTTGCAGGTCTGCACAAAAGACAAACACACAATTCATCTGAAAATGTAATTTCTTGAATATTTGCCCAAATATTATAATAATAATAATAATAATAATAATAATAATAATAATAATAATAATGTGCAGGTGTGTTCGGCACAAGTCCACATTCAGCGACGCTCACATTAATCTATTGGTTTAATTCAAATGACAGCACAGTCACTCCACTGTTGATATATTATTCTCTTCACTTTCACATAATCAGGCCACAAGAAATTTGGTTGTAATCTTTGACTCAAAACTCTGTTTTGATGATCAGATTAAAAAAAAATGAGATCCTGTTACTTCAACTCAAGCCAATCTCCAAAATCAAGTCCTTTTTATCCACTTCTGATCTCCACAAAGTGGTTCACGTTTTATTCCAGACTTGAACATTGTAATGCACTTTACTCTGACATTCATCAGGGCTCCTCCATCACCTCCAGCTGCTCCAAAATGCTGCGAGACTCATGACAAGAAGAAGGAAATATGAGCACGTCACCCCGTCTGTCCCCGCTGAACTTCACTGGCTTCCTGTTGGATTTCAGTTTGATTTAAAAAAATTTTTTTCTTGCTTTTAAGTCTTTAAATGGACTTGTCCCTCTGAGTTATTAAACTGGTTCGTGCTGGTGGTTAGTTGATGTGGGAGCTGTCCGCGGTCCTGAACGCTCCCGTGAGCATCATGAGAGCTGAAAAGACGCACACAGGTCGTTCTAGTTCATTGATTCATTCATTTTCTGTACTTAAATTGAGTTCCTTGGGAGGCACAGGAAGAAGAGAGGAGACTGAGGACTGTTGGTGCGTGGTGGTGACGGCTAGGTGGAATGGCAGGGTGGAACTGTGGCAGCTTGATCTTGTTCTGCAAAAGGCAAATGAACAAGTTACTGGATATGTACGACCCCTGGCAAAAATTATGGAATCACCGGCCTCGGAGGATGTTCATTCAGTTGTTTAATTTTGTAGAAAAAAAGCAGATCACAGACATGACACAAAACTAAAGTCATTTCAAATGGCAACTTTCTGGCTTTGAGAAACACTATAAGAAATCAAGAAAAAAAGATTGTGGCAGTCAGTAACGGTTACTTTTTTAGACCAAGCAGAGGAAAAAAATATGGAATCACTCAATTCTGAGGAAAAAATTATGGAATCACCTTGTAAATTTTCATCCCCAAAATTAACACCTGCATCATATCAGATCTGCTCATTAGTCTGCATCTAAAAAGGAGTGATCACACCTTGGAGAGCTGTTGCACCAAGTGGACTGACATGAATCATGGCTCCAACACGAGAGATGTCAATTGAAACAAAGGAGAGGATTATCAAACTCGTAAAAGAGAGTAAATCATCACACAATGTTGCAAAAGATGTTGGTTGTTCACAGTCAGCTGTGTCTAAACTCTGGACCAAATACAAACAACATGGGAAGGTTGTTAAAGGCAAACATACTGGTAGACCAAGGAAGACATCAAAGTGTCAAGACAGAAACTTAAAGCAATATGTCTTAAAAATCGAAAAATGTACAACAAAACAAATGAGGAACGAATGGGAGGAAACTGGAGTCAACGTCTGTGACCGAACTATAAGAAACCGCCTAAAGGAAATGGGATTTACATACAGAAAAGCTAAACGAAAGGCATCATTAACACCTAAACAGAAAAAAACAAGGTTACAGTGGGCTAAGGAAAAGCAATTATGGACTGTGGATGACTGGATGAAAGTCATATTCAGTGATGAATCTCGAATCTGCATTGGGCAAGGTGATGATGCTGGAACTTTTGTTTGGTGCCTTTCCAATGAGATTTATAAAGATGACTGCCTGAAGAGAACATGTAAATTTCCACAGTCATTGATGATATGGGGCTGCATGTCAGGTAAAGGCACTGGGGAGATGGCTGTCATTACATCATCAATAAATGCACAAGTTTATGTTGATATTTTGGACAATTGAAAGGATGTTTGGGGATGATGAAATCATTTTTCAAGATGATAATGCATCTTGCCATAGAGCAAAAACTGCAAAAACATTCCTTGCAAAAAGACACATAGGGTCAATGTCATGGCATAGAGTCAATGTCAATGAGCAGAGCTGATTTGATGCAGGTGTTAATTTGGGGGATGAAAATTTACAGGGTGATTCCATAATTTTTTCCTCAGAATTGAGTGATTCCATATTTTTTTTTCCTCTGCTTGGTCTAAAAAAGTAACCGTTACTGACTGCCACAATCTTTTTTTCTTGATTTCTTATAGTGTTTCTTAAAGCTAGAAAGTTGCCATTTGAAATGACTTTAGTTTTGTGTCATGTCTGTGATCTGCTTTTTTTCTACAAAATTAAACAACTGAATGAACATCCTCTGAGGCCGGTGATTCCATAATTTTTGCCAGGGGTTGTAGGGAACAAATAGGAAACATGCTGATGCAAAATGGGGTAGTAATACAATAGTAAAGTTAAGAAACTTGGAAGACCAGTGATACTGTAAAAATTACAAAATTATGTGGTGAAGCTTGGAAATGATTCTGGGGAATAAATAGCCTAAAGATCAAGGTGTATGTGTGATGGCTGCCACAGGTGTCCAACATCAGCAATCAGCAACAAGCTGTCAAAAGTGTCACTTGCAGTAACAAAGGGAGAGACAGAGGGAAAGCAGAGCAAACAACAAACACACCACAGTGAGAGTGCTGATGGCCAAGTATAGAGAAGGCCAGAAGGACTTACATTGTGTGTTTGTGGATTTAGAGAAAACTTATGACAGGGTTTCAAGAAAAGAGTTGTGGTATTGTATAAGGAAGGAAGGAAGGGTGTTGCTGAGGAAAAATAAAGCCACCAAAGACAAACTGAGGTGCCATCACTGCCTCCAGATGGACAACAGGAGGACTGACATCAGGCCTGTGACATGGCCAACACAAGACAGAGTTCTTCTGTTAGACAGAATTGTTTTTCTGAGTGGCACAAATAATTTGATGTGGCATCTTACTGTCTTGTAAATAGTTGTACAAAAATACCTGAAGCATTTCCTGCATTTTAATGTAAATAGTTGTATATAACTTTGTTGTTTGCTACATTTGTACATATGCTTTTGAAATTTACAATTTATATCTGCATTCCAAGTTATAAAAATGGTTTATTAAATACATTTGTGGTTTTCACAGTAAAAAAACAAACTTTTTTTTCTATTCAGGTTTTATGTTTTTGTGTGAATTTAGGTTCATTGTGTTAATATAGTATGTCAGAATGAAAGAAAAACTGTAAAGTCACACAGGGGGTTGTGCTAAAAGAAATGACACCAATGCAAAGTAAACAGTTTATTTAAGGTAAATTATGAAGGTAAAACCAAAAGTAGTCAAAAATTACCAATTATATATACCCTGGACTCCAGAGGGTTAAATTGTTAATGTATGGTTCCATTTGACATTCAGATTTGCATGATTTAAAAATATACTATTTTGAGTTGTCAACCAAGGTGTTGTAATTTCTAAAAAGTATCACTTCAGGCACAGTTTAGGTACTGGCACCATTTTAAAACTATGGACTCAACAATATCCAACATGATTTATACAGCTCTATTTTTTTTCCTGAAACCAACAGATCTTAGGTGGATCTGCATGTTGATTTGGCACAAGTTTTTTTTTTTACTTAGTCTCAATGTTTCTTTTGCTTTTGGTAAAAGCAACAGAGATATATACCTGATTCAGAACTGGATCAGTCTGTTGGACTTCAGATAAGGTATAAGTGACAAAGCTTGCATTTTTGTGAAATGGCAAACTGCTTTTATATATAGCTAGCTAGCTACACAGTCCCATCTGAAGGTTATAACTACTAAACTGCAAAGGTTTGGAGCCAACATGGATTAAACATACAGTAGTTCAAGTGTTTCATGCTGGGTCTGAATTTGATTGACTTATTTCTGCTCACTGAGCTTTAATGTTGATTGCTGACCTTTAATCCTGTTCACTGGGCTTTGAGCTTGACTTATGAGATAATACTAGCTTGTACCCGGGTGTACTGTTGCCTGTTATGTCCTGCTGTCTAGCAGCAACAATAACTATAGAAATCTATAGTTATTGTTGCCTAGAAACAATAACCATAGATTCCTATGGTTACTATTATTCACATGGTTATTATTATCATAATGATTTGAATTCTAGAAAGTCAAACATGACAGAACAAAAACAGACACATTTAATGATTGGAATTTCAGAATTTTGCCTTTAATCTCAGAAGATTTGAATTTTAATGGTATTGATCTTTTTCTTTTTTTACTGAGCTTTGATCATCTGTAGAAAATATATTAACTCTACATCGTTTTGGTTTTGAAAGTTTGTGGTTTAGTCATTATAAGCTATTCTGTTGAATCAACCAAATCAATCAACTCTAAAGATTTGCACTTCATATCATATGACTGCTTTTGAAATGGTATGTAGACTACAGTGATATAGTGTTTTTCCTTCAGACACAGGTCAATTTGAAGGTAATATTTGTTGAACTGAAATGATGTGGAAGTGATAAGGATGAAACATGATGAAAGTGTTCCATGGTGTTTGATCATGAATGCTGACCTGTAATCCTGCTCTCTGAACCCACACCCACACATGTGCATCTAATTTCTTATCATCATCATCATCATCATCATCATCCTCCAGTTTGGCCTATAATGTCTTTTGTGGACAAGATGGGTCCATTAGCAACTTGTCTATCAATGGCTAATTGCACAACCTCCTCTATGCTATCTTCACTCAGTTTTGTTCATTTCTTCCACCTCTTAACTTATCAGGCTCAGCAAAACGGTCTTTGTTTTAGCTCTTGGACTTTTAACCGGTCTTAAAGCCTCAATTAGGACTTTCCTTGGTGGTGTATCTTCTGGCAGTAGGTGACCTACCCAGTATATGTTCATCACTCTACTTAAAATAGATCTTTGGAATACATCAATACTGAATTTGAGTATTTTTGTTAGAGTCCATGTTTTCATGTTTTATAGGAAATTGCTTGTAATGTAGGTATTTACTGCTTTGAGATTGTGGGACATTTTTCTTGCTTAGTGTCCAGTTCCACTGGGCTACTATGTCGGAGAGTAGTTGGAGATGCAAATTTGCATCCAAACCCACAAATGAGTGAAAATTCACAGTTGACATCTCACTGAATTGATACAAATAACATGTTAGTACATGTCACCAGAATGTTGGTCGAATGCCAGCTGAAGAACACGTGGACCCACGGCAAAGATGTCCACATACATATCGTATGAGTGCTGCTCCAATGCCACGCAGCATTCTAATGGATGTCTTACACCATATGTGGGCGAAATAATGACATGTTTGCTCTAAAAGTCCTCAGGTGCTGTTTCCTGCTATTTTGTGAATAGAGGCTATTGAAATTCCCCTGACTGTACCCAGTAAGGAACAGCCCTGTAAATAATAAAATCAAATTAATAATAAAATAATAAACAATAGTAACAAATCCTAGCATGGCTCCACTGAGGAGAAAAAATACAACAGGAAGAAAACTGTTGGGAAGGTGTAGTGACACGGACCCACAACAGGGGGCGTTAATGAGCAGACAATGGATGAGCCAAAAAGTAACAATTTAATGTTGTGAATTGCACAACGGAATACAGACAAAAACAAAATAGAGGAGTACAGTCAATCGTATACAAGGTGACGTGTGGGCAGGCTCGAGGATAGAAGACGTCTGTCCAAAGAAGAGCCGGATCCCACACGGCTTCCACCACCAGCAAACCTGAAGAACACCGGAGCCGCCAAGTCCCGAGTCCCAGGTGGCCACCATCTCCAGCTGTCAGACCAGGTACTGCTGGCAGAAACAGAAACAGTTAATGGTGGGTGTGTGAAGACAAACCCAGTAATCGTCCCCTGAGTAGTTCCTCCGGGAGGGAGAACCTCCACCTTCAGAAACAATGTCACCTGTGCAGCTCCTGTTGGTCTCTTTCCTGGATGGAGTGAGAGGCGAAGAACGTCGCCCTCTCACTGATGGAAAATTCTGATGGAAAAAAAGCCCAAATCATTCCGCCATTTCCTCGCAATGAAACAATGACGAGAGGGGTGGACCACTCCTCCCACAAGGCGTGCTCACAGGCGAATGACGCAACCGACAGGCGTGGAAAAACTCACGCATGTGCACGAAGGTTCAAGCTTGGCTGACGTAAAGACATATGAATCAAATCCATATAGTTTTTGAAAAAAATAAAAAGGTACGATACTTTTCTCACAGACCTCGTACAATATAAACGTGGACAAAATTGTTGATACCCCTATATTTTCTGCACACATTTTAATATAAGATCATAAATAAATAGACTATTTATATAGCGCTTTTCCATCTGCATCAGACGCTCAAAGCGCTTCACAAATAATGGCTCACATTCACCCTGATGTGAGGGTGAATGATACTCACTACACACTGGGAGCAACTAGGGGATTAAGGACCTTGCCCAAGGACCCTTAGTGATTTTCCAGTCAGGCTGGGATTTGAACTGAGGATCCTCTGGTCACAAGCCCAATGCTTTAACCACTAGACCATCACCTCAGAAATAAATGCAAACAAAGCAATTCTGTGTAATCAAAATATTTTAGAAATGTTCAAAGTTATTTGGTAACAAGAACAAAACACAACGATTTCATAAAGTGAAACAAAAAATCCTGACATAAAATTTATGCTGGACACAATTCAATCAATCATTCAAAGGTTATTTATACACATAGCCCTTTCCACAGCGCAGAAGGTGACCAAAGTGCTTCACAGTCAGATAAAAAACATAGAGAATAACTTAAGACCATAAGAAAATTTAAAACAGACACATCAATAAAAATATACATCCAAAATATTTGCAAATGAAAACTGAATAAAATGTCAGAGCACTGCTGGTTGTGCAAAAGCAATTCTAAAAAGGAAGGTTTTTCATTTAGATTTAAATAGACCGAGGTCAGTGGTGGTGCGACTCTTGGCTGGGTGGGGGGGAAAGAGAAAGCCTGGTATCTGGACTTCGGAACCTCTGGTGCAAACTGGTGAGAAGATCTCAAAACTCTGATTTGGTCCCATTGTGTCAGCAGCTCGGCTAAGAATGGTGGGGCCAAACCATTCATAACTTTAAAAACAAACATAAGAATTTTAAAATCAATTTTAGCCCGAACTGGAAACAATGCAGGGTGTAGAGGACTGGGATAATATGGTCGCGTTGTGTGTTAGTTAACAGATGTGCTGCAGCATTTTCTATCAGTTGAAGTTGACTGAGGGAAGACTGGGAGATTCCATGAATTTACATGATGAATTTACACTAAATCATCTCTTTTACGGCCAGTTTTATTTAGACAAGTCAAATATTTCTCATTTAAATACCTCAGCAAGTGATATTCAGGAAAGTGACACACTAACTAACATATGTTTTCCCCAAACAGATAAATACAACTATGGATTCAGATTTGGAAGAGGTTGACATAATGGTGTCAGACATCATTGATCTGGCAAAGGAAAATATCGGCTTTCTGAAGCAATCCATCTTCTACTGGGAAGCAACAGAGGAAAATGTTGAAGAAAAAGTGGACAGAAGTCTCCTTGGGTATTTCAATAAGCGGCGAATATTTGCAGAACATCGTGGTCGAGACACAGAAGAAGATGAAGATGAATCGGATTTTACAGCTAGATCACCATTATGGAATGAAGGTCTTGAAACTATGAAAAGCCAGCTGGAAACAACACACCAGGTGGATGGTATCATCTGCACACCACAAGACATTCAGAATGTTGATGTAATTCAGTCCTCTGGCTCACCTCATCCCACAAAACAACGTGAGGATGGTGAGAGTGACTCAACACCAGGTTCTTCAGGGCAGGTAAAACCCCCTGAGGAATATCAACTGCAGTTGGGAACAGTGCACCAGGTGGATGAGGCTATTTGGCCCCCCACAGGTCTGTCAGCACTGGAAGAGTTTTGTGGAGGTGAACCTGACTCACATTCTCCTTCAGAGGTATCTACTACCATCTCCATCTGCTCGGGTGATGTTAGGGTTGAAGATGTGTGCACTGGTGTAGAGGAAACCCTTGAAAGGGAATTATCACCAGGGCAACATGAAGAATGCCCAGATCCTTTCCAGGTCCAGCTTGAAGTGGAGCAGTGGGTACTTGAAATGCCAGATGTAAGGCTTTCTACTCATGATGATGGCCATGTAACAGCAGAAAATATTAAATCATCTACTTCAACTCTGTATGGCTCATTTCAACCAGCCAGAGAAGATGAAGAGGGTGAGAGTGACACAATACCAGGGCCTTCTGGGCAGGGTGAATGCTCTGAAAAATATCAGGTACTGCTGGAAGAAGTGCACCAGGTGGATGAGGCCATTTGGTTTCCTACATGTGTGTCAACACTGGAAGAATCTTGTGATGGTGAATCTGGCTCGTCATCACCTACAGAAGTATCCATGTCAGTTTCCATCTGCTTGAGTGATGTCAGGGCTGGCATACCAGAAGATGTGAGCACTGATGTAGAGGAAGACCTGGAATGTGAATTATCACCAGGGCCTGAAGAACACATCCAGAATATTTCTGAACACTTTTTTGGCCAGGACTTCTATGATTTCACTTGTGTGGATGAGACTGGAATGATTTCACAAGAGTTTCTTGAGGGCATTACAAGAGATATTATTGATGATGTGGTCAGTCCTGTCCTTTTGATGGATATCCAAACTTCAGGAGAAACAGACTTATGTCTCATCAGTGATGAGGCCTGTCATTCCCAGGTATGTAAGAAGACTTTGCAGGAAGCTGTCAGCACCATGAAGTCTTCCTTCACTGGACAAGCCCATAGTGCTGAGAATAAGATTCCTCCTGCTATAATACAGGAAGCATTATCTCCTGAAGAGGAAGGAGAAGCACTGGCTGACAAATGCGTAAGTTCTCTCAGGACAAAGAAGAACCTGTGGAAGATATCTCTTGGTCTTTTGCAGAAAAATAAGGTCCATCCAGCAACAGACCCTCAGTCACAGAATCTGCCAGATTCTTCTCACTGGTCTTCTTATTCAGAGGAGAAGAATGAAACAAAGAAGAAGGAGGAAGTGGGAAAGAAAGATACTGAACCTTTCGGAACAAATAAGAAACTGTCGAAGATATCTTTTGGCCTTTGGCATAAAAATAAGGTCCATCCAGCTCCAGACACTGAGCCAAAGAGTTACCCACTACCAGCTTCTTCTCATCAATCCAGCAAAGATGAAAACCATGAAAAGGAGAAGGAGGTGGATAAGAATGGCAGTCAATCTTCTAGAGTACCAGAAGGTTTAGCTCCTCAAAGGCAGACACTGTTGAAGAGACGTCTTCGGCAATGGCAGAAGAAGGTCCATCCAGCACAAGACCCTGTCAAAATACCAAAAGAAGTGACTTCTAAAGGTAAATATAAGGGACTGGAAGACAGATGTCCACTTCTCCCCAAACCAAGGGGAACAGTGTTTGAGGGATGCTTTGGTCAACTGAAAAAGAATAAAGCCCATCCAGCAACAGACCCTCAGTCACAGAGTCTGCCAGATTCTTCTCACTGGTCTTCTTATTCAGAGGA
The DNA here is from genome assembly GCF_902500255.1 of Thalassophryne amazonica. Taxonomy (NCBI): domain Eukaryota; kingdom Metazoa; phylum Chordata; class Actinopteri; order Batrachoidiformes; family Batrachoididae; genus Thalassophryne; species Thalassophryne amazonica. The sequence goes on along the minus strand of NC_047103.1, from coordinate 46,409,368 downwards.
GAAGAATGAAACAAAGAAGGAGGAGGAGGTTGGAAAGAATGATACTGAACTTTTCAGGGAACCAGAAGGAAGATCTGAAGCAATTGAAGAACAATGTGTACCTTTCCCCAAGACAAATAAGACACCCACGAAAAGATTTTTAGGCTGGTGGAAGAAAAATAAAGTCCATCCAGCTACAGATACTGTGCCACAGACCCACTAATCTGTGGCAAAAGTGTCTGGAATGATTCACTCCAGAAGTGAATCAAATTGCAGACAGATGAGTGTGTGCTCACGAGACAATGAATGCACGCACACATACACACACCTGTAAAAATCTGCTTATTACAATAAATTTCATCTTTATGTTGCATCTGGTGTTGTGTATTGTCTTTGTGTTAAAGTTGGTAAGCATTTAGCTGGAAGGTGCCTGAATAATGTATAAACCTGAATGTTGTGGGCTGGGGTGTTTGGCTGGTTTGGTTTTTGTTTTCTGTTTCTCCCACCAGGTGGTATGCATTCAGGACTGAGTGGCTGAGCATCAGGACCTCACCCTGAACACCTGAGGCTTGTTATCACGTGCAGGTCATCAGGACTCACAGCTGTGGTGTATTTTGTCTTAATCAGAGATTGCTGCATTTAAACCTTGAATGCACAGTGTGTGATTGCCAGAGACTCGACCTTGTGAGCAGACGTGTGAGATCGACGTCAGGAGTACAATCTCACCATCACAGACGCAGAGACCGCTCCAGGTTTGACGCCACAGTCTGTGAAGGAGGATTGGGTGAGGTCTCACGCTCTTCAGCACACTTCCTGAGGTAATTTGGTTTTGGTGACTTTTATGAAGTAATGACTGTGGATTATGTGTCCCTCACACCTTGTGTTAGTGAGCTGTCACGTTATGCTAATTGTCTAATCAGCTTCTGCTGCAGTGGAGATTTGAACTGAGTTGTTCCGTGCCTGCAGGGTGAGAAGCTGATGTATAGATTTAAGCCAGGAAGTGTTTGCTGATTGCGTGCACCTTTGAGTTGTGTCTCTCTGTGTGGAGAGTGTTGGACTCACCTCATGTTTTCTTTCTTCACAGACTCGGTTTGTCGCGGCCACCTGGGGGGTGTCGGCGGGGTCCCTGGGTCCGAACTGCTGTGGCTCCGGACCGTTTGCGCTGCTGAGAGCGCGCCGTGTTTTCACCTCACCAGACCGCGGACTGTTTAGTTGTTTAATATCACTCACTGTTATGTTTATTAAATTCTGTTATCCTTTGAACCGTGCTCTGCTTATTTTATGCTTGGTCCTTCAAATGCTGGGTTGGTTCTCCGCCCGCGTCCGAAACATAACACTGAAGCCAACATTAGTGGAGGACAGAGAAAAAGAGAAATATATTATGCATGTGCATATTATACAAAAATGATCAACAAATCTTGAAAAAATATAGATATTTGATGGTAAGAAAGAAGCATCAATAATCTCCATTTCTTATGTATTTGGTTTTATCTACTTAATCACTGTGATCGTGTCGAAAGACAGATGGATGTGGGTTTTTAGCAGAAACCTTTACATTGTTGATGATAATCCATAAATTGTTTGTTTACAGTTTCATTAAATAGAGCAAGGTAAGTTTCTCTTTCATTGATTTAAATGTATTTATTGAAGTTATTTGTTTTTTCAATGTAAAAATGGTTTGATTCATAGATGGAAATAAAAAAAAAAATTGACCACAATGCGCCAATCAAAATAAATAAATAAATGAAAATCTAGACTGCAGATTGCAAACGGGTTAACTCAGTCTTAACCAGCAGGGCATACACAGTAAAATCACCAGTGTTAAATTAACACTGACAGTGAACATATGGTCCCACTGTGGCCAGAGTAGGACCATATGTACACTGGCAGTGTTAATTTAACACTGAAGTGTTAATTTTACACTGGCGATTTTACTGTGTAGTTTTAAGAAGTGTGACTAAAAATTCTTGGCCTGAGACTTATTAGATGAGTGGTTTAAATTTAGCATTAGACTAAAAAAATGTTTAGAATAAAAAAAAAAAACTAATTAGACTAAAAAAAAAACATTCTATGACCTGTTTTAAAGTCCCTGACTACAGAGCATTTGACTAAAAAAAAATAAAATAAAAAAAAATCCCAAATGAAAGTTGTGTACCAAGCACTTGCCGTACAAATACCCTGAAATTTCTTGTCCTTTGGCGTGAATGTCAGGAATAACATTTGGAGGAAACCAGGCACCAGTGAAGCATGGTGGTGGCAGCATCATGCTGTGGGGATGTTTTTCAGTGGCAGGAACTGGGAGACTAGTCAGGATTGAGGGAAATATGAATGCAGCAATGTACAGAGACATCCTGAATGAAAACCTGCTCCAGAGCGCTTTTGACCTCAGACTGGGGTAATGGTTCATTTTTCAGCAGGACAGTGGCCCTAAGCACACAGCCAAGATATCAAAGGAGTGGCTTCAAGACAACTCTGTGAATGTCCTTGAGTGGCCCAGCCAGAGCTCAGACCTGAATCTGATTGAACATCTCTGGAGAGATCTGAAAATGGCTGTGCACCGACGTTCCCCATCCAACCTGATGGAGCTTGAGAGGTGTTGCAAAGAGGAATGGACAAAACTGCCCAAAGACAGGTGCGCCAAGCTTGTGGCATCATATTCAAGAAGACTTGAACCTGTAATTGCTGTCAAACGTGTATTGACAAAGCATTGAATAAAGGGTGTGATGTTAGACTGGTATGTGGAAGGATGGAGGTCGCTTTGTTTAAAATTTGACTGCAGAAAGGAGGGGGAAATTAGAATGTTTAAAAAGGCACTTAGTCAAAATGCATTAAAGAGAACAAAGTTTATTAAACCATCTTAATTAAACTTGGAAATGTAGCTGAAAATTCAGATAAAATGTTTGGACCGGAGATATATGTTGTTGTATTTAGCCAAGTGCAGATATGCAGCCATGTGATTTGGTTCTGTGTTTGTGGTGTCCAAACTATTCCAGAAAGGACCAAGAGGGTGCAGGTTTTCTTTGCAGCCACTGACTCCAGTAGGTGATTTCACTGTTTAATATCACTTTGAGCAGATGAGATGAGTTCATCAGTGAAATCACCTGCTGGAGTCAGTGGCTGCAAAGACAACCTGCACCCTCTCGGCCCTTTCTGGTATAGTTTGGACATCACTGGTCGAGTGTGTTTGCGTAGGTCCCCAATAGAGTGTTTTCACTGACAACAGCATTATGCACGTGACCCAGATGTTTGGCCATATGAGGCAATGGTGAGTAAACAAGATCATGGAAGCATACGTTCTACTTTCTCAGGTGGCTAAAGTTCACAAAAGTGTTGAGATGAAGATGAAATTAACTGGTGGTGAAGTTCCGTACGAAATGCCATCATTTGCGTGGTGGAGAGTAAGAGTTCACTGCCTTGTGTTATGCAGATGGACATGATATGTATATGATATGTATATGATATGTAAAGTCTTAAGACTATGAAAATGGGCTGTTAGTAAAAAAAAAAGTAGAAAAGAGGGTGTTCACAATAATAGTAGAGTGGAACAAACGTGTGAATCAGGTGTCCCCTATTTAAGGATGAAGCCAGCACCTGTTGAAAATGCTTTTCTCTTTGAAAGCCTGAGGGAAATGGGACGTTCAAGACATTGTTCAGAAGAACAGCGTAGTTTGATTAAAAAGTTGATTGGAGAGGTGAAAACCTATATGCAGGTGCAAAAAATTATAGGCTGTTCATCTACAATGATCTCCAATGCTTTAAAATGGACAAAAAAACAGAGACGCATGGAAGAAAACAGAAAACAACCATCAAAATGGATAGAAGAATAATCAGAATGGCAAAGGCTCACCCACTGATCAGCTCCAGGATGATCAAAGACAGTCTGGAGTTACTTGTAAATGATGTGACAGAAGACGCCTGTGTGAAACTAATTTATTTGCATAAATCCCCCACAAAGTCCCTCTGATAAATAAAAGACGTGCAGAAGAGGTTACAATTTGCCAAAGAACACATCAACTGGCCTAAAGAGAAATGGAGGAATATTTTGTGGACTGATGAAAGTAAAATTGTTCTTTTTGGGTCCAAGGCTCGCAGACAGTTTGTGAGACGACCCCCAAACTCTGAATTCAAGCCACAGTTCACAGTGAAGACAGTGAAGCATGGTGGTGCAAGCATCATGATATGGGCATGTTTCTCCTACTATGGTGTTAGGCCTATATATCACATACCAGGTATCATGGATCAATTTGGATATGTCAAAATACTTGAAGAGGTCACGTTGCCTTATGCTGAAGAGGACATGCCCTTCAAATGGGTGTTTCAACAAGACAATGACCCCAAGCACACTAGTAAATGAGCAAAATCTTGGTTCCAAACCAATAAAATGAATGCCTCACAGATGTGAAGAAATCATGAAAAACTGTGGTTATGCAACTAAATACTAGTTTAGTGATTCACAGGATTGCTAAAAAAGCAGTTTTTTATTTATCAGAGGGACTTTGCGGGGGATTTATGCAAATAAATTAGTTTCACACAGGTGTCTTCTAACTGTCACATCATTTACAGGTAACTCCAGACTGTCTTTGATCATCCTGGAGCTGATCAGTGGGTGAGCCTTTGCCATTCTGATTATTCTTCTATCCATTTTGATGGTTGTTTTCTGTTTTCTTCCACGCGTTGTTGGGAAGGTGTCGTAGCACGGACCCACAACAGGGGGTGCAAATGAACGGACAATGAGTAAGCCAAAAAGGTAACAATTTAATGTTGTGACATACACAACTAAATATACAGAAATTGCAAAGTCAATTAACACCAGGTGACGTGTGGGCAGGCTCGAAGATAGAAGACCCCGACGAGAGAGAGGCCGCGTCCCACACGGCCTCCACCACCAACGGTCTGAAGAACACCGGAGCTGCCAAGTCCCGAGTCCCCAGGTGACCTCTGTCTTCGGCTGTCGAACCTGGTACTGCTGGCAAAAAGCAGAGACAAGATGAATGAGTGTAAGTCCTTACACTCAGTGGTCTACAGTTTGTACACAGTCAGGAGGAGGACCTCCACCTCCGAATCACACACTCGTGCAGCTCCTTGTGTAACCACTTATCTGTAGCGCAGTCGTCGTCGTCACACGCCAATTCCCCAGATAAGGGCGAACACCACAGGATACCGGCTGCAACAGAAGTTCAGAATTCACTCAACAATATGAGTTAGCAGAGAAGTTACCTCTCGGTAGTCAATTTCTCAGCGGGGAGGTGGAGTTGCAGTCCGGCTTAAGTACTGGTGTAGATGAGTGACAGCTGGTGTGATGAGTGACAGCTGTCACTTCCTCTGGGTCTGGCGCCCTCTCGTGCTTGGAGCCCGCACTCCAAGCAGGGCGCCCTCTGGTGGTGGTGGGCCAGCAGTACCTCCTCTTCAGCGGCCCACACAACAGGACCCCCCCCTCAACGGGCGCCTCCTGGCGCCCGACCGGGCTTGTCCGGGTGACGTCTGTAGAAATCGGCCAGGAGGGCCGGGTCCAGGATGAAGCTCCTCTTCACCCAGGAGCGTTCTTCAGGTCCATACCCCTCCCAGTCCACCAGATATTGGAACCCCCGGCCCTTACGACGGACGTCCAGGAGCCTGCGGACCGTCCAAGCAGGTTCCCCGTCGATGAGCCGGGCAGGAGGCGGCGTGGGTCCAGGTGTACAGAGGGGCGAGGTGTGGTGCGGTTTGAGACGGGACACGTGGAAGACAGGGTGGATCCGCAGCGAAGCCGGGAGACGGAGCTTCACTGCGGCCGGGTTGATGATCTTGAGGATAGGGAATGGTCCAATGTACCTGTCCTTCAACTTGGTTGAGTCCACACAGAGGGGGATATCCTTTGTTGACAGCCACACCTTCTGCCCGGGCTGGTACGTGGGGGCCGGGGACCGTCGGCGGTCCGCATGGGACTTGGCCCTCATCCGGGCCTTCAACAGGGCAGAGCGGGCGGTCCGCCACACCCGGCGACATCTCCTGAGGTGGGCCTGGACCGAGGGCACACCGACCTCTCCCTCCACCAGCGGGAACAATGGGGGCTGGTACCCCAAACACACCTCAAAAGGGGAGAGGCCGGTAGCAGACGAAACTTGGCTGTTGTGGGCATACTCGATCCAGGCCAGATGGTGACTCCAGGCCGCCGGATGTGCGGAGGTGACACACCAAAGGGCCTGCTCCAACTCCTGGTTGGCCCGCTCTGCCTGGCCGTTGGTCTGGGGGTGGTACCCGGACGAGAGACTCACGGTGGCCCCCAGCTCCTTGCAGAAACTCTTCCACACCTGTGAAGAGAACTGGGGACCACGATCTGAGACGATGTCCGAAGGTATCCCATGCAGCCGCAAGACGTGGTGAACCAGGAGGTCTGCTGTCTCCTGGGCCATCGGGAGCTTCGGGAGGGCCACGAAGTGGGCCGCCTTGGAGAACCGGTCCACTATCGTGAGGATTACGGTGTTGCCCTGGGACGGCGGGAGGCCCGTGATGAAATCCAGGCCGATGTGAGACCAGGGGCGATGAGGCACTGGCAGGGGTTGGAGGAGGCCCGTCGTCCTCCGATGGTCTGCCTTGCCCCTGGCGCAGATGGTACAGGCCTGGATGTAGTCCCGGACGTCGGTTTCCAGGGACGCCCACCAGAAGCGCTGCTGGACTACTGCCACGGTCCTACGCACTCCGGGATGACAGGAGAGCTTGGACCCGTGACAGAAGTCCAATACGGCAGCTCTTGCCTCTGGTGGGACGTACAGTCTGTCCTTGGGGCCAGTCCCCGGGTCCGGGCTCCTGGTCAGGGCCTCCCGGACGGTCTTCTCCACGTCCCAGGTAAGGGCGGCCACGACAGTGGACTCGGGGATGATGGTCTCGGTGGGGTTCGACAGCCCCGCTTTGGCTTCTTCTTCGTGCACCCGGGACATGCATCTGATTTTTGGTTCTTGGTCCCGGGGCGATATGTAATCCGGAAGTCAAAGCGCCCGAAGAACAGAGACCAGCGGGCTTGCCTGGGGTTCAGCCGCTTGGCGGTCCGGATTACATATCGCCCCGGGACCAAGAACCAAAAATCAGATGCATTGTCCCGGGTGCTGAATGCCGTCTTCCATTCGTCTCCCTTCCGGATCCGAACCAGGTGGTACGCATTTCTAAGATCCAATTTCGTAAAGATTTGCCCATCTGCTGTCCAGCAGATTCCCTTCTGACCCCGTGTCTATCAGTGCTGGGGCGTGAAGGGTTAACTCCTCACAAAGGATTGTTACTGGGATTCGTGCCGATCTGCGGGGTCTTTCCGCGTGTGTGTTATGGCCCACCCTTAGCCCAGTTTCTAAGGACGGGCGTTGTAGTTTGACCGTTCAGGGCAGTCCCTCTGCATGTGCTCACAAGAGCCGCAGACAAAACACTCCCCGCGGGCCAGCCTCCTTTGTCTGATATTTGATCTTAATTTGGCCCTGCTCGTGTCCATAGCCTCCTCAGCAGGGGGAGCTGTAGCCACACGGAGCTCTCTGGCAGTGGAGCGTGGGGACGACGTCACCTTGTCGGAACCGGAAGGGGGAGGGACGGCTCGTGACCGGTCACGCCCCCCGGCCTGCTCCCGACGATGCTCATTCAAACGGTTGTCTAAGTGTATAACCAAATCAACAAGCCCGTCAAAATCCCGCGGTTCCTCCTTAGCCAGTAGGTGCTCCTTGAGGACCGGTGACAGTCCATTTACAAAGGCGGCGCGGAGCGCAACGTTATTCCAGCCGGACCTCGCTGCCGCGATGCGGAAGTCGACTGCATACTCGGCTGCACTACGGCGCCCCTGTCTCATCGACAGCAGCACGTTTGAAGCGGTCTCGCCTCTGTTGGGATGATCAAACACTTGTTTGAACTCCCGTACAAACCCAGTATAAGACGTTAGGAGCCGTGAGTTCTGCTCCCAAAGCGCCGTAGCCCATGCGCGTGCCTCTCTTCGAAGCAGATTAATAACATAAGCTACCCGGCTAGCGTCTGATGCGTACATGACAGGGCGCTGTGCAAAGACGAGCGAACACTGCATGAGGAAGTCCGCGCACGTCTCGACACAGCCCCCGTACGGTTCCGGAGGGCTTATGTATGCTTCAGGGGATGGTGGGGGGGTTCGTTGAACGACCAGTGGTACGTCTGATTCAGGCCCAGGACCAGCCAGAGGAGGAGCTGCAGCAGCGCCCTGATCGTGCGCTTCCACCCTGGCGGCGAGAGCCTCCACTCTCCGATTAAGGAGGACATTCTGCTCGGTCACTAAATCCAACCGAGCCGTGAAGGCGGTTAAGATCTGCTGCAGCTCACTCAACACGCCTCCCGCTGACGCCTGCGCCCCCGGCTCTTCCATTGGCCGTTCACGCTCGAGCTGACGCCCCTCGGAATCCATGACGATGGCCGAGAAATCCTGTTGGGAAGGTGTCGTAGCACGGACCCACAACAGGGGGCGCAAATGAACGGACAATGAGTAAGCCAAAAGGTAACAATTTAATGTTGTGACAATACACAACTAAATATACAGAAATTGCAAAGTCAATTAACACCAGGTGACGTGTGGGCAGGCTCGAAGATAGAAGACCCCGACGAGAGAGAGGCCGCGTCCCACACGGCCTCCACCACCAACGGTCTGAAGAACACCGGAGCCGCCAAGTCCCGAGTCCCCAGGTGACCTCTGTCTTCAGCTGTCGAACCTGGTACTGCTGGCAAAAAGCAGAGACAAGATGAATGAGTGTAAGTCCTTACACTCAGTGGTCTACAGTCTGTACACAGTCAGGAGGAGGACCTCCACCTCCGAATCACACACTCGTGCAGCTCCTTGTGTAACCACTTATCTGTAGCGCAGTCGTCGTCGTCACACGCCAATTCCCCAGATAAGGGCGAACACCACAGGATACCGGCTGCAACAGAAGTTCAGAATTCACTCAACAATATGAGTCAGCAGAGAAGTTACCTCTCGGTAGTCGATTTCTCGGCGGGGAGGTGGAGTTGAGTACTGGTGTAGATGAGTGACAGCTGGTGTGATGAGTGACAGCTGTCACTTCCTCTGGGTCTGGCGCCCTCTCGTGCTTGGAGCCCGCACTCCAAGCAGGGCGCCCTCTGGTGGTGGTGGGCCAGCAGTACCTCCTCTTCAGCGGCCCACACAACACGCGTCTCTGTTTTTTTGTCCATTTTAAAGCATTGGAGATCATTGTAGATGAACAGTCTATAATTTCTTGCACCTGCGTATACGTTTTCCCCTCTCCAATCAACTTTTTAATCAAACTACGCTGTTCTTCTGAACAATGTCTTGAACGTCCCATTTTCCTCAGGCTTTCAAAGAGAAAAGCATGTTCAACAGGTGCTGGCTTCATCCTTAAATAGGGGACACCTGATTCACACCTGTTTGTTCCACAAAATTGACGAACTCACTGACTGAATGCCACACTACTATTATTGTGAACACTCCCTTTTCTACTTTTTTTTTTACTAATAGCCCAATTTCATAGCCTTCAGAGTGTGCATATCATGAATGCTTGGTTTGTTGGATTTGTGAGAACCTACTGAATCTACTGGTACCTTGTTTCCCATGTAACAATAAGAAATATACTCAAAACCTGGATTAATCTTCTAAATTCACATAGCACTACTATTATTCTGAACACTACTGTATATGTATAGCTTCAGTTATGACGTCATTTAGTTTCAATCCAACACAAAACAAGGCATGTGGTCAATTTACTTTTGTACATATGTAGAAATTATTTGGTATTTCAAAGGCAAAGGAAAAGCCAACACACTTGCCCTCAACAAAACATACCATTTTAAACTTTTATTTTTATCCACTGCAAGTGACTGCCATTAAAGGCTGTGTCACAACATGATTGATAGAGCAAAAGTTCATCAGTTGGGTCCACCATCATGGTCAGTTGGCAAAATTGTGTCATCTGTCAGTCCCCTGTGGATTTCGGTCTCTGATGAACACATGGCATCACATTTCCACTGACAACACTGAGAGCTACATTTAGCAAAATGATTTTCCCAGGTCCAAGACATACGTATATGCATGCTGGGGGAAGCTGGATTCATGCATGTTTTACTTTGGTCTGAAAGCATGACTTCATTTCCTCACTGTTCATACACTGTCCTCACAAAGAGGAGAGCAAACAACTCTGCAGCCAAGAGAATCTGCTGGGTGCAATGAGATCCAGATAAAAAAAAGATTAAATCCATACGCTGTCTTTTTGTTCAGTAGTCTGACCTGGAACAGCCACACTGTATGTTGCTCAGTTGAATTCTGGCCTCTCTCTGCTTGTGCAGAATTCACACTCTGCAACGGAGCATTGGCCGCTCATAAGCCTAGTCTGAAGAATCGGACAGCCATAGGATATAAACTCATGAATATCATAAAAGTAAATAGCAAGTAGAGGACAAAACTAAACAAACATGAAGTCAGCCAGAAAGTTTTCTGCCTGAGCTCAGCTCAAAGTTTTGAGCATGCACAAAATTTTGACAGACTGGGACGTCAAGGAACTCATTTTGCAGATGAGTAAAGGACATTTGTAGGACAAAAGCAAACACAAATTGATATCCAAAATTAGTGTCAGCTCCTCATACATTTCCTTGATTTTGATCCTGGCCCAGAAAAAAGTAGAGCATGGTTCTCCATCTTTAGGATTCTGAGAAACCCACATTTCTCAACATTGCATCCAGTGAGTCAAAACATCACACATTCTCAAGAAATGTTGGGTTTTCAGAACCCAGTCTGGGAAAATCATTTTGCTAAATGTAGCTACATTTAGCATTAGCTCTCAGTGTTGTCAGTGGAAATGTGATGCTATGAGACCCAAATCCACAGGGGACTGACAGATGAGACAATTTTGCCAACTGACAAAATATTTAAAGATGAACTTTTGCTCTATCAATCATGTTGTGACACAGCCTTTAATGGCAGCCACTTGCAGTGGATAAAAATAAAATTTTAAAATGGTATGTTTTACTGAGGGCAAGTGCATTGCCTTTTCCTTTGCCTTTGAAATACCAAATAATTTCTACATATGTACAAAAGTAAAAAGACCAAATGCCTTATGTTTTGTGTTGGAATGAAACTAAATGAAGTCATAACTGAAGCTATACATATAAATTCCAAAAGATAGGCCTTCTCAATAAGTTTGTGTCAGCTTTTATTTGTTGCATCAATTTGAAAGTTTAAACAAAGCACTTCATGTAATTCAATTACAGATGGCTTAAATAAAAGTCTTGAAATTAGAAGTATAGTTTGGACAGTCTTTTTTTGTTTGTTTGTTTGCTTTAGTCCATCATCTAGGGTGACCAGATGTCCCACTGTGCCCCAAACTGAGATGGTTTCTGACAACCAGGTGTCAGTAATAATGCCAGAAACCATCTCAATATGGGGCACAAAGTGGGACATCTGGTCACCCTACCATCATCTTACTGCTCCAGCTGTCACCATATCTGAGCAAATCAGGCTTCACCTCCTTGAATGGAACATTCCATCTTTCACCTCATGAAATATTCATCCCACTGAACTCAGAAACATTCATTATTTGCATACTATGCTAACAGGCTATGAATAGCTGCCTTCTTTTCTGTTGTGCTTTCTGCTCTTGTATGTGGTGCTGCCCCCAGTGATGGAACAGATGTAGCACCATTATTCAACAGCACAGGAGTAAAAACCTGAAGAAGGCCTCTGAGCTTTTATGAATTACATATTTAAAAACACTGGCACTTTTGGCTAATTGTAATTTATCATGGAAAATGAATGTCATGAAACAAAGAATTTCATCACACCTGTTCCATCTGTGCCATTAGGATGGTTGAAGTAAACCCCTTACAAGCAGAAAGACTCACCTTCAGTTTGAGAGCCTCCAGCTTGTTTTCTTTGCAGAGATTGATGACATTTTGCTGGCTTTGGGACCACTGCTCTATGGAAAACTCAGGAAGAGTATGCATGCCATGCATGCTGTGGTGTGGCGTCATGCCCAGGGTGCAGCTTCCTCGACTAGGAACACAAGTGAAGCCCTGACACTGAGGGAAGAAGAAGACTGTCACCTGGCCAAAGGTCACATCGGTCCGTTCTTGGATTTCTTCAGACTAGATGTTGTTATGGATGGAGAAACAACTGGGCTTGAGTACTTTTAAAAAAAAAATTCTGAACGAATGACTTTTCATCAGTGGGACACTGCCACAGTTGCACCACTAGATGGGACAATACTCTAAGAGTTGAATTCTTGTGATGAGTGGAAACACTGATAAAGAAACTGAAAACGGCACCAGTTCATTGCGCTAATCATCATGCAAGCTTTATCATGTACCCAATTAAATGACACTGAACAACACTCCAAAACCCTTCCATCCTGCAAAGTGAAACCTCAAGCACAAACCTATAGTGTAGTGGTTAATCCCATCTATGGGAGGTATTGTCTATTTTGTGATGAAGTCACAAAATTTTCAGGAGTGTTAATATATGGCTTTAAGTTTATTTTAAGATGCCCGCTTCATAATGCAATAACCCACTTTGCAGCTATAAACACAAAATCAAAAAAATAAATACAATAAAATCACAAACACAAAATTGAAAGCAGTATTCATTGCAGAAGAATGAAATTATTTCTGCAGTGTTTGATGGTCTGCCAACTGAATATAATCCTTCAACTTCCCTTTGTACTTATAGAACGAAACAAGATGAGGCATAAAGAATGACACATCAGAGCTGAGGATTTCCCCCTGAAAGACCAAAGAACACAACAACTACAAAGAGGGCACAATAAGAGATTTATTAAACAATGATGCTACAACCAGCTGAGGCAGAAGTTCGTCACACAGTGAGTGGCAGACGACTGGAACAGGCTTCCTCCCTCTGTTGTCAATGCTAGAACGGTGGCTAGTTTTAAGAATGCTTTACCAAAACACTGGTGAAGAGACGGCCATAAAAAAAGGCCAGTCACCAAAAACACCCTTTAAATGTAGGAAGTGGTTACAGCAATCATATCTCTAAATCTTGGGGATATTCTTAAAGCAGCTGCTGTAACTGATATGTGAATCAGTGCATTATCAGAGGAGTAGCATGGGTCCTTATCCACCTCCTCAAACGTCCTCTTGAGTTGCCCACTCATGATGATGGTGTGAGCCATTTGCAGAGCACCAAAGAGGGGAAAATAGGGATTCAAAGCATAATATCCCCTTCTTCAACATTCTTGACATGAAGCAGGGGCGGTGGCCAAGTGGTTAAATGCACTTGTTTTCAGTGTGGAAGGTTCACCGTTCAAACCACACCCCTGCCCATTGTCCAATGGAGTTGCGTCAGAAAGTACAACTGGTGTAAAACATATCAGTTCTTTACTGCTATTACTAAGGACATTAATCATTTGATCCAGATGATTGTTGATGCCACCGATTGCTGTCACAATTTCCTACTGTGATTCCAACACAGTTCAGGTGAGGACACGGCCAGTTGGGCAGATGTCAGCAGCTGGCATATTTAACCCGGTTGACAGGGTACCAAATAAAATATTCCTGCGTGTCTTTTACTAGTATCTCGAGCTATAACGGGATAATTTCTTTTGTTCATGTGGAATGATCGGACAGAGAGGGGAATCCCAGGTCCCAGGGCTTATTTAAATAAATTTGCATATTTGAATGGGCATGGACAGGATGGAGTTTGGTACTTCTGCATGTGTGCTCAATTCCACGTTGACTGGAATGTACAAAAGGAACGTGCTTGCATCCATGCATATGCACACTTTGATACATCTGACATTTTTTGTGCATATGACAGTTTTTGGGTTTTAGCGTACACCAAGTTTCAATAGGAAATCCACGCAAGTCTCTGTACACGAGGCCCTGGATGTTCGTGAAGAGAAGGACGTACGCCATGTTTTTCGACGTATGCAACCTTTGTACATGAGGATCCAGAACCAGTGGCTGAGGTGGAGTGACCTCTGGTCCTGGGGTGAGCTGCACAAGCTGAATTGTGTGCTGTAAATTGCAAACAAAATTGATTACCTGGGCTGCCATTACTTGGTTTTAGTCACTGAAGGTTCTGAGTTGTTGCTCATCCTGTCTGAATAGTGTTTCTTGAGAGGAAAGCACCTGATGAATGGAGTCTGCTCCTGCTGAGTCCATGATGATGGACAGATTCTTCTGTCACAACTGAGACCCAAGTAGGTGGACTCAAGTGCAAGAGGCAGGAGATTACAATGGAGAAAAATTCATTAACAATGAGGAGTTTCCTGGTGTTCACAGGAATAGATGCTGAGGTACAGAAGGAGGGGGCACCTGTGGTCTGGAGAGAGGTCAGGAGTGTAGTTGCCAGGGACAGATCAAGTTAGTGGAGCTGGTGGTAGCAGCAAAATAAAAATAAACAAACAAACAACGAGTGACAGGGTTACAACAAAACACAGAGACACTGACTCAGAGAAATGCTGGCAACAGAGTTCTACAGGCTCAGGCCAAGTTACCACCCAGAGAAATGCGAGAATCTGGTGAGGACGGAGTGAAGAGATGGGATCGACTCCAAGTACCGTGATGAGGGACTGGCTGCAGGTATCACAGGCGTGTCCAACACAGCTCCACTGGCAAAACAAGGAAGAGAGAGAGAGAGACAGACAGAGCGTGAGCACAGCATCACACCCAATCACAACAAGTTTAGTCATGTGATAGACTTTAAAAAGACTGCTAACAGTATGTAAAATTCAGACTGAAGATGGGTCTCATATAATTCCCCTGCAAGTTCCTCAAGATTCCATGAGAGGAAACAACAACAAATCACAGGAAGTTGAATATTAAAAATGAATGAATATTATTCTAAGATCACAATAATAATATCTGGTGTGAGGCTTTGTTGAGGTGCTGGTGGATAATTCTGGACTTGAAAAATGCTGTGAAAATTATACAGGGCAAGCAATTTCATTCAGGGGGTGATTATAAATCACTGTCGGATCTGGAAGGACAAGCCAAGAAATTCATCTATACTTTCAAGGAAACAAAAAACAAACAAATTCACACGAATGGTCAATTTAGAGTCACCAACTCACCAAAGCTGAATGTTTTTTGAAGTGTCAGAAAGCCAGAACACCTGAATGGAACCCACACAAACACAAGAACAACATTTAAACTCCACACAAAAAGGACCTGGCCAGAAGACAACCTGGGACCTTCTCGCTGTGAAACAACAGCGGTAATCACAAAGACACCATGGTGCCCGAGATGACAAACATCTGTGATTAAAGTTAAAATAAACCAAACAAAGATGCCGGATGATTTTATGTTTTATGAAAAGCACTGCAAAGCCTCCTTATGAGCACATGCCATTAACTTATCACTGGCTATCAAATAATTGACACGTGTCTAGTTGAAATGCTACAAAGGAGTTGACTTTTACTTAAGCATTTCTTTTGGTTTGAAATAAAGTGAATGTGAAATGAATGACTGATTAAGAAAGGTTGAATGGTCTAGTTTGAAAAAGTTGAAAAGTCTAGCTTGAAACATCCTCAAACTGGTCAGAAGAGAGTGATAAGTCCATCATATCACTGCTGTAGCTATTCTTTGCAGCTGTCGCCATCTCTGAGTAAAACTGGGAGGACGGCCCTGCTGAGGTTTGCTCGACCTGAGGGAGCAACGTCCGGGGACCACTGGGATAACTGGACTGAACAGCCTGCAGTAAGCTGGCTTAAACAGTGTCCTCCTGCTTCACCGTGCTCTCCTCCAACTCCAGCCTCGTGATGGTGGACTAATAGTGACCGTGTACCGTGGTCGGGTTGAACTGGATGCATCCTTGTGTTTTCATACAGCCAACCTCGGTGCAGCCACATGGGAAAGAGGCAGCTTCCAGCTGCAAGGAAGTAGAGCATTACTACTCATATACACACAAACCAGGCAGTGGTTGTATTGAATCCTTCAATCGAACAGAGCATGAAATTTGATGTGCTAACTGTGCTTACCTGAGATGTGATACCAGCCAGGCTGCAGCTGCAGGTCTCAGGTTCACAGATATCCTGGCTGGCAGTCACAACCACACGTTTGCCTGGAGATCCTCATCTCACGCAGCTGCCTCTCCTCCTCCTCATCGATCTTTTTGACTCCACTTGCTTTAAGTAGTGCAGAACGTTGCGCGTGTGTGCAGCTGGAGGAATGAGGCTTTAGTGGGTGTGTTACAATTCAATGATATGAATCAGAAATCAATTTTAAAGTAAAAGATAGAGTGATATCAATACAGTCAATCTAAATGCATGATGAACAACATCTTGATTTTAATGTTCTGGATCGGTTGGGTTAAGCTGTTACTGTATGCTGCTAATTCTCCCTCTTCAAATACTTGGAAAAGTTCAAAACTCAGTGTTAGTCTCTCACCAAACTGTTCACAGGAACATTAACTTTGCCTCTGAGCTGAAAATAAAAGCAGCCTGTCTGATGGTAGTAGACAGTATGAGGGGCAAATATATCTGTTTGAACTTCATGTTTGGTTCACAATTTGTTATGCTACACTATGGTAACAGGCTATAAACAGCTGGCTTCTTCTATGCTGTGTTTTTACTCCTGTATGTGGTGCTGCCCCTAGTGGTGGAGCAGATGCAGCACCAATGTGCTGCAGCAAAGTAGTAAAACCGTGAAAATAGTCCCTGATCTTTCATGAAATGTGAATTTGAAGCAAAGCAATGCCAGTTTTTGGCGTAATATAATTCATCATGGAGAATGAATGTTTAAGTTTACACTGATTACATCATACTGAATAATTCCATAATAATAAAAAATTGTCAGTGAATTGTATCATAGCACCTGTATCTAGACAGGAATTGGGTCACTTTCTTAGCGCGAGATGCACATCCTTGTGCATTAAACATGCACATGCAAAACAAGTGACAAGCAGAAAGACTCACCTTCAGTGTGACAGCCATCAGCTTCTTTTCCCTGAGTTTATTGCAGAATTTTCACACACGCTGGGGCCGCTGCTCCACAGCAGGCTCAGAAAGCCCATATGTATGGACCTCACTGTGATCTGACACCATGCCCAGGGTGCAGCCTCCTTAAGTAGGAACACTAGCGAAACCCTGACACAGAGGGATGAGCAACACTGACACCTGGTCGAATGTCACATTTGTCTGTTGTGTATTTTTGGACTTCTTGAGGTTGGATTTTGCTGTGGACAAAGAAGCAATTGGGGTTGAGCAAAGTTTTTGAAAAATCTGGATCAGACCAGACCAACATAAACGTTCTGCCATTACAGATTTTCGCTTGCACACCCCCTATCTGCAATCACCTCAGTTTTGGACTCCCGGCTGAAGATAAACATTGGTAAAGAGATGGGCATCAGAAAGGCCAGTAGCCTAAAATGTTCTGTAAATGTAAGTCTAAGGTGCTGTATGTTACCAGAGCCTAAAGACGAGTCAATAGTCCATGTTAAAATAACCCCACAGCCTGAGCGCTGACTGTAATTTAGTGTTTGTTGCCAGATTAAGACACTCACTGAAATTTGCAGCCGGAGTGCTTGGGTTGCTGGGAGTGCAATCCAAAGTTGCAAAGGAGAGAGAGGAGCTTTGGTCCTCATCCACCTTTTTTAACTCCCTCTTGAGTTGCGCACACGTGACCTTTGTGTCAGCCATCTGCAAAGCACCTAAGAGGAGAACACAGCTGTTAGATCACCTTCTTCAAGATTCCTGACACCTCATTCGACAGCCTTCAGAGAGTCAGGCTTGTTATCAGTGAATATCATGCAACTTTATCTACAGTAAAACAAAATTTGCATACGCAGGATGGAAGCGAGTGCACACCCCAGCTTTGCACAGACAGCTCTGGAATAGAACTGCCAGGTCCCATGTGCTTTGCCAATGAGACCAACTCATTGCCCTCAGCTAAGAGGAACGCGTTCAGCCTCAGTACAGAACGCAATCCATCAGGCCAGTTCTTGCAAGTCAACTAATGGACAGTTTGCTCTTCCAAATCTCACCAGCTCAGCAAATGCAGTGATTAGAGATGGATCAAGCATGGAGGTGAAGACAAAACATCCAGCCACAGATGTTATAGGCCATCGTTACCATGAGGCAGCCAGGTTTTGGTGATTGGCCACAGGTTCTGTTTGTTGTGGAGACATGGCCCTCACAGGATGTACAGCTTTACATCCTGGTGATGTTTTGTTGTGCAACTCTTTATAGCATACTTTCATGGCTCCTGGTTGGGCATCATAATAAGTCAGATCTTTAAAGTTGAAGCAAAAGAATAAGATAAGCAGCCACAGCATCAGGAGCAACATGTGACTCAAATAACACTGATCCTTTTTCTAGTCCTTCCATCAGATTATCTTTGTTTTGGCTGTGAAGTTGTTTTTGAAAACATACATTACAGCAGATTTGGCCCACTTAAAGTTACAGATGAATACAGTGATGTTGGTGAAATGTACCAACATCATTGGTACATTTTGCTCTGGGCAAAAGGTGCATTTGTTTGATGTTTTTATGAACTGGGGGGAAATGTAGTTATCAGCTGAAGTCCTGCATGCCCCCCCCCGCCGTTGCACATGCTCCCACTCTCTCTCTCTGGACATCAGCTGTTGAGCAGACAGTTGGATGCCCTGCTCACCAGACAGATCAGATGATATGTGTGCACGCACTCAAGCAGCAGGTGATCATAAGATCCAGTCTGATGCATGTGCAGCACTTCGATTAGCTGTTATGAGCACATGCACGTACTGGGTTTACTCCTAAACAAAACAATAACAACAAACACATGGGGAAACAAAACCTCCTCAGATGGGCACTCAGAGAACACAGTCAGCCATCACTCAGCCTGGAAACTGATTTCACATGAGTACATCTAAAAAAATATGTGACAGAAGTGTGGAAAGGCTGTCTACAGCCAGGTTGGGGTCAGTTAAAGGTCAGACTAAGGTCAAAATTTAAAAATGCTCCAGTAGTGTTCATCTATTTTGTTTTGTTATCATGTTAATACGTTATATGTTGTAGAATCCAATGGATATTGACCTTGTTTGCCCTTTGCAGACTAAACATTCAAAACTAGTAATTTTTAAATGAAATTTGCTCAACCAGTAATTTACATCACTTTTTATCCAAAATTGGAAGATTATAATTTTTGTCCCCATACAAAGAGAAACTGGTCTTTATCATGATTTTTGCTGATTTTACCAAATAAATGCGTAATTATTAATAGATTCAACAATCAACAACACAAATGTGTAATCTGCATCAAAAGCCAAAAACAAACATTACACATATTTATCATATGCACTAAATCGCAGTTGCAAATACGAACTAAGGCTCACCTCTGTGATGAGTTCACTTAGCTTTTCAAAGCTGTCTTCCCAAATTCTCCTTTGGGGGATTACAATAAAAAATGATTTCAAAGTAGATTTTTGTCAATAAAAATGGTATTTTTTATTTTTATTTTTTTATTTATTTTGGTTATTTGTCACTGTGTCCGGAGACTTTATTTTGACGTTTATTTTGAAGCACGAGACGTTGTAATTTTTGGTCACGTGTTTTTTTGTTTTTTGTTTTTAATTCGTGAAACACTTTCATGTTTAAAAAGCGCAAAACTGATAGACATCACTAAAGTTATACTTTTACGTTGGTTTGGATGAACGTGCACATATGAAGATAATAAACTAAATACTGAAGTGAATTAATCAGACATTAAATTGTATATTGTGCTGAAAGTGAATCAGCCATAATAAAAAAAAACAAGGGTTTGCTTTAGCTGAAACCTTAATAATTAAATTTCATGGAATACAAGAGCACAATGACAAAAAAAAGTGTATTTTTTTCTGTATTACTGTATTTACTGCTGCAGCCATTAGATTTCATTTATACAGGGGCGATTTTTTTTTTTTTTTTTTTTTTTAGGGCAATAGTAAATGTTATATGACACTTCTTCCCACTTCCAAAGACATACCGGTTCGGTGAAATGGAAAGTTTAAATTGGTCATAGGTGTGAATGTGTTGGTCTGTCTGTATGTGGCGCTGTGACAGACTGGTGTCCTGTCCAGAGTGGACCCCACCTCTCGCTCTGTGACTGCTGGGACAGGCTCCAGCCCCCCTGTGATCCTTGACTGGAGTAAGCGGGTACAGAAAATGAATTAATCAATTAACTAGAACGTCCTGTGTGCGTCTCGTCAGCTCTCATGATGCTCACGGGAGCGTTCAGGACCGCGGACAGCTCCCACATCAACCAGCAGCACGAACAAGTTTAATAACGCAGAGGGACAAGTCCATTTAAAGACTTAAAGGGACACTTTACTCGTCAATGTTAACCCCTAAAATAAGAGATTATATATTGAAATAGTGAAATCTTAAATAAAAACAAGATTTGCAATAGATTAGCTTAATTTTTTATGATTTTTTTTTAAAACTGACCAGCCTTCCATGTATGAAGTCACAAGTGCTGATTTTGCTCAGCCTGGTGTGCATACATGCATAGATACTGCAGTAAAACACCTGAAAATGTTACACTTAAATAATAACGTGACATCAGAAAGTAGCAAATTATATTTCTTGCTCTTATTTATGAATATTAGTCAAATCATTAGCCTATTTTTGAGATTTTGTAAGGAGTTTTACTAATATCTCCATACATGTGTTTACATTCAACAGTGTGTTAAGAGCACTTGTGGTGTCATAGCACAGGCAACTGGAGGAACCTTCATTTGAAAAATTCTCAAAAAAAAATAAATTCCAATTATTATCAGAAACTGTATTTCAAGGTTGATATGATCTTTATCTTTTAGAAACTGCTATTTTAATACGAGTGGAGTGTCCCTTTAAAAGCAAGAAAAATAATTTTAAAGTCAAACTGAAATCCAACAGGAAGCCAGTGAAGTTCAGCGGGGACAGACGGGGTGACGTGCTCATATCTCCTTCTTCTGGTCATGAGTATTGCAGCATTTTGGAGTAGCTGGAGGTGTTGGAGGAGCCCTAATGAATGTCAGAGTAAAGTGCATTACAATGTTCAAGTCTGGAATAAAACGTGAACCACTTTGTGGAGATCAGAGGTGCATGAAAAGGACTTGATTTTGGAGATTGGCTTGAGTTGAAAGTAACAGGATCTCTTTTTTTTCTAATCATCAAAACAGAGTTTTGAGTTAAACATTACAACCAAATTTCTCGTGGCCTGATTATGTGAAAGTGAAAAGAATAATATATCAACAGTGGAGTGACTGTGCTGTCATTTGAATGAAACCAATACATTAATGTGAGCGGCGCTGAATGTGGACTTGTGCCGAACACACCTGCACATTATTATTATTATTATTATTATTATTATTATTATTATTATATTTTTGGCAAATATTCAAGAAATTACATTTTCAGATGAATTGTGTGTTTGTCTTTTGTGCAGACCTGCAAGTGGCTGATTAAATTTCATTTTGCACTTACAGTCATTTACATACAAAACCTTTATTTACACACTGCTGTTATTTGTGCAAAACTTTCACCAACCCAATGCGCAAAAGTTTGGAAATTCCATGCCCAAATCAGAAGGACACACTGAGGTGGCAGACGGGACAGATGGACAACATACCATCACACGTCATTAAACTTGCCCTATGGTCATCACGGTGCAACCAGAAAGTATTCAGAGTGCTTCACTTCTACATTTTGTTAAACAGCCTTACACCAAAATGGATGAAATTCATTTTCCCTCAAAATTTCACACACAATACCTCATAATGTCAATGTGAAAAAGTTTATTTTCTTTTTTTTTTTTAGAATTTTGTAAATTCATTAAAATTAATAATAATTAAAAAAAAACTAAGAAATCACATACACATAAGTATTCACAGCCTTTGACATGAAGTTCAAAATTGAACTCAGGTGCATCCTGTTTCCACAGATCATCTTTGAGATGTTTCTACAGCTTAACTGGAGTCCACCTGGGGTAAATTAATTTGGACTTGATCTGTAAAGGCACACACCTGTCTACATATAAGGTCCCACAGTTGACAGTGCATGTCAGAGCACAAACCAAGCATGAAGTCAAAGGAATTGACTCTAGACCTCAAAGACAGGATTGATTCAAGGCACAAATCTTGGGAAGGGTACAGAAACATTTCTGCTGTTTTGAAGGTCCCAATGAGCACAGTTGGCTCCGTCATCTATAAATAGAACAAGTTCGGATCCACCAGGACTCTAAGTAGAGCTGATCGCCTGTCTAAACAGAGCGATCGGGGAAGAAGTATAAAAAGAAGTAAGTAAACTCATTTATGGCATAAAATACAGTTGTTTACTCACCATTATAAGTTTGGTGTGATTAGAAGTCCACCGTTCAAACATGAACGGTGTTTGCTCAGTTCAAATCTGGAACAAACATTATTCTTCTTCTACTAAGGTGGATTCGAACTTTTTGTGGTTCACAGCACTAACTACTGGTCAGGAGGAACCTAGCAGTCAATGTGACACTGATTTGAAAATGCAGCTCTTTCAACCAGACGTGTGATGCTGTGACATCAATCATCTGTGTCCAATCAGATTTCAGGAAAGTCTAGTAAAACCCCAGCCTCCGCTCTCGCTCCACCCATGCCAGCAAGTGCTTGACATTTGAACATTTCTTGTTTCACTGTGACTGAAAAGTTGGCACTTCCTGTTTGAGTGTGAGCTTGCCACTGAGTTCCCATGAGATTCCTTGGGATCTGGTCTGTCAATCCAGCAAGTGTTTGACATTTGAACATTTCCTGTTTTACTGTAGATTTGAAAGTTGGTACTTCCTGTTTAGGATGCCCAGTACCATGAGTGAGCTTTGCGCCACTGCGCGACGCTTCACTCATAATTTGTCACATGTCATAGAATCCAGTGGACATCAACATTGTTTAAACCTTTACTTTGCAGACCAAGCATTCAACACAGTCAAAACTATTCCATTTATTAATCCTATTAGCTCAACCAATTTTCACCACATTTTACCAAAACTGGAGCAACTTTAACCTTTGACTCCTGTACAAAGTGAACTTAACCGTTGTCACCATTCTTGCTGTCTTTACCCCATAACTCCAGAACATTCATTCATAGATTGTTCAAACTATGCCTTTTTGAAATTTTTATGATCAGACAAATAATGTGGTGTAGTTTTCTATATGATTGGAGCATCTTTTAATTTTGACCCCTGTGTAATTCTTCAGTTGACCCCCAACCTGGTTGCCTATTAAAAATTCAAGTGGCCATTTGGTTTCTTCAAAAGAGTAATGTCTAAAGAATATTTTGGCTGACAATGGTGCTTGTTTCACCATTTCAAAGATTCCTCTGTAAATATTATCTGCTGCGGTCAGAGATGTAGTGAGTCATTTCCTTTTCCATATGCTGACTGAAAAGCACTTTTTGTCTTTGGACAGGTTCACTTCAATCAGACACAGGTAGATTCTTCTAGTGAAGCAGCCCAGTACAGAATTATTGATGACTCCCTGCAGCAGGATTTAATGGTCATGTCTTTAATGTGTCCCATCAGGGATTCATTCAAACAGAGACAGTCTGGCTCATGTTAAGGAATAATTATTGTTACACCTACAAGTTTCAAAGAATATCAGTTTACTGTAATATTATGATCCATAAAGAACCAGGTGAAAGTCAGTGGATCTCCAGTTATCGTGAGTCCACTTTGAAGGTTGCAGATGTATAACTACCATGTTGTTCAAGTGACAGTTGTTTTTTGTTGTGTGTGTTTGCTTGCTTGTTTTTATTTTTTCCACATTTTCATGCCTTCATTTGCATTCATATATTTAGCATCAACTTGTTCTGTTGAAAAGACCTTTTAAAAATGATTTGAATTGGGTAAAAATAAAGCATTTTCAGATCACTGTTTTTAAAATGATATTTTTAGTCCCGCGATTGTCACATTATTGTGTATAATATAGTACTTAAAGTTTAGAGCACCTTGAATGCATAAAAAACTTTAAAAAAGCAAGGAGCAGATAAACAAAAAATTGTGATTAAATTCACATTTAAAAGTGAATCAGTTAAAGTTGCTCCTGCAGTTTAGAATTTGATTCATTAATCACCATGCTTGTAATTAATTGTTTTTTAATTACCTGATAGAATTATAATTAGTTCTGTTATTTTTAAATGCACATTTTCTGTTCTTTGATTTGACTCTCAGCATCATTGTTAATGAGGGCTGTCCCTCTGTGATTTCTATTTTGAGGTTAAAGGTTGAATGAATGAGAAGGATTCAAACTCAGGCACACATGTCCGGCAGGCAACCTGCTGTTGTTTCTGATGTTTAACATTCTCACAGAAACTGAGGGAAATTTTAAGAGTTTGCCCTTTGATTTATTTGAAGATGTGAAGAAAACAAATCCTGAAATTTATGTGAATGATATTCCAAGCAGGACATTTGCTTTTGTAAATGACAATGAGTGGGAAAGCAGTGACTGAGTCCACACAGGAACAGTTTGATGCTCAAATTAAAACTCAACTTCAAATCGCATGAGTTTCTGACATTTCTTATATTGCATGATACAGTCACCACAGCAGATCCAGCAAAGATTTGCATTTTGATTTGGTGCAACTATAACACCGGGTGTCCTTCTTGACAGAACTCCTTATCTGGAGAAAGTCTAAGCCCCTGGTCTTCCATCCAAGTACTAACCAGGACCCTGTCTGCTCAGCTTCTGAGAGCTGCTGACACAATCAGAACAACACAGAGAAGACAGGCTGCTGATTTGACATGTTCAGTCTTTCAAGAAAATGAAACCACCTTTATTTATTTCTTTTTTTTTTTTGAATTCATGAAACTTTAATTACTTTAAAAAATCCTTCTTTTTTTCAAGAAAAAATTGTATCTCTTTCTTTGACACATCATAAAAAACAAAAACTATGAAGCTCTGGCCCACCAAAAAATTTAAACTAGTCTTCTTTGCCTGAATTAAGTGACATCTGTCAATAAAATTTCAGTAGTGTGTGTGTGTGTGTGTGTGTGTGTGTGTGTGTGTGTGTGTGTGTGTGTGTGTGTGTGTGTGTGTGTGTGTGTGTGTGTGTGTGTGTGTGTGTGTGTGTGTGTGTGTGTAATTGACAGATAAACTGAAGGTTTCTGTTTCAGCTTGAAACAGAAACCTGTTACTGAAACCATTTGATTTCTGAGAGCATTGCAGATGGAACCACTTTCTTCAGTTATCACACTGGACCTGATGAATTGGGGAGCAGCTGATTTATTTATTTTTATGGCTTTGCTGTTTGACACCAAGATGTTTATTGTCACTCCAATGACAAGATAAATTACAAGATATTTATTTATAGCCTTGGTACAATATAGAGTGCATCCAGAAAGTAGTCACAACACTTCATATTTTCCACCTTTTGTTACAGCCGTATTCCAAAATGAAGTAAATTCATTGTTTTCCTTCAAAATTCTGAATCCACTTAATTGGGGAAAAATTGAAGTCAAAATGAAAACTGTAAATATTTGCTGCATGAAACATTTTATTGACAAAGAAGCAGCTCAAGAAATTAATGACAAATCCCGATGGAAGACTATTTGAAATTTAAAAATTTTCACCCTGAAGAACTTTCAAGTTACTGCCAGAAAACACAGTAAGAATGAGTTCAATAAAAAAAACTTGTGCATTGTGTTGATGTGATGCAACCTTTAGTTGCCAACAGTTAAGATATATAATGTATAATGACTGACAAATTTCTCAGCATCTTTGAATGCAGCCATAGATCAGAAAACTGACCAGCACGATGCTGTAATTATTAACCTAATTACCAGCATTCCAACTTAACCTGTGACCTCGATT
Organism: Thalassophryne amazonica; assembly: GCF_902500255.1. Lineage (NCBI taxonomy): Eukaryota > Metazoa > Chordata > Actinopteri > Batrachoidiformes > Batrachoididae > Thalassophryne > Thalassophryne amazonica. The sequence continues at coordinate 46,383,666 of NC_047103.1, read as the reverse complement.
TTTAACTAAATTTTCTCAAAATAAAAAAAAAAAAACTTCTTTTTTTTTGTACTTATCAATCATTGCACAAGTTAAGTCTGAATCAGATTTTTTTTGGGGGGGGGGGGGGGGGGGTTATGGTCAGGAGACTGAAATTATTTGTGATGCAAAAAGTCTATTAAGCCCCGTCTTACAGCAGTCTGTGTTTATTGTGAGTTGACATCATCATCTTTCTTTCAGCTGATCCTGTTAAGAGTCACCACAGCAGATCATCAGTCTCCTTCTCATCCTGTCCTCTACATCTTCCTCTGTCTCACCAACCTTCATGTCCTCCCTCAGCACATCCATAAACCTCCTCTGTGGCCTCCCTCTTCTCCTCCTTCCTGGTGTCTCCATCCTCAGCATTCTTTTTTCCATGTAGCCTGGGTCCTTCCTCTGCACATGTCCAAACCATCATCGTCTCTCTTCTCTGACTTTGTCTCCAAACTGCCCTACCTGTGCTGTCCCTCTGATATCTTCATCCTAGTCCTGTCCATCGTCGTTATTACCAAAGAAAATCACAGCATCTTCACCAAAAACATGCTAAAGTCCAATAGAGTGAGGACTTTTCACAGACTGAGTGGACAGCACATTTATTCTGGTGTATTTGACAGACGGCTTTGTCCTAACTGTCTTACAGGACAAATTCAGATGCTGATTTCAAATTCGGACAGATTACATGATGGACTGTTTTGAGTCACTGGATGCTGTTTGTCTGAGACAGCTTTGGTTCCAAGGGGTGCAGGGTGCTCGAAGTCTTTAATATTTGTTTTAAAATCTATAAACACATTTTTCAGACTGGCTCTTCTTCTCATATTCAGTTTCTGCTGATTTGAGAAAGAACCAAGAGAGTCCTCAGTCTCTATCTAAGACTAAGAACTAAATAAGTGACCTGTTTGCTCTCAGAAAAAGACACAAAACAATGAATATATTTAAAACATTTTATTTTACAAAGATTAAAAAACGTGAATTCCAACATATTTACAGATTGACAATTTTTTTTTTTTTTTTTTTTTTTGAAGGTCTGTGCTTTGGTCCTTGAAGTTCCAGGATGGGCTGACAACTCAGGACTTTCTTCTCTGTAAAGAAAGAAAGAGATTCAGATGTCAGGTGCTAAAAACAAAGCTCACGTGTGTGGGAGGGATGTGAACATACAACATGTATGATCTGACTGCTTGCTCACCTTTTTGCTGTTGGGTACCCAGTCAGGATGCTCCTCTCTGTGCCGTTTGGCCTCTATCCTTGAGAGAACGAAGTATCTGTCTTTGTCCTCTTCAGTCATTGAATTCCACTGCAAACACACAACAACACACCGTCAGTTAACACACTCACTGACACAACTACAAGCCTGTGCATGTGCAGGAGCGTGTACACTCACCATCTCTCCCAGGATCTTGTTAACTTTGGCGCAGTCAGAGACACCATGCTGCGCCACAACGCTGGCCCGCTGCTCCTTCATGAAGATCATGAAGGCGTTTGGTGGTTTTTTAATATATGGCACCTGGGCCTCTGCAGCGGACTGAGGGACGGCAGAGACAGACGTCCCAGAGGTCCCAGGGGTCGCAGAGGCCCCAGAGGTCCCTGGGGTTACAGAGGGCGCAGGAGGGTTGGAATGGATGGGAATCAGGGACATGACAGGCTTGAAGATTGTCACATAAATTACATCAGTGTTTGACGGTTTGTATTTGAGTGGAGGGAGAGGAGGTGAAGGAGGAATTGGAGGGAAAACAAGTCGTGCAGGTGGAGGAGGAACTGGAGGGCGAGCAGGTGAAGGAGGTGCAGGTGGACGATGAGCTGGAGGAAGAACAGGTGTAGCAGGTGAATGAGGTGCAGGTGGAGGAGCTGTGTGCTCCTGTCCCATCATCATCCCCTCAATGTCAAGGTCGGGGAAATTGTCCTCCCCCCGAGAAATTCTGTCCATAGCTTGTTGAAGCTCCTCATTAAGATCCATCCTAAAATTGATCCTGAAACAACATTAATAATAATTATTATTTTATTCATGTAGAACTTTGAGATGAGAGAATTACACAGTATTCACCACAATAAAAGATTCAAATATGAAGGTTCAAATGAAAACAAACAAACACAAACAGATTAGAAACCAAAACACCAATTAGACGTCACAGTTCTTCAGACAGTTGAAAACGTGGCATCAACCCACCACTAATTATCACTGTCATGATTACATCTTCACAGAAACAATAATATATGATAGATGTGTGGAAAGGGAGTCTATAGTCCGCTTGGGGTCAATTAAAGGTCAGACTGAGGTCAAAATTTAAAAATGCTACAATCATGTTCATCTGTTTTGCTTCGTTATCATGTTATTTGGTGAAATACGTCATATGTTGTAGAATCCAGTGGACGTTGACCTTGTTTGTTGTTTACAGACCAAACATTCAAAACTAGTCAGTTTTTTTAATGGAATTTGGTCAACCAATAATTTACATAACTGTTTATCCAAATTGGAAAATCTTAATTTTTGTCGACATACAAAGAGAAACTGATTTTTGTCATGATTTTTTTACTGATTTTTTTCCGATAATTACATAATTCTCTACTCTGGATAGAATTACATAATAGATAGAATGAAACCTTACGTTTTTGGAATCGTTATGATACAAATGATGTGATAAATATAACATGGTGGATGTATTTTTCATTTTATCCACTGTGTAATTATTAATACATCCAACAAACAATACAAATGTGTAATCTGCATCAAAAGCCAAAAACGAACATTACACAAAACAAATGCACAAAAAATAAAATAAACCCGAAACACGGACATTATTTATCAAAAGGAGTAATTTGCAGTATTAATATTCACAGTTTATCTGTATATTAATTTACAAACCCTTACAGGAAATAATGGCTTACCTCTGTGCTTGTAAATATTACACAAAACAAATGCAAATTAAATAAAATAAAACCACAAACATGTCATCATCTTTATCAAAAGCAGTAATTTGCGATATTAATAGTCACAGATAATCTGTATATTATATTTACAAACTGTTACAGGAACAAAGACGACAACAAACAAATGCACAAATAAATTAATTAATTAAAAATAATACCCCCCAAACGGTCATCATCTTTGTCAAAAGCAAAAAATCGCAGTATTAATAGTTACAATTTATCTGTATATTATATTTAAAAACTGTTTCAGGAACTACAGCTCACCTTTGTGTAGTTCACAAACATTGCACAAAACACATGCACAAAATAATTAATTAATTAAAAATAATGCCCCAAACACTGTCATCAGCTTTATCAAAAGCAGTAATTTGTGGTATTAATAGTCACATATCATCTGTGTATTATATTTACAAACTGTTCCAGGAACAAAGACAACAACAATCAAATGCACAAATAAATAAATTAATTAAAAATAATACCCCCAAAACGGTCATCAGCTTTGTGAAAAGCAATAATTCGCGGTATTAATAGTCACAGTTTATCTGTATATTGTATTTAAAAACTGTTTCAGGAACTAACAGCTCACCTGTGTAGTTCACAAACATTGCACAAAACAAATGCACTAATTAATTAATTAAAAATAATAGCCCAAACACAGTCATCATCTTTATCAAAAGCGGTAAATCGCAGTATTAATAGTTAAATCTGTATATTATATTTACAGTTACAGGAACTAATGGCTCACCTCTGTGTAGAGTTCAGGAACACTTCTAAAAGTTGATTTTCTTTCCAATGTCTCCTCTCAGGAATTGCAATAAAAATGATTCCAAAGTTGACTGTTGGTGAATAAAATGATACTTTTTCAGTAATTAATCACTAGTGTGTGAACCCTGTGCACCAAACACGGCAAACCTACTATACTAGCTTCTGAGCCTCTAACGTTAGTTTTCTAAAGCTTTGTTCGCGTGACGTATGAGCGATTTAATCCACTAGATGGCGGAAGCGGCACTCTATTGATCTGTTGCCATGGAGCTGTATACTGTATACAGCTCCATGGCTGTTGCCAGGCAGCCGCCATCTTGCTTCACCCTCTTTTTGAGGTTTCAAATCCCGTAAAATCTCGCAAAATCTCATTGAGGTCGCCGCTCTGCGAGATGTCAGTAACATTGAGAAATGCATTGAAACGGTCAGTTAAAGCTTCAATTTAACTGCTGCACACGGACAACAGCATTAACATAGCAACATAAAACTCTTTGTATATTGTACCTAAAACGCTCATGTATATATTCTCTGGGTTTTTAGACGTTGTTACTGTGTTTGTTTTAATGTAAACATGAGAGAAGCTCAGTTTGTTTCTCTGCTATTTTCAAAGGGAGTCGCTGTGAGCTGCGATCGTTTCCTCTTCATGTTCTGGGGAAAGTGAAGTTTGCTCGAACACTGTTTGTCCTGTTTTTTTGTTTTGTTTTGTTTTGTTTTGTTTTTCCCAGAGTAATATATATGTCTGAAATTCGGTTTGCGCCTATGAGGAAGTTCTATGCAGGTTAAATGTAGCAGACATGGATTATTTGGAATATTTGTTTTAGCAAGCTGTGAAAGGCATAAAAATGTACATTTTGGTAGTATAATGTTCATTTGCAATTATGTGATTTCTCTATTATTTAGACTGTAGCAACTCTCTGGCGCGCAAGGGATTGTGGGATATCTCAATAGGGTGAATTACACGTCATCATTAGATTAAATAGAAATAGAATATTCGCTGACTTAAATGTGGGTTAAAGTGATCTGAAAACGCTGTTTTGTGCAGCGTTCAGGTGCAGCAACAAGCTGTGCAGTGACCTTTCATAAGTGAGTTTTATATTAATAATGTGGTGAAATAACTAGAACTGCTGAATAAAGGTCAGAAAATGATTTTTGTTGTGTCGATCTGTATTTTTTTTTAAATATGTATTTTAACTTGCTTGTTCTTATTTGTATACAGCACTTTGGTCATTGGCATTTATTTTAAAGCACTTTATAAATAAATTAAGATTGTATTTTGTGTGACTTCAGTTTTACTGTTTGAATGCTTTGTCATGATAAATGTCTCACCATTCATTTAGCGATACAGTTAGAAGTCTCACTTTCATAAGTCTCAATTTATCCTTTTTAAATTTGCCTCAGGTTTTTTTTTTTTTCCTTCACATCAGGTTTTCCATCCTGAGATATTCTGTCAGAGCAAATTTATAGAATGGAAATTATTTTTCACTCAGTTTGGTGGGTCACATGACAGTCACTTTGACATTGTATATTCTACTAATATAAGAATGTACACAAATGAGATTAATTTCTCTTTGATATACTCCATATTCCAGTGCAGTGTTTTCAGATTTCTTTCAACTTGGTCCAGTAATTATTGAATAATCTTATTCACAGTGGCTGGCGTGGCTGTTTCATGCTCCTTCTCTGCTTTCTACGTGCTGAAACCTACAAGCAAGTTGTAAAAATTGGACTTATAAAGCAATGACAGTTGATGATGATCAAACTCAAACCATAGATTTTTCAATTTAAAATTACAAATGTTGAAAATTTAAATTAACATTTCTGAAACGAGTGTTCTGAACTTAGAAACTGTGAAACTTGCATATGGATATATTCCTTTATGATGAAGTGCAGAGCATATTTCTGTCCAAACTGTGGTATCCAACATCCTGTACCTCTTTGTAACTCACTGAGGCTCTGGGACCAGTCGAAGAACATCTTTAGGTTGGTACTAGATCACGTCCACTGTCAATGGCCAGAAAATCCTCTTCTTGCCAACACTACTCATAGGTTTTTACCAAACCACAGCCGTCAGAGCCAACATCTTGTATGCTGCCTGGATAAGGATCCCCCATCATGAAGGTCTGAGCTGTGGTGATAGGTGTATTTGTGGATGCAGGAGTCTCAGTATCACCGGTTACTTCTATGTCTACTGTCTGGTGACCAAAACATCTGCAAAGTGATCTCTAGCAGTGTGCATATTTATATAGATATACATTTTTATATCTGTGAACTATTTCTGTTCTGAAACAGGAGAGTTCTTAAATCCTGTGTTCTTTGCTTTGGCTGTTTGATTTTGAATTTTGCAGAAAAGGCCATTTCCATTTTCTTCTTAAGACGATCACATACTTTCCACCTTTCACAAAGCATCAAGCTGCACAGCAGTTGTATTAAGATCTCTGCAGACCTTTGCAAGTAAGTTAGCCAATTTCATTTATTCTTCCAAATTCTCTGGATAGAGGGATGTTGGCTGGTGTCCACTCTAGCAGCCTTTCCAGATCTATGCTCAAACCAACCTTGTCTCACCTTTTTTTCGTGCTCCCATCACGAAATGAGTCACATTTTTGTGAGGGGTAGGGTTAGGTTATGGTTCAACCGATTAATGTATATTTCGTGATGCTGAATCACAAAATGCCGTGAGATATGGTGGTAGCAACCACAGCAGCTTGACCCTGCCTGCTACAGAAAGGAGACAGAGGAGCTGACAGCCACAAGAATCAAGCAAAATGGAGACAATTTTATTCTAAAGTATGATTTTTGAATGTTTTGAACATGTGGACATAACTCATGGGCTTGTGTATTTGTGCATCTTGGGAGTAATGCACATTCTGTGTCCCATGGATGCAGAATATTTTATACAACACCTGGGAATAATTATGGAATCACCGGCCTCGGAGGATGTTCATTCAGTTGTTTAATTTTGTAGAAAAAAAGCAGATCACAGACATGACACAAAACTAAAGTCATTTCAAATGGCAACTTTCTGGCTTCAAGAAACACTATAAGAAATCAGGAAAAATAATTGTGGCAGTCAGTAACGGTTACTTTTTTAGACCAAGCAGAGGGGAAAAAAATATGGACTCACTCAATTCTGAGGAATAAATTATGGAATCACCCTGTAAATTTTTATCCCCAAAACTAACACCTGCATCAAATCAGATCTGCTCGTTAGTCTGCATCTAAAAAGGAGTGATCACACCTTGGAGAGCTGTTGCACCAAGTGGACTGACATGAATCATGGCTCCAACACGAGAGAAGTCAATTGAAACAAAGAAGAGGATTATCAAACTCTTAAAAGAGGGTAAATCATCACACTGTTGCAAAAGATGTTGGTTGTCCACAGTCAGCTGTGTCTAAACTCTGGACCAAATACAAACAACATGGGAAGGCTGTTAAAGGCAAACATACTGGTAGACCAAGGAAGACATCAAAGCGTCAAGACAGAAAACTTAAAGGAATATGTCTCAAAAATCGAAAATGCACAACAAAACAAATGAGGAACGAATGGGAGGATTACAAGGTTACAGTGGGCTAAGGAAAAGCAATCGTGGACTGGGAATGACTGGATGAAAGTCATATTCAGTGATGAATCTCGAATCTGCATTGGGCAAGGTGATGATGCTGGAACTTTTGTTTGGTGCCATTCCAATGAGATTTATAAAGATGACTGCCTGAAGAGAACATGTAAATTCCCACAGTCATTGATGATATAGGGCTGCATGTCAGGTAAAGTTACTGGGGAGATGGCTGTCATTACATCATCAGTAAATGCACAAGTTTACGTTGATATTTTGGACACTTTTCTTATCCCATCAATTGAAAAGATGTTTGGGGATGATGAAATCATTTTTCAAGATGATAATGCATCTTGCCATAGAGCAAAAACTGTGAAAACATTCCTTGCAAAAAGACACATAGGGTCAATGTCATGGCCTGCAAATAGTCCGGATCTTAATCCAATTGAAAATCTTTGGTGGAAGTTGAAGAAAATGGTCCATGACAAGGCTCCAACCTGCAAAGCTGATCTGGCAACAGCAATCAGAGAACGTTGGAGCCAGATTGATGAAGAGTACTGTTTGTCACTCATTAAGTCCATGCCTCAGAGACTGCAAGCTGTTATAAAAGCCAGAGGTGGTGCAACAAAATACTAGTGATGTGTTGGAGCGTTCTTTTGTTTTTCATGATTCCATAATTTTTTCCTCAGAATTGAGTGATTCCATATTTTTTTTCCCCTCTGCTTTGTCTAAAAAAGTAACCATTACTGACTGCCACAATTTTTTTTTCCTGATTTCTTATAGTGGTTCTTAAAGCCAGAAAGTTGCCATTTGAAATGACTTTAGTTTTGTGTCATGTCTGTGATCTGCTTTTTTCTACAAAATTAAACAATTGAATGAACATCCTCCGAGGCCAGTGATTCCATAATTTTTGCCAAGGGTTGTATGTTACGTCCAGCCTTGTTGACTTTCTATCAGGACGACATAAGCAGGAACCCTGAAACTGTTTATACACATCCAAGCTTTTGTAGTTTTCAAGTGATGTGTAGGGGCTAGGCAAAAATAATAAATAATTCACAATGTCCATCTGCATAACACGAGGCAGTGAACTCTCACTCTCCGACCACGCAAATGATGGCATTTCGTACGGAACTTGACCACCAGTTAATTTCATCTTCATCTCGTATCGTGACCATGTGTCACTGTTTAGTCCATCTCCATATGAATGGTTGTCTCACGAAGGTTTGCGACACTTTCGTGAACTTTAGCCACCTGAGAGAGTAGAACGTATGTGTCCATGATCTTGTTTACTCACCATTGCCTCATATGGCCAAACATCTGGGTCATGTGCATAATGCTGATGTCAGTGAAAACACTACTGGGGACTACGCAAACACACTCGACCAGTGATGTCCAAGTGATGTCCTATTCCAGAAAGGGCCGAGAGGGTGCAGGTTTTTTTTTGCAGCCACTGACTCCAGCAGGTGATTTCACTGATGAACTCATCTCATCTGCTCAAAGTGATATTAAACAGTGAAATCACCTACTGGAGTCAGTGGCTGCAAAGAAAACCTGCACCCTCTTGGTCTTTTCTGGAATAGTTTGGACACCACAAACACAGAACCAAATCACATGGCTGCGCATCTGCACTTGACTAAATACAACAACATATATCTCCAGTCCAAACATTTTATCTGAATTTTCAGCTACATTTCCAAGTTTAATTAAGATGGTTTAATAAAGTTTGTTCTCTTTAATGCATTTTGACTAAGTGCATTTATTAAACATTCTAATTTCCCCCTCCTTTCTGGAGTCAAATTTTAAACAAAGCGACTCTTTGTTCAGTGCTTTGTCAGTACACATTTGACAGCAATTACAGCCTCAAGTCTTCTTGAATAAAAACACCTATCTTTGGGCAGTTTTGTCCATTCCTCTTTGCAGCACCTCTCAAGCTCCATCAGGTTGGATAGGGAACATCGGTGCACAGCCATTTTCAGATCTCTCCGGAGATGTTCAATCAGATTCAGGTCTGAAATCTGGCTGTGTGCTTACACAGTAAAATCACCAGTGTCAAATTAACACTACCAGTGTACATATGGGCCTACTCTGGTCAGAGTGGGACCATATGTTCACTGACAGTGTTAATTTAACACTGGTGATTGTGACTAGTGGGCCTACTCTGGTCAGAGTGGGACCATATGTTCACTGACAGTGTTAATTTAACAGTGTCAGTGTTAGTTTTACACTGGTGATTTTACTGTGTGTAGGGTCATTGTCCTACTGAATAATGAACCTGTTGTTTCTGCTAAAATCCACATCATCTGTCTTTTGACACATGATCACAGTGATTGATTTGAGTAGATAAAACCAAATATATAAGAATTGGAGATTATTGCTGCTTCTTTCTTACCATCAAATATCTATATTTATGTTAGATTTGTTGATCATTTTTGTATAATATGCACATGCATAATATATTTCTCTTTTTCTCTGTCCTCCACTAACGTTGGCTTCAGGTTTAGACAATATTCAGGCACCTTCCAGCTAAATGCTTACCAACTTTAACACAAAGACAAAACACAACACCAAACACATGCAACATAAAGATGAATTTTATTGTAATAAGCAGATTTTTACAGGTGTGTGTATGTGTGCGTGCATTCATTGCCTCGTGAGCACACACTCATCTGTCTGCAATTTGATTCACTTCTGGAGTGAATCATTCGAGACACTTTTGCTACAGATTAGTGGATCTGTGGCACAGTATCTGTAGCTGGATGGACTTTATTTTTCTTCCACCAGCCTAAAAATCTTTTCGTGGGTGTCTTATTTGTCTTGGGGAAAGGTACACATTGTTCTTCAATTGCTTCAGATCTTCCTTCTGGTTCCCTGAAAGGTTCAGTATCATTCTTTCCCACCTCCTCCTCCTCCTTCTTTGTTTCATTCTTCTCCTCTGAATAAGAAGACCAGTGAGAAGAATCTGGCAGATTCTGTGACTGAGGGTCTGTTGCTGGATGGACTTTATTCTTTTTCAGTTGACCAAAGCATCCCTCACACACTGTTCCCCTTGGTTTGGGGAGATGTGCACATCTGTCTTCCAGTCCCTTATATTTACCTTTAGAAGTCACTTCTTTTGGTATTTTGACGGGGTCTTGTGCTGGATGGACCTTCTTCCGCCATTGCTGAAGAGGTCTCTTCAACAGTGTCCACTCTTGAGGAACTAAACATTCTGGTACTCTAGAAGATTGACTGCCATTCTTATCCACCTCCTCCTCCTTTTCATGGTTTTCATCTTTGCTATATTGATGAGAAGAAGCTGGTAGTGGGTAACTCTTTGGCTCAGTGTCTGGAGCTGGATGGACCTTATTTTTCTGCCAAAGGCCAAAGGATATCTTCTACAGTTTCTTCTTTGTTCTGAAAGGTTCAGTATCATTCTTTCCCACCTCCTCCTCCTTCTTTGTTTCATTCTTCTCCTCTGAATAAGAAGACCAGTGAGAAGAATCTGGCAGATTCTGTGACCGAGGACCTGTTGCTGGATGGACTTTATTCTTTTTCAGTTGACCAAAGCGTCCCTCACACACTGTTCCCCTTGGTGTGGGGAGATGTGCACATCTGTCTTCCAGTCCCTTATATTTACCTTTAGAAGTCACTTCTTTCGGTATTTTGACAGGTTCTTGTGCTGGATGGACCTTCTTCTGCCATTGCCGAAGAGGTCTCTTCAACAGTGTCTGCCTTTGAGGAACTAAACCTTATGGTACTCTAGAAGATTGACTGCCATTCTTATCCACCTCCTTCTCCTTTTCATGGTTTTCATCTTTGCTGGGTTGATGAGAAGAAGCTGGTAGTGTGTAACTCATTGGCTTAGTTTCTGGAGCTGTATGGACCTTATTTTTCTGCCAAAGACCAAGAGATATTTTCCACAGTTTCTTCTTTGTTCTGGGAGAACTTACGCATTTGTCAGCCAGTGCTTCTTCTTCCTCTTCAGGAGATAATGCTTCCTGTATTATAGCAGGAGGAATCTTATTCTCAGGACTATGGGCTTGTCCAGTGAAGGAAGACTTTATGGTGCTGACAGCTTCCTGCAAAGTCTTCTTACATACCTGGGAATGACAGGCCTCATCACTGATGAGACATAAGTCTGTTTCTCGTGAAGTTTGGATATCCACAAAAAGGACAGGACTGACCACATCATCAATAATATCTCTTGTAATGCCCTCAAAAAACTCTTGTGAAATCATTCCAGTCTCATCCACACAAGTGAAATTATAGAAGTCCTGACCAAAAAAGTGTTCAGAAATAGTCTGGATGTGTTCTTCAGGCCCTGGTGATAATTCACATTCCAGGTCTTCCTCTACATCAGTGCTTACATCATCTGGTATTCCAGCCCTGACATCACCCAAGCAGATGGAGGTGGTAGATATCTCTGGAGGAGAAGGTGAATCAGGTCCACACTCACAAGACTCTTTCAAAGCGGACACACCTGTGGGGGACAAAATCGTCTCATCCACCTGGTGCACTACTTTCAGCTGCACTAGATGTTCTTCAGTGTGGTCAACCTGCCCTGGAGGGCCTGGTGTTAAGTCACTCTCACCATCTTCATCTTCCTCAACTAGTTGAGAGGAGCCAGAAGACAGAGCTGAAGAAGCAGATTTAATACCTTCTACTATCATGTGGCCACCATCCTGAGCAGGATGCATCAGATCTTGCATTTCAACTGCCTGCTGCTCCACTTCAACCTGGACCTGGAAGGGATCTGGACATTCTTCATGTTGTGAAGGTCTTGGTGATAATTCCCTTTCAAGGTCTTCCTTTACACCAGTGCTCACATCTTCTGGTATGCCAGCCCTGACATCACTCAAGCAGATGAAAACTGACATGGAGACTTCTGTAGGTGATGACAAGCCAGATTCACCGTCACGAGATTCTTCCAGTGTTGACACACATGTGGGAAACCAAATGGCCTCATCCACCTGGTGCACTTCTTCCCAGCAGCACCTGATACTTTTCAGAGCATTCACCCTGCCCAGAAGGCCCTGGTATTGTGTCACTCTCACCCTCTTCATCTTCTCTGGCTGGTTGTAATGAGCCATACAGAGTTGAAGTAGATGATTTAATATTTTCTGCTGTTATGTGGCCATCATCATGAGTAGAAGGCCTTACATCTGGCATTTCAGGTACCTGCTGCTCCACTTCAAGGTGGACCTGGAAAGGATCTGGGCATTCTTCATGTTGCCCTGGTGATAATTCCCTTTCAAGGGTTTCCTCTACACCAGTGCACACATCTTCAACCCTAACATCACTCGAGCAGATGGAGATGGTAGTAGATACCTCTGAAGGAGAATGTGAGTCAGGTTCACCTCCACAAAACTCTTCCAATGCTGACAGACCTGTGGGGGACCAAATAGCCTCATCCACCTGGTGCACTGTTCCCAACTGCAGTTGATATTCCTCAGGGGGTTTTACCTGCCCTGAAGAACCTGGTGTTGAGTCACTCTCACCATCCTCACGTTGTTTTCTGGGATGAGGTGAGCCAGAGGACTGAATTACATCAACATTCTGAATGTCTTGTGGTGTGCAGATGATACCATCCAGCTGGTGTGTTGTTTCCAGCTGGCTTTTCATAATTTCAAGGCCTTCATTCCATAATGGTGATCTAGGTGTAAAATCCGATTCATCTTCATCTTCTTCTGTGTCTTGACCACGATATTCTGCAGATATTCGCCGCTTATTGAAATACCCAAGGAGACTTCTGTCCACTTTTTCTTCAACATTTTCCTCTGTTGCTTCCCAGTAGAAGATGGATTGCTTCAGAAAGCCGATATTTTCCTTTGCCAGATCAATGATGTCTGACACCATTATGTCAACCTCTTCCAAATCTGAATCCATAGTTGTATTTATCTGTTTGGGGAAAACATGTTAGTTAGTGTGTCACTTTCCTGAATATCACTTGCTGAGGTATCTAAATGAGAAATATTTGTTGGTCCACTACTTGCTCTTTAGCTCTCACTCATTCTCTGGCTATATGTTTATAATGCTCCTAGTCTAATGAGAAGAGTAATGAGCATGGTTAGACATACAAATTTTATCTTAGTCCTGTCTTCCACTGTGCACATTAAAGTCTTTTAGGAACCATCTTGAGTCTGGGATGAAAATCATCCAAGGAGACAAATGGTCCACCCCCATCTCTCAAACCTAAACATTTATGTGCTGCAACCAAATGAAACACAGGAATCCCCTTGTCCTTCCTCAGCCACTGGGTTCCTCAACACTGGCTACGTTTACATGCCATTAATATTCGGGTTAAGGTCAATGAATCATTAGGAATAACCCGTTTACATGCTTAAACAGAAAGAGTTACTCCTGTATACATGGTCATTGGTATCATTTGGTATATCCTCATCTAAACAGCGACGCACATCATCCACCGGTGCTTGATTTGGTCTGGCGTTCGTGCAAATCCTGCTTCGCGTAACTTTTTGGCCACCTTCTTGTAAATGTCGCTATCTCTGTACTTTCTACCATCAATAAAAGACATTATATTCATGTCTTTCACGATACTAATGAAGTACAGTGGTCCCTCGTTTATCGCGGGAGTTACGTTCTAAAAATAACCCGCAATAGGCGAAATCCGCAAAGTAGTCAGTGTTAGTTTTGGCGGTTATTATAGATGTTTTAAGGCTGTAAAACCCTCACTACACACTTTATACACTTTTCTCAAACAGGCATTAACATTTTTTCACTTTTCTCTCCTGTGTAAACACTCTCTTTTTTCTTCTGGGTGAGAAGATTATAAACAGACACTCGCAGAACACAATGCGCATGCTCTCCCTTCGCTTACTGCCTCCGGGGGTACGGATGCGGGACCCGCAAAGAATCCAAGTCATGGCCATGGAGCTCTGCAGCTGTGGTATACCGAGACCCTGTGGTGCTGTGGATTTTTCTGCAAGAAATCTATCCTTGCGGGCTGCCATAGTACTAGGCATCAAAACAGCGAGCGTAATCTCTGGACCTGTTGCCAGAGTTGGCGCAGCTCCGCACAGCAGAGAGGGGGGCGGTGTGAGTGGCCCGCTGCGGCGTTTACCGAGCCCGCAGACTCAGTAAGCGCATCGGAGGCAGTGAGAGCAATCGCAGTGATGCCAACCAGTGCCGCGACCAGCCTGCCTGATAAGGACGCAGAACACAATGTGCTGTTTACATCTGCTTCTGTGGTGTCCGTTGGGTTGCGCACGCTGCATACAAGTAGTTGCCATACTCAAAAGACCAAGATTCCTTGCGGATAGGACATGCGCAGAACACAAAATAATGTTCCTTTCTATGGGGATATCCCGATGCGCGTTTATCACCTGATATTTGGGTTCGAAAAGGAGGAACCCAGGGGTCTTATTTGGGTTTTTAAAAACTGGAATATGAGCATATTCGGGTTGTTGCGGGTGTTTACATGGCCGTGCACAACCGGGTTATTGCTAATATTCCGGTTATGAAAGGGTTATTGGCTGCATGTAAACGTAGTCACTGAGACATGTGTCTCATGCATGAAGAAATGCACCATGTGGTAAAAATATTGTAAATGTTACACCGCGGAGGTGTAAATGATACTCCTCATCTGAATCTCCCTCAGTAACACTGCATCTGACACAAACTCATTCCAGTGGTACCAAAGGATCCCCCCAAAAACAACTAGGATTAAAGACACCCAGAAACATTGGGCTCTCTAACTTATTTAAATCCAAAATCTGCTCTCTAGGTCAAACTAAGTTGAACTGAATTTTGGAGCACTGGTTCAGTGGTTTCATGTGTATGTGAGGGTTGGTTTGGTTGTTAAAAGGCATGTTGCACTGTTGGCTATTAGAGGTCATCTGATGATACCTGTGTCAATTTGTGCACTCCTGTGAACAGTCTGTAAGAATGCGCCAATCAAAACAAACAGCTACAGAGACTGACAAAAAAAAAAGTACTACTACTTTTACTACAAATGTATTACTCTTCATTATTCTGAGTGTTTCACAGAAGCCTATCCCTTCTTCAGAGTTGTCTTGGCTTGTGGCTTCCCTCTCAAGTCTCCTTCTCGCATGGTTACTCAGTTTTTGCTGCAGGTCTTTAATCAATGTAGAGAAATTATCATTTTCCTGACAAACAAGTGCGCAAGTGCAAAAAAGCCTATTGGACATGTCTCATGACAAATCGGCCTGACTTCGTTGCAGTCACAAGTTGTCTCTGGGTGAAAACACGACTTTTTCATGTGTGTGTGTGTTTGTGTTTTTTTTTTTTTTGGGGGGGGGGGGGGGTTTGTAACGAGTAACGGCATGGCGCATAGAAATGTATCGGAATAGAAGTATGCAATTAAGGTCGGAAATGTAGTGAAGTAAAAGTGAAAGTAAGCTGAATTTAAAAAACTCAAGTAAAGTACAAAGTCTCCCAAAACGTACTTAAGTACAGTAGTGAAGTATTTTTACTTCGTTACTACACAACACTGTCCTCTAGACACATATACCATATACTACCATACTGTCTGTATTTGTTAAAGATTGATGGAAATGAAGTCTAATGAAGTCTAAGTCATACTCAGTGAATTGGAAATGTTCATGTATCCATCCCCTGACTTGTCTAAAGAAAACTGGCCATAAAAGGGCTGATTTAGTGTAAATTCATCATGTAAATTCATGGATTTCCCAGTCTTTCCCAGTAATTCCCAGTCTTCCCTCAGTCAACTTCAACTGATCCAAAATGCTGCAGCACGTCTGTTAACTAACACACAACGCGACCATATCACCCCAGTCCTCTACACTCTGCATTGCTTTCCAGTTCAGGCTAAAATTGATTTTAAAATTCTTATGTTTGTCTTTAAAGCTGTGAATGGTTTGGCCCCACCATTCGTTGCCGAGCTGCTGACACATCGGGACCAAATCAGAGTTTTGAGATCTTCTCACCAGTTTGTACCAGAGGATCCGAGGTCCAGATACTGCCACTGGGGAGACCAGGCTTTCTCTTCCCCTCCCACCCAGCCAAGAGCCGCACCACCACTGACCTCAGTCTTTTTAAATCTAAATTAAAACCTTCCTTTTTAGAATGGCTTTTGCACAACCAGCAGTGCTCTGACCTTTTATTCAGTTCTCATCTGCAAATATTTTGGATGTATATTTTTATTGATGTGTCTGTTTTAAATTTTCTTATGTTCTTAGGCAAGGTCCTTAATCCCCTAGTTGCTCCCAGTGTGTAGTGAGTATCATTCACCCTCACATCGGGGTGAATGTGAGCCATTATTTTTGAAGCGCTTTGAATGTCTGATGCAGATGGAAAAGCGCTATATAAATACATACAGTCTATTTATTTCTGATCTTATATTAAAATGTGTACAGAAAATATAGGGGTATCAACAATTTTGTCCACATTTGTATTGTATGAGGAAGCCTGGAGTGGCAGAGAAGTATGTGAGGGTGGTGCAGGATATGTACAAGGACAGTGTGTCAGCAGTGAGATCCACAGTAGGAATGATAGATTCATTCAAAGTGGGAGTGGGATTACTTCAAGGATCGGCTCTCATCCCTTTCTTGTTCGCAATGCTAAAGGATGGGTTGACAAATAATATCAGACACTCTACTCTCTCTACAGAGGTTGATACCAGCTTGGACATGTGGAGGTTTTTTGGGGGGGAGTCATGAGGATGGACAGCATTAGGAATATCATACTGGGAGGGAATGAGCACCACAGAACTAATCTTAAGCTTCAAAATTCTGTTAGAAAAAGCAATTACATACATAAATAAATTAAAAGTTGTTCCTTCTCATGTACGGCATGAGTAAAGCCTTCAGCACAGTGGCACGAGCAGAATTACTCAGATCCTCAGAAACCCCAGAAAAGTATTAGACCTGATAAACCCAACCCAGTCTCACGGCATGTCGTGATTCAGCAGCACAAAATATACATTAATCTATTGGTTTGTGATATTGTGACGAAAAGTACCACATTTTCATCAATGCAGCACAAATTAATTCTAACACATTATGTGGTGGCTGCATGAAATTAAAAGTGAAGCGGGGGGTGGGGGTGGGGGTGGTTATGGTTAGAGCTGGGGGTAGGAGTAGGGTTAGTAATAGTGAGTTAAAAGAAAACAAACCCGCCACAAGTGACACGAGTCATAAATAGAACAAAAGGACTAGCAATTGCATACAACAAACTCAAACACATCCTCTAAGGGTCGTATCCCACTGGGCTGCAACAGCTTGCAAATGACAGTTGTGAGGGAATTTGCTTGATTTTGCACGACGTTCTGAAGTCACAGGGCATTTATGTGTTGCACCTGGATTTTGAACAGTTTAAAGTTGGCGAGGCAACAAGGGTCCTCACCACACAGTCCCACACACTCCCAGGGCCATTGCAGCCATCTGGAAGCCCTCAGAATGTAGTCCCTGCAACTTATAACATATGAAAATCATGAGAACTTTGTGAGGGATTGACAACGAATGAAAGTGCGTTGTAAGTGACTGGAGACAAAAAGGAGGATCTGACATTCCCACCTGACCCGCACCTGTTGTCCTGAGAGCACAGCAAAATAGTAGTGATGGTCGGACAGAGATAGCGCCTCTGGAAGCAGCCAAGGGAGTCCAGCCACCGACAGCTGACCCGCATGCACACATGGTCAGTGGGCTGGACACACCTGTCCATGCCAGCTGGAAATATCTTTACATTTTTATAGATGACCACAGCAGGAGCTGACGTGCACAGGGGTGGGCTTCAACACAATGTTGGACAAATACCCTGTCACTCCTGAAAACCAAGGAGGACATCTGTGCACATGAGGATGTCACACACAGTTCTGTGCATGACAGTGATAGCTAGGACCTCTTTCCGCTGAACATTACATATTTCATCCTACAGAAATCATTCTACAAATGGTTGAGTGTCCTGTTCACAGTTTTCTTCCTCTTGTATTTTTTCTCCTCAGTGGATCCATGCTAGGATTTGTTATTATTGTTTATTATTTTATTATGAATTTTATTTTATTATTTACAGGGCTGTTCCTTACTGGGTACAGTCAGGGGAATTCCGATAGCCTCTATTCACACAATAGCAGGAAACAGCACCTGAGGACTTTGAGAGCAAACATGTCATCATTTCGCCCACATGTGGCGTAAGACATCCATTAAAAGTCCAAGAGCTAAAACAACGACCATTTTGCTGAGCCTGATGTTAAGTGGAGGAGGAAATTAACAAAACTGAGTGAAGATAGCATAGAGGAGGTTGTGCAATTAGCCATTGATAGACAAGTAGTTAATGGACCCATCTTGTCCACAAAAGACATTATAGGCCAAACTGGATGGTGATGATGATGATGATGATGATGATAAAAAATTAGATGCACATGTGTGGGTATGGGTTCAGAGAGCAGGATTACAGGTCAGCATTCATGATCAAACAGCATTCAACACTTTCACCATGTTTCATCGTTATCACTTCCACATAATTTCAGTTCAACAAATATTTCCTTCAAATTGACCCATGTCTGAAGGAAAAACACTATATCACTGTAGTCTACATACCATTTCAGAAGCAGTCAAACGATGTGAAGTGCAAATCTTTAGAGTTGAAGTCCAAAAGATTGATGTGGTTCAGATTCAACAGAACAGCTTATAATGACTAAACCACAAACTTTCAAAACCAAAACGATGTACAATGAATACATTTTCTACAGATGATCAAAGCTCAGTAAAAAAAGAAAAAAATCAAAACCATTAAAATTCAAATCTTCTGAGATTAAAGGCAACATTCTGGAATTCCAATCATTAAATGTGTCTGTTTTTGTTCTCTCATGTTTGACTTTCTTCTGTGAATAATAATAACCATAGGAATCTATGGTTATTGTTTCTAGGCAACAATAACTATAGAGTTCTATAGTTATTGTTGCTGCTAGACAGCAGGACATAATGGGCAACACCTGGGTACACAGCTAGTATTATCTCATAAGTCAAGCTCAAAGTCCAGTGAGCAGGATTCAATCAATCAATCAATCAATCAATCAATTTTTTCTTATAGCGCCAAATCACAACAAACAGTTGCCCCAAGGCGCTTTATATTGTAAGGCAAGGCCATACAATAATCATGTAAAACCCCAACGGTCAAAACGACCCCCTGTGAGCAAGCACTTGGCTACAGTGGGAAGGAAAAACTCCCTTTTAACAGGAAGAAACCTCCAGCAGAACCAGGCTCAGGGAGGGGCAGTCTTCTGCTGGGACTGGTTGGGGCTGAGGGAGAGAACCAGGAAAAAGACATGCTGTGGAGGGGAGCAGAGATCGATCACTAATGATTAAATGCAGAGTGGTGCATACAGAGCAAAAAGAGAAAGAAACAGTGCATCATGGGAACCCCCCAGCAGTCTACGTCTACAGCAGCATAACTAAGGGATGGTTCAGGGTCACCTGATCCAGCCCTAACTATAAGCTTTAGCAAAAAGGAAAGTTTTAAGCCTAATCTTAAAAGTAGAGTGGGTGTCTGTCTCCCTGATCTGAATTGGGAGCTGGTTCCACAGGAGAGGAGCCTGAAAGCTGAAGGCTCTGCCTCCCATTCTACTCTTACAAACCCTAGGAACTACAAGTAAGCCTGCAGTCTGAGAGCGAAGCGCTCTATTGGGGTGATATGGTACTACGAGGTCCCTAAGATAAGATGGGACCTGATTATTCAAAATCTTATAAGTAAGAAGAAGAATTTTAAATTCTATTCTAGAATTAACAGGAAGCCAATGAAAAGAGGCCAATATGGGTGAGATATGCTCTCTCCTTCTAGTCCCCGTCAGTACTCTAGCTGCAGCATTTTGAATTAACTGAAGGCTTTTTAGGGAACTTTTAGGACAACCTGATAATAATGAATTACAATAGTCCAACCTAGAGGAAATAAATGCATGAATTAGATTTTCAGCATCACTCTGAGACAAGACCTTTCTGATTTTAGAGATATTGCGTAAATGCAAAAAAGCAGTCCTACATATTTGTTTAATATGCGCTTTGAATGACATATCCTGATCAAAAATGACTCCAAGATTTCTCACAGTATTACTAGAGGTCAGAGTAATGCCATCCAGAGTAAGGATCTGGTTAGACACTGTGTTTCTAAGATTTGTGGGGCCAAGTACAATAACTTCAGTTTTATCTGAGTTTAAAAGCAGGAAATTAGAGGTCATCCATGTCTTTATGTCTGTAAGACAATCCTGCAGTTTAGCTAATTGGTGTGTGTCCTCTGGCTTCATGGATAGATAAAGCTGGGTATCATCTGCGTAACAATGAAAATTTAAGCAATACCGTCTAATAATACTGCCTAAGGGAAGCATGTATAAAGTGAATAAAATTGGTCCTAGCACAGAACCTTGTGGAACTCCATAATTAACTTTAGTCTGTGAAGAAGATTCCCCATTTACATGAACAAATTGTAATCTATTAGACAAATATGATTCAAACCACCGCAGTGCAGTGCCTCTAATACCTATGGCATGCTCTAATCTCTGTAATAAAATTTTATGGTCAACAGTATCAAAAGCAGCACTGAGGTCTAACAGAACAAGCACAGAGATGAGTCCACTGTCCGAGGCCATAAGAAGATCATTTGTAACCTTCACTAATGCTGTTTCTGTACTATGATGAATTCTAAAACCTGACTGAAACTCTTCAAATAGACCATTCCTCTGCAGATGATCAGTTAGCTGTTTTACAACTACCCTTTCAAGAATTTTTGAGAGAAAAGGAAGGTTGGAGATTGGCCTATAATTAGCTAAGATAGCTGGGTCAAGTGATGGCTTTTTAAGTAATGGTTTAATTACTGCCACCTTAAAAGCCTGTGGTACATAGCCAACTAACAAAGATAGATTGATCATATTTAAGATCGAAGCATTAAATAATGGTAGGGCTTCCTTGAGCAGCCTGGTAGGAATGGGGTCTAATAAACATGTTAATGGTTTGGATGAAGTAACTAATGAAAATAACTCAGACAGAACAATCGGAGAGAAAGAGTCTAACCAAATACCGGCATCACTGAAAGCAGCCAAAGATAACGATACGTCTTTGGGGTGGTTATGAGTAATTTTTTCTCTAATAGTTAAAATTTTGTTAGCAAAGAAAGTCATGAAGTTAAAGTTAATGGAATACTCAGCTCAATAGAGCTCTGACTCTTTGTCAGCCTGGCTACAGTGCTGAAAAGAAACCTGGGGTTGTTCTTATTTTCTTCAATTAGTGATGAGTAGAAAGATGTCCTAGCTTTACGGAGGGCTTTTTTATAGAGCAACAGACTCTTTTTCCAGGCTAAGTGAAGATCTTCTAAATTAGTGAGACGCCATTTCCTCTCCAACTTACGGGTTATCTGCTTTAAGCTACGAGTTTGTGAGTTATACGACGGAGTCAGGCACTTCTGATTTAAAGCTCTCTTTTTTAGAGGAGCTACAGCATCCAAAGTTGTCTTCAATGAGGATGTAAAACTATTGACGAGATACTCTATCTCACTTACAGAGTTTAGGTAGCTACTCTGCACTGTGTTGGTATATGGCATTAGAGAACATAAAGAAGGAATCATATCCTTAAACCTAGTTACAGCACTTTCTGAAAGACTTCTAGTGTAATGAAACTTATTCCCCACTGCTGGGTAGTCCATCAGAGTAAATGTAAATGTTATTAAGAAATGATCAGACAGAAGGGAGTTTTCAGGGAATACTGTTAAGTCTTCTATTTCCATACCATAAGTCAGAACAAGATCTAAGATATGATTAAAGTGGTGGGTGGACTCATTTACTTTTTGAGCAAAGCCAATTGAGTCTAATAATAGATTAAATGCAGTGTTGAGGCTGTCATTCTCAGCATCTGTGTGGATGTTAAAATCGCCCACTATAATTATCTTATCTGAGCTAAGCAATAAGTCAGACAAAAGGTCTGAAAATTCACAGAGAAACTCACAGTAACGACCAGGTGGACGATAGATAATAACAAATAAAACTGGTTTTTGGGACTTCCAATTTGGATGGACAAGACTAAGAGTCAAGCTTTCAAATGAATTAAAGCTCTGTCTGGGTTTTTGATTAATTAATAAGCTGGAATGGAAGATTGCTGCTAATCCTCCGCCCCGGCCCGTGCTACGAGCATTCTGACAGTTAGTGTGACTTGGGGGTGTTGACTCATTTAAACTAACATATTCATCCTGCTGTAACCAGGTTTCTGTAAGGCAGAATAAATCAATATGTTGATCAATTATTATATCATTTACCAACAGGGACTTAGAAGAGAGAGACCTAATGTTTAATAGACCACATTTAACTGTTTTAGTCTGTGGTGCAGTTGAAGGTGCTATATTATTTTTTCTTTTTGAATTTTTATGCTTAAATAGATTTTTGCTGGTTATTGGTAGTCTGGGAGCAGGCACCGTCTCTACGGGGATGGGGTAATGAGGGGATGGCAGGGGGAGAGAAGCTGCAGAGAGGTGTGTAAGACTACAACTCTGCTTCCTGGTCCCAACCCTGGATAGTCATGGTTTGGAGGATTTAAGAAAATTGGCCAGATTTCTAGAAATGAGAGCTGCTCCATCCAAAGTGGGATGGATGCCGTCTCTCCTAACAAGACCAGGTTTTCCCCAGAAGCTTTGCCAATTATCTATGAAGCCCACCTCATTTTTTGGACACCACTCAGACAGCCAGCAATTCAAGGAGAACATGCGGCTAAACATGTCACTCCCAGTCTGATTGGGGAGGGGCCCAGAGAAAACTACAGAGTCCGACATTGTTTTTGCAAAGTTACACACCGATTTAATGTTAATTTTAGTGACCTCCGATTGGCGTAACCGGGTGTCATTACTGCCGACGTGAATTACAATCTTACCAAATTTACACTTAGCCTTAGCCAGCAGTTTCAAATTTCCTTCAATGTCGCCTGCTCTGGCCCCCGGAAGACAATTGACTATGGTTGCTGGTGTCGCTAACTTCACATTTCGCAAAACAGAGTCGCCAATAACCAGAGTTTGATCCTCGGCGGGTGTGTCGTCGAGTGGGGAAAAATGGTTAGAGATGTGAACGGGTTGGCGGTGTACACGGGGCTTCTGTTTAGGGCTACGCTTCCTCCTCACAGTCACCCAGTTGGCCTGCTTTCCCGGCTGCTCGGGATCTGCCAGGGGGTAACTAACGGCGGCTAAGCTACCTTGGTCCGCACCGACTACAGGGGCCTGGTTAGCTGTAGAATTTTCCACGGTGCGGAGCCGAGTCTCCAATTCGCCCAGCCTGGCCTCCAAAGCTACGAATAAGCTACACTTATTACAAGTACCGTTACTGCTAAAGGAGGCCGAGGAATAACTAAACGTTTCACACCCAGAGCAGAAAAGTGCAGGAGAGACAGGAGAAGCCGCCATGCTAAATCGGCTAAGAGCTAGTAGCTACGCTAAGCTAGCGGATTCCTAAAAACACGCAAAGTGAATAATGTGTAAATAATTTAGAGGTGATTCAGCAGAAGGAGTGCTTTAGTTAAGGCACGTAAAGATTACACTGGGAAACAAATCGTAATCTAGATAACTAGATCAATCTAACTGCGCAGATTAAACAGCTAACAGATACAGAAAAACACCGCTGTGCTCCGGAACAGGAAGTGATACAATCAACATTAAAGCTCAGTGAACAGAAATAAGTCAATCAAATTCAGACCCTTCCAGCATGCAACACTTCAACTATGTTTAATCCATGTTGGCTCCAAACCATTGCAGTTTAGTAGTTATAACCTTCAGATGGGACTGTGTATGATGGAAAAGCTATATATAAAAGCAGTTTATTTGCCATTTCACAAAGATGCAAACTTTGTCACTTGTACCTTAGATCTGAAGTCCAAGAGACTTGATCCAGTTCTGATTCAAGTTTATATCTCCGTTGCTTTTACCAATAGCAAAAGAAACATTGAGACTAAGTGAACATCAAACCAAGAAGAGCCAAAAATTAAAGTAAATCAACAGTGATAAAGACAGATGCGGGGGTGGTGGCCAAGGTGTTAAGTTCACTTGTTGCCAGTGCAGAAGGATACTGGTTCAAGTCTGGTTACTGGTACTGGTTCAACCCTTGCCCACTCTCCATGTAATGTGGAGTTATGTCAGAAAGGGCATCTGGTTTAAAAAAAAAAAAAAAAACTTTTGCCAAATCAACATGCAGATCCACCTCAGATCTGTTGGTTTCAGGAAAAAATAGAGCTGTATAAATCATGTTGGATATCGAGTTTTTTGTGATACTGGTGCTAAGCCCATAGTTTTAAAATGGTGCCAGTACCTAAACTGTGCCTGAAGTGATACTTTTGTTGGGAAAGTGTAATGACACGGACCCACAACAGGGGGCGTAAATGAACGGACAATGAAAATGCAAAAATATAACAATTTAATGTTGTGAAAAGTGCACAACGGAATACAGATGCTGCTTTTAGGTAACAATCAATTAAATCACAGGTGATGTGTGGGCAGGCTCGAGGATAGGAGACGCCTGTACAGAGAAGAGCCGGGCCCCACACGATTTCCACTGCCAACAGGGAACTGCAACACACCGGAGCCGCCCAGTCCTGAGTCCCCAGGTGGCCACTGCCTCCAGCTGTCAGATCTGGTACTGCTGGCAGGAAGAACGAACAGGTTATGTGGGTGTGCGAACACCCAGCAACAGACAGCAAACTCACAGTTCCTTCCTGAGGGAAAAGTCCTCCACTCCCAGGTAGCAGGAAAACAGAGTACGTGCAGTGCCTACTGTAATACTTAAGAAATTTAGGAGTGGAAACGCCAGCTCCTCCAAATTTCCTCTAACCAGCTCCAAGCTGAAAGTATACAGAAAGTTTACGACTGCAAAACGTTCAGAAGCAATTATGTGCGTACGGCACAGAAAAGGCTGAGAGGTTACCTGTCGGATAAGCTGATTTCTCGGCAGGGAGGTGGAGTCACTTCCCGGCTTTTGTAGGAAGGAGGTGATGATGGAAATGAGTGACAGCTGTCATCCTGGTGCTCCTGGTTGCTCTTGGGGGCGACTGCGCCCTCTGGTGCCTGAAGCCCACCTACAGGCAGGGCGCCCTCTGGTGTTGGGCCAGCAGTACCTCCTCTTCTGGCAGCCCACACAACAACTTTTTAGAAATTACAACACCTAGCTTCAATCAATCAATTCAATCAATTTTTTTATATAGCGCCAAATCACAACAAACAGTTGCCCCAAGGCACTTTATATTGTAAGGCAAGGCCATACAATAATTATGTAAAACCCCAACGGTCAAAACGACCCCCTGTGAGCAAGCACTTGGCTACAGTGGGAAGGAAAAACTCCCTTTTAACAGGAAGAAACCTCCAGCAGAACCAGGCTCAGGGAGGGGCAGTCTTCTGCTGGGACTGCTTGGGGCTGAGGGAGAGAACCAGGAAAAAGACATGCTGTGGAGGGGAGCAGAGATCAATCACTAATGATTAAATGCAGAGTGGTGCATACAGAGCAAAAAGAGAAAGAAACAGTGCATCATGGGAACCCCCCAGCAGTCTACGTCTATAGCAGCATAACTATGGGATGGTTCAGGGTCACCTGATCCAGCCCTAACTATAAGCTTTAGCAAAAAGGAAAGTTTTAAGCCTAATCTTAAAAGTAGAGAGGGTGTCTGTCTCCCTGATCTGAATTGGGAGCTGGTTCCACAGGAGAGGAGCCTGAAAGCTGAAGGCTCTGCCTCCCATTCTACTCTTACAAACCCTAGGAACTACAAGTAAGCCTGCAGTCTGAGAGCAAAGGTTGACAACTCAAAATAATATATTTTTAAATCAGGCAAATCTGAATGTCAAATGGAACCACACATTAACAGTTTAACCCTCTGGAGTCCAGGGTATATATAATTGGCCATTTTTTGTTATGTGTCGACGTGGGTTGAGGAGCGGACCTGCGTCTGACGGAACCCAGCGCTAAAATAACCAGAAAGCGGTTCCAATAACAAAACAATTTATTTTTCCACCCTTTGGTGCATAACAAAGTGTACAAACAAAAGCTGTGTCAGTCTGGCGGAGTGAAGGATGGCACGCTCTCCAGCGCCCAAAAGGATCGAAGCCCGGCGCTTCTGGACCCACGTTCACCGCCAAACACCCCCCAGGTGGACACGACAAACCAACTCTCTGCGAAGGATAGAAAAGGTGAGGTAAGTCAGCAGCTACAACTAATATCCTTCAAAAGGCACACACTATCAGCAACACATTCAGGTCTGTATTTAAGCTTTATGTAAATGAGCAGCTTCTCACAACAGGTGGAGGATCATCAGTCCGCATGCCACGGCAGTGAGAAGCGATTTTGATTGGTTTAGGTCATGCATTTTCCACCAAATGATAAAGAGAAAGTCATGTTTTTCCCCTTGCTCCAACCAGAAAGGGGGAAAGAGGGAGAGAACTCCTGTTCACATGCATTCTGAATGAAGTGCCGCTCTACACATTACCATAATATTCAGGAAAAAGCCTGGCGAAAATTATTACTCATTATACAAGTTTTACTGGGCCTGTCAATAAAATTGAAAAAAAAAAAACTGTTATGTAGTTTGAAGTCCACACTTTCGCTCCTTGTGGGAGGAGTCGTCCAGCCCCTCGTCGGAATTCCTTTGTCTGAGAAGTTGCTGAGAGACTGGCGCGTTGTTTGATCAAAATTTTTTCTAAACCTGTGAGACACATCGAAGTGGACACGGTTCGAAAAATTAAGCTGGTTTTCAGTGAAAATTTTAACGGCTGATGAGAGATTTTGAGGTGATTCTGTCGCTTTAAGGACTTTTCACGGTGCGAGACGTCGCTCAGCGCTCTCAGCCGCCGTCATCAGCCTGTTCAAGCTGAAAACCTCCACATTTCAGGCTCTATTGATCCAGGACGTCGTGAGAGAACAGAGAAGTTTCAGAAGAAGTCGGTTTCAGCATTTTATCCGGATATTCCACTGTTAAAGGAGATTTTTTTAATGAAAGACGTGCGGACGGGTCCGCGCGTCGGGACGCAGCCGACGCGGTGCGGCGGCACAGGAAAAACACCTCCGTGTTGATAACCATTTGTAAAATCCAGGCGGCTTTTGATGGCTTTCAGTGGAGTGAGTATATGAGAAATTGTTTAACAGCAGGACATGTTCCAACTTGTCCTTAAGGCTTTCAACAGAGGTGTTTTTTTTGCAGCCGACGCGCGGACCCGTCCGCACGTATTTCATTAAAAAAATCTCCTTTAACAGTGGAATATCCGGATAAAATGCTGAAACCGACTTCTTCTGAAACTTCTCTGTTCTCTCACGACGTCCTGGATCAATAGAGCCTGAAATGTGGAGGTTTTCAGCTTGAACAGGCTGACGACGGCGGCTGAGAGCGCTGAGCGACGTCTCGCACCGTGAAAAGTCCTTAAAGTGACAGAATCACCTCAAAATCTCTCATCAGCCGTTAAAATTTTCACTGAAAACCAGCTTAATTTTTCGAACCGTGTCCACTTCGATGTGTCTCACAGGTTTAGAAAAAATTTTGATCAAACAACGCGCCAGTCTCTCAGCAACTTCTCAGACAAAGGAATTCCGATGAGGGGCTGGACGACTCCTCCCACAAGGAGTGCTCACAGGCGAATGACGTCACCGACAGGCGTGGAAAAACTCACGCATGCGCACGAGGGTTCAAGCATGTCTGACGTAAAAACATATGAATGAAATCCATATAATTTTTGAAAAAAATAAAAAGGACCGTTACTTTATTGACAGCCCTCGTAGACCCCAAGTTCCTCATTTGCACATGTCCAAACCACCTCAATCTCACAACCCTACCCTAATCCTCGCCCAAAATGTCCTACCTGTGCTGTCCGGCTGACATGTTCATTCTGAATCCTGTTCAATGTCATCACTTCCAAACAAAACTGCAGCATCTTCAGCTCTGCCACTTCCAGCTCTGCCTCCTGTCTTTTTTTTTTAGCTCAACACTATCTAAGCCGCACAATATAGCTGGTCTCAATACTGTCTTGAAAACTTTCCCCTTCATTCTTGCAGATATTCCACACTATTCTACTGGTCGCCCTTTCATTATCGCATGTACTCCATCGTGCTCCTACTAACTTTCATTCTCCTTCTCTCCAGAGCATATTTCTACCTCTTAACAGATCACAGTGTCATTTGCAAAGATCAGTCCATGAAGACTACTGTCTGATCTTGCCCATCAACCTGTCCATCAGCATTGCAAACAATAAAAGACTCTGAGCCAATTCTTGATGTAATTATCACCTCAACCTTGGATGCATCTGTCACTCCTACTGCACATCTCACCGCTGTCACCCTGTCCTTGTATATATCCTGCACCACCCTCACATACTTCCCTGCCACTCTAGGCTTCCTTAGACAATAATTAACAGGTGTTTTTGGTGACTGGCCTTTTTTGATGGCCGTCTCTTCATCAATGTTTAGGTAAAGCATTCTTAAAACTAGCCACCATTCTAGCATTGACAACAGATGGAGGAAGCCTGTTTCAGTCGTCTGCCACTCGCTGTGTGAAGAACTTCTGCCTCAGCTGGTTGCAGCATCATTGTTTAATAAATTTCTTATTGTGCCCTCTTTGTAGTTGTTGTGTTCTTTGGTCTTTCATGAGGAAATCCTCAGCTCTGATGTGTCATTCTTTATGCCTCATCTTGTTTAGTTCTATAAGTACAAAGGGAAGTTGAAGGATTATATTCAGTTGGCAGACCATCAAACACTTTGCAGAAATAATGTCATTCTTCTGCAATGAATACTGCTTTTGATATTGTGTGTGTGATTTTATTGTATTTATTTATTTGATTTTGTGTTCATAGCTGCAAAGTGGGTTATTGCATTATGCAGCAGGTGATCACCTTGGCTTCTGGCTCCACCCCCTTCCCACTGCATTGTAGCTGTAGCAAATAGGCAAAATAATTCAGCTTGTTTATGATAATAGCATGAAATGTGGCACACGTTCTAAATGAACAAATGTTTATTTTCAGATGTGGCAGCATCCTGGAGCTGACCTCTAATGACCTACAGGGGTCAATGACCTCTGGAGCCACTGTATGCTTGCTGCTTTGTTTAGTAGTATAGTTGTCCCTGAAAACTGCATCACAATGATGAATTACAGTTGTTTCTGCTCACAGTTGTTTCTGCTCACAGAACTCATAGAGTAACTGGCGGTGCAAAGTGTAAAGTCCTATCATGATGAAGCAACATGTTTTGGGTGATCCAATGAATAAATTCGTTTCTTGATCTAACAATATTTGTTTTCTTGAGATACAATTTCCCATCACTTGCCCATAGCCAGTCAACATTTAATACAATAATACAGGACAGTGACCTCTTGCGATATTCAGAGGTCAAACCTAAAATGCCTCCACATCTGAAAATAAACTTCAAGCCATATATTAACACTCCTGAAAATTTGGTGCCATCCATCCATCCATTTTCTTCCGCTTTATCCAGAGTTGGGTCGCGGGGGCAGCAGCTCAAGCAAAGCCGCCCAGACCTCCCGATCCACACACACTTCCCCCAGCTCCTCTGGGGGAACCCCAAGGCGTTCCCAAGCCAGCCAAGAGTCCCTCCAGCGTGTCCTGGGTCTTCCCCGGGGCCTCCTCCCAATGGGACGGGCTCGGAACACCTCTCCAGCGAGGCGTCCAGGGGGCATCCGGAAAAGATGCCCGAGCCACCTCAACTGACTCCTTTTGACGTGGAGGAGCTCAGAATTTGGTGTCTTTATCACAAAATACACAATACCTCCCATAGATGGGATTAACCACTACACTATAGGTTTGTGCTTGAGGTTTCACTTTGCAGAAAGGAAGGGCTTTGGAGTGTTGTTCAGTGTCATTTAATTAGGTACATGATAAAGCTTGGATGATGATTAGCCCAATGAACTGGTGCCCTTTTTCAGTTTGTTTAGCAATTTTGATGCAACAAATAGAACCTGTCACAAACTTATTGAGAAGGCCGATCTTTTGGAATTTATGTGTATATCTCTCCCCTCAGCCCCAACCAGTCCCAGCAGAAGACTGCTCCTCCCTGAGCCTGGTTCTGCTGGAGGTTTCTTCCTGTTAAAAGGGAGTTTTTCCTTCCCACTGTCGCCAAGTGCTTGCTCATTGGGGGTTGTTTTGACCATTGGGGTTTTTCTGTGATTATTGTATGGCTTTTGCCTTGCAATATAAAGCGCCTTGGGGCAACTGGTGTTGTGATTTGGCACTATATAAATAAAATTGATTTGATTTGATTTATAGCATCAGTTATGATGTCATTTAGATTCATTCCAACACAAAACATAAGGCATGTGGTCTATTTACTTTTGTACATATGTAGAAATTATTTGGTATTTCAAAGGAAAAGGAAAAGCCAACGCACTTGCCCTCAGTAAAACATACCATTTTAAACTTTTATTTTTATCCACTGCAAGTGACTGCCATTAAAGGCTGTGTCACAACATGATTGATAGAGCAAAAGGTCATCTTTAAATATTTTATCAGTTGGCAAAATCGTGTCATCTGTCAGTCCCCTGTGGATTTGGGTCTCTGATGAACACATGGCATCACATTTCCACTGACAACACTGAGAGCTACATTTCCCAGGTCCAAGACATACATATATGCATGCTTGGGGAAGCTGGATTCATGCGGATTTTGCTTTGGTCTGAAAGCATGACTTCATTTCCTCACTGTTCATACACTGTCCTCACAAAGAGGAGAGCAAACAACTCTGCAGCCAAGAGAATCTGCCGGGTGCAATGAGATCCAGATAAAAAAAGATTAAATCCATACAGTGCTGTCTTTTTGTTCAGTAGTCTGACCTGGAAAAGCCACACTGCATGTTGCTCAGTTGAATTCTGGCCTCTCTCTGCTTGTGCAGAATTCACACTCTGCAACGGAGCATTGGCCGCTCATAAGCCTAGTCTGAAGAATCGGACAGCCATAGGATATAAACTCATGAGTATTATAAAAGTAAATAACAAGTAGAGGACAAAACTAAACAAACATGCAGTCAGACGGAAAGTTTTCTGCCTGATCTCAGCTCAAAGTTTTTTGAGCATGCACAAAATTTTGACAGACTGGGAGGACAAGGAACTCATTTTGCAGATGAGTAAAGGACATTTGTAGGACAAAAGCAAACACAAATTGATATCCAAAATTAGTGTTAGCTCCTCATACATTTCCTTGATTTTTAACCTGGCTCAGAAAAAGTAGAGCATGGTTGTCCATCTTTAGGATTCTGAGAAACCCACATTTCTCAACATTGCATCCAGTGAGTCAAAACATCACACATTCTCAAGAAATGTTGGGTTTTCAGAACGCAAATGTGTGTGTGTGTGTGTGCGAAAAAGTGAATTTTTCTTTGTAAGTTATTTTTTTTAAACCTCCCTATACAGTTGGTGGCGGTAGCCGTTAGCTACAACTAAGGCGCTTCGGCACTTCAGGTACAACGAGGAAGAAATAAAAAAACTTTATTTTTTGCCGTTTTAATAAACTCTGGAAGTCGTAAAATATACCTCGTAGTTTTAGTATATGTAGAATAGTTTTTGATCTGCGAGTTACAAGAAAAATTAAACGTTGTCTGCAGTAGGTTTGCCTGACAGGCTAAACTCAGGGTTTTATAACCAACCATTTAATGCGCGCGTGATTTTGAGTTTAAGCGCTTCTTTGTTTTGCTAACGCTTGTTAGCGCTTAAACAGCTTATCCAGCGGTTTTAGTACGAGTGTCTACAAATGTTCGTGTAGGTTTTTTGCAGAACTGGTTCAAAAAGATGTTCAACGAAGTTTAAATCGGAGCAGGCTCCAAAGGAAAGAAACAACTGTTGATAAATAGTAGTTGCGTGAGAATCGAATTCTTGGATATTTTTTGCTGTTAGCTAACGTAGCCAAGACGAATGGACATAGAACACCCTGCTCTAGTAAGTACCAGTAAACGTCTTTTGGTGTGTGCTTTTATGGTTATTATCTTATGGAGAATGGAAGAATCTAATCTAATGTATTGCTAACTAGTTGATTTGTCAACCTAGCGTTTAAGACTGCTAATATGTATGCCTGTCAGTATTTAGAATTGTTAAACAATATAGTTATATCTGTCATGAGTCTTCTCCTTTTACTCATTATTGACTTTTTAAATGCTGTTAAATTGTATTTTTTTAAGTTACTGTTTATTACATTTTCTGTCAATAATGGAAATAAGTGATTGCGTTTTATTGTTATCCTTTTATTATCATATTTTATCTATGTTATTCATTGTCATATAATAAAGAATCAAATCAAGAATCGAAATATTACTAAAATATATATATCTTCATGTTCTCAGAGTAGGTTGAAAACATAAGATGTGGGTACAAAAGTTGTATATACATTGACAGTGGTTTTAAAATAAACTTTGATCATAAAACAAGGATTTTTTTCAGTGTAATCTATTCAGACTTAAGTGAAATATACGCATTGCATTCACTAGATAAAAAAAATAGACACCTTATTTTGCAATTAGAAGAAAAGATCTCATAATTACGATATCGGATCTTGTAATTATGAGATCAGGAAAGGTGCCACATTGACCACTGTTTTGCTTAGAACCACATACTGCACATCCACAAAGAAAAGTCTTTATGCAATTCCATTGCTTTCAATCCCTCAGTAAAGACAAGCATGAGAATTCCCGAGTCATAATCGAAAATAATAATAATAATAATAATAATAATACATTTTATTTATAATGCACTTTACATTTGACACCAAATCCCAAAGTGCTACAATATAAAACAGAAGAACACAAAAGACTATAAATCAATGTAAAAACAATAAAACAGTAGCAATAAAATCAAAATAAGAGCGATAAAACAGTAGCAATTATTTAGCTAAAAGCCAGAGTAAAAAGGTAGGTTTTGAGTCCTTTTTTAAAAGCATCTACCGTCTGTGGAGCCCTGAGATGGTCTGGGAGGGCGTTCCATAGACGGGGAGCAGCCACTGAGAAGGCCCTATCACCCATGGTCTTGAGCCGTGTCCTGGGCACAGGTAGACAGTGCTGTTGGCCTGACCGGGTCCTAGTGGAAGTGTGTGGTGTGAGCAGTTCAGTGAGGTAAGTGGGGGCCGCATCGTAGAGACAGTGATGAGTGTGCAGGAGGACATTGTATTGAATACAGCAGTGAATGGGGAGCCAGTGGAGGGAGTGAAGAATGGGGGTGATGTGCTCATGCCTGCGCATCCTCATCAGGACCCTGGCAGCGCTGTTTTGGATATACTGGAGCTTTTGAATGCTCCTGCCAGAGATCCCGATGAGGACTGCATTACAGTAGTCCAGCTTGGAGGAGACAAAGGCATGGACGAGCTTCTCTGCAGCAGGGAGGGAAAGAGAAGAGCGAAGTTTGGAGATATTACGGAGGTGAAAGAAGGCAGTTTTGCAGATGGAGGTGACATGAAATTGTCCAATATGTAAACAACCACAGTGCACGGTGATCAGACACAAAGTGTAGATTTTCCCCTAAGGTGTTCTGGAGGAATTTCATTCCTCACCCAAACTGACATGCACTTGGTTGGGAGTGAGTCCCTCTTTGTCACTGAGTGGTTGGTGGGGTCTGTGTGAGTGAAAATTGACCGATTTTCGATTGTGACTCAGGAATTCCCATGCTTGTCTTTACTGAGGAATTGGAAACAATGGAATTGCATAAAAATGTTTTCTTTGTGAATGTGTAGTATGGGGTTCTGAGCGAATGTCGCACCTTTCCTGATCTCAGAATTATGAGATCTTCTCTTGTAACTACAAGACAAGTTGTCTAATTTTTTTATTATCTACTGACTGCAGTGCGCTTGCATAGAAATACATTCCTAATTCTCAAAAATAAGGTGAGCATTTGCATGGGCATTTCCTTGCAGAATGGAAGTACGAAGTCTGTGAGAAAAGTATCGTACCTTTTTATTTTTTTCAAAAACTATATGGATTTGATTCATATGTTTTTACGTCAGCCAAGCTTGAACCTTCGTGCGCATGCATGAATTTTTCCTCGCCTGTCGGTTGCGTCATTCGCCTGTGGGCAGGCTTTGAGTGAGCACTGGTCCACCCCTCTCGTTGTTGTTTCATTGCGAGGAAATGGTGGAATGATTTGGGCTTTTTTTCCATCAGAATTTTTTCAGAAACTGTTAGAGACAAGCAGCTGGAAACCATTCGAAAAATTTATCTGGCTTTCGGTGAAAATTTTACGGGCTTCACAGAGAATAAGGACTGTTACTACAGCTTTAAGGATGCCCCACAATGGCGCAGGGCACGCCGCGCTCCGAGACGCCATTGAGAGGCAGAAACCACCACATTATTTCTAAACGGATGGCTGTGTGGAGCTGGGACCGTCATGAGCAATTTCTGTGGTTATCACAAGAGCTGGACATCGGAGCCAGATAAATTTTTCGAATGGTTTCCAGCTGCCTGTCTCTAACAGTTTCTGAAAAAATTCTGATGGGGGAAAAAAGCCCAAATCATTCCGGCATTTCCTGACAATGAAAATCCGACGAGGGGGCTGGACCACTCCTCCCACAAGGCGTGCTCACAGGCGAATGACGCAACCGACAGGCGTGGAAAAACTCACGCGTGCGCACGAAGGTTCAAGCTTGGCTGACGTAAAAACATATGAATCAAATCCATATAGTTTTTGAAAAAAATAAAAAGGACCGTTACTTTTCTCACAGACCTCGTAAAATAAAAGAATAGCTTACTGATTACTTAAAACCACTAAAACCTTTTAAGTTGGTTTAACTTATATCACTTTGTAGAGAACGAAAAAAACCAGGTGTGCCATCTACTTCTTGAAATGCTTTGTTAAACATGTTTTACCACAAACGTCTTGTGGCATTTATTCAGCAGTGGCTGACTTGGAGTTACTTTTAAAGAGCCATGCAAATTATTACCTTTTTTTTTTTTTTTTTTTTAAGTTGAGCTGATGTATGATTTTTAGGGTGTGGCTTATATAGTCGTGAAAGTAATATTTAAGTCAAGTCTAGGGGTGAAAATAGTTTTAAATTTATGCCAGTATACTACAACATTCTTCAATTCATATTGTTGACTTCTTCTCGGCGTCATGCATCCTAAAAAAAAAAGTTTCAATATTTTAGTACCTGTAAGTAAGCTGCACCCTCGTTTTCACTCAGGGTTGCAACAGCAGATCCAAGGTGGGTCTGCATGTTGATCTGGCACGTTTTACACCGGATGCCCTTCCTGACGCAACACCACATTACATGGAGAAATATGGCAGGGGTGGGTTTGGACCCGGAACCTTCCACACTGAAACCAAGCACACTAACCACTTGGCTACCACCCCTGCTTCAATATTGGAGTATACAGTAGTGTTCAGAATAATAGCAGTGCTATGTGACTAAAAAGATTAATCCAGGTTTTGAGTATATTTCTTATTGTTACATGGGAAACAAGGTACCAATAGATTCATTAGATTCTCACAAATCCAATAAGACCAAGCATTCATGATATGCACACTCTTAAGGCTATGAAATTGGGTATTAGTAAAAAAAAAAAAAAAAAAGTAGAAAAGGGGGTGTTCACAATAATAGTAGTGTGGCATTCAGTCAGTGAGTTTGTCAATTTTGTGGAACAAACAGGTGTGAATCAGGTGTCCCCTATTCAAGGATGAAGCCAGCACCTGTTGAACATGCTTTTCTCTTTGAAAGCCTGAGGACAATGGGACGTTCAAGACATTGTTCAGAAGAACAGCGTAGTTTGATTAAAACGTTGATTGGAGAGGGGAAAACTTATACGCAGGTGCAAAAAATTATAGGCTGGTCATCTACAGTGATCTCCAATGCTTTAAAATGGACAAAAAAATTCAGAGACGCATGGAAGAAAATGGAAAACAACCATCAAAATGGATAGAAGAAGAAACAGAATGGCAAAGGCTCACCCATTGATCAGCTCCAGGATGATCAAAGACAGTCTGGAGTTACCTGTAAGTGCTGTGACAGTTGGAAGACGCCTGTGTGAATCTAATTTATTTGCAAGAATCCCCCGCAAAGTCCCTCTGTTAAATAAAAGACGTGTAGAAGAGGTTACAATTTGCCAAAGAACACATCAACTGTCCTAAAGAGAAATGGAGGAATATTTTGGGGACTGATGAGAGTAAAATTGTTCTTTTTGGGTCCAAGGGCCGCAGACAGTTTGTGAGACGACCCCCAAACTCTGAATTCAAGCCAGAGTTCACAGTGAAGACAGTGAAGCATGGTGGTGCAAGCATCATGATATGGGCATGTTTCTCCTACTATGACTACTATATTCTCCTACTTTGACACTTTTTTGTCTATTTTTATTCTATTTTGGATGCTCTTATTGTGTTTTATTGTGTTTTTCGTACTGTTCTTTTTATTTTATCTCTAGCTGGTGCTATTGGAAAGCACTTTGGTTCAGTGAAAACTGTTGTAAAGTGCTATAGAAATAAAACTTGATTGATTGATTGATATGGTGTTGGGGCTATATATCACATACCAGGTATCATGGATCAGTTTGGATATGTCAAAATACGTGAAGAGGTAATTTTGCCTTATGCTGAAGAGGACATGCCCTTGAAATGGGTGTTTCAACAAGACAATGACCCCAAGCACACTAGTAAACAAGCAAAATCTTGGTTCCAAACCAACAAAATTAATGCCTCGCAGATGTGAAGAAATCATGAAAAACTGTGGTTATACAACTAAATACTAGTTTAGTGATTCACAGGATTGCTAAAAAAAGATTGCGAAAAAAGCAGTTTGAACATAATAGTTTTGAGTTTGTAGCGTCAACAGCAGATGCTACTATTATTGTGAACACCCTCTTTTCTACTTTTTTTTTTACTAATAGCCCAATTTCATAGCCTTAAGAGTGTGCATATCATGAATGCTTGGTCTTGTTTGATTTGTGAAAATCTACTGAATCTACTGGTACCTTGTTTCCCATGTAACAATAGGAAATATACTCAAAACCTGGATTAATCTTTTTAGTCACATAGCACTACTATTATTCTGAACACTACTGTAAATACATTAGAAACACTTGACATTGTGTAGCCTGGCTGGAGTGTGTTGACGTCTGACTTTCTGTATATGTCTGTCCACAGAGAAGACCAAAGAGGAAACTCTGCTACTTTACAAAGAAGGAAAGGTATGGCTTATTGAGTTGAAGCGATTGATGTGTTTGTCAATCAACAAAGAAGTAATTCAAGTATTTTGTCATCATTCTAATAGTAATTTTATTTATTATGTTAAAATACCCACCTGTGAGGATTTGCTCTGCCTCTCCTTGTCTGTCTCTTTTGTTTTGTATACTTAATGATAAGTTTAATATTTTGTGGTAAATGGAAAACATACAATTTATTAAATACAAGTTTAGAAATAGCATTGCTATTTGTAAAATTCAGTAAGTTGTCAAAACGTTTCTCAGTATTTGTCCGAGAATCTACTGTTGGGGTTTCACATAATATTTATGTCTCACATTTTTTTCAGCCCATCTATCAAATGTTCAGGGAAGGTGACTTCTGGAGACGTTGATCGGATGTTTGATGACTTAGGTGAGCATATGATGAAATTACTGACAGTTGTGTATATTCTTTCCTGATGTTGAGGCCTGAAACAATTCGCATGAATAACAACAGCATCATTATCTCTGCCAATGAAGTAGGGCGGGGCTATGTTTTCACACCCCTGTTTGGTTGTTTGTCTGTTTGTGAACAGCCTGTAACCCACAATTTTTCATATATCATTATGATTTTTACGGAGGATTCATTTCCTGATAGGCAAGAACTGGGAGGGTGATGGTCTAATGGTTAAGTGTTTGGCTTGAGACCAGAGGATTCTTTGTTCAAATCCCAGCCTGCCTGGAAAATCACTAAGGGCCCTTTGGCAAGGTCCTTAATCCCCTAGTTGTTAGTGTGTAGTGAGCACCTTGTATGGCAGCATCCAGACATCGGGGTGAATGTGAGGCATTATTGTAAAGCGCTTTGAGCGTCTGATGCAGATGGAAAGCGCTGTATAAATGCAGTCCATTTAACCGGTTTGATTTTCAAGGTCAAAGGTCCAAGTCAGGAAAAATCCCTACCCTTTAACATTTAACGAATTTTCCATAATTCATAACTCTGTCAAAAAAGATCACATTTTTTCACATTTGAGAGTGTTATGTAGGATGGAATCCTTTATCGACTGACAAAGTTTGATCCAGATCTGATCCGGATTGTGGACTTTGTGGACATTTGAATTTAATATTGAAAAACCCATTTGATGTACATTTTGCATTATATCTCAATCAAAAGTGCCTCAATCACTTTTATTTGTGACAGTGCGGTGCAAAGTGGCACTCTCAGTGAATACACTCATCTGATCTGTATTGCAGATTTAGCAGATATTTGATTGTAAAACTGAAAAGTCCTTTTGCTCTATATTTTGTATTATATTTTAGCTTATAAAAATCCACTTCTAACAGGACTTTGACCTTGAAAAAAATTTGTGAATTGAAAACTAGTATTGGCAGAGTTTTGCGTTGTGTGAGCACGGTGCTCTACTATTTGTTTATTTCTTGCAATTATTTTGTCCCTAGTGAAGTAATGTGTGCATTTGCTGGCACACCAACAGATGTGCCATGCTGTAAGATGAATGAACAAGGGACAGGAATCTCAAACCTTTAGACAGCCAGGAATAATTATTTGCCCTACTGTTTTAATGTACAATATGCTTAGTTAGTATTTATAACCCTGTTTAGCTTAAAATACAACTAATTATTATATGGCTGTGATGCTACACACGCGCTGATTGGCTGATTACCGGTGGGATAGTTTCCCATATCCGGACCAGTTACCATGACATTCGGTCCGCAATACATATTTTCTTTACTAACCAGGAAGCAAAAAACACTATTCGGTCCGTGCTGACAACACATCAGTCTAATATTTCCCCTTACAGACTGCACAAGCGAGGTTAATAATCCTTTAATACACCACCTGTGTAAATTAGCTGCTCACTCTTCTGTCCAGCTAATTTATACAGGTGATGTATTAAAGGATTGTTTACCTTGCTTGCTGAGTCTGTACAGGGATATCAGACCTCTGTGTTTTTCGCACGGACCT
This sequence comes from Thalassophryne amazonica, assembly GCF_902500255.1. Taxonomy (NCBI): domain Eukaryota; kingdom Metazoa; phylum Chordata; class Actinopteri; order Batrachoidiformes; family Batrachoididae; genus Thalassophryne; species Thalassophryne amazonica. The sequence continues at coordinate 46,344,401 of NC_047103.1, read as the reverse complement.
CGCTAATGTACTGTCCGTGCTGACAACACATCAGTCTGATATTTTCCAGTACAGACCTCTTGGTCTGTTAATAATCCTTTAATAGCTGTGTAAATTAGCTGGACAGTAAATTAGCGTGAGCAGTGTGTACAACCATGCATACCTGTTTTCACCTGGGTTTTTGTTTTTTAGCATTGTTGCAGAAGAAAGTGACTTTTATTAAACTTGATGGAAAGAGAGGGTGGGAACTAGTGTCTGGATAAAATGAAAAAATAAATAAATAAATAAATAAATTGAAACAAATGCTTAATGTATGTACACTCTGAGGAAGTAAACATATGTTTCCATTATCATAAAACTGTGTACGGTTAAAACATGCCAATTATAAAACCAATGTAATGAGTTTAGCAAGAGCTGGAAAGGATGTGCAGCAGGTTAGGGTGGTAAAAGATGCACATGATAATGTGCTGACAAGTGAGGAGTGTGTGTTGAGAAGGTGGAGGGAATATTTTGAAGAGCTGATGAATGAAGAAAATGAGAGAGAGAAAAGGCTGGATGATGTAGACAGAAGAAATTAGGAAGTACAAGAGATTAGTAAGTAGAGCTGCCACAAACAACTATTTTGATAATTGTCTAGTCAGCGATTATTTTTGCGATTAGTCAACTAGTCGGATCATATGTAAATTGCAGCTTATCACATTTTATTGATATTGATAACATTATCAGTTCCACTTATCAATCCGATTCCTTATCGATACCTCCTGTGAATTTTCTGTGTGCTACAAGTAGGCTTTACAGGTTTTCTATGTCAACAACATTTTATTGAGTCTTAAAGTAAATAAATATGAAGTTGGTCACTGGATCCTTGATCTCTGGACATAAATAAACTCTACATGGTGGATCCTTGATCTCTGGACATAGATAGAAAAAAAAATCTGTAGTTTTTGTCAAAAGCATTTCCTTTCAGACATTAACAGCATGGATGTCACTCCATACATCTCAGCTGGCTGCTGGAGTCTGCAGGTCGGCAGCCATACAGTCTTGGGCTGCTGCATGTCAGCCAGGACATCTCATTTTGGGAGGAAAAAACCCCATTTTGATCAATTGCAGTTTATTGTTTGTATTACAATGTTTGGAAAGAGGTGTCATTTGATTTAAACAGCGATTCGCTTTGAAGTTATTGATTCCGAGCGGACTCTATCATTCTAACTTGACTCGGCGGAGCAGCGTTTGGAGCAACGGAACGGAGCATAATTCTTGTTTCTTTCTCACAAGACAGGAGTCCCAGTTAGTCACTTTAATCTTCACAAAAGTGACTCACGATTGATATTTTAATGGCTTTGAGAGGGGATAAGAAGTGGAGTTGCCGCTTCTGAAGAGGAGTGAAGCAAAGATCCAATGAAGCAGCGGATTGAAGCACTGCTTCATTGGTTCAGGGTTCAAAGCAAATGACTCGTCAACTACTAAATTCGTTGTTGACTGTTTCAGTAGTCGGCGTAGTAGTGATTAGTCCTGGCATCCCTCTTAGTAAGGAAGAAGTGAGGGCAGCTATGAAGAGGATGAAGAGTGAAAAGGCGGTTGGTCCAGATGACATTCCAGTGGAGGCATGGAAATGTCTATGAGAGATGGCAGTGGAGTTCCTAACCAGATTATTTAATAAAATCTTGGAAAGTGAGAGGATTCCTGGGGAGTGGAGACGAAGTGTGCTGGTTTCTATTTTTAAGAACAAGGATGATGTGCAGAGCTGCATTAACTACAGAGGCATAAAGTTGATCAGCCACAGCATGAAGTTATAGGAAAGAGTAGTAGAAGCTAGGCTTCATAAACAGGTGAAGATCTGTGAGCAGCAATATGGTTTCATGACGAGAAAGAGTACTACAGATGCAATGTTTGCTCTGAGAATACTGTTGAAGTATAGAGAAGGCCAGAAAGAGTTACTTTGTGTGTTTGTGGACTTAGAAAATGCTTATGACAGGGTGCCACGAGAAGAGTTGTGGTATGAGGAAGTCTGGAGTGGCAGAGAAGTATGTTAGGGTAGTGCAGGACACGTAAGAATTGTGTGGCAGCGGTGAGATGTGCAGTAGGAATGACAGATTCATTCAAGATGGAGGTGGGATTTACACGAAGGATCAGCTCTGAGTCCTTTCTTGTTCGCAGTGATGATGGACAGGTTAACTGATGAGATCAGACAGAAGTCTCCATGGACTACGCTGTTTACAGATTAGGGATGTGGAGATTAATTGATACAAATCGGTATCTAGATACAAACATGCAATGCGAGTGTATCCAGTCATTCAATGTGCATCGATTCAATTGATAGATGAAATCGTGATGGATAGGTTGCTGCATGCTTGCATTTATTTATTTATTTATTTTTTCCCTGACGCGCCACGGACAGAAGTCCGAAAGCACATTTCTATCGCAATAACAAATCGATTTCAAAATGGAGGCCCGCGACAACGGTGGAAGTAGTTGTAGGACATTTTTGATGCACCTAAAACAGGTGTTTGGAATCGTTATGGCTTTTTTTAAAAAAAGATGGGAAACTTGACAAGACACAAGTCATTTGGAAAGAATGCCGTGGCTGCCCCTGTGCCCCCTAACTCAGAAAAACTGGTAAAGTATCTCATATTATATTTGCCAAGGCGGTACTCTGTCAGTGAGTGACTCAGTCACTCATTGAGAGTGATGTTGTTTTAGTGTTTAAGTTCTGACATTGTGATCAAACAGGTTCCAAATATGAGGGAACCAATTCTTGTTCCTTAATGTTGAATCTGGTAAATGTGCTACTTATAAGGAGTAAAACAAATGCTGCTTCTAGTAGAATCAAAAGAAGAAGAAGAAAAATACCATAATACTATACTGAATTGTAGCTTCTTATTTTCTATTTAAATTTTTGGTATAATTTCTTTGCATCATGTTGAATCTCAGTGTATTGCGTTGTGAGGAATTGAATTGCCGTCAAATACATATCAAATCGCAACAAATCTGGAACAGGGGTGAATTGTATCACATTGTATCGTCAGTATCATCATGTATTGTTATCAGAGAGAACATAGAGAGGGTCGACTCCCATAGAATGATGTAATCTGGATGCCATTTTGATTGTGTGTAACTGGGGCAGCTTGGCTGCTGCAGTGGAGTCACGCACTGGATCCTCTGCAGTTTGCCTACCAAGAGAACGTGGGAGTGGAGGATGCTATCCTGTGTCTTCTTCACAGGGTACACTCTCACTTGGACAAGGGTGGCTGTGCTGTGAGAATCACGTTTTTTGATTTCTCCAGTGCTTTCAACACTATCCAACCACTGCTGCTGAGCGATAAACTGGTGCGGATGGGAGTGGAGCCTGGCCTGGTAACCTGGATCACAGATTACCTCACCGAGCAGCCCCAGTTTGTAAGACTGGGAGACCTTACATCTGAGATGGTGGTCAGCAGCACAGGAGCGCCACAAGGAACGGTGCTCTCCCCGGTGCTGTTCACTCTGTACACGACTGACTTCAGCTACAATTCTGTGACATGCCACATGCAGAAGTTCTCGGACGATACTGCAATTGTGGGGTGTATCAAGGACGGTCAGGAAGAGGAGTAAAGGGGACTGGTGGAGGACTTTGTGGGATGGTGCCAAACCAGTCAGCTGCACCTGAACACCACCAAAACCAAGGAAATGGTGGTTGACTTCAGGAGATCCGCCCCACCTTTGGTGCCTGTCTCTATTGAGGGAGAGAATGTGGAGACAGTCTGCACTTACAAGTACTTAGGGGTGCACCTCGACAATAAACTGGACTGGTCTACAAACTCAGATGCACTCTACAAGAAGGGCCAAAGCAGGCTGTACTTCCTCAGAAGGCTGAGGTCCTTCAATGTCTGCATCCGACTCCTGCTGATGTTCTACCAGTCTGTCATGGCCAGCGTGCTCTTCTGTGCTGTGGCGTGCTGGGGTGGTAGCATTAGGAGGAGAGACGCTGGCCATCTGGACATCTGGAACTCTCATGAACACTGGACATACTTCTTCCTTGCTTATCACAAACAAAGACTGCGAGATGCCTGAGCTGGCCCAGTCCCGGGATACCTCTAGGCGTGTGTGTGTGTGTGTGCAATACACTTTTTACTGGACTGTGAAGTTGTGACGATTGAGAAATCTTCACTCCTATTGTTGCTTAGTACACTTAACACTGCTTTTTGATCACTTTAACTTTTTGCTGAATGTCTTCATGTCTTAGTTCTTCTAACTTCTACATCACAATACTACATCATAGACGTATCTGTCAACACTCATTGCTTCTTGGTCATGTTAATCTTTTGTCTACCTCAACTCACAGGATATATTTTTGCACAATTGCTTTTTGCTTTTTTTTTTTTTTTTTCCTCCCTTTGACTTTGACCTGTGTTAATGCTTGTTGTGTATATGTGTGTCTTGAAATGTCCATGTGGGCATTATGTGTATTGTGTAAGCTACTTGACACCTTAATTTCCCCCTGGGGATCAATAAAGTTACTCTACGTTTTGTAAACAAAACTTCTCTTGAGTGTACTACAAGCTACTGTAATGCACTAGTTAACTTTATAACACAAGGAACTATGATTACAAACATTTATTTAAACAGCTGTTATGATTGCGGAGTGTATAGAGTGGAAAATAAGGCGCTGTAAGTATATTATAACCTAGGCATCCTGATGTTTTATATTTAGTTTTATATTTTCTGTTTTCAATCACGTTCTTTTTGTCTCTTTCTCTAAAATTGTATTGTAGCATTATTAGTTATTATTATTTAAACAAGTAAATTTAAAAATGTTACAATTTGTAATACATTTGACTCTTTTACGACAACAGACGCTGAGCCATTATTATACAGAAAACAAATGCAGACAACCGTGCTGACAGCTGCAACAGCTTAATGCTAACTTTAACATTGAAAATGCCATAGACATGCTAACACGTTAGCATCGGTCCTGTTTTTAAGTTATAAAATACATCTATCAACTGTTTTAGAAGACCGTAACAGGTAAGTTTAACATAAAAAAGGTAATTATTACTCAGACATATGCTCGTTAGGGTTTTAGCGGGGGAAAATTAAGATAAAACAAAATAAAACAATGAATCAATGAAGCATTAGATCGAAGCACTGCTTCAATCTGCGAATCACTGCTTAGATTGGTTCAAGGTTCAAAGCAAAGCCACGCTGCAGAAAAGTTGATTACAGACCCGCTGCAGGGTCTGTAATTAATGTTGAGAAATGATCATTTTCATGACCAACACCCCCAAAAACAACGGCCACTCTGAAGTAGTGATGGGATGATGATACCTCAAGGAGTGTATTGACACACTACACAAACCGTCGGCACTGTATTGACACTGTGTTGGTCGCTCAATAGTGACCCCTGCAGTAGTTATATGAGGTCTGTCAATAAAATATAGGTCCTTTTAATTTTTTTTCAAAAACTATATGGATTTCATTCATATGTTTTTACGCCAGACATGCTTGAACCCTCGTGCGCATGCGTGAGTTTTTCCACGCCTGTCGATGACGTCATTCGCCTGTGAGCACTCCTTGTGGGAGGAGTCGTCCAGCCCCTCGTCGGAATTCCTTTGTCTGAGAAGTTGCTGAGAGACTGGCGCTTTGTTTGATCAAAATTTTTTCTAAACCTGTGAGGCACATCGAAGTGGACACGGTTCGAAAAATTAAGCTGGTTTTTGGTGAAAATTTTAACGGCTGATGAGAGATTTTGAGGTGATACTGTCGCTTTAAGGACTTCCCACAGTGCGAGACGTCGCGCAGCGCTCTCAGGCGCCGTCGTCAGCCTGTTTCAAGCTGAAAACCTCCACATTTCAGGCTCTATTGATCCAGGACGTCGTGAGAGACGTGCGGACGGATTGCAGTGTCGGCTCGCAGCCGCTGCGACGCTCCGCCACAGGAAAAACACCTCTGTTGGAAGCCTTAAGGACAAGTTGGAACATGTCCAGCTGTTAAACAATTTCTCATATACTCACTCCACTGAAAGCCATCAAAAGCCGCCTGGATTTTACAAATGGTTATCAACACAGAGGTGTTTTTCCTGTGCCGCCGCACCGCGCCGGCTGCGTCCCGTCCGCACGTATTTCATTAAAAAAATCTCCTTTAACAGTGGAATATCCAGATAAAATGCTGAAACCGACTTCTTCTGAAACTTCTCTGTTCTCTCACGACGTCCTGGATCAATAGAGCCTGAACTGTGGAGGTTTTCAGCTTGAAACAGGCTGACGACTGCGCCTGGGAGCGTGACGTCTCACACTGTGGGAAGTCCTTAAAGCGACAGTATCACCTCAAAATCTCTCATCAGCCGTTAAAATTTTCACCGAAAACCAGCTTAATTTTTCAAACCGTGTCCACTTCGATGTGCCTTACAGGTTTAGAAAAAATTTTGATCAAACAAAGCGCCAGTCTCTCAGCAACTTCTCAGACAAAGGAATTCCGATGAGGGGCTGGAAAACTCCTCCCACAAGGAGTGCTCACAGGCGAATGACGTCACCGACAGGCGTGGAAAAACTCACGCATGCGCACGAGGGTTCAAGCATGTCTGATGTAAAAACATATGAATGAAATCCATATAGTTTTTGAAAAAAATTAAAAGGACCTATACTTTATTGACAGCCCTCGTAAAATCATCGCAGGTAAATAAAATGAAAATAAGATGGAAAAGCTAATGTGCTGCAAACCCAACATCAGCCTGTGAAATAGTTAAACGCCAGTCCTCTATTTAAAATATGATCTCATCATTGCATAATTTCATGTGCTCAATTTGTGTGTCGAGTTAAGCTGTTCATGAGAAGAGTTTAAAATTTGCTTAAAACCTTGTTTGTATAAATGCTATACTGAGTTGGTTTGCAAAATATAGCAAATTTGTCTGTAATAAAATTCTGAGTTAAAATTTGTAACTTATGTATGGAAATTTGTTAACCTAAGTGTTAAAGCATATGAAATAAAAGACTAAAAATAGACTCATTTATGCATTTTTATTGAGGAACAAAGGTTTCTGAAGCGTCTTTGCCCCTAGGCGATATCTCCTCCTTACACACCAGTTCCCCTGCCTTAGAAAAAACTCTTTTACAGGGTACAGATGAAGATGGTGAGCATAAAAATTTCAGTGCGAGTTGATAAAGGTCTGGATATGTTTTCTAAACATATCTAATTGGAAAAATAACAGTAAACAAAGATTTACCTTATTTGGCCCAAAAGATCAAAATTATTCCAGAGTGGGGAAACGTCTTTGAACGATCCATGAAGTCAGTGGAACAAGGTGAGGGCAAGCAAAAATCCAACAGCAAAACTCCATCCAACAAATCTGCAGCATGTCGATACAGTTTGTTTCCTTATAAACACAATTTGGCGCGGTGCAGTCGAACGACACAGTTCCTGTATCGGTCACATGATTTTTTTCTTAAAGCGATACACGCACCAATACGGGGTTTCACTCTTGTGTGCTCAGCACAGTGCTGACGCACCAGTGTTGTTCAACTCATCACTACTCTGAAGGACCATAAGGGAATCGTTAAGCAAAAAGGTTATTGATGTCGGTGGATTGAATCATTTCTTAATGATACCCTTTGGAAAGGAGTAGAATGCCACTTCCTTGTTTGTTTTAGTGTACTTGGTGCAATTGATAGCCGAACACTCAGTTCTTTTAGATCTTGATGTTTTTCTGATGTTGCTGGTATTATAGTTATGATCCATGGTCATGAAAATGCACATAAACAGAAACCTTTGGCTCTAATACGACTCTAGAGTGACACAAAGACTGCCATTGTGCATCTATAGCAACACCCAGTTACACACATTCAAAATGGCGGCCGGCGCTCAGCCAATTACAGTGCAGCATATAGAAAGTCGGCCCTCTCTCTATGTTCTTTCTGATCGTTATACAGTGGTTTGCAAAAGTATTCAGCCCCATGGTATCACATGTATTTTAATTTGTTTATGGCGTTTCAAATACAAAAAGTAAATCAGGCTTCTCAGTATAAAGCAGAGCAGAGGAGGATTTTCTTACAAAGACCTGAAAGTTCACCTACAATTTGCCAGAAGGTAGATCTGAGATGCAAGCCTAGATTTGATGTTTTAGTGAAAGAAGACCCTCCTCTATACCACTTCATCATGACGCTGTATAACTGGTGATACAAAAGGCAGAATTTGCACTGTGCACAATTTCTTCAATCACAGGAGAGGTGGAGATATGCTCTGGAGAGAAGGGGAATGAAAGTCAGTAGGAACAAGATTTTGTACGTGTGTGTGAATGAGAGGGAGCCCAGTGGAATAGTGCGGTTACAAGGAGCAGAGGTGGTGGAAAAAAGATGAGTTTAAATACTTGAGGTCAACGGCACTGTGGAATGGATGGAGAAGGGTGGCAGGAGTGATTTGTGACTGAAGAATATCAGCAAGAATGAAGGGGAAAGGCAACAAGACAGTAGTGAGACCAGCTATGTTGTACGGTTTAGAGACGGTGGCACTAAGAAAAAGACAGGAGGCAGAGCTGAAGATGATTAGGAATTAACATATCAGAGGGACAGCTCAGGTGGGACGGTTGGGAGACAAAGTCAGAGAGGTGAGATTGAGATGGTTTGGACATGTGCAGAGGAGGGACCCAGGGTATGTAGGGAGAAGGATACTGAGGATGGAGCCACCAGGAAGGAGGAGAAGAGTGAGGCAGAGAGGAGGTTTATGGATGTGCTGAGAGAGGATATGCAGGTGGTTGGTGTGACAGAGGAAGATTCAGAGAACAGGGTGAGATGGAAACGGTTGATCTGCTGTGGCGACCCCTAATGGGAGCAGCCGAAAGACAAAGAACCCCTGGCAAAAATTATGGAATCACCGGCCTCGGAGGATGTTCATTCAGTTGTTTAATTTTGTAGAAAAAAAAGCAGATCACAGACATGACACAAAACTAAAGTCATTTCAAATAGCAACTTTCTGGCTTTAAGAAACACTATAAGAAATCAAGAAAGAAAATTGTGGCAGTCAGTAACGGTTACTTTTTTAGACCAAGCAGAGGGGAAAAAATATGGACTCACTCAATTCTGAGGAATAAATTATGGAATCACCCTGTAAATTTTCATCCCCAAAACTAACACCTGCATCAAATCAGATCTGCTCGTTAGTCTGCATCTAAAAAGGAGTGATCACACCTTGGAGAGCTGTTGCACCAAGTGGACTGACATGAATCATGGCTCCAACACGAGAGATGTCAATTGAAACAAAGGAGAGGATTATCAAACTCTTTAAAGAGGGTAAATCATCACGCAATGTTGCAAAAGATGTTGGTTGTTCACAGTCAGCTGTGTCTAAACTCTGGACCAAATACAAACATGGGAAGGTTGTTAAAGGCAAACATACTGGTAGACCAAGGAAGACATCAAAGCGTCAAGACAGAAAACTTAAAGCAATATGTCTCAAAAATCGAAAATGCACTACAAAACAAATGAGGAACGAATGGGAGGAAACTGGAGTCAACGTCTGTGACCGAACTGTAAGAAACCGCCTACAGGAAATGAGATTTACATACAGACAAGTTAAACGAAAGCCATCATTAATACCTAAACAGAAAAAACAAGGTTACAGTGGGCTAAGGAAAGGCAATCATGGACTGTGGATGACTGGATGAAAATCATATTCAGTGATGAATCTCGAATCTGCATTGGTCAAGGTGATGATGCTGGAACCTTTGTTTGGTGCTGTTCCAATGAGATTTATAAAGATGACTGCCTGAAGAGAACATGTACATTTCCACAGTTATTGATGATATGGGGCTGCATGTCAGGTAAAGGCACTGGGGAGATGGCTGTCATTACATCATCAATAAATGCACAAGTTTACGTTGATATTTTGGACACTTTTCTTATCCCATCAATTGAAAGGATGTTTGGGGATGATGAAATAATTTTTCAAGATGATAATGCATCTTGCCATAGAGCAAAAACTATGAAAACATTCCTTGCCAAAAGACACATAGGGTCAATGTCATGGCCTGCAAATAGTCTGGATCTTAATCCAATTGAAAATCTTTGGTGGAAGTTGAAGAAAATGGTCCATGACAAGGCTCCAACCTGCAAAGCTGATCTGGCAACAGCAATCAGAGAAAGTTGGAGCCAGATTGATGAAGAGTACTGTTTGTCACTCATTAAGTCCATGCCTCAGAGACTGCAAGCTGTTATAAAAGCCAGAGGTGGTGCAACAAAATACTAGTGATGTGTTGGAGCGTTCTTTTGTTTTTCATGATTCCATAATTTTTTTCCTCAGAATTGAGTGATTCCATATTTTTTCCCTCTGCTTGGTCTAAAAAAGTAACCGTTACTGACTGCCACAATTTTTTTTTTTTCCTGATTTCTTATAGTGTTTCTTAAAGCCAGAAAGTTGCCATTTGAAATGACTTTAGTTTTGTGTCATGTCCGTGATCTGCTTTTTTACGACAAAATTAAACAACTGAATGAACATCCTCCGAGGCCGGTGATTCCATAATTTTTGCCAGGGGTTGTAATTACTACGCATTTGAAAAATGCAGCGAGTGAATGAGTCTGATCCCTCCAATTTAACATGAAAACTCAAAAACAGTGAAGTCTGCCGTTTTGTATGTGTCCAAATTAAAAGTGCAAATATTGATGATAAACTGAACAGTCAGCACCAGATGAATCCAAAAAGCAGCTTTGTTTGGCCTATGTAATATCCCACTGACCTGCTTGCCACCTGCTGAACACTGCCCCTGCTGCTAAATGGATGATTGAAATTAGGAGCAGGTGTAGTTGAACTTGCATAGCATTTCAGATAAGCTTGTTGCCCCCCCAAATACTGGCCACCAAGGCCACTGCTGCTTGTTTGTGATGCTGTAGCAAAACAAAGCTGTTGTTATGGTAATTTCAGGCTTTTATTCTTCACGAACCTAAACTCAAAGTCATTTGATTTCGTTTCAGTAAACCACAACATCATTTTTTTGATTAATTGTTAACATGATCTGTGGAATACGTCTGTGTGAGAACAGATAGTTGCTGCCTTACTGCTGTTGTCATGTTAACCTGTAACATTGTCTGTTGTTTCAGAGTTTACTTCAGATGAAGATTTTGATGTTCTTCTTCCATGTCCATTGAACCAGTCCCATGAATCACAGAGAGGTCTAATTCAGAGCAAGGCTCCATCAGTCCCACAACAAGGTCACCAACCTGAAACATCATGTCAGGTGGTAATATAAAGACAGCCAATACAGCGTTTTTTGCAGATTTAGCAGATGAATTACCAAATCTAGAGTGTGATCCTGCTGTGGTGACAAAACAGCAAAACATATTTTAGAACATTTTCATGTGACCACAGCTTGAAAGAAACAAAAGTGCTGATATGTGATTTGTTTCAGAGACTTGGTTACAATTGGTGGGGGGGGACCAGCTGAAAGCCCAAAAATGATCACTTCATATCTTTGTTTTTTTTATTATTAAACTACCGGTGTACCTGGGCATCAACACTCGGGTGTGAGCTTATGTAGGCATTTGTGATATACAACCCCAATTCCAATGAAGTTGGGACGTTGTGTAAAATGTAAATAAAAACAGAATACAATGATTTGCAAATTCTTTTCAACCTATATTCAATTGAATACACCACAAGGACAAGATATTTAATGTTCAAACTGATAGATTTTATTGTTTTTGTGCAAATATTTGCTCATTTTGAAATGGATGCCTGCAACACGTTTCAAAAAAGCTGGGACAGTGTATGTTTACCACTGTGTTACATCACCTTTTCCTTCTAGCAACACTCAATAAGCGTTTGGGAACTGAGGACACTAATTGTTGAAGCTTTGTAGGTGGAATTCTTTCCCATTCTTGCTTGATGTATGACTTCAGTTGTTCAACAGTCCGAGGTCTCCGTTGTCGTATTTTGCGCTTCATAATGCCCCACACATTTTCAATGGGTGACAGGTCTGGACTGCAGGCAGAACAGTCTAGTACCCGCACTCTTTTACTACGAAGCCACACTGTTGTAACATGTGCAGAATGTAGCTTGGCATTGTCTTGCTGAAATAAGCAGGGACGTCCCTGAAAAAGACATCGCTTGGATGGCAGCATGTGTTGCTCCAAAACCTGGATGCACCTTTCAGCATTGTTGGTGCCATCACAGATGTGCAAGTTGCCTACACTTACTGTTACCAATCATGACACTCGCAGAATTCCAATTAACCTGTTTATCCGTGGAATGTTCAAAACAGGTGTTCTTTGAGCATTCATCAACTTTCCCAGTCTTTTGCTGCCGTTGTCCCAGCTTTTTTTCAAACGTGTTGCAGGCATCCATTTCAAAATGAGCAAATTTTTGCACAAAAACAAAAAAGTATCAGTTTGAACATTAAATATCTTGTCTTTATGGTGTATTCAGTTGAATATAGGTTGAAGAGGATTTGAAAATCATTGTATTCTGTTTTTATTTACATTTTACACAACATCCCAACTTCATTGAAAATGAAAATATGAATATTCTGTGAAATGTGCTTATTTTTAAATATGCCCATCAGGAGCCCAATGACCCAAGACATTAGCACACCAAATTTGGTGTAGATAAGGTCAAAACTGTGGATTTCTATGAGCATCTCTCACTCACTCAGTCCCTCACACACACATTGTCATCTTCACTGCATGAACAACTTTTTTGGCAAGTGAGTATGCAATCGTTTCTATGCATATTTTAGAAAACTCCAAGTAATATAAACCTGAATGCTTATTGGATATAAGTGTTCTCAAGTGATATGTAACTGTGTAATGAGGGAGGGTGGGGGCTCAAGCGATTAACACCATATATCAAGGTGTGCGTAATTATTAGGCAGCTTCTTTACCTCATGCAAAATGGGCCAATAAAGATTTAACAGACACTAAAAAATAAAAAAACAACAACAAAAAACAAAAATAAAGTGGAGGACAGCTATTAGTATGGGCTTTTATTATTAAGGATGAGCTGTTTGGACCTTTTCAGGTTAAAGATGGATTTAGTGTAGGTGACACGATATGTAATTTTTTTTTTTGAGTATTTAAGACTAAAATTAAACGACAGTCTGAAATTTATCCTTTCCTGGTGCGCAGTTTCTGAAAAGATAAATATTCGGATTTTGAACTGCGCGCCACTAAAAACTAGGAACTTCCAGGGGACTCCTGACATTAGAGAAGAAGCAGGAATTGTCATCAGCGCCGGAACCATTATCTTAATAGTCCCATTAATTTATGGATTAATTAATTTTTACAGGCTACTGACAGCCCCATTTCCACCGAGTGTTTTCAGGTCAGAGCTGCACCGTGTTTTCGGTGTCAGAATGGTTATTCTTGCTGGCAGAATCCTTTTGATTGGCAGGTGGAACACTTATATTGATGAGCACGCATGCATGGTGTCTGCAGCTTCTCCAGTCTTTTAACTTGCAGCGCAAACAGGAGAAACTCAATCCATGAGCTGCAGATGCAATGAACGGATTACACCTGTAGTTGACCGTGCCAGTCACGGATCAGTACAGCAGAGACTCAAACCATCATGAACTTTTCGTCAGCCAGGACAATGAATTAAATTGTTTTCAGACAATGATCTCACTGAAACGGACAGGTAAGACTACATATATTTTTACTCCTTGTGTAGTTTTAATATTTAATAAGGAGCGCACAATATAATAAAACGTGCGCACAATTTTATAAAATGAGTGCACAATGTAGTAAAACGTGCACACATTCTCGCCACATGCAAAACATTTTGCGATGACACTTTCAGGGTTCTGTACGCTACTAACGTACAGTACATTAACTGTATTCAAAATGGTGGCAAAAAAGTATCACCTGCAGTATTTATTAATTTATTTTATAATCACTATTCTGTGTTCTGAACTCTGTCAGTATCGTCACTGTTGTCAGACTGAAGGTTTTCCGCCAAGATTTCGTCTCCCTCATTGACATCTAAATAAGGCTCAAAACCATAAGGCTGTGTCCTCCACAGTTTCTTCAGAAAAACATTTAGACTGGGCTTTAAAAAAAAAAAAACTCTCCACACTAGAAAAATGAATTGTCCAAAAACATTGATTTGAGCTTGAATCAGCAGGTGCCGTTCATGTGACGACGTAGCAACAATATGGCTGCGGCTGAGGGCTGAAATAGAGCGCAGGCTTCAGACAGCTGCTGTTTATCCTTCACCTGTGCACTTATTAGCAACTTTTATTGTTCAGGATTTTTTAGTGATTATTTGTGCACATTTTTGGGGTCACCTACACTTTAACTTACTGGCAGTTTTTAGAAGACATATTCTTCAAGCAGTGGCACGGGATAAAGTCTGCCTCATTCAAGAAGACCATGATTTTTGACCAGGAAAAAGATCCATGACATGCATCCAAATAGTGTACTGTATCTGTACTGTACTATTTATATTTTTATTGGTTTCAGAGGTCCTGCCACTTATACTCTGGTGCAACTTGTATGGAAAAAAAAAAAAAAAAATCATGCATTGTTTTTCTATTTATTTTCCACATCCTCTTATTCCATATCATGGGTCATGATTGGGGGCTGAAGCCTATCCCAGCAGTCGCTGGACAGGATGCAGGGCCACATATAGACAGCCAAACACTCTCACCTATGGTCAGTTGTATTTGTTCATAATACAACCCCTGGCAAAAATTATGGAATCACCGGCCTCGGAGGATGTTCATTCAGTTGTTTAATTTTGTAGAAAAAAAGCAGATCACAGACATGACACAAAACTAAAGTCATTTCAAATGGCAACTTTCTGGCTTTAAGAAACACTATAAAAATCAGGAAAAAAAATTGTGGCAGTCAGTAACGGTTACTTTTTTAGACCAAGCAGAGGGAAAAAAAATATGGACTCACTTAATTCTGAGGAATAAATTATGGAATCACCCTGTGAATTTTCATCCCCAAAAGTAACACCTGCATCAGATCAGATCTGCTCGTTAGTCTGCATCTAAAAAGGAGTGATCACACCTTGGAGAGCTGTTGCACCAAGTGGACTGACATGAATCATGGCTCCAACACGAGAGATGTCAATTGAAACAAAGGAGAGGATTATCAAACTCTTAAAAGAGGGTAAATCATCACGCAATGTTGCAAAAGATGTTGGTTGTTCACAGTCAGCTGTGTCTAAACTCTGGACCAAATACAAACAACCTGGGAAGGTTGTTAAAGGCAAACATACTGGTAGACCAAGGAAGACATCAAAGTGTCAAGACAGAAAACTTAAAGCAATATGTCTCAAAAATCGAAAATGCACAACAAAACAAATGAGGAACGAATGGGAGGAAACTGGAGTCGTCTGTGACCGAACTGTAAGAAACCACCTAAAGGAAATGGGATTTACATACAGAAAAGTTAAACGAAAGCCATCATTAACACCTAAACAGAAAAAAAACAAGGTTACAATGGGCTAAGGAAAAGCAATCGTGGACTGTGGATGACTGGATGAAAGTCATATTCAGTGATGAATCTCGAATCTGCATTGGGCAAGGTGATGATGCTGGAACTTTTGTTTGGTGCCGTTCCAATGAGATTGATAAAGATGACTGCCTGAAGAGAACATGTAAATTTCCACAGTCATTGATGATATGGGGCTGCATGTCAGGTAAAGGCACTGGGGAGATGGCTGTCATTACATCATCAATAAATGCACAAGTTTATGTTGATATTTTGGACACTTTTCTTATCCCATGAATTGAAAGGATGTTTGGGGATGATGAAATCATTTTTCAAGATGATAATGCATCTTGCCATAGAGCAAAAACTGTGAAAACATTCCTTACAAAAAGACACATGGGGTCAATGTCATGGCCTGCAAATAGTCCGGATCTTAATCCAATTGAAAATCTTTGGTGGAAGTTGAAGAAAATGGTCCATGACAAGGCTCCAACCTGCAAAGCTGATCTGGCAACAGCAATCAGAGAAAGTTGGAGCCAGATTGATGAAGAGTACTGTTTGTCACTCATTAAGTCCATGCCTCAGAGACTGCAAGCTGTTATAAAAGCCAGAGGTGGTGCAACAAAATACTAGTGATGTGTTGGAGCGTTCTTTTGTTTTTTATGATTCCATAATTTTTCCTCAGAATTGAGTGATTACATATTTTTTCCTCTGCTTGGTCTAAAAAAGTAACCGTTACTGACTGCCACAATTTTTTTCCTGATTTCTTATAGTGTTTCTTAAAGCCAGAAAGTTGCCATTTGAAATTACTTTAGTTTTGTGTCATGTCTGTGATCTGCTTATTTCTACAAAATTAAACAACTGAATGAACATCCTCCGAGGCTGGTGATTCCATAATTTTTGCCAGGGGTTGTAGTTGAACTGTATTTGTTCAACAATAAAATTAATCCTCAGGAATACAACTCGCCAAATAATTTTGCACGCAGTGTAAAAGTTCAGATAATGCAACACGTTCAGACCACAGGCTGTTGATGGTTCAGAAAGCAGCATATGCGATTCTCCTTTAAGAGCGGGTGTGACGTCCGTGCCTTGTCGCTTTAAAGACGTGACCGACAATTTATCTTCATCAGAAAGTTTTATACATGTTAAATGCAGAAGGTAAAATAATTGATTGTTAGATTCTGTTAGTCAGTATTTTGTTTGACAATACTAAGTTTGTTTGTCAATATTTGCATAGTCAGTCTTTGGAAAGTGCTGTATGACTGCTAAAACTCTCAGACTTGTTTTGTTTAGAAAGATATACTTTGTCATTATACTGAAGGGGTCAGTCAACAATATAGTGATATTTGGATAGCACCCCCTCAGATGTAATGTACAAAAAACAAATAAACATCAAAGATGAAAAACGGTCAAATCAGAAATTCAAAACTGTCAAGTAATCATCAGTAACTAATCTAAGTTTAAAAACAGTCAATAGGACCTTTAGAAATGTATTTACTGAGAAACATGGTGATGTGTTACGTTATTTTACCCACTTACTTATTTTACCCTCTGTGTATGTATGTGTGTGTGTTCTCCCTAACGTAGTTATCGGATGATATGATTAGTTTATCAGACTATTCCAGACATTTTTTTCAAAATTTAACATCACTGTGTATGCTGTGGCAGCACAGTGGTTTAGTGGTAGCACTAAACCATCACAGCAAAAAGGTCATGGGATCACACCTGTTTTCTATGTGGAGTTTGCATGTTCCCCCAGTGTTTGGGTTGGTTCCTGCCGGGTGCTCCAGCTTCCTCCCATATCCAAGGACAAGCGGGTTAGGTGAATTGGTAACTTTAATTTGTCCATAGGTGTGGGTGTGAATGTGTTTGTGTATATTTGGCCCTGCGACAGACTGGCGTCCTGTCAAGGATGTACCCTGCCTCACGCCCCATGGCTGCTGGGATAGGTCTCAGCCCCCCGTGCCCCTTAACTGGAGTAAGTGTGTGTATGTGTGCTGTTGTAGGACATAGCTGCAGTTACTTTGTGTTCCTGAGTATTACACTTCTGTTAGCAAAATAGAAATGAGTTAGTGTGGAAGTTGCCCTCTAAAATGATGTTTTGTTTTTTAAATTGTAAAAGAATTCCCCTGTTTATCTGGAGGTTTAGTGATAATTGTTTGTTTTTTTTCCCCAGGTTGCTATAAGCAAGGGCCTGCATTCTGCAAAAAAAACAGCCAGTCAAGAGATAGACGTGGGTAAGAGACACCTCTGGGGAAAACGCTTCAATACAGTAAAACTTGGCTAAACCATTATTGTTTAAACTGGATAGTTGCACTCACTGGACAACAGCAAAAGTCCCAATGTTTTTGTAGGGTTTTCCATGTAATCAACACCGTATATAACAGATTTTCACTTACATCGGACAAAACATCCTGTCCGATCGCATTGCATTCCCATTAAAACCATCTTGCATGAACCGGACAGAGCAATCTGGATGTGTCCAGTAACAGAGGTACAAAATGAAATTCAGAACTGATACTCGCCGATTCAAAGAAAGCAGGTACCGTATTTCTGTTCTATTTTTTTCAGTCTGTGCTCAGACATGGGACTGACACAAGGCTTTTATTCAAATCCAGTGATTATTAAGAAAATGCTGCTTGCTGCCTTCACTGTAATATGGTGTTAAGTTTCACACATATCACTTGGTGTGATGAATCAAACTGATTTACGAGGTCTGTGAGAAAAATATCGTACCTTTTTATTTTTTTCAAAAACTATATGGATTTGATTCATGTTTTTACGTCAGCCAAGTTTGAACCTTCGTGCGCATGCGTGAGTTTTTCCACGCCTGTCGGTTGCATCATTTGCCTGTAGGCAGGCTTTGAGTGAGCACTGCTCCACCCCTCTCGTCGTCGTTTCATTGTGAGGAAATGGCGGAATGATTTGGGCTTTTTTTCCATCAGAATTTTTTCAGAAACTGTTAGAGACAGGCAGCTGGAAACCATTCGAAAATTTATCTGGCTTTCGGTGAAAATTTTACGGGCTTCACAGAGAATAAGGACGGTTACTACAGCTTTAAGGACGACCCACAGTGGCGCGCCGCGCTCCAAGCCGCCATTGAGAGGCAGAAACCACCACATCATTTCTAAACGGATGGCTGTGTGCAGCCGGGACCATCGTGTGCAATTTCTCTGGTTATCACAAGAGCTGGACATCAGCCATTTTCCGGCAGATTTCACTTTTAACAAGAGATTTTGTCATGGAAAGCCGCGCGGAGGCTTCGCGCGTCACGACCGATTCGCTGATGGAGCGAGACAAAGGAACATCTCCATTTCGGAGTGCCAGGGGACAAGTTGGGACATGCCTATCTTGGCTTTCAGTGCTTACCAGTTGAGTGAGTATAAGAGAAATTGTGGAGAGCTGGGCATGTCCCAACTTGTCCCCTGGCACTCCGAAACGGAGGTGTTCCTTTGTCTCGCTTCATCAGCGAATCGGTCGTGACGCGCGAAGCCTCCACGTGGCTTTCCATGACAAAATCTCTTGTTAAAAGTGAAATCTGCCCAAAATGGCTGATGTCCAGCTCTTGTGATAACCAGAGAAATTGCACACGACGGTCCCGGCTCCACACAGCCATCCGTTTAGAAATGATGTGGTGATTTCTGCCTCACGACGGTGGCTCACAGCGCGGCGCGCCGAGCGCCATTGTGGGTCATCCTTAAAGCTGTAGTAACACTCCTTATTCTCTGTGAAGCCCGTAAAATTTTCACAGAAAGTCAGATAAATTTTTCGAATGGTTTCCAGTTGCCTGTCTCTAACAGTTTCTGAAAAAATTCTGATGGGGAAAAAAAGCCCAAATCATTCCGCCATTTCCTCGCAATGAAACAACGACAAGAGGGGTGGAGCAGTGCTCACTCAAAGCCTGCCCACAGGTGAATGACGCAACCGACAGGCGTGGAAAAACTCACGCATGCGCACGAAGGTTCAAGCTTGGCTGACGTAAAAACATGAATCAAATCCATATAGTTTTTGAAAAAAATAAAAAGGTCCGTTACTTTTCTCACAGACCTCGTACATCACAGCCCTCTGCGTGGCTGCAAACCATCACCGCAGCCTGCATCTGCTAACCAGCTGATGACTGAGACTGCAAAGGCTGTGATGTGTCTCTTTTACATTTTCACTCCTTCATCTCCCATCATATTTTAAAAGTTTTTGCAGTGTGCCCGCCGATTACAGTTCGATCATGGATCAAATACGTTTGGCAGAAGTCCACAAACTTCACAACATGGAGTTGAAAAAATATGCTCAAATGACCCGAAATTCATGGAAGAAATTGTACATACTATATCGTTGATTTGGAACTTGATTGTATAAAGAAGAGGAGCTTGTTGAGGGACAAATTAATCTAGAAAAAGCCACTGTTCCTGCGGCAAATTGTATAAAGATGCAACGGAGAACTTTAAAAGAGTCACCCGCATGTCAACATCATTGCACGGCCACTGAGCTGCAGAAGCATAAATCAGGCTTTAGGATTTTAAGGTACCACTCCACAAATAACAGAAAAAAGAGTGACTTGACCAAATATAACTTTTTTTTTTTATGCACATAATGCCTGGCGCTTATTTATAGGCAGGCATTTATTTATTTATTTTCAGACAAAGTTTTAACCCGATCATTAAATGAGGCAGGTCCCAATTCAAGGTCGGGCTTGTAATCAAGGAAATACGCAAGCCTAATTGGAGCTGGGGATTCCTTGTAACTCATTCGGTGCCCCGTGGCTGTAACTAATCCGTTACATATGCCAACAGCTTTTGTTCTTTTTATACATACAACCCCTGGCAAAAATTATTGAATCACCGGCCTCGCAGGATGTTCATTCTGTTGTTTAATTTTGTAGAAAAAAAGCAGATCACAGACATGACACAAAACTAAAGTCATTTCAAATGGCAACTTTCTGGCTTTAAGAAACACTATAAGAAATCAAGAAAAAAAGATTGTGGCAGTCAGTAACAGTTACTTTTTTAGACCAAGCAGAGGAAAAAAATATGGACTCACTCAATTCTGAGGAATAAATTATGGAATCACCCTGTAAATTTCCATCCCCAAAACTAACACCTGCATCAAATCACATCTGCTCGTTGACATTGACCCTATGTCATGAAATTGACCCTATGTATAATGCATTTTGCTCTATGGCAAGATGCATTATCTTCTTGAAAAATGATTTCATCATCCTCAAACATCAGAAAAGTGTCCAAAATATCAACGTAAACTTGTGCATTTATGCAGATTTGAGATTCATCACTGAATATGACTTTCATCCAGTCATCCACAGTCCACGATTGCTTTTCTTTAGCCCATTGTAACCTTGTTTTTTTCTGTTTAGGTGTTAATGATGGCTTTCGTTTAGCTTTTCTGTATGTAAATCCCATTTCCTTTAGGTGGTTTCTTACAGTTTGGTCACAGACGTTGACTCCAGTTTCAACCTTCCCAGGTTGTTTGTATTTGGTCCAGAGTTTAGACACAGCTGACTGTGAACAACCAACATCTTTTGCAACATTGCGTGATGATTTACCCTCTTTTAAGAGTTTGATAATCCTCTCCTTTGTTTCAATTGACATCTGTCGTGTTGGAGCCATGATTCATGTCAGTCCACTTGGTGCAACAACTCTCCAAGGTGTGATCACTCCTTTTTAGATGCAGACTAACAAGCAGATGTGATTTGATGCAGGTGTTAGTTTTGGGGATGAAAATTTACAGGGTGATTCCATAATTATTCCTCAGAATTGAGTGAGTCCATATTTTTTTCCTCTGCTTGGTCTAAAAAAGTAACTGTTACTGACTGTCACAATCTTTTTTCTTGATTTCTTATAGTGTTTCTTAAAGCCAGAAAGTTGCCATTTGAAATGACTTTAGTTTTGTGTCATGTCTGTGATCTGTTTTTTTTCTACAAAATTAAACAACTGAATGAACATCCTCCGAGGCCGGTGATTCCATAATTTTTGCCAGGGGTTGTGTAACTGGTCCACCTCAATCCATTATATGCGACTTTTGCTGTAGATGCTATTCGTTGTTGTTTTATATACACAACAACAAAATCACTTCTTGTTCTGTTATGCAGTAGTGTGTTCCTTTTTAAATGTTAGTGTTCTTCCTTGTAGGTATAGACAGCCATTTTAAAAAGTATAGACCAGTGATGATGTCCAGTCCTATTGAAGGAAATATGGGCGAAGATCATCAAGACCATGAAAAAGTCCAAGTTGTTTCTCCAGTTCTCCTAGACACTGAAGACATTCCAAGGGACAATCCAGCTGCAGTGCCCAAGTCCATTCACAAACAGTTGAGCAGCAACATCAAAGAACAGTAAGGAAATAGTACTACAGCATAGTTTATGGAGGTCTCACTATAGGTTGTGTATGAATAAATTCTTTTCGGCCAGTCTTCTGTGTGTTTTGAAGTGTTTGATAGGGACTCATACCAACACTTTCACTGGAACATATCAACCCTACAGTTGATGTAATCATCTTTCTTTTGATATTCCTCCTTTATTTTAGGAGTTCTGATTACTCAGAGATGGAGTCTCCTCCCAGCAAGGTTGTATTCAGGAAGTCAAAGATATGTAATCAGAATATGTAAGTAGACTCATGACAACTCCATCCATCTGTGTTCACCCTGGAAAGGCTGGCAGTCTGTTACAGAGCCAACACACATACATTTAAATTCACATTCCTTACTTAGTTCATCTAGTGTACACTGAACAAAAATATAAATGCGATTAGGAAAAAGTATTTGTTTTTCATGAGCTGAACTCAAAGATCGTCATACATCATATATCATATGATATACGAGGTCTGTTAGAAAAGTATCGTACCTTTTTATTTTTTTCAAAAACTATATGGATTTGATTCATATGTTTTTACGTCAGCCAAGCTTGAACCTTCGTGCGCATGCGTGAGTTTTTCCACGCCTGTTGGTTGCGTCATTCGCCTGTGGGCAGGCTTTGAGTGAGCACTGCTCCACCCCTCTTGTCGTTTCATTGCGAGGAAATGGCGGAATGATTTGGGCTTTTTTTCCATCAGAATTTTTTCAGAAACTGTTAGAGACAGGCAGCTGGAAACCATTCGAAAAATGTATCTGGCTTTCGGTGAAAATTTTACGGGCTTCACAGAGAATAAGGAGTGTTACTACAGCTTTAAGGACGGCCCACAATGGCGCACGGTGCGCCGCGCTCCGAGCCGCCATCGAGAGGCAGAAACCACCACATCATTTCTAAACGGATGGCTGTGTGGAGCCGGGACCGTTGTGTGCAATTTCTCTGGTTATCACAAGAGCTGAACATCAGCCATTTTCGGGCAGATTTCACTTTTAACAAGAGAGTTTGTCATGGAAAGCCGCGCAGCGTCTTTGCGCGTCACGACCGATTCGCTGATGAAGCGAGACAAAGGAACACCTCCCTTTCGGAGTGCCAGAGGACAAGTTGGGACATGCCTATCTCGGCTTTCAGTACTTACCAGTCGAATGAGTATAAGAGAAATTGTGGAGAGCTGGGCTTGTCCTCTGGCACTCCGAAACGGAGGTGTTCCTTTGTCTCGCTTCATCAGCGAATCAGTCGTGACGCGCGAAGCCTCCGCGTGGCTTTCCATGACCAAATCTCTTGTTAAAAATGAAATCTGCCGGAAAATGGCTGATGTCCAGCTCTTGTGATAACCAGAGAAATTGCACACGACAGTCCCGGTTCCACACAGCCATCCGTTTAGAAATGATGTGGTGGTTTCTGCCTCTCGATGGTGGCTCGGCGCGCCGTGCGCCATTGTTGGCCGTCCTTAAAGCTGTAGTAACACTCCTTATTCTCTGTGAAGCCCGTAAAATTTTCACCAAAAGCCAGATAAATTTTTCGAATGGTTTCCAGCTGCCTGTCTCTAACAGTTTCTGAAAAAATTCTGATGGGAAAAAAAGCCCAAATCATTCTGCCATTTCTTCGCAATGAAACCACAACGAGAGTGGTGGAGCAGTGCTCACTCAAAGCCTGCCCACAGGCGAATGACGTAACCGACAGGCGTGGAAAAACTCACGCATGTGCACGAAGGTTCAAGCTTGGCTGACATAAAAACATGAATCAAAACCATTAGTTTTTGAAAAAAAATAAAAAGGTACGATACTTTTCTAACAGACCTCGTATGACATCATATATGTATGTATGTATGTGTGTAGATTTATTTTCACCTTTGATATTTAGTTACAACTATATGCAGTATTTTCAGACAATACAGGACTTGCGTAATTCAAATAGCACTTTTCCTTACATTTTTATTTATTTATTGTAGCTTTAAAAGATTTTTTTGAGGAGTTATCATGAAACTTGTTGAGAAAGTCAATTCCTGCAACAGATGTCATTCAAGCTTATGTCCAAAGTAAATTCAAGCTTCTGCACCCATTTTTTGTTTTTTGAGTCATTCATGATGTATGCTGTTCAATCATTCCACCCTGACCAAAGAATAGTTCAAGGACATCATTAAGCACCCAAAATTACTATGACATCCATGCCCATGATAAGTGTATGCAAACACCCGACCAGAACTATATGTTTTGTAATATACTGTTAGCAGCAGACCTATTGTTGACCTATTGTTTTAGGATATTTGTGGAGTTAGGTGGTCTGAGATTCATTAAGTGGCCCTTGGACTGAAAACAATTGAGACATTAAATTTATATTTTAATAAATGTTATGTATCTAGCATCAACCTATTTATTGTGCCCATTTGCGACTTCCTTCAGGATTTTTTCAGTTCCGTAATTCGTTGATCAGAATGAATTGAAGGTTGCGTGTGCATTATGACATCCCTTTGTTGCATGCATATAAGTTGGTGTGTCCTGTAATCCTGACATTGTGCTTTACACTAAATAAGGTATTGCCATAAATCAGGGCAGCACTGTGCATAGTGGTTACCACTTTTGCATCACAGCAGGAAGGTCTCGGGTTCACTTGCAATACGTTTGCATGGGTTCCCTCCATGTGCTCTGGCTTCCTCACACTTCCAAAGACATGCAGTTTAGGTGAATTGGTGACTCTAAATTGACTGTAGGTGTGTGTGATTATCAGTATGTTTGTCAATCTTGTTGGCCTGGCTCAAAGTTTTGAACACGCCAAAACTTTGAAATAGACTTGGTGGTCATCAGCTGACAAGGTGCGCATTTTGTGAATGGGGAAAATTACTTTTGTTCACTGGTGGGCACAGTTCCGATAAGTTTCAGATAACTTTGAAAACCATCATCGGACCAATTACCTTCCGATAAGTTTTGGTCCGATAATTTTTAGACAGCTAACATTTTTGCAGATGTAGTGTTTTGTAGTAGATGCGCAGTTCTGTTCTCTACAAACAGAGAAGAGCTGGTTCTAGAAGAAACCGCTCTATCCTCTGCAGGCAAAGGCGAACTGGTCTTAGAAAAGAAAAAAGCTCATTTTTTTTGACCCCATACTAACACACTGGCAATATCATCCAAGTCATCCAGAGGCATACAGTTTTAACTTATGGTTAAAATTTTAACCAAACTAATTTCGGACAAGTTATTTAAATTAACGTCATGTCTGAAGTTTTATAAAGTGAAAATATCAGATATATGTTTTAGTTTTAAAGTATTGGACTAATTTGAAAGGTTTTAGTGTGGACATGGTGTGTGCGCAGTGCATTCTTGGTAAAAGTTCACAACAGGAGAAATGCATTTGAGACGCTCTGATCAGGCTCCACACGGACAACAGCATTAAAGTCTTTGTATATTGTGCCTAAAACTCTTGTGAATATATTCTCTGGGTTTATTGATATTGTTATTGTGTTTGTTTTATGTAAAAATGCCAGAGGAATCCCAGATTGCTTCTCCAAAAGCCGAAAAGACTGTTAAATTGTGATTCAGTCTGTGTGATATAACAGGTGGCGTCAAAATGCACAGAACACTGCCATCTACTGGCGACTGGTTATATCACATTGTTGTCGACCGCAGGATTTTAAAATTATCTGTAGGTTTCCAAAATCTGAGAGACCACACACGTGGAGATAAAAAAAAAAAAAAAAAAAAAATCATAGATCTGACAGGTTTAGTTGTACAGTGTGTCAGCCACACGGTAAAAACAACACACGTGAACAGATTTCACACACGAACATTCCCAGGTCAAACACCTCACTTTCTGATTGGCTGCATGTCACATTTAGCTCCTCATGTCCTTCTGAGCAGATCAGAGCGCTCTTACAAACCACACACGGCAGAAATATCTGATAAGATTATATTAGCATCATCACGATTTTCGGGGCATCCTTAAGATTGTTGGAAGGGGAAGATCGGGTCCGATATCGACCTAATTATCTTGCCATATGAACCAGGCTTGATGTTGTGACGCCACACTGAGCGACTGATTGATTCGTTGTGTTAGGACGCCGCACGGAGCGACTGATCGATGTGTTATTGACACCGCACTGCAAAGTTCAACGACCAAAATACCAACATTCTGGGCGCAATGAACATGTTTTCACTATTATTTGATTTCTTTGTGCGACTGACATCGTTATTCAGGCATTCAAAAGGCGATTCCTATCGCCACACAACTCCAGCAACCATACACAAAAACGTTTTTTGACAGTTCTTGTTATTGAAAGAAACCTTGTCTTCCTAACCGGATAGAGTTGTGATGTCATCATGCGTGCACTTAGGCGCTGTCTAGTGGGATCTTGAAAATTTCTTTCCTTCTTTTTTATACAAATGAAAAAAATGACATTTTACAAAAGCGCATTTATTTGTTAACACCAAAATGTTACATTGATTCACTTGTGTTGGCTTTTACATAGAATGAATGAATCAACCAATCAGTATGAGTGGAGGCTTAGTTACCCATAATCCCCTCTGGGCATCTGTGTTTTAATGTTCAAATCTTCAGAATTAGTGTATTATTTTAAAATTAACAGATATGTGTTATATATCACTTTGTACATTTTAAGAGTTTACATTAATGTAGTTATTCTATCCAGAATAATTTTATTTTTAAAGCAAATCCATAATTCAAACCTGCTTTCCATTTCAAGACCTCTGTCTCATCACTGGACCTCTGTATCCTGTCAGGGTAAATGACGCTTTCCTACAGCAGGGGGCAGAGCGCACAAAGACAGAAGCACTGGCTCACTGGCTGGTTGGGTTTGTGATTGCCTTTGATTCTTTTAGAAGCTTTGGTGGTGTTTAAACTCAAAATCAGCTTCTTAGTAACTTAAGAGTGTATGGGAGGCAAAATTGAAAGTTATCGGTTATCTGTAGCTTCCGATAAGTTTTTAGGCAGTTTATCGGTTTAGCATTAAAAAAAGATAACTTTTCAGTTATATGATTACCAGTTATCAAAGCTAACTTTTTGGGTAGCTGTGCCCACCACTGCTTTTGTTCAACAAAAACGAATATGAATGTATAGAATTAGTTCCTCATATGTTTCCTTGGTGACTTGGGGGTTTTTCCAGGTAGTGTCCCACCCCTTATCCAGTGTCCTGTGGGATGGGCTTCAACCTACCTGTGGCACTTAAGCAGATAAAGAAAATTAATGAATGAATGCTATAAATCAGCAGTTCCCAAACGTTTTCTGTAGTTCTCCACTTTTGTTGATTTAAAAGCATTTTGCCCCCCCCCCAACATACACACATATACCTGTCTTTTGATTTCTTACAAACTTGTCCGTGTTATGCTAGTACTGCTCAAGCCACTGTTGCCACAAAAATCTCACCATGGAGTCCCTATTGGCTCAAGAATGTGGCTAAAACTTGCTAGATCACGTGACGACATAATCTTGTCAAATTTACATATGGTGTGAAGCTGGACTGGTTGCCATCTACAACCCCTGGCAAAAATTATGGAATCACCGGCCTCAGAGGATGTTCATTCAGTTGTTTAATTTTGTAGAAAAAAAGCAGATCACAGACATGACACAAAACTAAAGTCATTTCAAATGGCAACTTTCTGGCTTTAAGAAACACTATAAGAAATCAAGAAAAAAAGATTGTGGCAGTCAGTAACGGTTACTTTTTAGACCAAGCAGAGGAAAAAAATATGGAATCACTCAATTCTGAGGAAAAAATTATGGAATCACCCTGTAAATTTTCATCCCCCAAATTAACACCTGCATCAAATCAGATCTGCTCATTGACATTGACCCTATGTGTCTTTTTGCAAGGAATGTTTTTGCAGTTTTTGCTCTATGGCAAGTTGCATTATCATCTTGAAAAATGATTTCATCATCCCCAAACATCCTTTCAATTGTCCAAAATATCAACATAACTTGTGCATTTATTGATGATGTAATGACAGCCATCTCCCCAGTGCCTTTACCTGACATGCAGCCCCATATCATCAGTGACTGTGGAAATTTACATGTTCTCTTCAGGCAGTCATCTTTATAAATCTCATTGGAAAGGCACCAAACAAAAGTTCCAGCATCATCACCTTGCCCAATGCAGATTCGAGATTCATCACTGAATATGACTTTCATCCAGTCATCCACAGTCCACAATTGCTTTTCCTTAGCCCATTGTAACCTTGTTTTTTTCTGTTTAGGTGTTAATGATGCCTTTCGTTTAGCTTTTCTGTATGTAAATCCCATTTCCTTTAGGCGGTTTCTTACAGTTCGGTCACAGACGTTGACTCCAGTTTCCTCCCATTCGTTCCTCATTTGTTTTGTTGTACATTTTTCTATTTTTGAGACATATTGCTTTAAGTTTTCTGTCTTGACGCTTTGATGTCTTCCTTGGTCTACCAGTATGTTTGCCTTTAACAACCTTCCCATGTTGTTTGTATTTGGTCCAGAGTTTAGACACAGCTGACTGTGAACAACCAACATCTTTTGCAACATTGCATGATGATTTACCCTCTTTTAAGAGTTTGATAATCCTCTCCTTTGTTTCAATTGACATCTCTCGTGTTGGAGCCATGATTCATGTCAGTCCACTTGGTGCAACAGCTCTCCAAGGTGTGATCACTCCTTTTTAGATGCAGACTAACGAGCAGATCTGATATGATGCAGGTGTTAGTTTTGGGGATGAAAATTTACAGGGTGATTCCATAATTTTTTCCTCAGAATTGAGTGATTCCATATTTTTTTCCTCTGCTTGGTCTAAAAAAGTAACCGTTACTGACTGCCACAATCTTTTTTTTTTCTTGATTTCTTATAGTGTTTCTTAAAGCCAGAAAGTTGCCATTTGAAATGACTTTAGTTTTATGTCATGTCTGTGATCTGCTTTTTTTCTACAAAATTAAACAACTGAATGAACATCCTCCGAGGCCGGTGATTCCATCATTTTTGCCAGGGGTTGTAGGACCCAAGGCAATTCTGCGGTCTTGTGAGTGAGGCAAATGCATCAGCACATGCTCCGAGACTTGACATGAATTGGGAAGCCGGACAGCATCTAAAGGGGCTTTCACACCGGAAGCTTCAAGGGCATTAGATGTGTTGTGGATCGGTCTAAAAAGCATAATTTTCAATGGGATGCTTCGCGTTTTTGACGTTACGCCAAGCATCGCGTCAAAAACCGAGCTAAAGCAATGCTTCACTGGGAGCTTGCATTGCCGCTTGTCGTCAGGCTGCCGTGGTCAAAGTTCACCCCAATCCAACTTTTGCCACTGTCAGCTGTGATGTAGCGCCATGCTGTTCAATGCTCAAAAAATAATCTACCATAGTTTCCGGACTATAGAGCGCACCTGAATATTAGCCGCACCCACCCATTTTAACAAGAAAAAAGAAATTGTACATAAATAGGCCGCACCTGCTTATAAGCTATGGATCTCCACATTGTAGCATGAGATATTTACACAGAAAGATGTTAGACAGAAAGATTTTTTTTAAGTTTTAATTAAATATGTACCGTAAATGCTTTTTTCCCTGAATAGACAGACGACTGGTGCCAAAATGAGGAAATGGCTTTATTTAAAGAAATACAGGCAATGGTGAGAAAAAGTTGGCAAATGGTCTTACTTTGTCAATTTGGGTGTGCTGTTTCCAAATCTGCCATTTGCCAAACTGTATCTGTCCTCTGGTGACCTTGAGAGGTCATTGAACTTTGTACCTGTGACCCAACTAAAAATCCCACTTTGAGCGTCAATCTGAGCTCATTCAGAATCCACAAAATTCTTACATAATTGTCCAGTCTTCTAGATTTGAATATTTCGAATTCTAATCACCAACTTTCCAGCATGTGCTTAACCTCTGGTGACCTTGAGAGGTCATTGACCTTTCAGATTGCTCAGTTGAACTTTAAGTTGAGCCCCTAATCATTTTTCAAAATGTGTCTCAAGTTTAGCTAATGCCTTGCTTTAAATATAACCCCAATTCCAATGAAGTTGGGACGTTGTGTGAAATGTAAATAAAAACAAAATAGAATGATTTGCAACATTTTCATGTGACCACAGGTTGAAAGAAACAAAAGTGCCGATATGTGATTTGTTACAGAGACTTGGTTACAACTAGGGGGGCAGACCAGCTGAAAGCCCAAAAATGATCACTTCATATCTTTGTTTTTTATTATTAAACTACCAGTGTACCTGGGCATCAACACTCGGGTGTGAGCTTACGTAGGCATTTGTGATATACAACCCCAATTCCAATGAAGTTGGGATGTTGTGTAAAATGTAAATAAAAACAGAATACAATGATTTGCAAATCATCTTCAACCTATATTCAATTGAACCACAAGGACAAGATATTTAATATTCAGACTGACAGATTTGATTGTTTTTGTGCAAATATTTGCTCATTTTGAAATGGATGCCTGGAACACGTTTCAAAAAAGCTGGGACAGTGGTATGTTTACCACTATGTTACATCACCTTTCCTTCTAACAACACTCAGTAAGTGTTTTGGAACTGAGGACATTAATTGTTGAAGCTTTGTAGGTGGAATTCTTTCCCATTCTTGCTTGATGTACGACTTCGGTTGTTCAACAGTCCGGAGTCTCACACAGACAAATAATCAGACATTTATCTCCCTGTGCACCATGAGGTCAGTAGTGTCCTTCCCATTTGTGACACAGTTTGACTTCTGGAAAATCCCCATGGACTCTGCTGCTATTGTAGACACACCACGAGGGATCAACTGCTCTGAACTTTTTCCAAAATGTACATGGTAATGCGTGGTAACTGCTTTCACTGAGTAGCTAAGAAATCATCTAGTTCAGAAGGGCTTTTGATTATCACTTCATAGCTACACTAAAGTCTTTCACAATAGTAGAAATGAGAAATGACCTAGTCAGTATGGGTCTGTGACTGTCATTCTGCTGTAGTACTGTGGATTTTTCCCTCCAGCGCTCCACCAGATCACTCTTGTTTTAAATAAGGATATTTACCTGATGGACGTTGTACATCTCCATGAATCATTCTTTCTTGTTATGAAATGGTTATGGCGCACTGAACAAAATAGCAGAATCTCAAAAATCAACCTTTATTCAGAAATGTGTTAGCAACAACCTTTAATAGATTTGGCTGCAAAACCTGGTATCTCCACCTTCAGTTTGTTTGCAAAACTCAGTAAGTCCATCACTTTAATGTATGCTAATGCTGCGTTTACTCATAGGCAGTACACATTATGAATGTCATATTTGCATCGTTCTTGGCACGTTCCTGACATTCTTAATATGACTTAACGCATTTGAATAGGTTTCTTAATAGTGCATGTTGGTGAGTGATATTCGTGATTTTCTTGGAGCATGTTTTTGGCTGTCAAAAAATATTCCACGAATGTCACGCACCACCATCATTTCAGCTCATGTCGTGGAGGTCGCAACTGAGCGTGTTGATCCATCTTGATTAGTGATGATCCTTAATAGAGCGTGATAGCGTTCTTCTCTGATGTGCGCACAGTTAAACCCTGCTGTACTGCATTAAGTTTCATTGCTGCAGTATGCTGAAGAAGGACAGAGACACCAAGTCGGCTAAAAGTTTAATTCGCTCCTCAGCGCGCTCCTGCAGGTGTTCCACCTGCTGCTGCGCCTGATGCGCCTAGGGAAAACGAGCGAGATGAGAGCCGCGTGGAGCCACACATCTGGCTCTCTCCGTCTCCTCCTCCTCTCTGCGCCACTCCATGGCACGGGAGCCCAACTAAGCATGCAGTCACAAAGTTCTGCTGTGGAGCAAACTGGAGCAATCTGAATTGTTCATCAGCTGGTGGATGAATATGGGTGTGTGTGTGGAGAGAATTCACCTCATTCACAACGTGACAGAACTTAAAGATGTGCTGTTATGCGCAACAGCGCAGAACATTATTCTTGACCGTGCGTAATGGTTCCTGATAATGCTCCACCAACACGTTCCATTAATCATAGCGCATGGTAACAGGTTGCAGCAGGTCCTGAGGACACCTGACACCTCTGCCTCAAATCATTACATTCGTGATCAGCAGCCAAGAATGTATACGTCATGGCATTTGTGATGTGCCGTCATTATGTGTAAACGCAGCATCAGAGAAGCTCTCGTGGGTGCCACAATCTTTGCGTCACGTGACCGAGATACCTGACAGTGAGTGGCGCTGTTCACTGTGTGGTTTTGCACAGAAACTGGGATGGCACTTACAAGGTTCTGCATACAAACCGCATCTTGACTTGCATTTACCGCAGGATTTATGGCAGGGGTGCCCAAGCTTTTTCTGAACCGAGATCTACTTTTAAAGTTGACAGTGTATCGAGATCTGCCGAGCCATTTGGAACGCCTCAGCGTAGCCGCAATATATTGTGTACCAATATAATAACACAATTTTCTAGCAGGTTTTAACAATAATAATGCATCATTGAAGTAAATCAAAATCAAATCAAATCAATTTTATTTATATAGCGCCAAATCACAACAAACAGTTGCCCCAAGGCGCTTTATATTGTAAGGCAAAAGCCATACAATAATTACAGAAAAAACCCAACGGTCAAAACGACCCCCTGTGAGCAAGCACTTGGCGACAGTAGGAAGGAAAAACTCCCTTTTAACAGGAAGAAACTTCCAGCAGAACCAGGCTCAGGGAGGGGCAGTCTTCTGCTGGGACTGGTTGGGGCTGAGGGGAGAGAATCAGGAAAAAGACATGCTGTGGAAGAGAGCAGAGATCAATCACTAATGATTAAATGCAGAGTGGTGCATACAGAGCAAAAAGAGAAAGAAACACTCAGTGCATCATGGGAACCCCCCAGCAGTCTAAGTCTATAGCAGCATAACTAAGGGATGGTTCAGGATCACCGGATCCAGCCCTAACTATAAGCTTTAGCAAAAAGGAAAGTTTTAAGCCCAATCTTAAAAGTAGAGAGGGTGTCTATCTCCCTGATCCGACTTGGGAGCTGATTCCACAGGAGAGGAGCCTGAAAGCTGAAGGCTCTGCCTCCCATTCTGCTCTTAAAAACCCTAGGAACTACAAGTAAGCCTGCAGTCTGAGAGAGAAGCACTCTATTGGGGTGATATGGTACTATGAGGTCCCTAAGATAAGATGGGACCTGATTATTCAAAACCTTATAAGTAAGAAGAAGAATTTTAAATTCTATTCTAGAATTAACAGGAAGCCAATGAAGAGAGGCCAATATGGGTGAAATATGCTCTATCCTTCTAGTCCCCGTCAATACTCTAGCTGCAGCATTTTGAATTAACTGAAGGCTTTTCAGGGAACTTTTAGGACAACCCGATAATAATGAATTACAATAGTCCAGCCTTGAGGAAATAAATGCATGAATTAGTTTTTTAGCATCACTCTGAGACAAGACCTTTCTAATTTTAGAGATATTGCGCAAATGCAAAAAAGCAGTCCTACATATTTGCTTAATATGCGCATTGAACGACATATCCTGATCAAAAATGACTCCAAGATTTCTCACAGTATTACTAGAGGTCAGGGTAATGCCATCCAGTGTAAGGATCTGGTTAGACACCATGTTTCTAAGATTTGTGGGGCCAAGTACAATAACTTCAGTTTTATCTGAATTTAAAAGCAGGAAATTAGAGGTCATCCATGTCTTTATGTCTGTAAGACATTCCTGCAGTTTAACTAATTGGTGTGTGTCCTCTGGCTTCATGGATAGATAAAGCTGGGTATCATCTGCGTACCAATGAAAAATTAAGCAATGCTTTTTAATAATACTGCCTAAGGGAAGCATGTATAAAGTGAATAAAATTGGTCCTAGCACAGAACCTTGTGGAACTCCATAATTAACCTTAGTCTGTGAAGAAGACTCCCCATTTACATGAACAAATTGTAATCTATTAGATAAATATGATTCAAACCACCGCAGTGTAGTGCCTTTAATACCTATGGCATGCTCTAATCTCTGTAATAAAATTTTATGGTCAACAGTATCAAAAGCAGCACTGAGGTCTAACAGGACAAGCACAGAGATGAGTCCACTGTCTGAGGCCATAAGAAGATCATTTGTAACATTCACTAATTCTGTTTCTGTACTATGCTGAATTCTAAAACCTGACTGAAACTCTTCAAATAGACCATTCCTCTGCAGATGATCAGTTAGCTGTTTTACAACTACTCTTTCAAGAATTTTTGAGAGAAAAGGAAGGTTGGAGATTGGCCTATAATTAGCTAAGATAGCTGGGTCAAGTGATGGCTTTTTAAGTAATGGTTTAATTACTGCTGTTGGGGAAAGTGTAGTGACACGGACCCACAACAGGGGGCGCAAATGAACGGTCAATAGATGAGCCAAAAGGTAACAATTTAATGTTGTGAATGTGCACAACGATGATACAATCACAGAATCTGACAGCAGTCAATTCCCCCTGTTGACGTGTGGGCAGGCTCGAGGATAGAAGACATCTGTCCTGAGAAGAGCCAGAACCACATGATTTCCACTGCCACAGAACCCGGAGAATACTGGAGCCGCCAAGTCCTGAATTCCCTGGTGATCACCGTCCCCGACTGTCGGATCTGGTACTGCTGGCGAGGAGCACAAACAGTGAGATGTGGGTGTGTGCACACCCAGTAACAAAAACAGTCAGAAGGTGGAAAGTCACCTCCACCTCTAATCACACACACGTGCAGCTCCTGTCTAACCACTTATCTGGTTGGGGTGTGAAGCGAAGCCGTCGCTGATCACGCCAAACGCCAATCCCACAGATAAGGAAACACTTAAAGGAAAACGGCTGCAAAGAAGTTCAGACTATTAGTC
Source organism: Thalassophryne amazonica (assembly GCF_902500255.1). Lineage (NCBI taxonomy): Eukaryota > Metazoa > Chordata > Actinopteri > Batrachoidiformes > Batrachoididae > Thalassophryne > Thalassophryne amazonica. The sequence goes on along the minus strand of NC_047103.1, from coordinate 46,309,897 downwards.
ATAGTCAGTGTTTTCAGTTTAGCAGAGAATTACCTTCACAGGTAGATATCTCGGCAGTGAGGTGGAGATGACATCCGGCTTTTATGGAGTGATGAAATGAAGATGGGTGACAGCTGTCATGAGTTGATGTGTGACAGCTGTCACTCCCGGTTGTGTCCGTGGCGGCAGCGCCCTCTCGTGCCTGAAGCCCGCACTTCAGGCAGGGCGCCCTCTGGTGGTGGGCCAGCAGTACCTCCTCTTCTGACGGCCCACACAACAACTGCCACCTTAAAAGCCTGTGGTACATAGCCAACTAATAAAAGATAGATTGATCATATTTAAGATCGAAGCATTAATTAATTGTAGGACTTCCTTGAGCAGCCTGGTAGGAATAGGGTTTAATAGACATGTTGATGGTTTGGAGGAAGTAACTAATGAAAATAACTCAGAACAATCGGAGAGAAAGAGTCTAACCAAATACCAGCATTACTGAAAGCAGCCAAAGATAACGATATGTCTTTGGGATGGTTATGAGTAATTTTTTCTCTAATAGTTAAAATTTTATTAGCAAAGAAAGTCATGAAGTCTTTACTAGTTAAAGTTAAAGGAATACTCGGCTCAATAGAGCTCTGACTCTTTGTCAGCCTGGCTACAGTGCTGAAAAGAAACCTGGGGTTGTTCTTATTTTCTTCAATTAGTGATGAGTAGTAAGATGTCCTAGCTTTACGGAGGGCTTTTATTATAGAGCAACAGACTCTTTTTCCAGGCTAAGTGAAGATCTTCTAAATTAGTGAAATTAACTTACGGGTTATCTGCTTTAAGCTGCGAGTTTGTGAGTTATACCACGGAACCAGGCACTTCTGATTTAAGGCTCTCTTTTTCAGAGGAGCTACAGCATCCAAAGTTGTGCTCAATGAGGATGTAAAACTATTGACGAGATAATCTATCTCACTCACAGAGTTTAGGTAGCTACTCTGCACTGTTTGGTATAGGGCATTGGAGAACATAACAAAGAAGGAATCATATCCTTAAACGTAGTTACAGCGCTTTCCGAAAGACGTCTACTGTAATGAAACTTATTCCCCACTGCTGGGTAGTCCATTAAAGTAAATGTAAATGTTATTAAGAAATGATCAGACAGAAGGGGGTTTTCAGGGAATACTGTTAAGTCTTCAATTTCTATACCATAAGTCAGAACAAGATCTAAAGTATGGTTAAAGTGGTGGGTGGACTCATTTACATTTTGAGCAAAGTCAATTGAGTCTAATAATAGATTAAATGCAGTGTTGAGGCTGTCATTCTCAGCATCTATGTGGATGTTAAAATCGCCCACTATAATTATCTTATCTGAGCTAAGCACTAAGTCAGACAAAACGTCTGAAAATTCACAGAGAAACTCACAGTAACGACCAGGTGGACGATAGATAACAACAAATAAAACTGGTTTTTGGGACTTCCAATTTGGATGGACAAGACTAAGAGTCAAGCTTTCAAATGAATTAAAGCTCTGTCTGGGTTTTTGATTAATAAGCTGGAATGGGAGATTGCTGCTAATCCTCCCCCTCGGCCCATGCTACGAGCATTCTGACAGTTAGTGTGACTCGGGGGTGTTGACTCATTTAAACTAACATATTCATCTTGCTGTAACCAGGTTTCTGTAAGGCAGAATAAATCAATATGTTGATCAATTATTATATCATTTACTAACAGGGACTTAGAAGAGAGAGACCTAATATTTAATAAACCACATTTAACTGTTTTAGTCTGTGGTGCAGTTGAAGGTGCTATATTATTTTTTCTTTTTGAATTTTTATGCTTAAATAGATTTTTACTGGTAGTTGGTGGTCTGGCAGCAGGCACCGTCTCTACGGGGATGGGGTATTGGGGGGATGGCAGGGGGAGAGAAGCTGCAGAGAGGTGTGTAAGACTACAACTCTGCTTCCTGGTCCCCCTAGTTACGGTTTGGAGGGTTTAAGAAAATTGGCCAGATTTCTAGAAATGAGAGCTGCTCCATCCAAAGTGGGATGGATGCCATCTCTCCTAACAAGACCAGGTTTTCCCCAGAAGCTTTGCCAATTATCTATGAAGCCCACCTCATTTTTTGGACACCACTCAGACAACCAGCAATTCAAGGAGAACATGCGGCTAAACATGTCACTCCCGGTCCGATTGGGGAGGGGCCCAGAGAAAACTACAGAGTCCGACATTGTTTTTGCAAAGTTACACACCGATTTAATGTTAATTTTAGTGACCTCTGATTGGTGTAACCGGGTGTCATTACTGCCGACGTGAATTACAATCTTACCAAATTTACGCTTGGCCTTAGCCAGCAGTTTCAAATTTCCTTCAAAGTCGCCTGCTCTGGCCCCCGGAAGACATTTGACTATGGTTGCTGGTGTCGCTAACTTCACATTTCTCAAAACAGAGTCGCCAATAACCAGAGTTTGTTCCTCTGCGGGTGTGTCGCCGAGTGGGGAAGAACGGGTTGGTGGTGTACAGGGGGCTTCTGTTTAGGACTACGCTTCCTCCTCACAGTCACCCAGCCGGTCTGCTTTCCCGGCTGCTCGGGATCTGCTGGGGGACAGCTAACGGCGGCTAGGCTACCTTGGTCCGCACCAACTACAGGGGCCTGGCTAGCTGTAGGATTTTCCAAGGTGCTGAGCCGAGTCTCCAATTCGCCCAGCCTGGCCTCCTTATTACAAGTACCATTACTGCTAAAGGAGGCAGAGAAATAAGTAAACATTTCACACCCAGAGCAGAAAAGTGCGGGAGAGACAGGAGAAGCCACCATGCTAAACCGGCTAAGAGCTAGTAGCTGCGCTAAGCTAGCGGATTCCTAAAAACACACAAAGTGAATAATGTGTGAATAATTTAGAGGTGATTCAGCAGAGGGAGTGCTTTAGTTAAGGCACGTGAAGATTACACTGTGAAACAAATCGTTATCTAGTTCAATCTAACTATGCAGATTGATCAGCTAACAGATACAGCAAAACACCGCTGTGCTCCGGAACAGGAAGTGATACAATAACCACAGTGAGAGCCAACCACCAGTAAATGTGCATGGTAAAAAAGAATAAGCACAAGTTGGCCTAGGACTGGCCTCAAGTTGGAAAAGTTTTTCCCTACCTTAGTGGGACTTCTAGCCCTGAGAGGAGGAAGCTCGTCTTTCATAGTCTGGACAGTAGGAGCTGAGTGCAGCTGTAAGCAGGCACTCAGGCACTCTCTGTCTGCATTAGAGTCCAGATTTGGACATTCATGTCAGGTGTTGCTCTTTATTTGAGCTCAATGTAATTTTTCAGTGTGAGGATCCAGGTTGAAGAGTGATGCCACTTTGGATGATATACAGTCCACATCTGTATTTTCCCCAAATGGAAAACAGAGAAAACTGACAACAGGCTCTTTGGATGCAAAGTCAGTAAAGTGCCTGTCAAATTCTGACAAGATGCTCTGCACGTGATCATCATAACGTGGACTCTTAGGATCCACGTTCTTTGTCCTGGTGCTTAAGTTCTGTGTCCATATGTGGAAAGTTCTGCAGGTCACACTGTTGTAACCTGTTTGATAGCAGATGTAATATGCTTTTAAACTTGCTTTCAAATCCAAAAGCTGCATATTCAGCATGATTTGAACGTTTCAGGAATTCTTTAATTTCAGACAGAAGACCATTCAGGAAAGGGCTGGACCGAAAGGCGCAGGACGCGTAAGGAGCCGAAAAGATCCCAGGAGTGTGTAAGAGGCCTGAAAAAAACCTGCTTGTGTGCCGTGGTGGCTGCGGTATCAATTGTATTACATTACTAAGCCATATATAGATTTATAACACAAACCTGTCAAAAGGGGTAATAGAGATAAGTGTAAAGATGACTGAATATATCATCAGAGCAGTAAATTGATCAGTTCATGTGAACATCCATGTGAACGCTGCTGCGTTCAGGTACCGTCGGAAATTACAGGACTTTTTTGTTGTTTCAAACTCAGCAGTTGCTTGTGACAAGTGCGTGGTTTTTGGTTTATTTTTGGTTTAAAAAAAAATCATTGTATCCAGGCAAAAGATTAATTCTGGCTTATATAAGGTGCCTGAGCCCAGTGAAGCAGACCCCCTCACCCACATAAAAAAAAAAATCCAAGCAAACAAGGCGTAGTTTCCGACGGTACCTGAATGCAACAGCAGCAGCGATCTGCACGGTGTTCACACGGACTAATCAATTTATTGCTCTGATCATATATTCAACCATCTTTACACTTATATTTATTACCCCTTTTGACAGTTTTGTGTTATAAATCAATATATATGGCTTAGTAACATAATACAGTGATACAGCAGCCACCATACCTCTGCTGAGCCACCTAACGTCTGTGTGCAGCAGTGCGTCTCCTCCAGCTGTGAATAGAATAAATGCGTCCTCAGACTCCTGGCCCGAACAGAACACTGCAATCTTGTTCACCACATTCATCACTCTTCGTATTTATGGACCATGAATCATAGTGCTGCTCGCCGACTTTTCAATTCCTGGACTTTTTGACCAAGCAGAGGGTATTTTGCCGGTGTCACGTACAATTCTTTCCGCCGTACAATTCTTTCCACCTCACTTAGAAAACGGCACGGAATGTTCCGCATGCGTAGATCTATTTATTCGTTGTCGTCTGCATCTCTACCTGTCAACTGGCACCAGCGCAGAAGTAAACTCGATCTATTTTAATCATTAACACTGGTTAATCAAAGTGCAAGTGTTTAGTGAGCAGATGACTGCCCTCGCGGAATATTTATGAATGAAATTTGGATTTTGGAAGTGACGAATGTTTGGATGTTCCTTACTGAATTTAAAAAAAAGTGTAACATTTCTTTATCGGTTACTCATAATATTGCCTATATAATATTATTATTATATTATATATATATATATATATATATATATATATATATATATATTATTATTATTATTATAACATAATATTGCCTAACATTGATTAAATAACTGACAAATTCATCAAAATATTGACGTAAATTGCGAAGGTGTTTTGCTTCTTTCATCATCCATCCACCTCAAGTTCCAAGCGCTGTGTTATGTGTCGGACGCGGGCGGAGAACCGACCCAGCGTTTGACAGGACCCAGCATAAAAGAAGCAGAGCATGGTTCAAAGGGAAACAAGTTTTAATTAACATAGTGTATTAAGTGATAATAATCCAAAGTCAACGGTTTGGCGAGGTGGAAAAACGGCGCGCTCCCAGCAGCGCAAAAGGACTGGAGCCACAGCAATTCTGGACCCAAGGACCCCGCCGACACCCCCCAGGTGGCCGCGACAAACCGAGTCTGTGAAAGAAGAAACCGTAAGGTGAGTCCAACACTCTCCACACAGAGAGACAGCTCAAAGGTGCACACAATCAGCAAAACACTTGCTGGCCTAAATGTAAAATCAGCTTCTCTCCCCGCAGGCACGGAACAACTCAGTTCAAAACTCCACTGCAGTAGAAGCTGATTTAGACGATTAGCATAGCATAACAGCTCAATATAACAAGGTGTGAGGGACACCAAATTTACTGACTTTACTTCATGAAAGTCACAAAAACCAAAATACCTCAGGAAGTGTGCTGAAGAGCGTGAGACCTCACCCAATCCTCTTTCACAGACCGTGGCATCAAACCTGGAGTGGTCTCTGCGTCCGTAGTGGTGAGATTGTTCTCCCAACGTCGATCTCACGTGTCTGGTCACAAAGTCGAGTCTCTGGCAAATACACACTGTGTATTCCAGGTTTAAATGCAACATGCCCTGATCAAGACAGATGCACCACAGCTGTGAGTCCTGATGAACTGCACGTGATAACAAGCCACAGGTGATCAGGGTGAGGTCCTCAAACTCAGCCCCACGTCAGCCACTCAGTCCTGAACGCATACCACCTGGTGGGAGAAACAGAAGACAAAAACAAAGCCAGCCAAACACCCCAGCCCACAACACGCTGTTTTCTAAGCGAGGCAGAAAGAAGTGTATGGCGGAAAGAATTGCACGACACCGGGTTAGCATTAGAAGTTAGCATCGTATTTCTTGTGAATCATCTGAAATGCCACTCCAAATTCCCTTTCTTCAGTAAAGCCACATTTGCATTGCAGATAAGGCAGATGGATTTGAATAATATAAGATCAAAATTACAATTTTGGTTATCCACCATAGAAGAAGAGCTGCTCTTCTACTCTGGCATTTAACGGCAGCCAGCATCCTTGTTGGTGCATTGCTGCTACCTGCTACATCAGTCTGTTATAAGCAGCACTAAATCCTCTTGAGTCCAGGGACAGATTATTATTATTTTTTTTTCGATTGACTGGAACTCAGCCTGCGATCGACTGGTTGGGCACGCCAGATTTATGGGGTGTTGCAGCAGAATTGATTTTGTTATTGGATACGAGCCCCAGTAAGCTTTCACTTACAATGGTTATCTCATTTTCCGTGGGCGTGGCGTTTACAGGGTTTTGCGCCTGAACTCTTCATGTGTAAATAAATATGCTAGTGTTAAGGCTTTGTTATTGGTTTGCACAGTAAATAGCTGGCGTCTATGATACGTATCATTGTATGCATGTATGTATGTATGTATGTGTGTGTATATATGATTTTTATATGTGTATATATACACACAGTCGTATGCAAACGTTTGGGCTCTCCTGATAATTTTCATGATTTTCCTTTCTAAATCATTGGGTGTCTGGATATTTTTGATGAAAACAGGAACAGCAAAGAAACTGAAGTACATCTCCATTCACACACTAGCAGCAAGTCTCGGAGATGATGTACTCAGTGTATTTCCAGCATCAATCATTTCTAGCTGGTCACAGGAAGGAACAGGAAAAGGGACACTCTTTGCTCAGACACATTTACTGGAAACCTTACCACCAACTCATGATGCCCTGTCTTTTCACATACAGAGAGCACGTTACCAAGCATCTGTGTGGAACCAAGCAGACCAACAGCAACTTGTGCTGCCTCTGCCACAGACCATGGGATGGAAAATTGAGTGTGGTGCACTCGTGCCAGTATTGACCTTCTGTACCACAAAGGCTTGTCAGTTTGGTTACCTGTTGATGTACCACTCATTGCATATTTGGTAATTGTACATGCAAGAAAAACAAGCATGTCGTTGCCATGCATCAGTATGTACAAAGAAGGCAGAGTAAATGTAACAGTCAACTGCTACATGAGCTTCAGTTGGATGACCTCTCAAGGTCACCATGGGTCAAATAGGGTTCCAAAATGATGAAATATTTAGATTGTGTGTTTAAAATACGATACTAAAATTGTGTGATGTTTAAACATCTGTGTAGTTAATAAAGTTATTTTCACGGATGATTCGTGCGCACATGTGAACAAAGAAAAAAATAAACTGACTTCTGCTGCAGTTCCTCTCTCCCCTCAAACTCTGTCATAATTGTGTTAAATAAAGGACTAAAAGGGACATAAGTCCTGCTCACAGGCTGATTGCCAGAGACAGGACATGTCCACATCAAGTATAAACTCCAGACATCTCTACGTAACTACATATCCAGTCCCTGATTGGTCATCGCGGCACGACAAGACGAAAAAGTTAAGATTTTTCAACTTGGGGAATAGGGCGATGCAACGTGATATCGCACCACAAACGTGGCAATCGCTCAAAATCGCTTTATTCGCGTCCATCGCATTGCATTGCATGGCTTCGACTTTTGTGGCGCCACAACGCGTCCTTCCATAGGGATTACATGGCAGCCTCTCGCCGCTGTTGCTCACGTAGCGTCCAGTGTGAACGCGGCATTAGAGTTTAAAGCCGTGTTCACACCGGACGCCACAAAGTCGCGTCCCTCGCCTACCGATGGACGCGCCACCATCGCTGGTGTGTCACTCTGCTTGTAACACAGCATCCTGAAAGGTCAGTGACCTCTCAAGGTCACTATAGGTCAAGTATGTCCTGGAAAGTTGGTATTTAGAATACGAAATATTCAAATCCAGAAACCTGGACAATTTTGTAGGCATTTTGTGGATTTTGAATGAGCTCAGATTGATAATTCATGCTCGAAGTTGGATTTCTAGTGGAGTCAACCGGTAGAAAGTTCGACGACCTCTCAAGGTCACCAGAGGACAGATACTCTTTGGCAAATGGCAGATTTGGAATCAGCACACCTAAATTGACAAAGTAAGACCATTTGTCAACTTATCCTCACATTTACCTGTAGGTGTCAACATTTCCAATTTTGGCATGTTACACGTAAATATTGACGCGAACGTCATACAGTGCACACACGGTGTCTCTGTGCCACACGCACGTAGAACTGAGTAATTTTAACTTTTTCTTGAGATTTCATCACATGCAGCCAGGATCAGATGGAGTCTGTGGTAAATGAGACGTTAATGAGGCACTGTGACGTTTTCGACTCATTGCGCCAAGACAGAACTGGTGGGGAAGGGTGGGGCTGGGGTGGGTGGGTGTGTGAGTGTGAAGGCTCTGCTCCGCTAACTGATTTGACGAAACTCTGGTACAAAGTTCCGGAGAGGGACTTTTCTTCATAAAAACAAACAGGTAAGACCTTATATTTACACTGTGTGTGAATTTACACCGCAGGACCGCAGCTTTCAGGAAATCAGTTGACGTATTTCAACTTCTGAGAAAGCCTGTAAAAATTCATAAATTAGCCACATCATTGTTAAAGCCAGAGTGTTCAAAGCGTGTGAAAAAAGTAGCGGCTTATAGTCCAGAAATTACAGTAAGTTATTTAAAGTTGAGCTTTTTGTGGTCTCAGAAGTAACAAAAAAGCTACAGCTGAAGCTAAAGCTGTAGCTTTTTTTTGGTAAAAATAAAAATAGACTGAACCATTTACAAAATAAAACATTCACTCAGCTCAGCTGTGCTAAAAGGCTAAGCTCACATTAACTGGGCATTAAACCTTCATGCAGTAACGTCATGTTTTATTTTTAAATTATGCTCACCTCAAATAAACTCTTGGTCAAAATGGGTGTTTGTATATATCCAAAAGTGAGGAATTTCAGATTGAGTGGGTCTGTTCCATCATCCGGCTGCCTGTCTCCCTCTGCCCCGGAATGAGGCCTGAACTCTGGCTGTCCGTGCGGCTCTGCACGCTGTCGCGGTTCGATCGATCCCACCAAGTGTTCGTTCTTCCTTCGGCTCGGCATCACTCTGAAAAGTAGCTGGGGAAAAAAAGCTTCTCTCAGCAGGGTGATGGGAAACACATTCTACTGCTGTTTGTTTTTTTTAAAGCTTTTTTGTGGTTCTACAGACACAAATCCAAGATGGTGACCGTTCAGCTTTTTTTTAATTTTGGAAACAGCCAGAGTGTGACGTAGCAATCCCCCCCCCTCCGTAACGCATTGTACGGCACTGACGTGTTGAGGGACATTAATTGCTGCATCTGATGCTTCCGGTCTGAAAGGCCCTTTATTCTCTTGAAAATTATTTTGGCTTATTTTGTTTTTGTTTTATGGAATTGGGGGGGGGGGGGGGGTCTATATACCAGTAATTTTTTTTTTCCTGCTGTTTTTTGTAATTTTGTTTTGTTCAGCTATTTACGTTAACCTTTCCTTCTTTAACTCCCTGACAGTTCACTTGGTGTCAAAGTAGCTGCAACCTTTATTGAACAACCAGACATTATACAGCACGTTTTCTTCTTTCAATACTGGCCATACTTTCTTTCTGATCACTCAAAATCATCTGTCATTTTCTCTGTTGTGGCTTCTCTTTCATACTCTGATGCATTCACTGTCAGGTGTAAATTGCTGTCTTGCCCACTCACATTCCCCCCACTCATACATGTCAACCTATACAGCTTGTCTGTAAATTATACAGATTTTTTTTGAGTTTCAGAGTCATACCAATGTACAAATAAAGTCTTACGGATATTCAGGGTTTTCTGTTGTAAATTATTTTTTTTACTGTTGTTTTTCTTAACTCTGCGGACTTTTGGCCAGCCATCCACTATCTTTGTACTCCTCATAGAAGCTGTGTGATGACATGCGCAATGTGAGCGCAGTTGGTTCACCGTCACATGGTTTTCCAATATCCAATCGCAGGGAAGAGCAGTCTCAGATGGTAGGGCCAAAGATTGTTAGGAGCAGTGATCTGTTACTCTGTAAGTTCTTGTTTCTGTAAAAGTAGAACAGCTGTGTGACACTTCCACTGAACTCTACACTACGTAGTGTAGAGTTCAGTGCACTATTCACGGGAAATATATTGAGTTTGTACAAAATACCTACAATGTACTTGTAGACATTGATTTTATTGACAGCAAGCAATTTTACTGCAGAGCAAGAGGATTTAACTGTGGAGGACTTCCACCATAAAAGAGCCCATGGAGATCCCTGGTGTTAGTTAATATATGGACAACACCCCAGTTATGTGATACTGCTGTGTGGTTGTGTGTACGGTAATAAAACTGATTTTGGTGCGATTTAGGAGGTTATAAGGACTTTGTGTTGATTTTATGGATTTTATCACTTGGTTATACAGGTGGACTCTCAAAGGGGTTGACATGTATGCCCACTTGTGTAACCATTTCTTTAAATAATTGCTCTCACAGTTCATTTTGTGCTGTGTTTACGTTGTCGGTTTGCCGTAAAGTGACTCAGTTATACCCATGTGCTAAGCATAGGCACTAGCGATGGTGATTTAATGTATTGTACAGCAAGCTTTCTGAGTTAGTTAAAAAAAAATGTATTTTACAAACATATTTCACACTTAAAACAACTAATTCGTTGTTTATATTATTCTTTTTTATTGCATTTTGATATTACTTGTGTGTGTGTATTTTTCCTCCTTTATAATCAGACAAGGAAATGAGAAGTCATCCGTGTCAGTGCTGAGTCAAGAGCCTGAAACACAAGCAACAGAGAAAAATTTGGAAAGTGGGCACAGGCAGTATCCTCAGGCAGTGATGTGTAGCCATGTGAGAAAGGAGGGGTCCACTTTCTTACAGAAGCTCAGAGATGCTAGGCAGCCCAAACCTTCATGGTAAGTTGACACAGTTGTTACAGTGTCTTACTGTTGAGAAATGAACTTCCTTGTGAAACAGTTTATTAGTTTATCTTTTCAGTTCTAGGAAGTCAGTGGTGCCAGTAAAACAACCCAATGTGCAGCCTGATACAGAGGATATCTTTCTAATTCTGGAGGAGGAGGCACCTTCTCTTTTTTCCATCCCTAAGTTATTGAAAGAGACCAAAGGTTCCACTGTTGATGAAGAAAAATCATCAGACAAGCAGACAAAAGACAGGCAACCAGTGATACCACGAGAACAGCAACAGTCAGAAAAAGCTACAGTCAAGCGAGGATGTCAGGCTGTCAGTCAGAAGAAGACAAAGAGGAAAGGGAAGAGAGAGGACTTGGACATCAGTGCAGTGTCCACAGCACAAAGGAATAGCGTGAAAACAAGAATAACTGAAAATAATGCGGAGAAATATGAAGTGCCTACCACTGAAGACCTTCCTGCTTGCAACTTAATAGAACTTGATAATTCAAGCAAAATGGTGTTGCAGCATCCCAAGATCTCATTTAAAGATGGTAATAAGTTAGATGGCCAAAATTTTGACAGAACCAGCCATGAAATGAACAAGGAAAAATCCACTGTGGAAGTGGAAAAGGAAGCTCCAAAGTCATTTCAAGTGAGGACAGCAAAAGAAAGTAAAGTCAAAGCAACGTTAAGAAAGCCTAAATCAGTAAAGAGGACCCAAAAAGAAATCCAGACATCTGGTGCAGTCAAGGAGAGTGTCCTTGCTGAAAGTCTTGAGGAACAATGTCAGGAGCAACATCTTGAGAAGCAGGCAGATGCTGAAGACCAGTGTTCACCTCCAAGTAAGTCACTCAGCTATTTTGATTATTTTTCTATATTTCATTAGGCAGGGGTGGTGGCCAAGTGGTTAGTGCACTTGGTTTCAGTGCAGAAGGTTCCCCACCCCTGCCACATTTCTCCATGTAATTTGGAGTTGCATCAGGAAGGGCATCCGGTGTAAAAACCTGTGCCAAATCAATGTGCAGATTCACCTCAGATTTGCTGTGGTGACCTTGAGTGCAAAACAAGGGAACAGCCAAAGGGACTAGCTTACTTTCTAAATCTCATCATTCAGTCTTCACAGTGGTGGGCACAGCTAACCAAAAGGTTGGCTTTGATAACCACTAATCCGTTAACTTTTATAACACTAAACTGATAAACTCCTTAAAAAAAAAAAAAAAAAAAAAAAAAAAGGGGGGGGGGGGGGGGATTAGTGGAAGCTACTGCTAACAGCTAACTTTCAGTTTTGACTTGGCATAGTATCGGTGACTGTTAGCGCCACAGAGCTTTCTGAGTAAATTCATTGCAGTGCTTTTTCTCTTTAAACACCCTGTGGGCTGCAGCAACAACATCTCACTTACCTTTCACGGTGGCAGTGGAGATAAAACGCAAGGCACTTTCACTCATGGTTTCATTTATAAACAGACTCATTCTGGACAGTTTATCAACACATTAACAGGTTTGAGCATTAAACAGGCACAAGCACCAAAAAGCATTATGGGAAATCAGACTCGTTCTATTATCCCTCCCTCTTTTTTTTTTATTCCTCTCTTTTCTCCAGCAGCACTGGCAGCCGGCTTGCCTTCCTTCTGCTGAGGGAGGGCCGAGGGGCAGTGTTCCTTATGGCAGCCTGGCTGTTGTGAAACACCTAACAGACTAGAATTAACATTTGGTTTTAGGGTTTACAAATATTGTTGACCATTCGGTCTTACTCACTATGCCGGTAAAGAAATATTAGCGGACTGAAAGTTAGCGGAGCTAAATTTAGCAGAAGCTAATTAATGCGCTGACGGTTTTCAAAATTACCTGAAAAGATAATCCACTAATGAAAAAGTTAGCTTTGCTCATTAGCGGATTAGCGGAACCGTGCCCACCACTGAATCTTCATGATTATTCAGAGGAATTATTTTCTAAGTGAGATATTTACAGCCCACAAGGGAATGAGCTCCTGATGGATGCAGAGTGAATTGATCATAACATAAAAAAAGCCAAATGAACAAATGCCGCTTTAAAGCGAACGTTTCCCACCACTATGTAACCATCACTATGTCACAGTGATGGTTTATATGTGTTATACTAAACGGTGCACTTACAATGGGCAATTAAGATGTTTTGAGCCTGACCCAGAAAAAGTAGGGAGTGGTTCTCCAGCTTTTGCATTCTGAGGAATCAACATTACACCCAGTGAGTCAAAATTTCACACATTTTCTTAAAGGATTTTCTTAAAAAGAATATCTGAAAGTTCAACTACAATTTGCCGGAAAATACATCTGAGATGCAAGCCTAGATTTGATATTTTGTAGAAAGATACCTCTTACCTCTATACCACTTCATCATGAAGCTGTATAACAAAATGCAAAACATGTACTATGTACAATTTCTAACTTTTTCGAGGTTGTGTGGGTGTTTTGGTGGCTTTCCTCACTCTTCTTCTTCTTGCACAGTCACTCAGTGTTTGAGAACTATCTACTACAAACAAATTTACCATAGAGTGCCATACTGTTTGTATTTCTTTGTAATTTATGTAAATATAGTCCAAGACATATTCAGGGACTTGGAAATGTTCATTGGTCCCAGAGCCAGGATTCAGAGAGTAGAAAACTGAGGAAATTTGCATTTTTATTTATTTATTTTTGTATTTCAAATGGCATAAACAAATAGATTCTCTCTCTCTCTCTGTCTATATATATATATATATATATATATATATATATATACACACACAAAAAGATTTTTTATTTTTGAGTATGTGCATTTTCTTATTTGTCTGCTTTCTCATAGCCAAAGAAAAAATTGTTTTGGCAAAGGGGAAGGCCAAGAAGAGCAAATTGTCTGCTGGTTCTGGAGCAAGTTCATCTGAAGATGACCAGGTGTTTGGAAAAAGGAAAAGAAAACCACCTGGACAGTGGTGGATGAGCGGGCATCAGGAGGAAACAAAGATAAAAGACAACCATCTTTTAAGCAACATGTCTAAAAAGAACATTGAAGTGCAGGCAGTTGAAGCATCTTCACCTGGCACTTTTAAGAAACAGCCACAAATTAAGAAAATCTTGTCTAAAGATGGTAAAGAGTTTGAGGAGGAAGCTAATGACCGAGCCAGCTGTGACCTTGACAAAGAAAATCCCAATCTGGAAGTGGATAAGAAAGCTATAAAATCTTCTCCAGTGAAGAGAACAAAATCCTCAAAAGAAAAAGAAAATGTAAAAACAAGCAAGGCTAAATCATTAAAGAAAACAAGAAAACAGTTTCAGGCGTCTGATGCCATAAAGGGGATTTCCTGTGTCGAAACTCCTGAGGAACAACAACAGGGTGGGAACATGAAGGGGAATGCAGACGATGATGATGATCAGTGCCCTCCTTCAGGTATGTCTGCCTGCCATTTTAAATCTCTTTTGTGACTGTTGAAAGCAATCCTGTATACAGACTACTTTTGTTGCCTCCTTGTCTTTACTGTTATTATCCGTGTAAAGCCCCGGTCACACGGCACTAATGAAGGACACCAAAGCCAAAACGAAACAAGAAATCTGGACTTATGTTGACTTTCAGAGACATTGTTTAACCATCGTCCAGCTTCATTCCTGTAGCTGGCGCTTTGTCAGAACTTTCAAACTGTTGAAAACTGTGAACAAATCCCGATAACTTCAATTCATCCGTATTCTGTTTTGCTTTCTGTCTTGACGGTTCCTCATCATTTGTGTAGTTCCTGTACCATCAGCGTTCCATTTGACTGTTGTCCAACTTCGTCCAACCTCCCAAGTCCGACGTCTTGCATGAACATTGACGATATCTGAACGAATCAATAACTAAAGATCCGACGAGCTGAACGTGACTCGTCCACGTGTGGGATGAAAAGCAACGTTTATATAGAGAAACAATAGTGGCAAGAACGTTTTATCAACTACTGTATTTATTTACGCATGTTTGAATGCTGTCTGTGGCTGGAGAGGTTGTGTGCACACACACACAAATGGCTGTGCGCCACAGACGGCTGTGCGCATGTTCGCATGGCATCTGCGTGTGCACACGTTGTTTTTGTGAAGACAGACCTGTGTCAAGACAACTCTCGCACCTGCAGGTGCTGTGGAGAGCACATGTTTTGGCTGCAGAAATGTTCACAGACTGGTGCTCGGTCTGATACCCGCTGTCAAGTCACGTCATTATGAATGTTTTGATTTTGTTTAAAGCATCAAGGTTGCTGTTTGCTTTGTTTTTCTTTTGTGAGTTTCCTTTTTTTTTCTCTCTCTCGCTCTCTTTGTTCTTTTATGCGCTCTGGACTTGCAGACTTTGCAGTGACGGGAGAAGTCCCGGCTCATTCGTCCACTTTTTCTCGACGATTTGTGACTTTTTTCCTTCATTCAGTTATTGCCGTATGCCGTGTGACCGGGCCGTAAACTGGTACTAACTTCAAGCATGACTGACAGGAAAAAAATTGATTGACTCATGCTGCTGAAGTTGATGGATAAGCTGAGATGATAGTACTCTGGGGCCCAGTGCACTGCAAGGTGTATTTGAAGGTCATTTAAAATTTTAATTTACAAAACATTTAAACTATTCTGACTCAGTTTCTCAAATATCTTAGATATCACTCATTTTTAATTAAAGATGTAAGATCATAGTTGATCCTTGATCCATATGACCCCCCCCATGGTTCAGCAGCACATATGAACTATAAATTATTTGCAAAGTTTACATAAGAGTGTGAAATATGAATTTGTTGTCACGGAGAATTGGTTTTAAAGTAATAATGGTGTAAGCCTCGATGCAGGCCTGAGATGTGTGAATAGGGAAAAAGCAGTCGTGCATTCACATCAGTAAAGTATGTTGAATGCGAACAATCTCTGCTGCCATAAACTCCTTTCAAGTGAGCCTCTTGCGGCTCAATGCACATCTCTTTCCAAGCTTAGAAAGTAATGTATAAAAAGTAAGTCCTATATAGGCGCATCAGGTCAGTGCTTATCTCTAGATTCCGCAGCTAGCATGACAGTAGACTCCCCCTGGATAGGATGCCAGTCCGACACAGATATTATTAGACATTGGGTATTATTATAAGTACTACATACTTATATTATTTTCTTTTTTAATTTGTGCTCTAAACATACCTTTTTCATTCTGTTAAATTTTATGTTTGTTTTTTTTCTTTTTCCGCAAACCTTTCAATTCTGCGTGTGGTTTACTCAGGTTTATATTTGCACTGAAAGGCTTTCACCTTACTTGCTGTTGTACTAGTTACAATAACAATAAAGAATCTGTATCTGTATCGCTTCCTACTCAAGGCCAGTACCCATTTACAGCTGGGAGGACTGGGACATGATTGTCTTTTCCAAGGACGCAGTAGGCACAAGTGGAATTCAAAACCAGGTGTATATTTTGGCTGTCCAGGGGCCTCATGTACAAAGACTTGTGTGGATTTCCTTTTGAAACATGGTGTACGCCAAAACCCAGAAACTGGCGTAAGCACAAAAATATCCAGATATATCAAAGTGTGTGTAGGCATGAATCTACGCACATTGCGTTTGTACATCCCACTAAACGTGGAATTGAGAACACGTGCACACGCACCAAACTCCTCCCTGGCCACGCCCCTATTTAAATATGCAATTTCATGTAAATAAGCCCGTTGAGCAGGAATTCCCCACGTCGTCACATCAGACAACATAAACACAGCAAAGAGATACTACAGATGGCAGGAAATTACATGGAGACATGCAGGAATAATTTATTTGGTACGCTGCTAAACGGAATAATCATGAAACAGGTAACATGTTTGTGGGAACTACGGGTCGTGTGTGTGTGTGTGTGTGTGTGTGTGTATGTGAGAGAGGCAGACGCACAGAGCTCAGAACAGTGCGCACACACTGACATTAAAAAGGTCAGGTGAGGCGCGCCTCCGCTGACAGTGTAACATACAACACTTTACACAGGCATTTATTGACAAATACTGAACATGGGAAGCCAGTCTGCGGCCTGTTAGAAGCTTTTCAGCTCTCACCATCAAGCAAAAATAAAAGACATTAATAGTAAAAACAAACAACATATTTGAATACGCACATGCCCAAATGTGGCTGCGCTGGTTTCCATTCTGATCAATTACACAAATATACTACTTATACAACAAGCAGCCAGCCATCGTGCACTGTGCCAGCCTCTAGTCTGATGTGCATTTGCGCATCACATGATGTGAATATGTGTGCAGCCAATAGTGCTAATTACATTAGGGAAACTGGCTCTCGCTGCAAATGGCACATTAATGTTGGAATGTGATGCACCTGGATGACATTCTGATGATTGCATTCTACGCAGCTGGCATGGCTCAGGTCAAGGTTGCCTGGCACACTCCTGAATGACTAGCTCCCGTTGGAATGCCCCTGTTGCTGGGAGGCCCAGCGTGGTCAGCACCTGTATGGGCACAGACAACTCCTGGCTCCTCGCTGTATCCGGCTCTGGGCCGGCCGTAGTTCTGCGCACAACCCCGGTATCAGTGGCCTTGGTTCTCACATTCCTTGTATGTGAGAACGTACTTGGCAATAAATTTGATTCTAATTCTGATACTTGGTAATCGACGTCGGCTTGTGAGATGATTATCATTTAAGCTGTGCTTACACTGTGTGAGTTTTGGCCCTTTTTCAGACAATTTTTCACTTGTGCGAGAATTTCTTGGATTGCGCCGAGTTTCAACTTAATTGTGCGTCCTACATTGTGTAGTATACATGGAGTAACGAACTGCGTTTAACCTCTCATGACCACCTCCCAATCGGCAGTTGTATGGTAGGATGAAAATCAAACCCGTTTGATATTCTGGTCGGCCCTCATGAGAGTATTGCGCTGCTGAGGCAGCTCTACAAGTGTCTACAAGCTGATTTACCCCAACCTCTCGCACTGCGCATGTGCAAACACTGGAGAGAGCATGAACAGTGATCATCTCTTTGGGAGAGCAGCTTCTGTTTCTTTTTTCCCCCTTATTCTTCAACTCATGTAAAGTCTTGTATTTTTTTTTTTTTTTGATGTCTCGAGAGTTTTTGTAAAAATAAGAAATGTAAATAAAACTTGAAAAAAGAAAGAAAAAGGAAAAAAAAAAGCTTCTCTTTACTTTTTGCTTCTGGAAACACGAGTCCAGAGTGTGGTTTTTGAACGTACAATGTGAGTAGTCAGATCGCATCAGAGCATCGGGCCGTATAGTATAAGAACATAAATCATGCGTTCTGAACTTTACACCCTGCGGTTTTGTTGTATAGTTTGAGCTGGAGCCGAGTACAATGATTGAAAATATCGTACAGTGTCTGCCCAGCTTTACAAGAAAATCCTTGCATTCCGTGGATACATGTTCATGTTGGAGTACACCATTTGCAAACATGTGGGTGTGTTAATTGCTCATCACTGTGTCACTGATGTGCACATCACTCTGACGTCTTGTTTTCGCACTGTTAACAGTTCCCAGCATCACCTCTGTGTTTCAGCAGAGGAACAATAGCTGTAGAAATTTGCACACGCCAGCCAGGATTTTTGCGTGATGCACCGGACATTTCCACAGTCATTTCAGTTTTGATACCTCTGAACGTTAGTATGGAGATGGGTGTACGCCACGTTTTTATGTGTATGCAGGCTTCATATGTGAGGCTCCAGCAATTCATCCACTGAACTACCTGCTCCACCAGGTCAGAAAGAATCACTCCAAAATATCAGGTCTTGAGCATGAAATGTGGGCAGTGACGTTACTGAGATCATTCAGACCAGCGAATGTGTGACGTGCCATCCTGACATGAAGACTGATAGTCCATTGACTTTTGCAAAGTGGTATGTTTGCTTAAAAGGACTTGTGTATTTGTCCTGTAAGTGCTATATAAATAAAGTTATTATTGTCCCCACTCAACAGGCACCGGCAGCCCCATCGTTTTGAAAAAGAATTTATTATAAACTCAGATCTGCTTTATTTTATTTATTTAATTACTTTTATTGTATTTTTTTTTCATAATGAGGCATTTTTTTATTTAGTACTATTCATATTGCAGTTATATAGAATGAATTTATTGTAAAATATAGTTTAAACATCGGACAATGTGTTTCCCTTTCAGTGGAACAGTGGCAGTTCTACACTGAATTACTCCCCAGGCAAGACCTCCTCTGACCCCCCCCCCCCCCCCAAAAAAAATGCACAAACAGCCATATTTTATTATTAATATTTTAGAAGTGCCCCTGAAATTGCAATTGAAGTTGACTTCAAAAGACCGCAGGCTACAATATAACTTTTTACAAAACGTAATTGTAAATTTCAATTCAAATTTGAATAAACATGCCCTGACATGCTAAATGTCTGTCATTACTGTATTAATCTGTCTTTCAGGGAGGAACAATTGGCTCCTTTGTTACTGCCTTGAATTCTATGGTTGGCACACTTTTAGTTATGACTGGTTAAACTTGTGCTTTGTCACAAAATAGAGTTGTAGCAAATGCTCATCTTTGAAACTATGTACAGATATGAAAATTTTGTTGGCAAATTTGAGGGCCCAGCATTAGCATAAATGATGGATAACTGTACTTGTAACAGTTTTGTTGCAAGTATGAGTCATTCTTCTATTGAAGGAATATCCACACAAAAATAAAATTTGTGTTTGCACTAGTTAAAAAAATGATTTACCTGTGACTCAGATTCAGCCAATTGACCTCACAATGTCTCATAAATAATCTACAATTATTGTTATTAATGCACCCCTTTGACAGTGTCCAGCTTATGTCATTTAGTGTGTAAAGTAAGAATTTTAAAAAGCCTGACAATTTTTCTGACCATTTAGACCATTTTGAATATAGCTTTATGGTGCAATTCGATGTCATGTTTAAGACCAAATTTATGTTGTATAAGCATACCATCATAGCAGGAAAGGCTAACAAATGTGCTACATCACCAATTAACATTAGCCCTTCATTCATGACATAGATACCTTAATCATACAGAGAGAACACAGTTGCATATCTTTAGCCTTTGCTGGTTTATCCTCTTTTTTTTCCCTAAATTGGGTACCTGATGGCTTTGACTGTTTTCTGCTCCCCCGCCTCACTCATGACCAAAAGTTAAGACTAAACCAATTAACCTGGGTGACCACATAATTGTTTTGTATCAACTATTTTTATTAGCCATTTCACACAATTCAGAAAAAGGTGCATATGAATGAGATGTGTGTTATTTGACAGAAAGTTGAGGTGTAACCAACTTTAGCTCACTAACCACCACCGATTTCCCCCCCCATCCCTTCCATTAGAGAAGCCCAGAGGTGAACTGTCCCCCGTTCGACCCCTCCCTCCCCTTTCTCACACTGCTAATGTGTGCCGTCGTTCTCACCAAGCAAGGGCGTCTGTGCAGCTGTGGGGGGTTGCCAATTTGTCAATTATACACACAGTGACAAGAAAGCTGCTTTGCAGTGCAGTTTTTTTTAAATGCTCGTGACCACGGTGCCATGGCTTCTGTGCCACGGTTGTCCTGTGCCAAAAACTGACTGCAGTTGAATGGGAAAGTGTGAAATGGGAAACTTTTGACTGGCAGTGTATTTGACTCATCTTTAAGCCGAGACTGAAAACCATGGTCCGATCCGAACTGTGAGGTTTGTGATCCGTTATACTCCTTATACCCCTGTTTGTAAGTGTTCAAGCTTTGGCAGAATTTGAGCACATACTGTAATAATGGAGTCTGACACTGCTCGCAGGTTTCCCCTGCTTCAGTCAATCAATCAATTTTATTTATATAGCGCCAGATCACAACAAACAGTTGCCCCAAGGTGCTTTATATTGTAAGGCAAGGCCATACAATAATTACGTAAACCCCCAACGGTCAAAACGACCCCCTGTGAGCAAGCACTTGGCGACAGTGGGAAGTTTAATCAGCAAGTTTAATCAGTTGTAAGCTCCAAATTCTAATACCTCATGTATTTACTTTTAACGTGTCATCGTGTCATCCCGCAGCTGAAGAAATATCTGAAGCACAAGCAGCAAAGGGTTTATTAAACGTAAAACCCGAGCCAAGTTCATTTAAAGATGACCAGGTGCTGAGCAAAAGGAAAAGAAAACTGCCAGGACAGTGGTGGCTGAGCAGCTCTCAGAGCGCCGACGAAGCAAAGGGAACATACAACCAGCTTTTAGTTAAGAAGTCCAAAGAGAATCTTAAAACGCAGAGAGCAGCAGGAAGGTTGCCTGTCAAGGTTGAGAAGGATGCTGTTTTAAAGAAGAGAAATCAGAAGCAGACTGAGCCTTCAACTCAAAGCTCAACACTTAAAGAAAAGAAAAATGATGTGAACCTGATGGAAGAGCAGGAGCAGCAAGACATCCAGGAACACAGTCATCGCGATCATGGTCTTCAACCAGGTAATACTAAGTTTGTTTATACATGTTCAACATAACAATAACAGTGGAGGCATGTAACTCGAGCTTAAAAATTGTTTATTATTTTTTTTCTATAAATGGTAGTCCAGTTGTGAAAACATAAAGACTAACATGGTCATTTACAGTTTTTCCAAGAGAATACCATTATATCTCCAGTAAGAAACTGTGTGGAACACCAGCCTCTCATAGAAGAACTCAGGAGCAGGTGAAGGTGCGTGAGAAACGGATCAGGAAACCTCCCTGTAACTGGTGGCAGGCTGATGATGGTGAGGATATTGAGAGCGTGTCTGCGCAGCCTCAGCAGACTAAAGCTAAGGAGCGCAAACCTCACAAGGAAACAAAAAGGCATTTGAAACAAAACGGGTCTCCTGCACCCAACATGGCGAGCTCACTTGGAGGATCTCCTGAACTCCCTCTAAAGCAGAAATCCATGTCAGGTTTGAAGTCTGTAAAACGTTGTTTGGCCGCATACAAGAAAATTTTCTCCTCAGGCGCAGGAAGCCCTGCAGTGGCCAATAGCAGAGGCATACATCAGAAATACAATGACATCACCGGGGGCCCTGATAAGGATTTTATACAGATCCACGTCTTTGAGGATGCTGGTGAATCCAGAATCACAGAGAATTGCCCTTCCAACAAGGAGTTTCTTCAGAATGAAGAGATTGGATCACAGAGCCTGTAAGTAAGTCTAAATAATGTCATTCCTAACTTTTCGGCTCATTTTTTAATAATAATAATAATTTTCTTTTTTTTTTTTTTTTTCCTTTTCTTTCTTTTTTACAGTTCCCTCACAAGTGGGCCATGCTCTCTGACAGAGCTGCAACATCATCAAGAAATGGATGTTATGAGTGTGTTTTTTTTTTTTTTTTTTCCTCTTTGTCATATGTGAATGCAGCATTTATTTTTAAAATTATTTTTGCACAATTTAAAGTTAATAATAAAAAGCAATGGCAAGTTTCTTATGGATCAACAGTAAATTACAATTTTTTATTGTTTGTTTTTTAGATCATTTGAAAATAAAGTGTCAGGGTGTTTGATTTGCTCGTCTCAACAGCACTATCTAGTGGACAAGCTTGAATGTTGTATGGTTTTGTAAAATATATTGGAGATGTTCCTAAAATAGGGCAGCACGGTGGCTTAGTGGCTAGCACTGTTGCCTCACAGCGAGGAGGTCGTGGGTTCAATTCCCGTGGCCTTTCTGTGTGGAGTTTGCATGTTCTCCCCGTGTGTGCGTGGGTTTCCTCCGGGTGCTCCGGTTTCCTCCAACATCCAAAGACATGCGAGTTAAGTGGATTGGAGTCTTTAAATTATCCATAGGTGTGTGTGTGTGTCTGTGTGTCTGTGTTTGTTTGTGGCCCTGCGACAGACTAGCGTCCTGTCCTGGGTGTACCCCGCCTTGCGCTCTGACTGCTGGGATAGGCTCCAGCCCCGGCGACCCTTAATTGGACTAAGCGGTAGAAGATGAATGAATGAATGAATGTTCCTAAAATAAGTGATTAATTGTGTCTTGCGTTAGCCTGCATGTTAGTTGTAATGATCGAGTTTTCCTTCTGTCTTTATAAGTTTCAGTTCTTCCGTCATCCAGACTTGCCTTTGATGCGCTGTGCGGTCCTCCTCTCAAACGACTGGTGTTGCGGGACGACGATAAGGCCAACGTGGCAGAGTGGTTGAACCATCTGTGGGCAAGCACTATTAACAGTAAGAAACTAATGGTTATACTGTAAATTTATGACATTTTCATCTCAAGCACATTAAGGAAAGCGACTGCCTTAAACCACATACATTTAGCCAATTCATAATTTGAGCATTGAAATTTCATAAAATAAACTGTTCATTTGTATGGAATAAAGTTATTCCATTTGCTCCATTTATATCAGTGTAAGTATTTTGCACTCATTTTGTCACGTCTCATCACTTGCTCATTTTCAACTGCGTATCTGGGACTGGATCATGGGGGCAACAGGTCCAGCAGGGGACCCCACACTTCCCTTTCCGTAGCATTTCGTAATATTCCTTCTCTTAATTTGAAGTATTTACTTTGATTTTTAAAAAAGAGGGGAAAAATGCTAGTGTATGTCAAGAGTGGATGATACAGCTGAAAAATATAACATTTTTCATTTGTCAATATATGCAATTACAGTGGTCCCCCTCATTAGTGGCCCCTCTCACAAGGCCGCCCCTCACATACAGCCACATTTCTACTACAACTGCCTTTCCATTGATTTCACCTTTCAAGAGAGGCCACCCCTCACACACAGCCAGTGGCCCACTCAAAAGGATGAAGACCCCCTCAACAACTGCCATTCCATGGAAATTCCAAACCAGGATTTCCCCCAGAAGTCACATCCAAACTCTCTCGTGAACATGAGCTTGCGAAATTTCTCCAGTAAATAAGAGAACAAACAAAAATGGCTCCTGTTGGCAAAACCTTCGCATCTCAGAAAAGAAAACCTTTAACGTTCGAGGAAAAGGTGAAAGACATTTGTTTGAATGAGAAAGGAGAAGGTTCCTGAAAGTTAGTTGTTGATTTCAGTGTTGGTAACACGCAGATCAACAACATTCATACAAATGCTGAAGATGCACTACAGGAAAAAAAGTCTTGCACCATGTCCTGATGGTAATGGATGAAGTTTCCAAGGTATCAGATGTTGCTGGGCAAGTTAAGGATTTTATGTGCGTCATTGTTTTGTGGCCTGATCTTGTTTTGTTTTTATATAATTTTTGTGACTTTAAAGGATACAGTTTTTGTGCTGTGATGTTTTGAACTTGGATTGAGTGGAAGACTCTGACTGTACTGTAGTCAATAAATCTGTAATGTTTTTCCCCATACTTCATGCTTGTAGCAATATGTTATCAAATGCTGTCTCTGTACACATGCTGGATTTTGTCTCCCCCTCAGCAAAGGCCACCCCTCTGATGGTGGCCACTTTTATTCTGCAGTACAGGTGGCCTTCATACAGCGGCACCACTGTATTGGTTATTTTTAAGGTTACACCCTATTTTTGCAGGAGTTCTTCTCATGTAGTGTAGTAATCAGGGAATTAGCTGAGTGGTAATTTTGCTAAAGTTAGGTTAAGATCATTATCAGCAGTACAAAGAATATTTCCCTACTGTACTGTGTGTTTTTCTGCTTTTAAATCTCTTTATCACCGTGGCTGTTCATCTCTGCTGTTTCCAAAACTCTGCTGTTGTAATGCTTTTTATTATAGCATTTGGCTTTAGCTCAGCTACCAGTCACTCTGTCAAGTCAAGATCATCAGCATTATCAATCATCGCAGGGAACCCCTTCAAAAATAAAACCAGTATTGCAAGGAAGAAGACAAAAATACTTTCAAACTCTTTGAAGGAGAATGAAGGTCCAAGTCTTTTGGGTCATTGTGCTTCTTGTCTTACTGTATGGTTTGAGACTTGGATTGCGAACCAGTGGCTTTGTTGCTAGTTCTGTTTGGTTAATCTTTGGGGGATGCTTGACTTTGTGTCAAACAAATGATAACAGGAAGACTTGGATATTTGTTTAGTGAGGGAACATCAGCTATGACATTGTGGCCATGTAATGATAGGCTGAGGGCTCCAGCCATGAGGAAGGCCAAGGGGACGCCCATAATTTCATCTGGCTGTGGCAGATAGGTGGCAACTTTCGAGAAGTCAGAATGGGCTAGTTCTCTGCGTGGGTGATTTTTGTCAAGGACCTGGATTAAGTTCCATGACGTGGATACTGTGACAGGCAGAATTGAAGCATGCTCTCAACACATGACCTGTATAATTATACATGTACATAAAATGACCTGAATAGTTGTTTAATCCCTTTTTTTTTTTTTTTTTTTTTTTAAGATGGAAGTGAAATTACTCTGGATCATTTTGACTGGTACACCTACCAGGGCAGAGCTATTGGCTTCCAAGTGGATTTGTACTATGATTCCTTCTGTAATGGAAAGATCCTGCTGGGTTCCCACGCGAAGAAGCCTCTCTGGGTTGATCACACTGCTACAACAGTCAGTAAACATCTATAGTTTTTAAGTACTTTGTTTTATTGCTGACCTTTGTTTTCTATACTTGAATAACGTTGAACCAACTCAACTTTTGTTATTGTCCTTTAAAGGTGTATAATGTGTTCACCAGCTCTGTCAAAGTAACCATCAACTGCCAAGAGTCCTGTTACAACCCAGGACAGTCCTTCGTGGTGCCATGTGGTAAGAATATGATATTCAATAAAATAAGGCAACATTCATGTGTTTGAAGTTAAGTGTTGGTTGCAATTAGGGTTGTGAAAATAAACACTATTGTGTTCTCAAGATAATTTAACACTATTTTTAAGAAAACTTTAATGATGACCTTTATGCCTGTGTGACGGAGGCCAGCAGGAGTAGCTGTTCAATAGTAGTCAGTAAACCTCACTCCCTAACAGTTAAAAGGACTCTCTGGACACATAGGGCCAGAGCCCAAGTTTTAGCCTTCTGGTCAGAGCGCCCGCCTCCCATGCGAGTTGCAGACCGAATGGTCCCCCCCTAAAAATTGGTCCACCCTGCTTCCACTGCGCATGCGTCATCTGGGACCACAGCAGCTCATCTGAGACTGAGTCTACACCAAAAACGATCAAACGGAATAATGTAATTGTTAACCGTTAGATGACAAGGTAAAACCTTTTAAATCATTCTAAAGTCAGTTTTAAGCAGAAACGAGCTGATAATCGGTGAGTCGCTACTGACACTTTGAAATGACGGAGATGCAGTGAATGCAGCACCAGCAGCGTGTGCTGCTGCTGCGCTCTGAACACTTCCTCCGTCTTTTATTATGAAATAATGCTGAATTTATGTGGAAATGATTGTTGTACGAAAGCTTCAGATATCTCGCTGAGGCAGATGATGACTGGAGTGCGGTTTTAAGCAGAAACGAGGTGATAATCGGTGAACCACGGCTGACACAGAAATAAAACATGCACAATGAAGGCAGGGCGGACCGTTGTTTAGGGGGGACCATTCGATTGGTGAGACCGGATATCGTGAGCTTGCATTCCGCGGTGGAGTGATGAGAATTGAGAGTACATACACAACACAAATTAAACCTGGAAAAATAGTCCTTCCATTTCATTAAAAGTCAAAATGCAAAATACTGCAGGCTCATTTTGAAATGTTTTCATTAATCATTTCTAATGGTTGTCACATCAGTCCTACTTTCTGTGTATGAATTCTTATATGCAGTAAAGAACAGAACAATGTGAAGGCACTTTCAATGGATTTATCACAAACTCAGCTAATTGGGTTGCATGACTGCTGATTTTTGCAGGTTGACAGATTTTTCATAATAGCAGTCTACTTGTCATTAGTTAGTCATTTAGATGATATGTACAAGTCCCAGCCTCTGGCCACCTTGCTAGCTCACAGTTCCTTGAATGGCCGCTTGAGGCTAACTCTAGCAATCGGAATGCAGCACACTGCCTCCCTGTCCTTCCCTCTCCTTACCCCTCTCTTGACACACACACTCCTGAACATTTCTGTGGAATTAAAGTGGACTCTATGCACTGCCTTCCTCAGAGGTGCAGTAAATGATGAGAAGCACAGCAGCTTCTGGAAAGACATTTTCAAAATAAAGTGCGCTGAACAGTTGGGGTGGGGGGGGGGGGGGGTGGTTCATGTCAATGAGAAATGTCACATTTTAATATTGTGGCACATGATCTTGTTACACCCCTAATTGCAATATATTAGCATGTAAGATAGGGCACTCTGTCACTGTTGACATAATCTCTGATGCATCACATTGAAGTGGCAGTACCTCCAGAAACTTGCGATGCCGGGATTTCAACAATTAAATCAACAAGTAAACCAATATGTTTATTTATCTTGAGATATAGATGCACAGAGATTTATCTCTATTTGTGCATGTGTATTGTTTGAACTCTGTTGAATTAATTGCTAAAATCTTGGCATCGCAAATTCCCGGAGGTTCTCAGTTGGTATGCAGTAATACATACCAACTGAGCAAAATTGAAAGTATGTCGCACATTACTAGATTGTCCAGTTGTTTAAATCAATTAACTGATGATGAAATTAAATTTTCATTTTATGGCATTTCTCCAGCTTTCAGCCATCCAAACAAGTGGTGTGAATCCAGAGAGGCGTTGACTTGGGGAGACTGCAATGAGGAGTATTACTTGCATTGTGAGGGAG
This sequence comes from Thalassophryne amazonica, assembly GCF_902500255.1. Taxonomy (NCBI): domain Eukaryota; kingdom Metazoa; phylum Chordata; class Actinopteri; order Batrachoidiformes; family Batrachoididae; genus Thalassophryne; species Thalassophryne amazonica. Next base: position 46,282,378 of record NC_047103.1, on the reverse strand, counting down.
TGTCTGATTCAACATTTTGACCATTTGGCGTGTTTCTCTGCATGATCCAGCCTGCAGGTGCCTGAGCGTTGAGGGTCCCAGTGTAGGGAGAAGGCCAAGGGGATGCCCATGTTTCACCTGGCTGCAGCAGTAGATGGTTATTTTCAGGCATGATAATTTTCAGGATTTTTCCTGAATTCCAGATTTATTAGGACCATCTGAATGAAGTATTCCTGACTTTTTTCAAGCATCTACTTCGCTGCCAAAATAAGGCTTAAAATGGGTGAAATTTTGCTTAAAACTCAAGAGCTCCTATAGCAGGCCCCAGACACAGGGTAGAATTTCAGGATTTGTTTTTCACATGCCTGTATTTTAGAGATGTGTGTATGGACTGGTTGTTTGCCTGGTAGCTGCCATCCAGGACCCAAGGTGATTCCATGGTGTCACGGGTGCATCGACGTGTGGCACAAGCACATGCTGCCAGCCAGACTTTACTTGGGCTCTCCTCATCCATCTGCAATATCTTTGTGGCCCACGCTTTGGGAATTTCTGTTTTAGAGAAGGCAGCCTCCACCAGCTTGTATAATTTTCATGAGGCAACAAGAAGACAAACCAGATCTAGAGTTTAAGAAAGTAACTTGTAATTTGAGTAATTTCTGAAGCACATGCTTGAGTATGTTGTTCAAATACGAATTCTCACTTTTACTTGCCTTTTTTTAATGGTAGTAATTGTACTTGTGTGTTGATTTTCTGTGCTCTATCCACCGAAAGTTATTTGCTTTTTTAATTTAATGAATGTTACTTCTATTTGTCTCACACAGGAAACGCCTACAGCATCCAGAACCTTGCTGCTATGCCTGCAGTGCTGTACTTCAACAGGATGCTTGCGGAAAGTCCATAATGAAGTTATCAGGTGGATTTGACCTAATTACTTTTAAAAGGAAAGTTTGCAAAAGTTTCAATAGTTGAACAGTTCAGTTTAATAAATTAACAATAAAGATGTAAATAATACAAGCTTGTAAATTTCACGTTTCATCGAAAGCTGTTCGTCCAGTGAGGAATTAGATCATCATAATACGGTGAGCAATGCATTCTATGCTTTTCAATTCGTGAATAGTATGGTGAAATTTGCACTGTTTTTGGCAGCTTGTTTCAGTTATACATAGGCCAGTGCTCAGTTGCAGACAACACTTGTGGTGCACAAGCTGGTTAAGCTTCACTTTAGCATCAGTTAAATGTGTTCAGGTGTCAATGTGACATGTTTCAACTGAAGGCAAATGTGTTATATGTTTATAGCATGCAAAACAATATGCTGGTAATTTTGTTGGTATTATAAACAAGTATCAGATGGAGTTGGTAGCCCCCAGACATAGGCTTTGAATGTGAAAGAAACTGACAGAACATTTAATTTAAATTTGTCAATTGATCTGGTGCCTCAAGGGTCACCTTTAATTTCATTTTCTTCAGTCATGAATACAAACAGTATGGTGGATCTATTTGGAATAGGCAGTTCCCAAAAACTGAGTGACTACAAAAAGTCACCAAGAGACCATTGGCAATCCTAAAGGTTTTTATTTTACTTAACTAAAGGAGGACTTAATCAGGAAGCAGTGACTGGTTATGCAGATTCCTCCAGTGGCAGCCACAGAAGGCTGTGTTGTGTAGAGACATTCGTTACAGCTATAATGCCTTTAAAGTTGTTATGGATGTCTTGGTGACTTCTTGCACAGTCACTCCGTTTTTGAGAACTGCCTATTTCAGCCAGATTTACCATACAGTATGTACAGTAGTGTTCAGAATAATAGTAGTGCTATGTGACTAAAGATTAATCCAGATTTTGAATATATTTCTTATTGTTACATGGAAAACAAGGTACCAGTAGATTCTCACAAATCCAACAAGACCAAGCATTCATGATATGCACATTCTTAAGGCTATGAAATTGGGCTATTAGTAAAAAAAAGTAGAAAAGGGGGTGTTCACAATAATAGTAGTGTGGCATTCAGTCAGTGCGGTCGTCAGTTTTGTGGAACAAATAAGTGTGAATCAGGTGTCCCCTATTTAAGGATGAAGCCAGCACCTGTTGCCTGAGGAAAATGGGACGTTCAAGACATTGTTCAGAAGAACAGCGCAGTTTGATTAAAAAGTTGGAGAGGGGAAAACTTATACGCAGGTGCAAAAAATTATAGGCTGTTCATCTACAATGATCTCCAATGCTTTAAAAGACAAAAAAAACAGAGACATGTGGAAGAAAACGGAAAGCAACTATCAAAATGGATAGAAGAATAACCAGAATGGCAAAGGCTCACCCATTGATCAGCTCCAGGATGATCAAAGACAGTCTGGAGTTACCTGTAAGTGCTGTGACAGTTAGAAGACACCTGTGTGAAGCTAATTTATTTGCAAGAATCTCCCGTAGAGTCCCTCTGTTAATTAAAACACGTGCAGAAGAGGTTACAATTTGCCAAAGAACAGATCAACTGGCCTAAAGAGAAATGGAGGAATATTTTTTGGACTGATGAGAGTAAAATTGTTCTTTTTGGGTCCAAGGGCCGCAGACAGTTTGTGAGATGACCCCCAAACTCTGAATTCAAGCCACAGTTCACAGTGAAGACAGTGAAGCATGGTGGTGCAAGCGTCATGATGTGGGCATGTTTCTTCTACTATGGTGTTGGGCCTATATATCACATACCAGGTATCATGGATCAGTTTGGATATGTCAAAATACTTGAAGGTCATGTTGCCTTATGCTGATTAGGATATGCCCTTGAAATGGGCGTTTCAACAAGACAATGACCCAAAGCACATTAGTAAACGAGCAAAATCTTGGTTCCAAACCAACAAAATGAATGTTTTGGAGTGGCCTGCCCAATCCATGGACCTAAATCCAATTGAGAACTTGTGGGGTGACATCAAAAAAGCTGTTTCTGAAGCAAAACCAAGAAATGTGAATGAATTGTGGAATGTTGTTAAAGAATCTTGGAGTGGAATAACAGCTGAAAGGTGCCACAAGTTGGTTGACTCCATGTCTCACAGATGTGAAGAAATCATGAAAAACTGTGGTTATACAACTAAATACTAGTTTAGTGATTCACAGGATTGCTAAAAAAGCAGTTTGAACATAATAGTTTTGAGTTTGTAGCGTAAACAGCAGATGCTACTATTATTGTGAACACCCCCTTTTCTACTTTTTTTTTTTTTACCAATAGCCCAATTTCATAGCCTTAAGAGTGTGCATATCATGAATACTTGGTCTTGTTGGATTTGTGAGAATCTACTGGTACCTTGTTTCCCATGTAACAATAAGAAATATACTCAAAACCTGGATTAATCTTTTTAGTCACACAGCACTACTATTATTCTGAACACTACTGTATTTCTCAGTGATTGACATGAAACAAGTCCAAGACATAGGGACTTTGACATGTTCATGTATCTATCCACTGACCTGTCCAAAGCAAACTGGTTGTAAGTGATACTTCGTATATACTGTATTCATCATATTTAGTTTGTCCAGTTACTTATGGCCTCTGAAAATTGAGGGACTGCATAGAAAAATGTATGTAATAAGATGAAATCCTGCGCTAAAAATCCATCTTGATTGTTTCATTTTAATCTTGTTAAGGCACTGTACAGAGGCTAAAGTCACTGTCTAGCTAATTATGTACCTGACGACTAGCATCCAATGTTTAGTGTTGGTAGTATGTCAGACAGTGTTTCTGTCCAGAATTTAAATTTCAGCAACAGCTCTTTTTTTGTACATCTTAGTGTTTGTTTAAGGACACTTTGTTCATAATCTCAAAATGCCATTATATGTCTTGATAAGTTAACATATTAAAATGTTGTTCACGTTTGATGCAGTTTTTCCACAAAAGATGTTAGAGGTTGATATTAAAGCCTGATGGTGTTTAAGCCAGTATGTCAGTCAGTTTGGTGACACACCAATTACTTTCATTGCTAAAACTGTATGTATGTGTGTATATTATGATGTCATGAATCATCTGACTTGGGCTGTGACAAGGGGACGATGCAGTGCACACGGTGAAAATTAGACACCATCCTCTTCATATTCTCTTTCATTAACATCATTTATTCAGAACAAACATCCTGTTCTCATAACTCTTGCACCACAGTTCACTTTAGCTCCATCAGTCATTTCAATTCAAACAAATCTTCACAGATCTCTAACATCTTCACATGCCACTCAAACAGTTCACTCATGGTACAGGGGATTTTTCTTACGCAGTCCAAATTTTGGACTCCTTACCACAAACCACTCCCATGCTTTCCAGGCCATACCTCCTCTTGCAGTGGTTGATGGCCACACCACCTCTGTTTGGCTGCTATCTGGCCAGCCTCTCCGTCCACCAGTCACAGTTCAGCCACTCTCTTTCCCTCTCTCGTCTCCTGTGGGCACCATTTTAAAGTCTGCACAGCTCTCAAGCCCTGCTGCAGTCAGGAACTGTCAGGATCTGTGGTGAAGTGGCATGGCAGGCAGGTGGACACCAATGCAGACTCATTACTCAGATGGAGGATTAGTAAAGGTTTAATCAGAAACAGGCTTGGTCGGGGCTGAGTGAGAAGAGTGGAGTGACAGGTGGGCGTGTCAGACAAAAGCAGCAAAAAGAGGAATGTGACAGTGACAGAACAAATGTTAAACAATTACGAAATAATGATACCTAGAATCCAAATGTGAGAAACAGAATAAACAAATGAAAAGGAAGAAACAGAACAGAAAATTAAAGGCTGGATCTAAACTAGATGAGAACTCAACGTGTGGCAGGAGTGTACAGAAAAACCTGAAGGACTAATGTGCTCAACACAGAGTGACTGAATAACCAGAAAGTAAAGGATGAAGACTAAACTAGAACAGAACTCAATAAGTGGCTGAAGTGTAACAGATAATCCTCAAAACCTAATGTGATAACACATAATGACTAAATAAGAAACAGAGACTAGAACCAAACAATGTGGGTGAAGTGTAACAAATCATAAAACCAAGATTAAAGTGTAAGAAACGGAAAATAAACACTCAGAGCTAAACAGAAGAACCAAGACAGGGAAATGGACGGAGACTGGGGAACAAAAGCAGGTTCTGGGCCGGTCCAGGACCAAACCATGACAGGAACCTTAATCAGTTGCATGTGTCTTCAGTGGAATGATGCATCGAAGTCTGTAGTCTGCACAGTTTCCCCTCTCCAATCAACTTTTTAATCAAAGTATGCTGTTCTTCTGAACAACTTCTGGAACGGCCCATTTTATTCAGCATTTCAGAGAGAAATGCACGACAACCAGCATGTACAACATTTGCTGCCTCGTCCTTAAATAAGGGTCACAGAAAGAAAAATGCAGACGCTGCTATTTTTTTGAACAGCCTAAAATTCCTTTTTCTTCTTCGTGTAGTCATAAATTTGATGAATTTGTCTTCATGTTGGGCAGCACGGTGGATTAATGGTTAGTATTATTGCCGATTCCCACCTCTGACCTTTCTGTGTGGAGTTTGCATGTTCTCCTTGTTTGTGTGGGTTCCCTTTGGGTTCTCACAAGCTTCCTCCCACATCCAATGACATACAGTTTAGGTGGAATGGAAACTTTAAATTGTCCGTAAGTGTGTGTGTGAGTTTGAATGTGTTTGTTTGTCGATATGTGGCCGTACAACAGACTGGCATCCTGTCCAGTGTGTACCCCGCCTCGTGCCCTATGACTAGTGGGATAGGCTCCAGCCCCCCGTGACCCTTAACTGGAGTAAGTGGGTATAGAAAATAAATGGATGGATGTCTTCATGTTGTGATTTGCAATAAAATGTGCAGTTTTAATGTATTTGCATGGAAATAAAAGCTGTTTTAGGGATTTGGAGCATTACGCACTTTTTTTTAACACATTGCTATTATTTTGACCACAACTGTATATATGTAATGGAAAGACAAATCGCATCATGTGAGCTCTGAGTCTAACAGCTGATAAATGATTCAGCTTATCTCCGTGTCAAGGTAGAAGTATTCTATTAGTGATTAAGTGCTTCTCACTGCAAATGTGCCAACATGGCAATATTTATTATGCAAGGAAGCCTTAAGATTGGATAATATGCTAGAATGTTGCCCGTGGGGATCCATGGGCTCTCAATTGGGTGGTGTTTATAAAATACGTAGCTGACATTTTTCAAGGTTGGTAATCAATTGTGCAAAGTTTATTGAGTTGGAATGGCGTGTGATTCCAGAATGTTTTTAGAATCTTCGACCCCAACAGTTTTTTTGAAGAACTCAACCCTTTAATTTCCTTTTAATTATGTAATTTTTAATGTTACTTTACTTTTAGTCTTTATAAATTGGTTTGATTCTTGTTATCATATACACACTATTATTACTATCAGTATTATTATTATTATTACAATTATTTTATGTTTAATTTTCAATTTCAATTTATTTTCCTTTATATAGCGCCAAATCACAACAGAGTTGCCTCAAGGCTCTTCACACAGGTAAGGTCTAACCTTACCAACCCCCAGAGCAACACTGGTAAGGAAAAACTCCCTCTGAGGAAGAAACCTCAAGCAGACCAGACTCAAAGGGGTGACCCTCTGCTTGGGCCATGCTACAAACATAAATTACAGAAACAATTCACCGACAAATATACAAGAATTTCTGTTGGTGCACAGGACAGAAGGGTCGCCAACACAAATACAACTCCCATCTCTGGATGGAGCTGCACCTTAAACAGAGAAAAAACAGAATCAGGCATCAGAAAGACAAAAAATACTGTATAATTTGCCAGCATTAATCAACAAGAAAAAACAGAAGAAATACTAAGGTGATTGCCGGCCACTAGCCCTAAGCTTCACTAAAAGACCCAGAATTTAGGTAAGGTTGAGGCCGCGGCCCGCTCCAATTACTAATAACATGAATTAAAAGAGTAAAAAGCGTAAAACAAGACTGTACCAGTATGCTAGCCATATGAAAGGGAAAAGAAGTGCGTCTTAAGTCTGGACTTGAAAGTCTCCACAGAATCTGATTGTTTTATTGACACAGGGAGATCATTCCGCAGAACAGGGGCACGATAAGAGAAAGCTCTGTGACCCACAGACTTCTTATTCACCCTAGGGACACAAAGTAGTCCTGCACCCTGAGAACGTAAAGCCCGGGCCGGTATGTAAGGTTTAATTATGTCATCTAGGTAGGAAGGTGCCAGTCCATGAATAATTTTATAAGTTAGTAGCAGAACCTTAAAATCTGATCTCACTGGGACAGGAAGCCAGTGAAGAAGCGCCAAAATGGGTGTAATGTGGTCGAACTTTCTGCTTCATGTCAAAAGTCTGGCTGCAGCATTTTGAACCAGTTGGAGAGCCCTAATGCTAGACTGCGGTAAACCAGAAAGTAGAACATTACAGTAGTCCAATGTAGAAGAGATGAACGCATGGATCAGGGTCTCAGCATCAGCCATAGACAGGATTGGACGAATCTTTGCTATATTTCGCAGATGAAAGAAAGCAGTCCTAGTAATATTTCTAATATGGAGGCCAAAGGACAACGAAGGATCAAAAATTACCCCAAGGTTCCTCACTTTGTCAGTGTGATGTATGACACATGAGCCTAGGCTGAGTGTTAACTGGTCAAATTGATGCCGATGTCTCACTAGACCAAGAACCATCATTTCAGTCTTTTCAGAGTTTAAAAGTAGGACGTTTCTAGACATCCAGCTTCTCACTGCTGCAAGGCAATCTTCTAAGGATTTTATGTGAACGAGATTGCCAGCAGTTATCGGCATATATAACTGAGTATCATCTGCATAGCAGTGAAAGGTAACCCCAAAATGCCGCAATATGTGCCCAAGGGGTGCTATATAAAGGGAGAAAAGCATGGGGCCTAATAAGACAAACCCCTGTGAAACCCCAAATTTCATGTCACTAAGGTTAGAGGTAGTGTTACTGTACAAAACACAGTGAGAATGACTGGTCAAGTATGACGTCAGCCATGCAAGGGCACTCCCAGTAATCCCAAAATGATTTTCCAGCCTATCAAGTAGAATATGATGATCCACTGTATCAAATGCAGCACTGAGATCTATCAGCAACAGAACCGTAGTGGTGTCCGAATCCAGTGCAAGCAGAAGATCATTCACCACTTTAGTGAGAGCTGTCTCTGTGGAATGATATTTTCTAAAAGCAGACTGCAGTGGGTCAAAGAGATTATTCTCAGTATGATAGTCTACGAGCTGCCGTGACACCATTTTTTCCAGAATTTTAGAGCAAAATGGTAGATTTGATATTGGCCGATGGTTTTTCAATTCACTAGGGTCAAGATTAGGTTTCTTGAGGAATGGTTTAATCACTGCAGATTTGAAACATTTAGGAACAGATCCAGAAGTTAAAGAAAGATTAATAATTTCCAGCACAATTGGCCCAAGAGTGCTGGAACTTCTATTTGAAAATGTGTGGTACTTCTATTGTGTCATTTGATTTTTAAATGGACCGCAATGGGAAATAAATGTTTTCAGTTTCTTATGTCATCCATGTACTATTAACGTATTTACAATTATATTATGTGCTTACATTGAACTTACTAATTAAAATCATGCACTCGTGCTTTTAATATATAGATGATTTACTGCCCCCTGCTGGATTGGCAGGGGGCAGTAAATATCAGTGTCCATTGTTCGGTGTTGGCTAATATGTGTAGCTTCTCTAAAAATATTAGTCCTATCAATGTTTGGTTTTGGCACCGTTCATCCTTGACCCAAAATACATACCAAACGGCAAATGTCAGCTCTCCCCAGTATGTGAATGATTGAAATTGCACAGCTGTTTGTCTTTTCTGCATTCTACTGTACGCAGGTGATTTTAATTTGCCAAACAGATGGTGGTTGAAGACATTATAAGCACTACAGATTTCACTCATGGTGCCAACATGACGCTTAACTCACTCATGGTAACAGTAACATAACAATTAAACTGACCAAAACAATTGAACTACAAAAACAATAAATCAACACTAACGCTGTTAAACTAAGATAAGAAAAGCCTTTATTCATCCCTCAATGGGGAAATTTCAGTGTCACATCGCAGCATAGAACAGTAGGAATAGAAGGGCATGCAATAAAACAACAAGCATCTCTTAAAAACAAGAACTAAAAAAAAGCACTGAGTGCCGGGTAAAGCTGAGGCTACCATTGTTCAGTTCAATGCTGCACTGCCGGGATGATATACACTGTCGGGGTGTGAGAGTGATCAGGTAAAATTACTTCAGCGTGAAATATACGATAAGTTACTCTGATATTTACAATATGGGCAGGTTAATATATATATATACATATATATGTATATATATATATGTAAAGTGACTTGAGTGCACCATAAGTTAAATTATTGAACTAATAAAGACAGCAGGTAGTGACATGATTATTGTCCTGGTTGCTATGGTTACCACAGTACTAGCATTGATCATTGTACAGTCTGACAGCAGCCGGGAGAAACGATCTGCAGAATCTCTCCCTCACACAGCGAGGGTGGATGAGTCTGTCACTGAAACTGCTCTCATGAACCACTAACATTTAAAACCCCAAACTCCCATGGTGCATTGCAGCACAACGCCCCTTGTTTATTGGTTAGCTAATATTGTTAATTTCTCCAAAAATATTTTTTTCTTTTTTTTTTTCAAAAATATTTATTTACAACAATGTATAATACACAACAAGTGAGGCAGTAATAAACATCTGCCAGGGAATATGCTCTCAGTGAAACAATGTCTAATGAACTGATTAGTGCATTTCTTATCAGTGAGAGAGATCCCCTGGATCAATATGGAGCCCAATTATCGATTAATAGGTTGGTATACCATTTTATTTTTGGTTTGAAAAATAAATTCTTTAGGTAGAGCTTTTACAGGTCTTGTAAATTCATGAATAGGACTGAAATTATATTTCGAACAGAGCTGTTCATAATTTAGCAGCTCACCATTTGTATTCATCAAGTGTACAACAGGCCGTATATTTCTATTCATCCATCTATATACATAAATGGCTACTTTTGTCTTTCTGTCTGTCCGGAATAGGCTCTAAAACTACAAAAGGTGAACTCCCCAAAGTTACATATTCTGAACCACCATGACATGGGCTACAATCTGGTACTATTTTCAAACAAAAAAAAATAATATTAAGACAATATTAACAATAATCTGATACATTACAGTTGAGCCATATGTACCTCAGTGGCAGTTGTACTCCAGCACAAATCTCTCAGCTTTAATAGCTGGCTGCTGGCCCTATGCATATATGCAGGAGCCTGTCTACTGCTATAAACAGAGCCCAGACTACTGGGCTATCTGCTGCTGGCTACCACACATAGCGTGGGTGTGCATGCCAGCTTGGTTGTATAACCAAGCAGATTCAAATATCCCCCTTGATATGAATGCATCCTTTCTCTGCACATGCTGCACGTGGATGCTACAAACCTGTTTGACTCTCCTTGAAAAGATTTGAACAACTCTACAAACTTTAGTGTTTTCAGACCTGTTTATAGCAAAAACAAATGTGAGTATTCTGTCATTTACTGACTAATCATATAGTGAACATTTTGATTGTAAGAATATAAATACACAATTCAATACAAAGTAACTTTCTTCCATGTGCTTTGTTATCCCCATACTCCCCTCTACCAATATTACACCCATGATATTTGACACCATGTGTGAATGAGTAGATATGCCATCCTACTTAAAAATAGTCCTTAAATCTGGTTTAATCATTATGGCAATATGCACCCTCAAATTGAGATTTTTCTGTACCTAATGGCCAATACTGCGTTATGTTTATCAACTTCAAAATAAATAGAGGGTAAACTCTTCATGCTGTTCACCAGGAACAAGGATTTAGACCTGCAGATAAGGTGCCAGCTCAGAGATGTAGACGGGTTCTCCCCATGCCAGGCATTGGTGGCTGAGAAGGGGGGGGGGGTGTCAGTGCACATGAATTTTGATAAAACTTATACACAATCACTATGATATAATACTTATCAGAATACAGCCTATTCCTTCTTGGAATGAAGTTTTCACTCTTAGCAGAGAGCTTTCAACCACAGGCCGTAAATTAAACTTTAAAGGTTTACTGGAAGGCTGTAAATTAAACTTAAAATTAAAAGTTTACTGGATAAAATATCAAGCTTTGTCTTTTGCAATTTGTACATGTATTTCTAATCATTTGCACATTTTCTAAAAATAAAGGTGTAGAGTGTACATGATGTGTATCACTTGCCTAGCATTGATCATAATGTATCAGAACTACATCACTTTTTCAAATTATCTGCAGAGTGCCATTATGATACAGAAAACATGCGTTTGCTTAACTGCTGATGGGGCAGCACCCTTTCAATCAGCCAGTAATTGGGCATAGAGCCTGTGTTCTCCAATGGGGCATTGTATATAGGCTGCTCATTATGATGTAAATATCATAAATTAGATTTTGTTATTTATCAACTCTTCACAACCTGCTGTCCTATTATAATAGTGCACTAGCTTTGGGGTTGATCTAATAGTTTTGGTATGTTGATGTTTCATGGCTCAAACTGTTTTTAGTGGTCAAACCTCTTTTTTTACAATTGAAAAGATTGTTTGTTCTCTAAATATACCAATGAATGCATAACTTTAAGAAATATGCAAGGCAACGTTTACACCATTTAAAGATGGAATGCCTCAAAGTGTGCAAAAAGAAACCACTACTTTTGCTGATAATGTGGCTGGCCTGAATATGGCAGAACCTGTGATCTTCCACAGTTAGTCAGATGCTCCAGAGTTGGTAACCCCAATCAGCTGTATATCCAATTTCCTGACAGAAGGACAAGGAACATTGTCTACCAAGAGGCTCTTCAGAACTACTGGTCAGTAAAAGCTACATTTAAATATATATTCAACATCTCAAATCCAAAATTGCTTAATTTGCTTAAAAGCCATTTTATTTTTGTAGCATTCTTATAAAGTAGATTTGCAATGTATCAACAATTATAAAGATCATAACATCAATTCTGATTAATGATTAAGAGCATACTTGATCTGCAATATAAAGTCTGAAGAACTTCATTGTTGTTTCTTGCATGCAGCAAAATTCACGAATAGGCAAAACCTTTGCCTATTCGGACTACATATATACTTATAAGATATCTACAATTATGACAAAATATAAACTTTGGAATATTTTGTAGATTATATCTTAAACAGTTAACCTGGGCAACGCTGGGTACCCCAGCTAGTTCTTCATAAAACAGTGACTTATTTCTATGAAGTATATAACGATTGTTCCATATAATAGTACAGTGTGATGAGTAATTATGCACAAACAACAATTTCCAATATAATAACGCTTGTGGAACTCCAATAATTTGATGGGCAATTTGTTAATATTATAGTCCGATAAAAGTAATATTTTTAATCCACCCACCTTGTTAAATATGAAGTTTGGGATACAATACCAGAACAAATCGGATTTGCTCAGCCAAGATTTTAACCAATTAATTTTTAGAGTACCATTAAGGCAATCAAAATCTTATTACTTTCAAGCCCCTGTCTTTTATGTCTTTGACCATTTGATTTATTTTATTTTTTTTTTTTTTACATAGTGTGGCTTATTTCTCCAAATGAAGTTCAGATTTAAGGAATTCATTGTTTTTATTAAGCTGTTTGAGACAGCAATGCTACAGGCAGTGGTGGGCACAGATAACCAAAAAATTAACTTCGATAACAGATAATCAGATAACTGAAAAGTTATCTTTGATAAAGATAAACCGATAAACCACCCAAAAATGTATCGGAAGTTACAGATAATTTCAGTATTGGCTCCTTTACATTTGCAATTACTAAGAAGCTGAAATTGACTTTTAACACGATCGCTTTTGAAAGCATCAAAAGCAAAAAAAAAAGACCCAAAGAATGAGCCAGTATTTCCATATTTGATCATGCTGCCCCCTGTAGGAAGCTGCACAGAAGAATCCTGAGAGCACCCACAAAATGAGTTCTCTACTAATCATAATGCTCCAGTCAGGCGGAGGTCTTGAAAAATAAAGTCATACTAACTTATGGTTTTGTGAAAATACTGATAGAATAACTCAATGTCAGTTCTGTCAGTTGTACAAAGTTAAAATATAACATATATCTTTTAATGTTGAATAATGCACTAATTCTGAGGTTTTGTAACAAACAGACTGCATAACATTCTGGGTAAAAGTGCCTCTGCTAAACACGGATTGGTTCAGTCATTCATTATGTAAACACGTTAATGTGATGTATGTCGTGTGTTGGTTTAAAGATAAATGTGCTTTTGTAAAATATTCCATTTTTATTTGTAAAAACAGGCATTTTTACAGAGGCCTGGAAGTGTTCTCTCCACATGCAAAATGTTTTGCATGTCGAGAGAATGTTTGATGATGTGCGCACGTTTTATGATGTTGTAAAACATGCACTCAATATTAGTAAGTAAGTAAGTAAATTTATTTATATAGTGCCTTTCACAGCCATAAGTCACAAAGCACTTCACAGGTTAAAATGCAATAATAAAAACATAGATGAAACAAAGGACAAGGTTAACAATTGGTCAGTTCTGAAAAGCCTTATCTTGACACATAAATGTTGGCTTTACACTGTTCACCAGTTCTGCTTTGCCTACAGAGGATAGAGTAGTTTTTTCTGAAAACAGTTCTCTTCTGTTTGCAGAGGGTAGAACAATATACTTATTAGGAAACTTTTAACAGGTAGGTCTCAACTGCTTTTAAGTTTTAAAAATGTTTTTCACTGTTCAGCTTTGTTTGCTACATTATCGGTCTAAAAGTTATCGGTCGGCAATTCATCGGAAGATAATTAGGCCGATGATGGTTTTTAAAGTTATCTAAAAAGATAATCTGATAATGAAAACATTATCTTCGATAATTATCTGTTATCAGATTATCGGAAGTGTGCCCACCACTGGCTACAGGTTGGATAAATAAGCATTGAGAGACTTTCCATTTTTGTCAAGTAAATCCTGCCTAGTATAGAAAGATCTTGTTGAAGCCATAAATTTAATTTAGATGTACATACATCAAGCTTATCTTTAATATTCTTACTGAGGTTAGAGTTTGAGTCCTTTGATATGAATGTACCCAAGTATTTCATTTCTGATTTGACAGGAATATTACATATCTCTTTTAATGGTGTCATGAATTGCTAAAAGCTCACATTTCTTTAAATTTAAGTTGAGCCCTGAGGCATCAGAGAAGAGTTTTATTTTTTTGAGAGCAATTGGAATTTGTTTGGCATCTTTTAGGAGGTGCGTTGTATCAGCAGTTAATTGAATTATGATTATTTCTGTACCAAAGAGATTCATCTTTTTTAGATCAGCACTATTTTTAAGTATGTACCCAACATTTTGCTCACCAAACTGAATAGACACGGTGAAATTGGACATCCCTGGGGGATACCAACAGAGGCATCAAATCTGGGGGTGGTTCCTTTAGGTAGTAAAACACAGCTACTAATATTCTGATACCACCCTCTAATCAAATTGATAAATTTTGCACCAAAACCAAAATGTTCCAAAATCATTTACTAAATCCCTGTATTCGATAATATCCATTACCAGTCTAATATTGTCATGGATTGACCTTCCCTGTAGAAAACCAGATCTGCAACAATATTTGAAATTCTGGACTGAAGGCGATTTTTGAAAATATATATCAGTAGTTTATAATCTGTGTTTCTTAGAGTGATTGGTCTTCTGTGTTCAATAACTCTATGGTCTTTGTCTGCGTTTGGGATAGAAATAATTACCCCTTGGCGCATTGTAGGAGGAAGGCAATAAGATTTAAAGATATCTGTAAAAACATCAAAAAGTAATTCCTTTATGTCTTCCCAAAAATAACGGTAAAAATTACCAGTAAGGCTGTCTGGGCCAGGAGCCTTGTTCAAAGATAAGTGCTTTGAAGCTTTATCCAGCTCTTCTCTTGTTATATTGTCCTCACAATTTTCCTAAAATTTATCATCAATTTTAGGAATGTGTGTTTTTATACTGTTCAGAAAAGCATAGGATTTTTCTCCTGAGAATTTGGAGGAATATAGGTTGGTGTAAAATTTGAGCAATTCATATGAGATTGATTTTTCATCTGTAATTTCAGCATTATTTATTAGAATGCAATCTATAGTGTTTCGTTGCTGTCTTCTTTTTTCCAAGTTACAAAAGTATGCAGTATTTCTTTCGCCTTCCTCTATCCATTTAGCCCTTGATCTAGCAAAGGCTCCTCTTACTTTTTGGATGTACATGTCATCTAATTTTGGCTGAAGACTGTATTATTTCCTTATCTTCATCAGTTGGGTTAGGCTTGTTACAGTAAAAATTTAATTGTTGCACAAGATCAAGTTCCTTCATTTGAAGTTCTTTAGTTATTTTTTAGTTATTTTTTTTTTTTTATTATTGTCTAACTTTATATTTGAAAAATTCCCATCTTCTGGCTGGTGTATCTAGTCCTTCTAAATTCAAAATGTCTGAAAAATTGTTCTTATATTTTTAAAATTAAATTTCCAATATTTGCTTGTTCCCTGTTTTTGGTTTTGAGGTTTTAGTTGTAAAAGAATTAGGCTATGATCAGTCAGTGGGGCAACAGAAATATCAGAGCTGATTTCATAATTTAATAAGTCATGCGCAACAAGCCAGTGGTCAATTCTAGATTTATAAATAGAATTGAACCATGTAAATCTAATTGCCTCTGGGTTAAGATGCTGCCATGCATCCACCAGATTTTGTTCACTGCAGAAGATATTAAAAAGTGTATTTGGGTGACTCAGTGTGTATCTGGAAGGCCATTTATCCAGGAATTCATCCTGCACCAAGTTAATGTCACCACCAATTATAACATTGTTGGTAGAATACATTAGTTTGAGACTGTCTAGCTGCAGGGCTATTTCTTCTAGCAGTGATCAGTTTTGACTTATAGTATTATATCCATATATATTAATCAAAATGATCTTAAAATTATCTATGTCAAGAATAAGGGTTAACCAGTGACCATGTTCATCTTTGTGTTGAGAAACAACTTTTCCCTGAAAGTTTTTAAGGAAAATAGCTACTCCTGCTGACCGAATGAGTTTCTTGTAACAAAATTAAATTAGCATTGTTCCCTTTACAAAATAGACAAATACTCTTTCTTTTTGTAATGTCTCTTAAACCTCTTGTATTGATGGAAATTAAGGATAAACTGTTTTTCAAACAGAACATATAATTATGAACAATATGTAACAAAAAATATATATCTGGGTGTTACCTTACTGTAGAGAAAAGAAAGCAGAGGAAGCAGAACCCTGAGTGCACTATGAACATTTGACTCACATTTAAGGATTTAAGATGCAAAATATAAAGCTAGCTTAAGGAATCACTTTCTGTCCGTTGATGTATGCATGACCACCTCTGTAGACCGCCTTTTGCCCAGCTCTTCATGCTTGCTCCACTTTTGGCCATACTGTGAGATGTGCTTCTCTTTCTTCCTTCGTGAGATCCTCCGCGAACTTTATTCCGAACTCTCTGCAGATGGGATGACCTTTTGTCATGTGTCAGAGCTCCTCCCTGTGGGTTCTCAGTGAGAACTGCATAATGATTTGTCTGGGATGGCCAATTAACGGTGGAACCAAGGCGATGCATGCTGTCTAAAATCAGATCCATCTTCTCATACCAGTGTGGCAAGATCTTTATGATGTGACACCTTTTTTCATGTGTCTTCGTTCTTGTCTTCCTTCAACCCGTTAAGGCGCAGGTTCCACCGTCGTCTGTATGCCTCCCCCTCTTCAGCCTTTTTTCCAATGTGGGAGAGTTTTTCGTTTGGATCGTTGTTAGCAACTTTAAGATGTTTAATCTCCTCTGCCATCTCTTTGTTTTTCCCCTTCAGATTGTTGATTTCACTGCTATTAAAATAAACAGTCTTAACAAGGTTGGCGATGATGAGTGTGTTTTGCTTTAGCTCGCTTTTGATCTCGTAAAACGATGCCTTCACACTTTCTACCGCAGCCAGTATGACGCTTGTGTCGGTACTGATTGCGGGCTCTTCTCCTTTGGACTTTTTAAGAGAAACAGGAACTTTACCTGGCGATGTTAAAGCATATTTAGTTCCCTTTACATTGGTTTCCATAAATTCTTCTTCACAGTAGTCATGAGTTAGCAGGGCTTTGACAACTTTGCCGTTAGCTTTTACATTAGCCATGCTTTTTTCTAATAGTATGCTCACCAGAAGGATGTATTGTTTATTTCACTGCAGTCACAGTTTTCCAAGTGTTATAAGAAGTCAGTTTAGTCTTGAATCAGTTCTTTTCAGGGTCTGCTACTCAGAGCTCTTCACATCACAACCGCCTGCTCCGCCATCTTGCCAGTCTCCTCCAAAAATATTTGTCCTATCAACTTTCTGTTTTCGCAGTGTTCATCCTTGACCCAAAATACATAAGCATACCAAACAGCAAATGTCAGCTCTCCCTGGTTTTTGCGTGATCAAAGCCATACACGCGCGCACACACACAGAGGCCACTTAGCTATTATAAATAGATATTTATATTTAGGATTTATTGTTGGTGAAGTCTTAGTGATGCTGGACGTTAACACAATTATTATTTATTCACGCTAATAATCCATGGCAAAAAAGGAGTTTAGCAGTTATCTTTGTACAGTAGTGTTCAGAATAATAGTAGTGCTATGTGACTAAAAAGATTAATCCAGGTTTTGAGCATATTTCTTATTGTTACATGGGTAACAAGGTAACAGTAGATTCAGTAGATTCTCACAAATCCAACGAGACCAAGCATTCATGATATGCAAACTCTTAAGGCTATAAAATTGGGCTATTGGTAAAAAAAAAAAAAAAAAAAAAGTAGAAAAGGGGGTGTTCACAATAATAGTAGCATCTGCTGTTTACGCTACAAACTCAAAACTATTATGTTCAAACTGCTTTTTTAGCAATCCTGTGAATCACTAAACTAGTATTTAGTTGTATAACCACAGTTTTTCATGATTTCTTCACATCTGCGAGACATGGAGTCAACCAACTTGTGGCACCTTTCAGCTGTTATTCCACTCCAAGATTCTTTAACAACATTCCACAATTCATTCACATTTCTTGGTTTTGCTTCAGAAACAGCTTTTTTGATGTCACCCCACAAGTTCTCAATTGGATTTAGGTCCGGGGATTGGGCAGGCCACTCCAAAACATTAATTTTGTTGGTTTGGAACCAAAATTTTGCTCATTTACTGGTGTGCTTGGGGTCATTGTCTTGTTGAAACACCCATTTCAAGGGCATGTCCTCTTCAGCATAAGGCAACCTGACCTCTTCAAGTATTTTGACTTATCTAAACTGATCCATGATACCTGGTATGCAATATTTAGGCCAACACCATAGTAGGAGAATCATGCCCATATCACGATGCTTGCACCACCATGCTTCACTGTCTTCACTGTAAACTGTGGCTTGAATTCAGAGTTTGGGGGTCGCCTCACAAACTGTCTGCGGCCCTTGGACCCAAAAAGAACAATTTTACTCTCATCAGTCCACAAAATATTCCTCCATTTCTCTTTAGGCCAGTTGATGTGTTCTTTGGCAAATTGTAACCTCTTCTGCACGTCTTTTATTTAACAGAGGGACTTTGCGGGGGATTCTTCCAAATAAATTAGCTTCACACAGGCGTCTTCTAACTGTCACAGCACTAACAGGTAACTCCAGACTGTCTTTGATCATCCTGGAGCTGATCAATGGGTGAGCCTTCACCATTCTGGTTATTCTTCTATCCATTTTGATGGTTTTCCATTTTCTTCCACACATCTCTGGTTTTTTGTCCATTTTAAAGCATTGGAGATCATTGTAGATGAACAGCCTATAATTGTTTGCACCTGAGTATAGGTTTTCCCCTCTCCAATCAACTTTTTAGTCAAACTATGCTGTTCTTCTGAACAATGTCTTGAACGTCCCATTTTCCTCAAGGTTTCAAAGAGAAAAGCATGTTCAACAGGTGCTGGCTTCATCCTTACATAGGGACACCTGAGTCACACCTGTTTGTTCCACAAAATTGACGAACTCACTGACTGAATGCCACTACTATTATTGTGAACACTCCCTTTTCTACTTTTCTTTACTAATAGACCAATTTCATAGCCTTAAAGGAGACCTGCATTGAAAAAAATGCAGTCAGATTTTTTGAACAAAAAATGACTTACATTTACACATGAGATCCTTCTGAATGTAGTAAAGTAAATCTGCAAGCCCAGATCTGTCATTCAACAGAGAAATCTTCATTTGAAAATGACAAATTTACAGCTAACATTTAGCCCTCCGCAAATTGTCCCTCTCATCATGGACCCTGCCGAGACGTCACGGACAAGACCCTCTCCCAGCATGCATTGCGCCAATTGTAATTTGTGGATTTACGTCAGTTTGCATCTGCACCTTTTTCTTGTCTTATACGGAAGGGTCTACTTTTTTAAAAACTTCATATTGTCTTGCAGCACATTTGGTGAGTACACATTTCTTTTATTTGTGCTTGAAAATTATTTTGGGGGACTTTTTCATACGCCCGTTTGACTGAGTGGTGTTGCATTGAAAATCTACTGTCTACTTCACCTCCGGTACCGTCACGGGGTACGGAGGCAGGACCCGCAAAGAATCCAAGTCATTAAAAAGTTATAAACCTCTCTCCGCGGCCACAGAGCTCTGCAGCTCCGATTACCGAGACGTGCGGCGCTGCGGAAAGTCTGTCCTTGCAGCACCAGGTGTTACCGGCCGCTCCGCATCAAAACAGCGAGCGTATTCTCTGGACTTATGCCAAGTTGGCTGCACCTCCATTCAGTAGAGAGGGACATGGTGCTGGCTGCACAACAGACACGGGCGATGTGAGTGGCCCGCTTCTGCGTTTACCGAGCATGACTCGGTAAGCGCAGTGGAGGCAGAAAGCAAGGCGTCGGTAAAGAACGGCGCCCACTGTCGATGTCGTTGCTGATCTGAGCACACAGATCTGTATCTCACATTCATTACAGCTTACTTTTGGATGTTGAAACCAGGACGTGTATAAGTAACATTACTAACAGATAAAATCAATTTCAATGCGGGATCGGACTGAAGGCGGGAGCGCGTCGTCTTGTCCCTGACGTCATGGAAATGATACGGCTGTACAAACTGTTTTCACAGAGGGCTAAATTTTAGCTGCAAATTTGTCATTTTTAAACAAAGATTTCTCCGCTGAATTACAAAATTGGGCTTACAGATTTACTTTACTGCATTCACAAGGGTCTTATAAATACATATCAGCTGTTTCTTTCTGAAATCTGACCACATTTATTTCATTGCAGGTCTACTTTAAGAGTGTGCATATCATGAATGCTTGGTCTTGTTGGATTTGTGAGAATCTACTGAATCTACTGGTACCTTGTTTCCCATGTAACAATAAGAAATATACTCAAAACCTGGATTTATCTTTTTAGTCACATAGTACTACTATTATTCTGAACACTACTGTATGTAAGAAGAGAAATTTATCCTGGCATTGCTGCACAGGGAACTAGCATCCTCTAGTTGGCACCAGTGTGCTGTTCATCAAACATTTACTGACCTACTTTATGAATGCTGAGTTATGTTTCTGTAAGTGGTTACTTCCCCCACTGTACTCCTGAATAGTTGATGATGCACTGCCAAATTCTGTAAACAAGTACTCTTGAGAAAATGTTTTTTTTTTGTTTTTTACACTGTGCATGAGCTCTATTATGATTATTTTATTTGACACGCATGATGTCCATGTGATCCTGGGGGAGTCCATTATTTGTGTGTTTAAAGCTGTTTTTGCATTAAAAATCTCCACTTTGATATAAAAGATAAACTAATCAAAGTCTGTCTTGAAAACCGTGATTAAAAACCAGTGTGTCAAGCTTTTAGCAAAGATTTAAACTACCTGCCAGACTTATAAATGGTTATTTTTGAATGCTTACTTTTAGCTGCAGCAGCCTTGTGACTGCCTCAGGGCAGGGATTTGGCCACCAGAGTGCACACTAAAACAGCCTCACGGCTTCTTCAATATGAACCGTAGCTGTGGCTAAACATGCTGCCTGCAGCTGGGCCGTATGTGCAGAACAGAGAAATGACATCATCTCTGATCCTGTCTGCAGAAAATAGGGCACTCAGTTTATCAGAAGTGGA
The DNA here is from genome assembly GCF_902500255.1 of Thalassophryne amazonica. Lineage (NCBI taxonomy): Eukaryota > Metazoa > Chordata > Actinopteri > Batrachoidiformes > Batrachoididae > Thalassophryne > Thalassophryne amazonica. The sequence goes on along the minus strand of NC_047103.1, from coordinate 46,261,238 downwards.
AGGAATTGTGTTAAAAAAGAACATTTAAAAATGTGTTGGATAATCCTGCTTCCAGAGTGCACACACTGCGAGTGTGACACATTGTGAGTTATCAGTCTGTGTCATACTGTGGTGCAGCAGTTCTGTTGCTCAGTAAAATAGAAGATTTCAGTGTTTGATTCAACAATAAAAATGTCTGTGAGCTGAAGGCATCTGGCTGGTGATGTCACCACATTGTCACCCAAACCTTTATGGAGAGGTTGAAGTGATAAACAGGCCTTGTATACTGACCTTGAGGTTTCCTATAATCTGGTGTAAAGGTATGTAAAACCGTAATGTCTCATTTGATAACCGGATACACATATCCTAGTCTGGAATGTGACGCTGTGATGAAGCCTCACGGGACATGTTCTGGTGCTAAACTTTTTTTTAATATAAAAATAAATCTCTTAACTAGAACATATGGCCAGGATCATAAATTTGGGTTTGTCACAGTCTGGAGTAGAGCAAGTACGCACCATTTCAGCTGACATGAACCTTTCACAAACATATTGGTATTGGTCTTATCTTTGTTTGTAGTTTGAGTAAACAGCTCTTTTTGTTGTAAATGGGGATCATTCTGCTCAGCAAAGAACACTGATGGCATTTGCAATTCTGTCAAGCATGGCTGGAACCCTCATCATTCCTTGGTCACATTAACTCCATCAGCAAAACAAACTCCGCCATGTTTAGCTAAACTAGTGTGAGCATGTGCTGTGGTTGGGGAGTGCAATAGCACATTTCATATCGCACCAAAATTGCTCACTAAAAAGAACTATAAATGAAACACAATGGCAAATGGTACGATCGATCCATGTCACGTGACATACAAGTCACCAATCAAATGACAAGGATCCACTCATCCATTATATAATAGCTTTTATTTCCATGCATACAAATGCATTGGGAACACTGCACATTCTATTCCAAATCAAAATATGAAGAAAATTGATCAAATGTATTACTTCACAGAAAGTGGAGAAAAAGGAATATTAGGCTGTTCAAAAAAATAGCAGTGTCTGCATTTTTCTTTACAAACTCAGACGTTTACTGTATAAACTGAAAAATGCTTGAAGATTTATCTTTCCTGTGAATCACTGAACTAATATTTAGTTGTATAACTACTGTTACTGAGAACTGCTTCACATCTGTTGTAAATTTATGCACCTGCCTAATTTTGTTTACATAATTATTTCACACTGTAAATTCTGTAAATGCTAGAACTACGTTCACTTCTCAAATATCAGTGTGTTTGTCTGCTATATGATATATTTAACTGAAATTTCTGATCCAGACAACCAATATTTTATAAAGAAAAATCATGGAAATCATCAGGGGTGCCCAATCTTTTGCATACAATTGTGTATGTGTGTGTGTGTGTGTGTGTATATATATATATATGTATATATGTATATGTATATATGTATATATATATATATATGTATATGTATATATATATGTGTGTGTGTGTGTGTGTGTGTGTGTGTTTTTCCTGTGGCGGAGCGTCGCGGCGGCTGCGAGCCGACGCTGCAACCCGTCCGCACGTCTTTCATTAAAAAAATCTCCTTTAACAGTGGAATATCCGGATAAAATGCTGACACCAACTTCTTCTGAAACTTCTCTGTTCTCTCACGACATCCTGGATCAATGAAATGTGGAGGTTTTCAGCTTGAAACAGGCTGACGACGGCGCCTGGGAACGCTGCACGACGTCCCGCTGCGTGGGAAGTCCTTAAAGCGACAGTATCACCTCAAAATCTCTCATCAGCCGTTAAAATTTTCACCGAAAACCATCTTAATTTTTCGAACCGTGTCCACTTCGATGTGCCTCAAAGGTTTAGAAAAAATTTTGATCAAACAAAGCGCCAGTCTCTCAGCAACTTCTCAGACAAAGGAATTCCGACGAGGGGCTGGACGACTCCTCCCACAAGGAGTGCTCACAGGCGAATGACGTCACCGACAGGCGTGGAAAAACTCACGCATGCGCACGAGGGTTCAAGCATGTGATGTAAAAACATATGAATGAAATCCATATAGTTTTTGAAAAAAATTAAAAGGACCTATACTTTATTGACAGACCTCGTACGAGGCCTGTTAGAAAAGTATCCGACCTTATTATTTTTTTCAAAAACCATATGGATTTGAATCACGTGTGATTGTGTCAGCCAAGCTTGAACCCTCGTGCGCATGCGTGAGTTTTTTCATGCCCGTCGGTTGCTTCATTCGCCTGTGAGCAGGCTTTGAGTGAGGTGTGGTCCACCCCTCTCGTCTATTTTTTATTGCGAATAAATGTCTGAACAATTTGGATCTTTGCTGCATCAATTTTTTTCCAGAAACTGTAAGAGACCTCCAGGTGGACACCATTCGAAAAATTAATATGGCTTTCAGGGACGATTTTATGGGGATTAACCAGATTAAGGGGTGTTACTGCCCCTTTAAGGACGGCCCACAACTGCTGAGAGCACAGCACGCTCCCAGCACCGATGGACAGGCTGACACCCCGCACAAACAACCAAATCATTTCCAACGTGAAAGCTTTGTTGATCCAGGACCTCGTCTGACTTTCACAAAAAGGCAGAAGATGTGGACGTCAGCACTTTTTCCGGCACATTCCACCGTTACAGGAGTTTTTTTTTCATGGAAAAAGAAGCCGAGGGACGCGCCACGGAGCCGTTCATTACGTGGGACAAAACCACCTCGGTGTTGGTTTCACAGGACGGCTTAAAGGTGGATTTCAGACGGATTCCAGTTGCTTTCCAGTCGTGTGAATATCCGATTGTGATTGTGCATGAGCTGAACATGCCAGAACATGTCCCGTGAGGCTTCATCATGGCGTTTCTTTTCGCCATGCAGCTCCGCCTTTGTTCCTCTTTCCATGACAAAAACTCCTGTAACAGTGAAATGTGCTGTTCATTTCTAAACTGGACGCTGTCTTGATCTGGTATGTCCTGCACAGGAATTGTGAAAAGACGTGGACATCAGCACTTTTTCCGGCACATTAAGACAGACGCGCGGAGGAGTTCGGCGCGTCGTGGTGCAGCCACTCGGCGCAAAGAAACACCGTGATGAAGCCTCACGGGACATGTTAAGGCTTGTCCAGCTCAAGCTCAATTTCTCGGATATTCACACGACAGAAAAGCAACCGGAATCCATTTGAAAACCGTCCTGAGAGACCAACACCGAGGTGGTTTTGTGCCACGTCAAGAGCGGCACATTGGCGCGTCCCTCGGCTTCTTTTTCCATGAAAAAAAAAACTCCTGTAACGGTGGAATGTGACGCTGTGATGAAGCCTCACGGGACATGTTCTGGCATGTTCAGCTCATGCACAATCACAATCGGATATTCACACGACTGGAAAGCAACCGGAATCCGTCTGAAATCCACCTTTAATCAATCAATCAATTTTTTTTATATAGCGCCAAATCACAACAAACAGTTGCCCCAAGGCGCTTTATATTGTAAGGCAAGGCCATACAATAATTATGTAAAACCCCAACGGTCAAAACGACCCCCTGTGAGCAAGCACTTGGCTACAGTGGGAAGGAAAAACTCCCTTTTAACAGGAAGAAACCTCCAGCAGAACCAGGCTCAGGGAGGGGCAGTCTTCTGCTGGGACTGGTTGGGGCTGAGGGAGAGAACCAGGAAAAAGACATGCTGTGGAGGGGAGCAGAGATCAATCACTAATGATTAAATGCAGAGTGGTGCATACAGAGCAAAAAGAGAAAGAAACAGTGCATCATGGGAACCCCCCAGCAGTCTACGTCTATAGCAGCATAACTAAGGGATGGTTCAGGGTCACCTGATCCAGCCCTAACTATAAGCTTTAGCAAAAAGGAAAGTTTTAAGCCTAATCTTAAAAGTAGAGAGGGTGTCTGTCTCCCTGATCTGAATTGGGAGCTGGTTCCACAGGAGAGGAGCCTGAAAGTTGAAGGCTCTGCCTCCCATTCTACTCTTACAAACCCTAGGAACTACAAGTAAGCCTGCAGTCTGAGAGCGAAGCGCTCTATTGGGGTGATATGGTACTACGAGGTCCCTAAGATAAGATGGGACCTGATTATTCAAAACCTTATAAGTAAGAAGAAGAATTTTAAATTCTATTCTAGAATTAACAGGAAGCCAATGAAGAGAGGCCAATATGGGTGAGATATGCTCTCTCCTTCTTCTTTAAGCCGTCCTGTGAGACCAACACCGAGGTGGTTTTGTCCCGCGTAATGAACGGCTCCGTGGCGCGTCCCTCGGCTTCTTTTTCCATGAAAACAAAAGTCCTGTAACGGTGGAATGTGCCGGAAAAAGTGCTGACGTCCACATCTTCTGCCTTTTTGTGAAAGTCAGACGAGGTCCCGGATCAACAAAGCTTTCACGTTGGAAATGATCTGGTTGTTTGTGCGGGGTGTGAGCTTGTCCATCCGCGCTATTCAGCAGTTGTGGGCCGTCCTTAAAGGGGCAGTAACACCCCTTAATCCCCATAAAATTGTCCCTGAAAGCTTTATTAATTTTTCGAATGGTGTCCACCTGGAGGTCTCTTACAGTTTCTGGAAAAAAATTGATGCAGCAAAAATCCAAATCGTTCACACATTTATTCGCAATAAAAAATAGACGAGAGGGGTAGACCACACGTCACTCGAAGCCTGCTTACAGGCGAATGAAGCAACCGACAGGCATGAAAAAACTCACGCATGCGCACGAGGGTTCAAGCTTGGCTGACGCAATCACACGTGATTTAAATCCATATGGTTTTTGAAAAAAATAATAAGGTCGGATACTTTTATAACAGACCTCGTGTGTGTGTGTGTGTGTGTGTGTGTGTGTGTGTGTGTGTGTGTGTGTGTGTGTGTGTGTGTGTGTATATACGAGGTCTCTTAGATAATAAACCGACCCTTTTATTTTTTTTTTTTAACTATATGGATTTGAATGACATGCGATTACACCAATCATGCTTGAACCCTCGTGCACATGCGTGAGTTTTTTCACGCGTGTCGGTGACGTCATTTCCCTGTGGGCAGGCCTTGAGTGAGATGTGGTCCCGCCCTCTCGGCTGAATTCCTTTGTTTCACACGCTGCTCGAGATGGCGCGCGTTGCTTTATCAAAATTTTTTCTGGACCTGTGAGGAATATCCGAGTGGACACTATTCGAGAAATTAAGCTGGTTTTCTGTGAAAAGTTTAACGGCTGATGAGAGATTATGGGGTGTTTCTGTCGGTGTAAGGACTTCCCACGGAGCGGGACGTCCTGCAGCGCTTCCAGGAGCTGTCGTAGGCCTGTTTCGAGCTGAAAACATCCTAATTTAAGGCTTAATTCACCCAGGACATCGTGAGAGAACAGAGAAGATTCAGAAGAGGCCGGCATGAGGAATTTATGCGGACATTCCACTGTTTAAGGACATTTTTTTAATGAAAGACGTTGCGCAAATTCGCCGAGTCGTTTCCGTGACAACTCGGCAAATCTCTGTGCGCCGCGACAGGAAAAACACCTCCGTGTTGAAAACCATTTGTAGAATTGAGGCGGCTTTTAATGACTTTCAACAAGTGAGTAACTGAGAAATTGTTTAACAGCTTGGGCATGTTCCAACTTGCCCGTTAAGATTTCCAACAGAGGTGTTTTTCCTGCCGCGACCCCCCGCGGTCGGGTCCAGCCCGACATGCGACTCTGCCCGCACGTTCTTTCATTACAAAATGACCGTTAACAATGGAATGTCCGAATAAACTCCTCATGCCGACTTCTTCTGAAAGTTCTCTGTTCTCTGACGACTTACTGCGTCAACAGAGCCTGAAATGTGGAAGTTTTCAACTTGAAACGGCGAGACGCTGCCGCCTCGAAGCGCAGATCGCCGTCAGGCGCCGTGGACCGTCCTTAAAGCGACACTACCAGACCAAAATCTCTCATCAGCCATTAAAATTTTTACCGAAAACCAGCTGAATTTATTGAATGGTGTCCACTCAGTTGTGCCTTACAGTTTTGAAAAATTTTTTATCAAACAAAGCAACAGTCTCTGAGCCATTCCTAAACAATGAAAAAAATCGACGAGCGGGTGGACGACTCCTCACTCAAAGACTGCCCACAGGCGAATGACGTAACCGACAGGCGTGAAAAAACTCTCGCATGCCCACGAGGGTTCAAGCATGTCTGATGTAATCACACGTGATTCAAATCCATATGGTTTTTGAAAAAATAATAAGGTCGGATACTTTTCTAATAGACCTCGTGTGTATATATATATATATATATATATATATATATATATATATATATAGTAAAACAATCAATCAATCAATCAATCAATTTTTTTATATAGCGCCAAATCACAACAAACAGTTGCCCCAAGGCGCTTTATATTGTAAGGCAAGGCCATACAATAATTATGTAAAACCCCAACGGTCAAAACGACCCCCTGTGAGCAAGCACTTGGCTACAGTGGGAAGGAAAAACTCCCTTTTAACAGGAAGAAACCTCCAGCAGAACCAGGCTCAGGGAGGGGCAGTCTTCTGCTGGGACTGGTTGGGGCTGAGGGAGAGAACCAAGAAAAAGACATGCTGTGGAGGGGAGCAGAGATCGATCACTAATGATTAAATGCAGAGTGGTGCATACAGAGCAAAAAGAGAAAGAAACAGTGCATCATGGGAACCTGCAGTCTGAGAGCGAAGCGCTCTATTGGGGTGATATGGTACTACGAGGTCCCTAAGATAAGATGGGACCTGATTATTCAAAACCTTATAAGTAAGAAGAAGAATTTTAAATTCTATTCTAGAATTAACAGGAAGCCAATGAAGAGAGGCCAATATGGGTGAGATATGCTCTCTCCTTCTAGTCCCCGTCAGTACTCTAGCTGCAGCATTTTGAATTAACTGAAGGCTTTTTAGGGAACTTTTAGGACAACCTGATAATAATGAATTACAATAGTCCAGCCTAGAGGAAATAAATGCATGAATTAGTTTTTCAGCATCACTCTGAGACAAGACCTTTCTGATTTTAGAGATATTGCGTAAATGCAAAAAAGCAGTCCTACATATTTGTTTAATATGCGCTTTGAATGACATATCCTGATCAAAAATGACTCCAAGATTTCTCACAGTATTACTAGAGGTCAGGGTAATGCCATCCAGAGTAAGGATCTGGTTAGACACCATGTTTCTAAGATTTGTGGGGCCAAGTACAATAACTTCAGTTTTATCTGAGTTTAAAAGCAGGAAATTAGAGGTCATCCATGTCTTTATGTCTGTAAGACAATCCTGCAGTTTAGCTAATTGGTGTGTGTCCTCTGGCTTCATGGATAGATAAAGCTGGGTATCATCTGCGTAACAATGAAAATTTAAGCAATACCGTCTAATAATACTGCCTAAGGGAAGCATGTATAAAGTAAATAAAATTGGTCCTAGCACAGAACCTTGTGGAACTCCATAATTAACTTTAGTCTGTGAAGAAGATTCCCCATTTACATGAACAAATTGTAATCTATTAGACAAATATGATTCAAACCACCGCAGCGCAGTGCCTTTAATACCTATGGCATGCTCTAATCTCTGTAATAAAATTTTATGGTCAACAGTATCAAAAGCAGCACTGAGGTCTAACAGAACAAGCACAGAGATGAGTCCACTGTCCGAGGCCATAAGAAGATCATTTGTAACCTTCACTAATGCTGTTTCTGTACTATGATGAATTCTAAAACCTGACTGAAACTCTTCAAATAGACCATTCCTCTGCAGATGATCAGTTAGCTGTTTTACAACTACCCTTTCAAGAATTTTTGAGAGAAAAGGAAGGTTGGAGATTGGCCTATAATTAGCTAAGATAGCTGGGTCAAGTGATGGCTTTTTAAGTAATGGTTTAATTACTGCCACCTTAAAAGCCTGTGGTACATAGCCAACTAACAAAGATAGATTGATCATATTTAAGATCGAAGCATTAAATAATGGTAGGGTTTCCTTGAGCAGCCTGGTAGGAATGGGGTCTAATAAACATGTTGATGGTTTGGATGAAGTAACTAATGAGAATAACTCAGACAGAACAATCGGAGAGAAAGAGTCTAACCAAATACCGGCATCACTGAAAGCAGCCAAAGATAACGATACGTCTTTGGGATGGTTATGAGTAATTTTTTCTCTAATAGTTAAAATTTTGTTAGCAAAGAAAGTCATGAAGTCATTACTAGTTAAAGTTAATGGAATACTCAGCTCAATAGAGCTCTGACTCTTTGTCAGCCTGGCTACAGTGCTGAAAAGAAACCTGGGGTTGTTCTTATTTTCTTCAATTAGTGATGAGTAGAAAGATGTCCTAGCTTTACGGAGGGCTTTTTTATAGAGCAACAGACTCTTTTTCCAGGCTAAGTGAAGATCTTCTAAATTAGTGAGACGCCATTTCCTCTCCAACTTACGGGTTATCTGCTTTAAGCTACGAGTTTGTGAGTTATACCACGGAGTCAGACACTTCTGATTTAAAGCTCTCTTTTTCAGAGGAGCTACAGCATCCAAAGTTGTCTTCAATGAGGATGTAAAACTATTGACGAGATACTCTATCTCCCTTACAGAGTTTAGGTAGCTACTCTGCACTGTGTTGGTATATGGCATTAGAGAACATAAAGAAGGAATCATATCCTTAAACCTAGTTACAGTGCTTTCTGAAAGACTTCTAGTGTAATGAAACTTATTCCCCACTGCTGGGTAGTCCATCAGAGTAAATGTAAATGTTATTAAGAAATGATCAGACAGAAGGGAGTTTTCAGGGAATACTGTTAAGTCTTCTATTTCCATACCATAAGTCAGAACAAGATCTAAGATATGATTAAAGTGGTGGGTGGACTCATTTACTTTTTGAGCAAAGCCAATAGAGTCTAATAATAGATTAAATGCAGTGTTGAGGCTGTCATTCTCAGCATCTGTGTGGATGTTAAAATCGCCCACTATAATTATCTTATCTGAGCTAAGCACTAAGTCAGACAAAAGGTCTGAAAATTCACAGAGAAACTCACAGTAACGACCAGGTGGACGATAGATAATAACAAATAAAACTGGTTTTTGGGACTTCCAATTTGGATGGACAAGACTAAGAGACAAGCTTTCAAATGAATTAAAGCTCTGTCTGGGTTTTGGATTAATTAATAAGCTGGAATGGAAGATTGCTGCTAATCCTCCACCCCGGCCCGTGCTACGAGCATTCTGACAGTTAGTGTGACTCGGGGGTGTTGACTCATTTAAACTAACATATTCATCCTGCTGTAACCAGGTTTCTGTTAGGCAGAATAAATCAATATGTTGATCAATTATTATATCATTTACCAACAGGGACTTAGAAGAGAGAGACCTAATGTTTAATAGACCACATTTAACTGTTTAGTCTGTGGTGCAGTTGAAGGTGCTATATTATTTTTTCTTTTTGAATTTTTATGCTTAAATAGATTTTTGCTGGTTATTGGTAGTCTGGGAGCAGGCACCGTCTCTACGGGGATGGGGTAATGAGGGGATGGCAGGGGGAGAGAAGCTGCAGAGAGGTGTGTAAGACTACAACTCTGCTTCCTGGTCCCAACCCTGGATAGTCACGGTTTGGAGGATTTAAGAAAATTGGCCAGATTTCTAGAAATGAGAGCTGCTCCATCCAAAGTGGGATGGATGCCGTCTCTCCTAACAAGACCAGGTTTTCCCCAGAAGCTTTGCCAATTATCTATGAAGCCCACCTCATTTTTTGGACACCACTCAGACAGCCAGCAATTCAAGGAGAACATGCGGCTAAACATGTCACTCCCGGTCCGATTGGGGAGGGGCCCAGAGAAAACTACAGAGTCCGACATTGTTTTTGCAAAGTTACACACCGATTTAATGTTAATTTTAGTGACCTCCGATTGGCGTAACCGGGTGTCATTACTGCCGACGTGAATTACAATCTTACCAAATTTACGCTTAGCCTTAGCCAGCAGTTTCAAATTTCCTTCAATGTCGCCTGCTCTGGCCCCCGGAAGACAATTGACTATGGTTGCTGGTGTCGCTAACTTCACATTTCTCAAAACAGAGTCGCCAATAACCAGAGTTTGATCCTCGGCGGGTGTGTCGTCGAGTGGGGAAAAAACGGTTAGAGATGTGAACGGGTTGGCGGTGTACACGGGGCTTCTGTTTAGGGCTACGCTTCCTCCTCACAGTCACCCAGTCAGCCTGCTTTCCCGGCTGCTCGGGATCTGCCAGGGGGGAACTAACGGCGGCTAAGCTACCTTGGTCCGCACCGACTACAGGGGCCTTGCTTGACAGTTGGTAAAGTGTTCTTAGGTTTGAAAGTCTCACCTTTCCTCCTCCAAACATACCTTTTGTCGTTGTGGTCATATAGCTAAATCTTTGTCTTGTTTGACCATAAAGCCTTTCTCGAGAAGGGATTTGGCTTGTCCATGTGGGCAACTGAAAATTTCATTCCTGCTTGAAGGTGTCTATTTTGGAGCAGGGGGCTTTATTTTGGTTGGTGCCCTCAGACCATGACAATGTAAAACTCATTTCACTGTGGACAGTGACGCTGGTGTTCCAGCAGTTTCCAGTTCATGTTGCGCCTGAGCCTTGGTGGTTCCTGGGTTGTTCTTGAGCATCCTAAAGAATTTCCTGTCATCTGAGGGTGACAGTTTGAGTCTTCTTCCAGACCTTGCCAAAGTGATGACACATCCGAATTTTTTATTTATGTACAGTTGCTTGAACTGATTATCTTGGAATCTGCAATTGTTTTGAAATGGCTCCAAGAGATCCAGTTTGTGTGAATCTTCAATTCTCCTTAGATCTTCACTAAATTCCTTGAAATTTCCCATTTTGTTCTGTGTATTGGTCACTTCATTGTGTGCTGTCAAACGCATCCTTTTTATGCTGGCAAAGACAAACTGCCAGTTATAGTTAATCGTGATTACTAACAAAGGGATAATAGGCCTTGACCATTTTACATTACAAGACATTGTAGAACATTCAGCTCCACTTATTAAAAGGTTTAAGTGAATGTCTGTATATCTTATATAGATATATAGCATGTATGTATAATTTTGAACCTGTCTGGATTACAAAAGATCCAAAATAAACTAAAACTTGTGCACCCAATTCTTCTTCTTCTTTTGTACATCATTAAAAGCCCAATACTGCCATGACATTAATGCCTATGATGAGTGTGTATACAGTAGTGTTCAGAATAATAGTAGTGCTATGTGACTAAAAAGATTAATCCAGGTTTTGAGCATATTTCTTATTGTTACATGGGAAACAAGGTAACAGTAGATTCAGTAGATTCTCACAAATCCAACAAGACCAAGCATTCATGATATGCACACTCTTAAGGCTATGAAATGGGTCTATTAGTAAAAAAAACAAACAAAAAAAAAAGTAGAAAAGGGGGTGTTCAGAATAGTAGCATCTGCTGTTGACGCTACAAACTCAAAACTGTTATGTTCAAACTGCTTTTTTAGCAATCCTGTGAATCAGTAAACTAGTATTTAGTTGTATAACCACAGTTTTTCATGATTTCTTCACATCTGTGAGGCATTAATTTTGTTGGTTTGGAACCAAGATTTTGCTCTTTTACTTGTGTGCTTGGGGTCATTGTCTTGTTGAAACACCCATTTCAAGGGCATGTCCTGTTCAGCATAAGGCAACATGACCTCTTCAAGTATTTTGATATATCCAAACTGATCCATGATACCTGGTATGCGATATATACGCCAAACACCATAGTAGGAGTAACATGCCCATATCATGATGCTTGCACCACCATGCTTCACTGTCTTCACTGTCAACTGTGGCTTGAATTCAGAGTTTGGCGGTCGTCTCACAAACTGTCTGCGGCCCTTGGAACAAAAAAGAACAATTTTACTCTCATCAGTCCAGTACTCTCATCCTTAAATGGGGGACACCTGATTCACACCTGTTTGTTCCACAAAACTGACGAACTCACTGACTGAATGCCACACTACTATTATTATGAACACCCCCTTTCTACTTTTTTACGAATAGCCCAATTTCATAGCCTTAAGAGTGTGCATATCATGAATGCTTGGTCTTGTTGGACTTGTGAGAATCTACTGAATCCACTGGTACCTTGTTTACCATGTAACAATAAGAAATATACTCAAAACGTGGATTCATCTTTTTAGTCACATAGCACTACTATTATTCTGAACACTACTGTAAACTTCCAACCACTACTGTTGATGACTGGCTCATTTGGTAGAGTCAGTTATCTTGTGATTAAAAGGCTGATGGTTGAGTTCTTGCTTGTGTGTCCAAATTTCCTTATAGAGCAAGGATGGATGGAGGTGTAAAGTTGGGGCAAATTGATGTATTAATGCAAATTATAGTATTGCTGGACATTTGATTAAGAACATGTTACAAGATGACTGGGCACTTTCAAAAATTTGTTGTGAGATTAGGCACAAGTAGAATTTACTAATGTGAGTAAGGTTTAGTGTCAAAAACAAGAGCAGACAGACTTAAATTGGCTTAATCAGAATCTTATTGCCAAGTACAACCCCATTTCCAATGAAGTTTGGACGTTGTGTAAAATGTAATTTAAAAACAGATTACAATGATTTGCAAATCCTCTTCAACCTATATTCAATTGAATACACCACAAAGAAGATATTTAATGTTCAAACGGATAAACTTTATTGTTTTTGTGCAAATATTTGCTCATTTTTAAATTGATGCCTGCAACATGTTTCAAAAAAGCTGGGACATTGGTATGTTTACCACTGTGTTACATCACCTTTCCTTCTAACAACACTCAATAAGCATTTGGGAACTGAGGACACTAATTGCTGAAGCTTTGTAGGTGGAATTCTTTACCATTCTTGCTTGATGTACAACTTAAGTTGTTCAACAGCTCCGTTGTTGTATTTTGTGCTTCATAATGTGCCACACATTTTCAGTGGGCAACAGGTCTGGACTGCAGACAGGCCAGTCTAGTACCCGCACTCTTTTGCTATGAAGCCACGCTGTTGTAACACGTGCAGAATGTGGCTTGGCATTGTCTTGCTGAAGTAAGCAGGGACATCCCTGAAAAAGACGTTGCTTGGATGGCAGCATTTGTTGCTCCAGAACCTGGATGTACGTACCTTTCATCATTGATGGTGCCATCACAGATATGTAAGTTGCCCATGCCATGGGCACTAATACACCCCCATACCATCACAGATGCTCTGGATGGTCTTTTTCCTCTTTTGCCGGAGGACATGATGTCCATGATTTCCAAAAACAATTTGAAATGTGGACTTATCAGTATCTGATCTTGGCATACTAATTTTTTTTTTTTTTTTAAACCTCCATTTTTACATTTCAACATATTAAATTTCAGCTCTTTTGTCAGTTTTTCAGGATTTTAGAGCCATAAAACCAAGCAAAAAGTCAAATTCATATAATAAGTTTACTCCGGTGGCAGTCCTTCCCTTACCCTACTTACATATGTTTTGTCTTTTTAAACGTTGTTTAAAGTGCCAATGGCAAGTGGCAAGTGTGACTTATACTCTGGTGCAACTTCTACTCGAGTAGTTTTGCTTATCAAGTATGTGTGTTATGACTTTATTTAATATGTGAACTTTTAATTTTGATAATCTCAGAGTAGACTAAACCTTAGGCACCCCCTGTGAGCTTTGGTGCACCCCTAAGCAAGGCTTGGACACCAGGTTGTGAACCAGGAGTTTATGGATTTAGTATTATCAGTCAACTTTTCAGTTTGCAGATTAGAGGTCATTGGAATTAACCTTTTGGTAAGCCACTACTAGAAACTCAGGTTTGAACATTTGGTTTGTGAATGTGTGCAAGCCGTTCATACTCTGTGTTGGAACACGGTATGATCCCATTTCTGAATAATTGCTGGAAGCGACTGTCTGTATTGTCTACATGAATAAAATCAGCCTAAACGTGGCTGTCAGTGACCACATTCAATTTTCAGGGGGTATGAATTACAGTATTTGTCAAAGCCGAGTTTTGCATGCATGGAATTCACTTTGTCCACACAAAGGCCATAAAAGGCTTTTAATCGTTCATCCAAGCATCTGCTCTCGGAGCAGAATTCAAGCATTCACTTCAGTTTCCTTCCATTGTTGAATGTGAGCCTTAACTTTTGTTTGGAGCTGTATGTGTGGTTAACACACACAAAACCGCATTCTGTAGCGTATTCCACAAATCACGGCATAACAATCTGGAAGGGCGGCTTCAAACAAATATCAGGAAAAAATATTTTCCAAGTAATGGTCATGTTGCAAAACAAATAATGGACTTTAATATTTTCTGAAGCTTAACTTATTATTTACATCGATTCACTGACTAGTGTGACTGTCAGTCAGTGAACCGATTCATCTGAGTCTGCTGTCTTTCTGGTGAGTCTGCTAACTCGCCTTGTGTACTTGGCAGCACTATAGTCGGAGTCATAGGATCTGGGTTAATGGACTCAACATTCCTGATTCAGTACTAAGATTTGAATCATTAACCCGTATGATTCAGGCACATTCCTAAACTGGCCAGCGGGTGCCAGTGTTCAGCATGTCTTCCTTTTGATAGACTCCAGAACAATGCTTCAAAACACCAGGGTTGCAATTTCAAAACAGTGTTTCGAGTTTGCCATCATGAATTTGCAGTACAGATGATAAGTTGTAGTATCAATCCCAGATGCATGTTCAATCCTTTCTTTAGTTCCTTTTACCGTTAGGACCAGGACTGAAAGGTTGCTCCCAAATGCAGGGAGCAGAAAAGAGAGAGCTGAATGAAATAACCAAAGGATTAATTTGACAATAAAATGTGCAATAGAACTTGGAATTATAATGTGAGGCCTGCAGAGTGAAGACACACCCCGCACGGTGGTGGAACCAGGGGACCACTGCCCGACCGAAATCAGAACCAGTGGTGATGAGTGGATGTGGGAGTCCGCGCCAGGAGACAAGAGTGGAGGATTGGTACTGGGAACCAGGGGCCGCCTGCAAGCTGTTGACGTGGATTCTGGAGGAGAAGACAAACAGGTGAGTGGTGTGCAGAGCACGCAAGCACAGTTGACTCTTCCAGGTCAAGTTCAAAGTGCTGAGGCACAGCAGGTGCGTGAAGCATGGCTGGTATAAAGCTGTAACAAAACACACTGTGAGAGCACAGACAACTGACAGCTTAAATAGCAGACCAAAAGGCTTTCAGTGTGGGAGCTCTGAAAAATAACAGCGTAGGAAAGGACAATTCTCTGAGCAATCAGAGAGGCCGGGTTACCAGGTAGGATTCTGAGTTTCTGACAAAGATGGTATGAAGAGCCAGAGCTTTTATACAGATGCGGAGATGAGAAGCAGATGTGTCGATCAGCTTGAGGCGCGCCACCTGTGCAGAGAACAGAGGCAGAGACCAAGGCAACCCACAACACTTCCTGTTTTACTGGCATGTTCTGTTAAATATTTCATCCTGTAATAGGCAGTATACAGGACATCTTGTTTTGTCCCATGGTTGCTGTCTTAACTTGTTAGCTGACAGTCACAAGATGGTGTACGTTGCAGCCAGAAGGTGGCAGATATGACTGGCAGGGGTGGGCAACGAGGGCCGAGACACTGCAGGTTTTCCTTGCAACCAATCACCTCAGCAGGTGGGTTGTTGATGAGCTTCTCTCTTGAACATAAACACCGGACCATTAATGAAATAACCTGCTGAGGTGATTGGTAGCAAGGAAACCTGCAGTGCTTTGGCCCTTCATGGCACATGGTTGCCCACCCCTATGGTCTAATATGCATATGTCGCAGGCATGAATGAGTGACACTTGTCAGCATCTCACCATGTGGTCCTTTCAGGCTTTATTTTGAGTAAATGCTTCAGGGGAGCAATAGCATGGCAAAAACCTTACAGCCCCAACGCTGCCTTTTTAAACATTTTACTTTATTTGCCTCTCACATGCTTGGAAAAGCTCGTCGCCATCTAACCATGTCCTTTAGGTCCTTCAGACTTTTTTCAGTAAAATGGTTCTTGGGAGTATGAGCATGACTAAAACCTTTCAGACCCCCCGTCTTTTTAAGCATTTTTATTATTTTGCCTTTCATCTTCTGGAGGGGCTCTGCCCCCCATACACCCCACCTTTTTTCTTTTTTTTTTTTTTATAATTCAAGTATTTATTAGTGTTTCAGTTGGTACATGGCAAATACAATATTATAGACCTCATGTTTACATGAGAAATACACACAAGAAAAACAAAAAACCAAGAGTCAGTTGGAACCGGGGTTGTAACTCAAAAACATTGCTGGTAAGCACAAAGAAGTACATCTATATACATAAATGGCTACTTTTGTCTTTCTGTCTGTCCGGAATAGGCTCTAAAAGTACAAAAGGTGTACTCCCCAAAGTTACATATTCTGAACCACGATGACATGGGCTACAACCTCCACATGAATTTTGTTAGTTCTCCCCATGCCAGGCATTGGTGGCTGAGAAGGGGTGGGGCGGGGGGGTCAATGCTCATGAATTTTGATAAAACTTATACACAATCACTATGATATAATACTTATCAGAATACAGCCTATTCCTTCTTGGAATGAAGGTTTTCACTCTTAGCAGAGAGCTTTCAACCACAAACTGTAAATTAAACTTTAAAAGTTTACTGGATAAAATATCAACCTTTGTCTTTTCTTGCAATTTGTACATGTATTTCTAAACATTTGCACATTTTCTAAAAATAAAGGTGTAGAGTGTACATGATGTGTATCACTTGCCTAGCGTTGATCATAATGTATCAGGCAAACGCATGTTTTCTGTATCACAATGGCACTCTGCAGATCATTTGAAAAAGTGATGTAGTTCTAACTGCTGATGGGGCAGCACCCTTTCAATCAGCCAGTAAGCGGGCATAGAGCCTGTGTTCTCCAATGGCGCATTGTATATAGGCTGCTCATTATGATGTAAATATCATAAATTAGATTTTGTTATTTATCAACTCTTCACAACCTGCTGTCCTATTATAATAGTGCACTACCTTTGGAGTTGATCTAATAGTTTTGGTATGTTGATGTTTCATGGCTCAAACTGTTTTTAGTGGTCAAACCTCTTTTTTTTTACAATTGAAAAGATTGTTTGTTCTCTAAATATACCAATGAATGCATAACTTTAAGAAATATGCAAGGCAACATTTACACCATTTAAAGATGGAATGCCTCAAAGTGTGCAAAAAGAAACCACTACTTTTGCTGATAATGTGGCTGGCCTGAATATGGCAGAACCTGCGATCTTCCACAGTTAGTTAGTCAGATGCTCCAGAGTTGGTAACCCCAATCAGCTGTATATCCACTTTCCTGACAGAAGGACAAGGAACATTGGCTACCAAGAGGCTCTTCAGAACTATTGGTCAGTAAAAGCTAGATTTAAATATATATTCAACATCTCAAATCCAAAATTAACATTTGCTTAAAAGCCATTTTATTTTTGTAGCATTCTTATAAACTAGATTTGCCCTTGTTTTTAAACTTGTTGAGCATGCACTCATAAGAAGCCATTTTTGTCAGCTTATTGGCCCATTCTTTAACTTCTGGAGTGGTCTGTATTTTCCAGTGGGTTAGAATACCTCTAGCAGCTACTGAGACCCCTACCATGATGACTGAGAATTTCCCAGCAGAAATGTTAGGTATCTGTGCTCTATCCCCCAATAAACATAATCTGGGACAAAAAGGTAAGGGCTTCCACCACCTTTAACCATAAGGGTTTTATAACTGTACACTCCCACAGACAGTGCATAAGAGTCCCAGCCTCATTACAGCATTTCCAGCATAACGGATTATTCATAAGGCCCAGTCTGTGCAGCTTTGTTGGAGTCCAGTAGTATCTCTGAAGTATTTTATATTGTGTAAATTTACCTCTACATTCTCTTACAGATTTTCCATTTTCAGATATAATTTTAAACCACTCTTCATCTTTTAAGAGAGTTCCAATGTCTTTCTCCCATAAAACTTTCAAAGCTTTACAGCCATCACTGAGTGCTGAGTTGATTCTCCTGTAGAATGTTGAGGCTCAATGATGATGAGGTGGGAGATTCAAATAGTCCAAAATGGGATTGGCATCCGAAGACTGAGACAGTGACTTTACACAGTTCCTTATCTGAAGATATTTCCAAAAGTGTCCTTTACCCGTCAGAGAGTATTTTTGTAATATTTCATTATATGACATTAATACCGCATCCTTATAAAGATTTCCCAGTGTGGATATTTTGTGATTGTGCCAATTCCTCCAGTAGATTGGTGCCTTTCCAGTACAAATGGCTGAATTCCGCCAGAGTGAAGAATACAATTGTTTAGAAAATGACATTTTAAAAAAATTATGTGCCTTCATCCAGATTTCTTTTGAATGTGACATAATGGGATTGTCGGTTTCACCTGTAATTTGAGAGAAGCATTCTATAGGAGTGAATTGGCCAGACAAGGATTTCTCAATAGTTGCCCAGTACAAATGATCCCGTCCCGACCAATGTGAAGCAATTTTTGCCATTTCAAAGGAAATATAGTACAGTCTAGGGTCAGGTAAACCCAGCCCCCCTGCATCCCTTGGTAAACACAATTTAGTTAGTTTTATTCTAGGCTTTTTCCCCTGCCAAAGGAACTGTTTAACCATCAATTCATATTGTTTGAATATGGATGGTGATATAGTGACTGGCAGCATCGTAAGAGGGTAATTGAACTGTGGTGAGATTATCATCTTGATTACATTCACTTTGCCCCAGAGTGTCAATTTCAATTTTCCCCATTTGTCTAAATTAACTTTCATGTTTTGTAAAATTGGTTCTAAATTTAATGCTGGCATTTCGTCCACTTCCCTACTCAGTTTAATGCCCAAATATTTCATTCCTTTTGAAATCCATTTAAAACCAAATTTTGCCATTATGTTTCCACTATAAATGCCTGATATGGGCATTGCCTCACATTTTGTCCTATTAATTTTGTATCCTGAAACTTTAGAATAAGATTGTATAGTATTCATTAATTGGGGTATTGATTTGTCTAGATCCTCTAACAGGACTAATATATCGTCTGCGTAAAATAGCAGTTTGTGCTCTCTCCCACCACCTTCTATGCCCTTTATATTCAGATTTCCTCTTATGGCAACTGTCAGCGGTTCTAGTGAGATATTAAACAATAAAAGTGAGAGGGGGCACCCTTGTCTCGTGGCTCTCTTTAGGCCAAAAAAGGGTGATATGACCCCATTAGTTATAACTGAAGCTTTGGGACTTTTATATAAAATTTTGATCCACGTGACAAATCATGCGGAGAAGCCAAAATTAACTAGAGCTGCAAATAAGAAATCCCACTGCACGCGGTCAAAGGCCTTCTCTGCATCGAGGGAGAGGGCCACAATACGGTAATTTTTCTCACGATTAAGGCTTATTAGATGCAGCAGTCTTCTCATATGATCAGTTGATGATCTATTTTTCATGAACCCTACTTGGTCCATATTTATAATATACGTCAACATTTTTTCTAAACGGGTAGCTAATATTTTAGTTAAAATTTTACAATCTACATTTAGTAAACTAATAGGCTGATAATTAGAGGGTTGTAATGGGTCTCTATCTTTTTTAGGGATAACTGTAATTAAAGCCTCATCAAAACTTGGAGGTAGAGATCTTAATGCAAATGCTTCATTATATACATCCTTCAGCACCGGGGCTAAAATGTCTATAAACTGTTTATAATACTCAATGGGAAACCCATCTCCCCCGGGGGTTTTCCCATTCTTCATTCCAGCAATGGATTTACGAATTTCAGTTTCAGTTATGGGACCCTCTAATCGTTTTGCCTGTTTTGATGACAGTTTAGGTAGATTTATTTTAGTAAAGAAATCATCAATTTCTATGTGATCAGGGTGTGAATCTGGAGTATATAAAGCTTTATAGTAATTTTGTAATACTTCATTTATTTCTTTAGTGTCAGTTACAACTAAATCTCCTTTTTTTATTGCAGGTATTTGATTCCCAGAGTTGCGCTGTTTAAGCTGTTTAGCCAACAATTTGCCTGTTTTTCTCCTTCATAAAAGGATGTTCCCAATCTAAATAAGGCATATTGTACTTTCTTATTGTATACTAGCTGGGGTACCCGGTGTTGCCCAGGTTAACCTGTTTAAGATATAATCTACAAAATATTCCAAAGTTTATATTTTGTCATAATTGTAGATATCTTATAAGTATATATGTAGTCCGAATAGGCAAAGGTTTGAACTAAAAACTCAAAATAGGTGGAATCCCCAAACCAAGAGAGAAAACTGAATTTTGCTGCATGCAAGAAACAACAATAAAGTTCTTCAGACTTTATATTGCAGATCAAGTATGCTCATAATCATTAATCAGAATTGATGTTATCACCTTTATAATTGTTGATACATTGCAAATCTAGTTTATAAGAATGCTACAAAAATAAAATGGCTTTTAAGCAAATGTTAATTTTGGATTTGAGATGTTGAATATATATTTAAATGTAGCTTTTACTGACCAATAGTTCTGAAGAGCCTCTTGGTAGCCAATGTTCCTTGTCCTTCTGTCAGGAAAGTGGATATACAGCTGATTGGGGTTACCAACTCTGGAGCATCTGACTAACTAACTGTGGAAGATCGCAGGTTCTGCCATATTCAGGCCAGCCACATTATCAGCAAAAGTAGTGGTTTCTTTTTGCACACTTTGAGGCATTCCATCTTTAAATGGTGTAAATGTTGCCTTGCATATTTCTTAAAGTTATGCATTCATTGGTATATTTAGAGAACAAACAATCTTTTCAATTGTAAAAAGAGGTTTGACCACTAAAAACAGTTTGAGCCATGAAACATCAACATACCAAAACTATTAGATCAACCCCAAAGCTAGTGCACTATTATAATAGGACAGCAGGTTGTGAAGAGTTGATAAATAACAAAATCTAATTTATGATATTTACATCATAATGAGCAGCCTATATACAATGCCCCATTGGAGAACACAGGCTCTATGCCTGCTTACTACTAAGTATTATATCATAGTGATTGTGTATAAGTTTTATCAAAATTCACGTGCATTGACGACCCCCCCCCCCCCCCAGCCACCAATGCCTGGCATGGGGAGAACTATCAAAATTCATGTGGATTGACCACCCCCACTCCCTCTCAGCCACCAATGCCTGGCATGGGGAGAACCCATCTTCATCTCTGAGCTGGCACCTTATCTGCAGGTCTAAATCTTTGTTCCTGGGGACAGCATGATGAAGAGTTTACCCTGTATTTATTTTGAAGTTGATAAACATAACGCAGTATTGCCCATTAGGTACAGAAAAATCTCAATTTGAGGGTGCATATTGCCATAATGATTAAACCAGATTTAAGGACTATTTTTAAGTAGATGGCATATCTACTCATTCACACATGGTGTCAAATATCATGGGTGTAATATTGGTAGAGGGGAGTATGGGGATAACAAAGCACATGGAAGAAAGTTACTTTGTATTGAATTGTGTATTTATATTCTTACAATCAAAATGTTCACTATATGATTAGTCAGTAAATGACAGAATACTCACATTTACACACGCTTTTGCTATAAACAGGTCTGAAAACACTAAAGTTTGTAGAGTTGTTCAAATCTTTTCAAGGAGAGTCAAACAGGTTTGTAGCACCCACGTGCAGCATGTGCAGAGAAAGGATGCATTCATATCAAGGGGGATATTTGAATCTGCTTGGTTATACAACCAAGCTGGCATGCACACCCACGCTATGTGTGGTAGCCAGCAGCAGATAGCCCAGTAGTCTGGGCTCTGTTTATAGCAGTAGGCAGGCTCCTGCATATATGCATAGGGCCAGCAGCCAGCTATTAAAGCTGAGAGATTTGTGCTGGAGTACAACTGCCACTGAGGTACATATGGTTCAACTGTATGTATCAGATTATTGTTAATATTGTTGTCTTAATATTAACTTTTTTGTTTGAAAATAGTAGGTTGTAGCCCATGTCATGTTGGTTCAGAATATGTAACTTTGGGGTTCAACTGTATGTATCAGATTATTGTTAATATTGTTGTCTTAATATTAATTTTTTTGTTTGAAAATAGTAGGTTGTAGCACATGTCATGGTGGTTCAGAATATGTAACTTTGGGGAGTTCACCTTTTGTAGTTTTAGAGCCTATTCCGGACAGACAGAAAGACAAAACTGTATGTATCAGATTATTGTTAATATTGTTGTCTTAATATTAATTTTTTTTGTTTGAAAATAGTACCAGGTTGTAGCCCATGTCATGGTGGTTCAGAATATGTAACTTTGGGGAGTTCACCTTTTGTAGTTTTAGAGCCTATTCCGGACAGACAGAAAGAGAAAAGTAGCCATTTATGTATATACATTTCCTGAAGTTCAAATTTAAATTTACAAATTTCCTGAAATTTAATGTTTGTAAAGTTAACTGATTATTCTCTCTCAAGCAGTTTGATTTTAGTTTCCAGATCTTTTATCTTATTCAAGTCTTCCTTCTTTTTCTTTTTCACCCCACCTTTTTAAGCATTTTGCTTTTTTTGCTTTTCAGCTGACCCCCCAAATTACAGCCCTCTTAACCCCCTGCCACTTTAAGCATTTTTTAATGTAGATGTTAATTAATATTCAAAGTTTTCAGCTAGTTGACAGTAGGGCTGTACAATATGGCCAAATTATCGTATCTCAATATTGTTATATAAATTGTCATGTAAATGTCACTAATATACATGCTGTCCGTATTCTTCAGCCGCTTAGGTGGGTAAGGAGAGTTCCCATGGGATAAAAAAGCTTTTCAACCTACCATCCCTGGTTCTCAAGACCAGGCACCTAAGTGGCTCTATGTTTTCTTTTTTTTAAAGATATTTAGGTGTACCTTAGTAAACATTAGTAGAGTTCCACCTTAGATTTGGAATGTATAATAGAAGATATACCTTACCGAATTTTCATATCAATATGATATATGATATGACTATGATTTGACACAAAGTGCAGTGAAAATTAAACATTCTTAAACAGAACAGTAATAATATCACACTCATTTTGCACTCATCATAAGGTTAGGATACTGTGCTCTCCAAAAGTATTGGAACACTTGGAATTTCACACATTTTAATTTGTTTATGCCATTTTAAATACAAGGAATACAAAAAAAAAGAATAAAAATTTCTAAAATTATCTTTCTCAGACTCGAACTGGACATAAATCTCTAAAACTTGATAAAACCTGTAAATAATAATCAGTTTTATTGCCAGTTTTCTTTAGACAAGTCAGGGGATGGAAACATGAACATTTCCAAATCACTGAATATGTCTTGGACTTGTCTTGGACGGCTTGACTTTCTTTCACCAAAACATCAAATCTCGGCTTTCATCTCAAATGTACTTTCTGTCAGATTGTAGCTGAACTTTCAGGTCTTCTTTTTAAGAAAATCCTCCTCTACAGCACTTCATCAGAAAACTGGATTTTATATTTTTAATTAATTTATATCAAGTTGTAGAGGTTTGCTTTCAGTTTAAGTTAAGGAAGATAATTTTAGAAAAAAGTATTTGAAATGGAATAAACAAATTAAAATGTGTGAAATACAAAGTGTTCCAATACTTTTGAGGGCAATTGAGAAACACTGAGGAGCAGCATCTTACATCTCATATATAGTGCAGCAGATAAGAGAATATTTAGAGTGGAATCCTGGAAATTGGTGATACAAGCATCACATTTGGCACAAATAATCCATAGACTTGAACTCTTTGAAAAAAACTGGCCACTTGAATTTTCAATAGGCAGCCAGGTAGGGATCAATTGAAAAATTACACAGGGGTCAAAATTAAAAGATGCTCCAATCATATAGAAAACTACACCACATTATTTGCCTGATCATAAATATTCCAAAAAGGTATAGTTTGGACAATCTGTGACTGAATGTTATGGAGTTATGAGGTAAAAGCAGCAAGAATGGTGACAAAGGTCAGTTTCAGTTTGTACAGGGGTCAAAAGTTAAAGTTGCTCCATTAATTTTGCTCCAGCTGTATTTGTGCTGAATTTGATGCTTGTATCACCATTTGAAGGATTGTTTCAGTTATCTGTTGCACTAATAAGCCAACAGAGCATGAACCAGCTGCTGTCTGTTAGCTTAAACGTGTATATAAGGCAACCCGAATTAAAGGAGAAATGCTGCTTTTAACAACCTGGACCTCATTTCTGGCATAAAATATGGTTGTTTACTCACCAATATAAGTTTGTGTAATTAGAAGTTTATAAACGCCTTTACGGTGTCAAATCTCACGCATAATCACGTTCTCGCTGGGGAGGCTGAGATTTTGTTGTCAGTGTAAACAAGCGTTTGTTGGTGGTGGAGTGGACAATCTACAAGCAACTTGTTTGCAACCTTGCATCGTTATGGAGGTGACTTCAACCAAAATATCTATTTAGGTGATTAACTAAGATAATCGTGAGTCTTTAATGTGAGTTTTATAAAAAAAAAAAAAAAACGTGTTGGTGTTAGGGTTGCGTGTCGGGAACCGGTTCTTTTCTGGATCCATCGACATCAATAGCCTTTTTGCTTAACGATTCCCTTATCGGTCCTTCGGAGTGGCTGTTGTTTTTGGGGGTGTTTGTCAGGAAAATTATCATTTCTCTACATTGATTACAGACCCTGCAGCGGGCCTGTAAGTTGCTTTTTCAATTGATGTGTTGCATCAAAGTTAATCCCTGGCTAACAACTTCATCCTTTGTCTGTGCACTTTTAACTTAGGGATTTACATGATGATAGCATTTATTGCTTTTGAGTTATTGCCTACATAAAGTTGTGTGGGATGGAGTAGCACCCACTCATCAACATGTTTGCTGTTCAAGGCCTGTTGTGTTACCATCACAGGGAAAATTGCTATTATGACCTTTAACCCAGATGAAATGATCCCCTTCACTGAATGTCTCAAACAAGCAGCAATTCATTCTGTCTTTGTACATGTATAAGCAACAACAGAATATCACGTCTTTCAGCTCATGGTGCTATAATGGAGAAGGGAAATTATTTTCTTTCTTGGGAATAAGGTGACACAAAAATCAAGAGGACACATGCTGCTCAAAAAATCTGCTTGGGGCCAACTTGTGAATATGCCTTGTTTCACATTTAAATTTCTCGACAATGAAGGGAAATTAATTATAAACAGTGCAGCACTGCTCCAGGGTTATGGCCTTAATGAAGCATCTTGGATGCTTTGAAGTGTCCTTTGAATATAAAATTCCAATTATTCCTTAAGAAGTGACTCTAGATGTGCACATAATACGTGCATGCATAAAAACCATATATTCCCCACACATAATAAATATTTATAAGGTAAGAACATGCAAAGCGATTATGTACATCATATATTTGAAAATACCTCTGAATGTGGTTTTAAAAAAAAAAAGGTGCGTTTGCACATTTCTACCCCCATAGTCTTAAATCCGGTCTTCTAACAGTTTCATGTGTGTGGCTCCTGGTTGTGTATCTGCAGCAAGATACATGTTTACGCATTTAGTGAGCACATAAGTGTGTTAACAAGTGACAATCTGCAGTTGTACATCTATATTTAAAAGGGTTGATTTAGAGCTAATTAATTTTTCAACTGTGTGCTGGCATCGTAGCTCCTAATCTGTCTGCACAGAGGACATTTTAGGTATAGCTGGACCTTTGTGGGGAAGGAAGAGCTGAGCCAGATGGTGAGACTCTCTATCAGTCTATTTATGCTGATATACTCACCTGTGGTCATGAACTTAATGACTGAAAGGACAAGGTCGCCAATACAAGTGGCGGA
Source organism: Thalassophryne amazonica (assembly GCF_902500255.1). Classification (NCBI taxonomy): domain Eukaryota; kingdom Metazoa; phylum Chordata; class Actinopteri; order Batrachoidiformes; family Batrachoididae; genus Thalassophryne; species Thalassophryne amazonica. The sequence continues at coordinate 46,235,511 of NC_047103.1, read as the reverse complement.
AATGATATTCCTCCATTTAGTATCTGGGCTTAGGGACAGGGTTTGACGTTGGGAGCTCTCAGAGAAGAGCCACTGTTTATTTGCATTGAAAGAAGCCAGTTGAGCTGGTTCAGGCATCTGATGGGGATGCCCCGGTCGTCTCCCTAGGGAGGTTTCCAGGCATATTCAACTGGAAGGAGGCCCTTGGGAACACCTAGGACATGATGAAGGGATTGTAGCTCCCAGCCATCTTGGGAATGCCTCATGATCCCCCAGGAAGAGTTAAGCTCCGGGTTTTATATCGTATTGGCATTTTGTCCACATGGAGCCAGCATTTTCATTGGCCGAAAATGCAAATTTTTGAAAAACGGGTCCCAAAGTGGATAAATCTGAAAACGCCGGATTCGCTTCTTCTTGTGGACAAGCAATATGGAACTTTTATGAAACGATGATTTCATAGCCCCACCTCTCTAAGCTCAGCCTCTCATAATGAATGATGTATTAACAGTGTAATTAAACTCTTTTTGTCTTGGTGGATCATAATGGAATTTATTTTCATTGCTAGCAGAATGCTGAAGAGACGATGGATGGCTGTGGTGAACACTGATCGTGAATAAATGGAGCACCATGACGCTAACAAAATAATTGCAGCAAAGACTTCAGCTTTGTAGCAGAATCAGGAAGAATACAATATGTGTTTTAGGATATTTGAAATTATCACTTGTGGATGATTTTACCTCGAAGAAGGGCACCACCTATTTGAAGCATAGGTACTTTAATTTAAACATTCATTAATTAATTAGTCTCAATTTAATTACTCAGTCTCAATATTCTAGGCGTGCGTTCTGCATGTCAGAGCCGACACCCTCTGTAAAACCATACAAAATCACAGACAACTTCACACGTTTAAGATATTTATTTAACTCAAACAGGAGTTACAGGACATATTACAGTAAGCAATTTGATGGTGACGAAATTCAATGAGCAAAGATTATATGCCGTTCAGATAATTTGGTTTCGTAGCGGGAGTTCATGAGTGAAATTCATTCTAATCTGCAGAGAATTTGCCTTGGTATTTATTAGGGATGTGAATCTTACAACAACTCACGATTCCAATTCTTGGGGTGATGCTTCGATTCAGAATCAATTTTTGATTCAAAGAGCTCTGAGAAATAGTTATATTACTTAAAAAAAAATGTTTTTGTTTAAGAAAATGCAGCTTTACAAGGTTAATCAAGTGATTCTAGATGTAAATTTACTTATCTGCTTTGCTCATTCTGAGTTGGCTGGCAGTTTAGCGAAGTGCTGGTCAGTAGTCGGCAGATACCGCTGCTCCCCTCTTTTAGCTCCGGGTGATGGCGTAGCATGTGGGCTTGTGGTTTTGAAGTGTTTCCAAAGTACATGACTTTTATTTTGCAGATTTTGCACACTGCATAAGTCATGTCAAGCTCCTTCTTACGCAGCAAATAATAAAATCCAAAATGCACCCAAACATTTGCCTTCAGCAAAGACGGTGCTGGCTGAATTAGCTCTTCAACTGTCTCCGGTACCTTGGCAAAGGACTCTGCTGGTCACCGCGCCTGTTTCGTGGGTTACCAGAGGCGCTTTCCATTGTAATTGCTGTGACTTGCAATGGCAGTTCACTCTCTGTTGCGGCTTAGCTGACCTGGATGTTTCTATCTCTTCAGCGCTCGTAGTCTGGGCTCGTCAGAATAAAGGTTTGAGCATCTTTATTCTCTATCACAAAAAAAAAAAGATCAAAAATCCATCTTTCGTCGTTGTCTGTGAAAGCCGGGTCAAATCAAAAACTCAATACAAAAATAGTTGACTTTATGAGAAAAAATGTTCATGAGAGGAATTTGGAGTTTAAGAAGAAAAAGATTTTAATTTGAAAAATCGAAAAAGGAAGTTAAATATGCCTGTGCGTTTAACTTTACAAAAGTTGAGCAAAAGTTATCTGTAGGAAAAAAAAGGAAAAGTAATTTCTTGTTGGCGTGCACAAACAAGAAATAAGCAGCACGTGGTGGTAGACAAAGGGGCTGAGGCGGCGTCTGGACCCAAGAAAAAGAGAGCATAAGAGCAGAGCCAGGCAAAAGAGAAAGGGCAAAAACGGAAAAGGGGACGATTTCCCGAGGGCGCAGGCTTTTAAAGGGTTAAAAGCTCCACCCCCAAGAATTCTGGGTACTGTAGTTTTTTTTCCGTGTTTCTTTGTATGGTTTTATATATAAATCACTGTCCACTCTCGGATTCCCGCTTTAAAACCTGTAGGATAACTCTTGTAACTGGTTTTCCATGGAAATACACACACAACACAATTATATATGAAAAAGCACATTAGATAAACTTTCCACAGTCTATAATCCAAGTACAAACTTACCAGATATATATGAATCTCACGTGTAAGATTAAATGGTCACATATTTCTTCTTTTCTTTTTTCTGTTACAACAATAAAATGCACTTTTTAAAAACATGGTTACAATTTATAATAATATACAAGTCAAGCATATGTCTTTCCCCACTTCATCCAACAGGGGTCACTCTTGTTCCATGGACTGGAAGAGACTGGGTTTTGGATTTCATCACAAAATGTGATCGAGGTCAATATTGGGTCGATTTTGATCAGAAAAACTGGACTGTGATCAACAAGTTGATGGCAATTCTTCAGTAAGATGGTTTCTCTTGAATCTGGCTGTAAAGACATATTTTTAGGACTTTTGGGGGCAGATATGTTTTTCTGTGGTCTGTTTTTTTTTTTTTTTTATGAGAGAGGAGCTGGCACATCTGTTTTGGGATCTTGATAAGGGAATTCACAGTTCCGTGAGGAATGCACTTTGGGGAGTGTTAAATCCTGGAAAGGGTGGGGGTTTATGACACCGAGCCATCCTGTGTTGCCTCGGAGGGTCTCCCTTTGACACCTGGAGATATACCAGGCCTTGCTGTGTCGAGTTTCTCCTTTTGAAGAAATTTCATGACCTCTGCTTGATGCAAACTTAGGATGTTGAATGGTGGTGCAGCTTTCCGCTACAGCTTTGAAAATGTCTTTTTTTTTTTTTCTTGTTGATTGCGGGACAAAGCACCAACGTCTTCCAGCTCAGGCTGAGAAATGCACCCAGATCAGACAAACACCAAGTGACGTCTTTATCGTAATTTCCACGATAAAGAATGAAAGTATTTCCAGATGTCATCTTCCAAAACAAGGGTGCCATGTGACAGCTTGGGACTCTGACAAGGGCGGTCACATCTCCTCCACTGTCCCTTATCTCTGCTCTCTGCTTTAACCTTCAAGTCCTTACTTCACCAGTCTGTGAATTCCTCAAATTATATTGGATACTGATTCTATTGGACTACTATTGGATTAACCATGGAATTGATCAGCTGGTCTCTGAACGCTATTGACACCATTTTTTCTACAAGAAGGTCAGGACCGGGGGATCCTACCTGCCCAGATGGAACGCATCCTGCGGGCTATGTTCTCGACTCTTGGGGGTCTTGGCATAGTGCATGCTTGGCGCCTTTCTCCATTGAGGACGTCAAGGATTTATTCATATGTGGTCTTATGGTAGCAGGGCCGGTGCTCTCTGGCTTATGTGCTGCCCTGATCCATCGGAAAATTGGCAAGACGGCGGCATCAAGAACCACGGCCCCTTGCTTGTCCGTCATGATTAACGAGGTGGGCAAGGCATTGCATTCTCAGACTGCGATGATTCTTGAACTTAGACGCAAGTTGCATGACATCTTGGAGCAGATGAAGTTGAAGATTTTGGAGGCCGGGGAATATTCTTAATTCATAATTGGGATTTGGTTTGTTTAAGTGGAACTGTAAAAAGTGTTTTTCACTGCTCAAACCACAATATGGCAGGCTTATCAAACCTGAAGGACAAATTGCCTGACTGTTTTCCTCCAGAGGAATGTCTTCAGGCCTTGGTGATTATTTGGCTCCTTCTTATCTCAACCCACAAAGACAATAAACTGTTTTTCATAGGACTGAAGCATGCTCCACTCCCTCTCTCCACCCCCATCCTATCCCCCATCGCACACACCCCACTCCGACTTCTGCTCACGTAACACCCCTTCCCTTCTGTGGGGGCGGCGTGGTTTTAGCTGCTGTTGGTCTTCCCCCCCCCCCCCCCCCCCCCAAGCTGACGGTAGCGCAACTCGGGGTTGCTGCGCGACCTTCACCCACTTGCCTCAATTTGGATAACGGACTTCTTCAAATTTAGTGCACATAAACAATGTCAAATGTGTATGTGCTGTCTTTAATTCTGATGTGTGCCATTATTACGGTAAACAAGTAATAATTGTAGACTAATTGCTGTCTGAGGTAACTGGAGTGTAAACATAATTTCTCCACTGTGAGATCAACAGAGTATATCTCATCTCATGTGGATAACAGTTTTCAGCTGGAAACATGCAACAAGTCAGATTAAAATACTTTAGATTTACTCTGTGTATTACTTTGTAAAGTTCCAGCTTTTGCTGCTACATTGATTAACTCCTTACACCTGTTATGCGCATGCTCCATGTCTTCCTCCCCATTTTTTTTTGTGGAAGTGTTACAGCGCCACATACAGGCCTGGCATATGTACTACAGCAGGTTTCAACGCTTCATGTGGATGGAGATATTTCTGAAACGGTCCTATGTTTACAGAACACTTTCTGAAAAGGACAATGGAAAAAAATTGTATAAGGAAAGCTGTGTGTCCGTGTGGATGAGGTCTTAGAGGACGTGAAGTGTGAGATGAGTTGCTTAATCTGGTGCCACCACGATCCGGACCTGCAGCCGAAAATGAATGAATGAACCATGTGCAGAAAAGTCATATAAATATCTTCTCTAGATAATTCCCACATGGCAATTTCAAAAGTTTAAAAACAAGATGAGACTTATCTGATCTGACTGTTATCTGATCGATGAAGCCAGAAGATCTTACACATACAAATAAATGTGTTGTCATTTATGCATCTTTTGGAATCTAAGCAAAGCAGCACTTTCTTTTCCTTTTAGGTTTGGAATGATATTTGAGGATAAATAGTCTAAAATAAAAAAGGCACTTTTGAAAAGCACTACCCACTGAGCATAGGACAGAATCCCTCCTGTTGAAAACCAGATCCAAACAACATCAAGAAAATGCCATTTTCAAAATATATTTTACTGAAGATAGCAGTTGATTCCATCATCTCTGCATTTTTTGCACCTTGATCTTTGAGCTGTGTTCCCCTGCTGTCTCAGATAAATCCCAGTTGGCTGTAGATTGGGTCCTTGTCAGCCGTGGCAGCAATCTGCATTTTCTTTTTTCTCACCTTCTCGTTTTGCAGAGTTTGTCGTCTTGTCGACTGTGTCGGAGGTGACCACCTGAACTAATTTGTTGTCTGTGCATCTTTGGGACTTTGAAGAGTAACAGTTTAATTGGACTTTGTTCTTGCAACAGTGGTTCTTATCCTTGTGCTGTTATGATCCATGAACCCCCAGGAAAACTCCCCAAATCCTGTTTGAGTCTGTTTTCTCTGTTTCTTGCCATCACTTCACAAGTCCCCTCATTAGTGTTGACCTGCCTCCTCAATAAGAAGGACTGTCAAAGTGATGATGCAATTATTCCTATCTATTATAAGCTACCGATGCAGCAAGTCAGGATGAGCACAGGAATCCTTTCTCCTTAATTGATTCATCATATGATATTGAATGTGTAAGTGCAAGTCCTCTGGAACTGCTTTTTGGATTTCAGTGTAACTTAACACGATGGTGCCATGTAAAGATATGCATGAAGTAAATTCTGATCTGATGTCACATCAAGCAGAAATAATTGCACTTTTGTTTTAACTGATGCATGTGCAGGCCTGACTTCATAACTGCAACTTCTCCTGAACTCCGTTATGGATTTCAATGAAGCTTCACACAGTTTTAGCACACTATATGAAGATGTGCATGCGTGTAAATAACTCTGATCTGATGCCTTCAAGGATCAATAGCTGGACTTTTTTTTTTTAATATGTATCATTGGCAGTTATATTTGCAGAGGTTGACCAGTTTATTAATTCAGTTGTTTCATTATAAAAGATTTACTATCATGGTGTATAATACATGCAGTCAACCAGTATGGCAAAACAGAGTTGTATCATTCTGTGAGCTTGATCACAGATCTCTCAGCTTTTTTGTGAGGCTGCACTCATTCTTTTAGTAATGACATCAGCCCCACCACAGTGCGTTTTTGTGAAGTTTCTTCCTTTGCACGGTGACTTGAAAATTGCCGGTGTCCTTGTGCAGTGATTTAGTAATCATGTTAGTAGTGTGCGTGATGTTCCCTGTGCACCAGGCTCTCGGTGTCTGCACAGTTTATGGTCGGCACAGACAGCCCTGAAAAGAAGAAATATTCCAGTCAGTGTTCTCACATTGAGCAGCAGGACAGAATAGTGCTTTAAATGCATTCTGCTGTTATTTCATGAATGTAGTCTGTCAGTGTGGTGAGCTACGCATTTTCATTTTTTAAATGAAATGTCTCTGGAGTCCTTACAAAAGCACACAAAGGTTACAAGCTATGAGAGAAAAGAAGTATACTCATGCTGTGAGAATGTTGTCTAAAAGAAATGAATGAAATGTTTTCTTCAGTTGTATTTTGGACAAGGCCATTATTGTCATTGTAGGTTCTTTTCAACTACAGTCATCTATCTATCTGTCTGTCTATCTATCCATCTGTCTAGCTGTCTGTCTGGTAAGGTTAGACCTTGTGTGAAGCGCCTTGAGGCATCTTTGTTGTGATTTGGTGTTATATAAATGAAAATAAATTGAAAATTGATATCTATCTATGTGTGGTTGTAACTTACAGAGAGCTGATTGGCTCAGTGGGTGTGTCTTACGGAGAACTGATTGGCTCAGTGGGCGTGTCTTACGGAGAACTGATTGGCTCAGTGGGCGTGTCTTACGGAGAACTGATTGCTTCAGTGGATGTGTTTCAGCTCTATGTCGCACTTACATGCATGAACATGCATTGTGGAACTTTAGGGATGATTAAAATAAACCCAACTAAGAACAGATAATAATACAATAACATGCTTTTGGAGGGCGGTATGCATTTTCAGAGGCCCAACATTCACGCCCAGTCGCCCAAAATGACAGATATTCGTCCAAGTTAGACGAGGGCAAATATCTGTCATTTTGGGCGACTGGGCATGGACGGAGGGACTCAGAAAAATGCATACCGCACAACAACAGCATGTTATTTGCATTATTATCACTTTTTAGTGAGATATACAACACGTAACACGTACATAAAAAGTTGGCTCACTTAACTTTTGTCGTGTCGGCTGGCACGCGCTGCTCTCCAAATTCGGCAGTGCGTTCTCATCAAGCTGGCTGCTTTAGCTGCTGTTCATTGTAGTACTATCCATATTGGGACCAAAACACACTTCTCGCCTTTTCATCTTTTCCTCTGTGGACAGTTTTTTTTTCCCCCCCTCTACGGACAGTTCTTGGGCTGCGCGCTATGACGTTATTTGTTTACGCACAGCGGGCGGGTATAGCCAGGTAGCATCAATGCCCCGGTAAAGTGATACTAATGAACAATAACCTCTTTACATCTGAATGAAAAATATCTTGCATTATCTCTGAAACATTTAATGCCACATGTTCCCCATTACACCTGTATACATGATATTGATGACTGGAAGGTAACTGGGGACAGTTAAGTCACGACTGGCTTTATTTCTGGCTCCTGCTGAGAGAATATTTTGTCAGGATTGCCACATAAAGGAAGACATTGCAGTCTCACCGTCTGACTCATAAGATTACCAATTAGTATAAAAGCTCTGAGGATTCTCCTGCTTTCACTGCTTGTCAGTGTGACATTTGGAGGTTGATATAATGTTGCTGAACAGCAGCCAGCCACGTCTGAAATCCATCTGCGGCCTCAAAGGCTAAATTAATCTGCAGCATCTGCTGACTCAGACTTTTCAGGTGCTGCATACCAATGCAGGAGTGTGGCGTTACAGCTTGTGTGGGTCTGTCGACTGCTTTATGAAACAGAATCAATCTCACAAAGTTAAAGAAAATACATTAAAGAAAACTATACAAACTGGTGCATGTTATAATTATATCAGAGAAACAGAAAATAAGCACTTGCAGGTGGGCATCAGGCTTGATCACGACTTACTCATAATTACGCCGCCAAGGATGTAATAAAATCTTTGTTTGTCTGTCTCTTAGCTGGATTATGTCAAATCTACTACACGGATTTTGACAAAATTTTCAACACAGATACTATATTAAAACAGAGGTATGTGCCAGCCAGCATCCCACATGACATGCCACCAATCCACCCACTGGAGCACCAGATGGAAACAAGGCCCCCTACATGGAACGAAGTTGAAAGCACAGTAAAGCGGGCAAGAACCGCCTCAGCGCCTGGCCCCAACGGTGTTCCATATAGGTTCTATAAGAACTCGCCAGGAGTCCTGAAGTACCTCTGGAGGCTAATGAAAGTGGCATGGAAAAAAGAAATCATACCAAAGGCATGGTGATGGGCAGGAGGGATCCTGATTCCCAAAGAGAAGAATTCCTCAACCATCGATCAGTTCCAACAGATCAGTCTTCTGAATGTCGAAGGAAAGATATTTTTCAGAGTTGTGGCCCAGAGGCTCTCGGATTTCTTGCAGACGAATAACCTTGTTGACACCTCAGTGCAGAAGGCAGGAATAAGTGGTTTCCCAGGATGTCTGGAACATGCAAATGTCATCTGGCACCAGGTGCAGATGGCCAAGAAAGAGAAGAAAGACTTGCATGTGGTATTCTTGGATCTTGCCAATGCATTCGGGTCAGTGCCTCATGAGATCCTGTGGTCAGCTTTCAACTTTTTTCAAGTCCCAGAAGGCATCACAAGGTTGGTCAAAGCGTATTTCCAAGACCTCCAGTTCTGCATTGCTACACAGGCTAGTACAACAGCCTGGCAACAACTTGAGATTGGCATAATGACGGGCTGCACCATATCTCCACTGGCGTTTACCATGGCAATGGAGCTCATTATTCGAGCGTCCTGGTGGGTGGTTGGAGGAGAACGGTTGAAGAGCGGATTCCGTCTTCCTCCAATCAGAGCATACATGGATGACATGACAGCAATAACAACAGGAGCATGCACCAAGCGCCTGCTGGATAAATTACAGGGAAACATCGAATGGGCACGAATGGAGGTTAAACCCAGTAAATCCCGCAGCATCTCCATTGTCAAAGGCCAGCTTACCAATGAGAAGTTCTCCATCAACAACGAGCCAATACCAACATTTCTGGAGAAGCCGATTAAAAGCCTCGGCTGCTGGTATAGCGCAGAGCTTAAGGACACGAAGCAGGTGGAGCGACTCAGGCAGGATACCATCAGCGGCCTTAAGACGATCAACAACACAGATCTGCCTGGAAAGCTGAAGCTGTGGTGCTTTCAGTTCGGGCTGCTGCCCCATCTCATGTGGCCATTGTCCATCTATGAGGTCATGCTATCCCATGCCAAGAGGCTGGAGAGGCTGGTGAGTGTGCAAGTGAGGAAGTGGCTTGGACTGCCTAAATGCCTTACCAGCATAGGCTTGTATGGCAATGGAGCCCTCTCCCTACCGATTTCATGCTTGATGGAGGAGTACAAATGTGCCAAAGCAAGGCTAGAGATGACTCTTACCGAATCCCGTGATCCTGCTGTCAGAGGAGCTGCTCCAACCCTAGCAACGGGGAGGAAATGGAAACCATCTGTGGCAGTTGCGGTGGCAAAGACCGCCCTCAGACACTGGGACATAGTGGGGCATGTCCAGCATGGCAGAGGTGGCTTGGGTCTGGAAGCAACAGCATCCACATGGCAAAAGGCTACCCCAGCAGAACGGCGGCACATGGTGGTGGAAGAAGTGAGAAACCAGGAAGAAGAAGCCAGGTGTGCCACAGCTGTCTCCCAAGCTCAGCAAGGCCGCTGGATGAAGTGGGAGGGCGTGGAGAGGAAGAAAATCACATGGAATAACCTAAGGAGCATGGAGTCCAACCGGCTAAGTTTCATCATTAGAGCCACATATGATGTCCTACCATCTCCAACCAACCTACATGTCTGGTATGGAGAAGACCCAGCCTGTGTCCAGTGTGCAGCCCCGGCAATCCTCAAACACATCCTGGTGGGTTGCAAGGCAAGCCTGACACAGGGAAGATACACCTGGCGCCACAACCAGGTGTTGAAGTGCTTGGCTGCTGAACTTGAGAACAGGAGGGTAACCACCAACGCCATGCCTGTAAACCCCCAGCCTACCTTCCAACGCAGGATTTTCGTTCGGGAAGGAGAAAAAAGAGGCCCGGATCTGGGAAATGCAAGTGGACCTCAGCCAGAGGCTCACCTTCCCACCCGAAATTGTAGCGACCAACCTGCGTCCTGACCTGATCCTCTGGTCCAAATCCTGCAAATCCTGCATTTGAAAGGAAGCGACTGCAATATTCCAACATAGCAGCTGAAGCAGAGGGGTGGGGCTGGAGTGTGAAGGTGTGGCCAGTGGAGGTCGGCTGTAGAGGCTTTGTAGCCAGATCCACCACAAAGTTCCTGAAAGAAGTAGGGATCAGAGGGCAGGCCCAAAGGAAGCTAATCAAAGAACTTGCCACTGTAGCAGAGCGGAGCAGTCACTGGTTGTGGCTGAAACGCAAAGAGGCAACTTGGGCTTCCAAATGACTGCCAGGTGCCCCCCCCCCCCCCATATGCTGCACGCCCGGGTCTGATCAGCCTGGGATGGGCCAACCTCGGCAGAGGGTGTCTTGTTGTGACGTTTGGGGCAAACAACTGAAGATGTGGCGTGGTGGTGGCACCTTGTGATCATTGATCCCATCTCATCTAAGAGGGCACCTCCAACAATTGATTTGCTGATTATTTGGGATTTTAACAGCTCGTCCTATTAAGAAGTTAATATTACATTTTGGAGGATTACTTCAAAACCACTTAACAGATTCTCACCAAATTGTACCACAGAAAGATATTATGGCATGGAAGACTCCACTGAAATTTGGAGGTGATCCAAATCTGGATTGACTGATGTCAGAAATCTCTGTTCTTGTCATGTCAGTGCTTTCAGGGATTCCATGCATTAGGTTTCCATTTTGTGTTATAGCTGTATTTTGGACAAGGCCATTATTGTCATTGTAGGTTCCCTTCAACTACAGTCACAGGTAAGGCCTTATCTTTATATCTGCCTGTGTGTGTGTGTGTGTGTGTGTGTGTGTGTGTGTGTGTGTGTGTGTGTATATATATATATATATATATATATATATATATATATATACACACAGTACTTTGAGTACTTGGAAGGAGTACTTCGAGGATCTCCTCAATCCCATCATCACGTCTTCCGAAGAGGAAGCAGAGACTGGGGACTCGGAGGCGGACTCATCCATTACCCAGGCCGAAGTCACCGAGGTGGTTAGAAAGCTCCTTGGTGGCAAGGCTCCTGGGGTGGATGAAATCTGTCCTGAGTACCTTAAGTCTCTGGATATTGTGGGGCTGTCTTGGCTGACACACCTCTGCAACATCGCGTGGCGATCGGGGACAGTGCCTCTGGATTGGCAGACCGGGGTGGTGGTCCCTCTGTTTAAGAAGGGGGACTGGAGGGTGTGTTCCAACTATAGGGGGATCACACTCCTCAGCCTCCCCGGTAAGGTCTATTCCAGAGTACTGGAGAGGAGAATTCGACCGATGGTTGAACCTCGGATTCAGGAGGAGCAGTGTGGTTTTCGTCCTGGTCGCGGCACACTGGACCAGCTCTACACGCTCCATCGGGTGCTCGAGGGTTCATGGGAGTTTGCCCAACCAGTCCACATGTGTTTTGTGGATCTGGAGAAGGCATTCGACCGTGTCCCTCGCGGCACCCTGTGGGGAGTGCTCCAGGAGTACGGGGTCCAGGGTCCTTTGCTAAGGGCTATCCGGTCCCTGTACGACCGCAGCAGGAGCTTGGTTCGCATTGCCGGTAGTAAGACAAACCTGTTTCCAGTGCACATTGGCCTCCGCCAGGGCTGCCCTTTGTCACCGGTTCTGTTCATTATTTTTATGGACAGAATTTCTAGGCGCAGCCAGGGTGTAGCGGGGGTCTGGTTTGGGAACCACAGAATCTCATCTCTGCTGTTTGCGGACGATGTGGTTCTGTTGGCTTCGTCAAATCAGGACCTTCAGCGTGCACTGGGGCGGTTTGCAGCCGAGTGTGGAGCGTCCGGGATGAAAATCAGTACCTCCAAATCCGAGGCCATGGTTCTCGACCGGAAAAAGGTGCTTTGCCCTCTTCTGGTCGGTGGAGTGTCCTTGCATCAAGTGGAGGACTTTAAATATCTCGGGGTCTTGTTCACGAGTGAGGGAAGGATGGAGCGTGAGATCGATAGACGGATCGGTGCAGCATCTGCAGTGATGCGGTCGCTGTATCGGACCGTCGTGGTGAAGAGAGAGCTGAGTAGGGGGGCAAAGCTCTCGATTTACCGATCGATCTACGTTCTGATCCTCACCTATGGTCATGAGATTTGGCTCATGACCGAAAGAACGAGATTGCGAGTACAAGCGGCCGAGATGAGTTTCCTCCGCAGGGTGGCTGGGCGCTCCCTTAGAGATAGGGTGAGGAGCTCAGTCACTCGGGAGGAGCTCAGAGTTGAGCCGCTGCTCCTCCACGTCGAAAGGAGTCAGTTGAGCTGGCTCGGGCATCTTTTCCGGATGCCCCCTGGACGCCTCGCTGGAGAGGTGTTCCGGGCACGTCCCACTGGGAGGAGGCCCCGGGGAAGACCCAGGACACGCTGGAGGGACTACATCTCTCGGCTGGCTTGGGAACGCCTTGGGGTTCCCCCGGAGGAGCTGGAGGAGGTGTGTGTGGATCGGGAGGTCTGGGTGGCTTTGCTTGAGCTGCTGCCCACGTGACCCGACTCCAGATAAAGCGGAAGAAAATGGATGTGTGTATATATATATATATATATATATATATATATATATCATATCATATACCTATAAATGATACGCCAATATGATTGGATAAAACACTAAAGAATAAATAGCAATACACCCTTTTCATGGACAGGTAATATTTTTCATACCACCCAAGTAATCAGCCAATCCGGACAGTGGAGCGGCGCCATGACGAAGAGGCGCGGTCAGAGGAACTGTGAAATACTGGTGAGTCACTATTAATAATTTCTTACGTGTCCAACCTTGTAGGTTGATAATTAAATTTAAATTTGTGAGTTCTAAAAGCTATCATAATTATTTATAGGAAAACGTTCTATTTTTTTCTACTAAGGTTTGAACTTTGAGTGTTTTACATAGGAGAGAAAAGTCAGAAAATGTTAATGCCTGTTTGAGAAAAGTGTGTAGTGAGTGTTTTACAGCCTTAAAACATCTATAATAATTGTAAAAAAAATAACGGTGACTACTTCGCAGATTTCGCCTATCGCGGGTTATTTTTAAAACGTAACTCCCTTTCGCGGCCTCGCAGTTTCTTGGATTTTTTTTAATTTTTTTTTTTTGTGCAATTTTGCATGCTGCTTCTTTTTTTTTTTTTTTAACAGCACATTATGTTCTGCGTCGTTATCAGGCAGGCGATTGCTCTCACTGCCTCCGATTCGCTTACTGAGTCTGCGGGCTCAGTAAGCGCCGCAGCGGGCCACTCACACCACCCCCCTGTCTGCTGTGCCGAGCTGCATCCAACTCCAGAGACTACGCTCGCTGTTTTGATGCGCAGTGCCCGCTGCATGGTCTCGGTAACTGCAGCCACAGAGCTTCGTGGCCATGACTTGGATTCTTTGCGGGTCCCTTATCCGTACCCCCGTAGGCAGTGAGCGAAGGGAGAGCACGTGCATTGTGTTCTGCGTGCATTTATCATTTATAGGTATATGATAAAATCGTTGTCAAGTTGTTTTACCAATGAATATGGCTTTATACACCCTGAAGAAAACTAAAACAAATATATATATATATATATATATATATATATATATATATATATATATATATATATATATATATATATATAATTTTATACAATTGCTCCCATACTTGATTTATTCACACCAGTCTGCTTGACTATTGTAGATTCACTCTTCCCAGCCTGGTGCACATCTACAATTTTCTTCCTGGTGTCCTTCGACAGTTCTTTGGTCTTGGCCATGGTTGAGTTTGGAGTCTGATTATTTGAGGCTGTGGACAGGTGTCTTTTATACAGATAACGAGTTCCAACAGGTGCCATTAACACAGGTAACAGGTGGAGGACAGAAGAGCTTCTTAAAGAAGTTACAGGTCTGTGAGAGCCAGAAATCTTGTTTGTTTGTGGGTGACCAAATACTTATTTTCCACCATAATTTATAAATAAATTCTTTAAAAATCCTACAATGTGATTTCCTGGATTTTTTTTTCTCATTTTGTCTCTCATGGTTGAAGTGTACCTATGTTGAAAATTACAGACCTCTCTCATCTTTCTAAGTAGGAGAACTTGCACAATCAGGGGCTGACTAAATACTTTTTTGCCCCACTGTAAGCTTTGCTTCTACCTACACCCTTTCATTTGCATGGGTTGACTGGCTGAGAAATCAGTTTTGTTGATTTTGTTTTATTTTGTTGCTGAGTTCTTTTTCTTGAACCAAATAAACTTGAAACTTGAACTTGAGGTTGGATGGGGCACGTCAGGGCACAGCCATTTTCAGATTTCTCCAGAGATATTCAGTCAGATTCAGGTCTGGACTCTGGGTGGGCCACTCAAGGACATTCACAGACTTGTCCCGAAGCCACTCCTTTGATATCTTGGCTGTGTGCTTAGGGTCATTGTCCTGCTGAAAGATGAAGTTTTCATCCAGGATGTCTCTGTACATTGCTGCATTCATCTTTCCCTCAATCCTGACTAGTCTCCCAGTTTCTGCCACTGAAAAACACCCCACAGCATAATGCTGCCACCACCATGCTTCACTGTAGGGATGGTGCCCGGTTTCCTCGGAACATAATGCCTGGCATTATCAGACCAGAGAATTTTGTTTCTCATGGTCTGAGTTCTTCAGGTGCCTTTTTGCAAACTCCAAGTAGGCTGCCATGTGCCTTTTACTAAAGAGTGGCTTCCGTCTGGCCATGCTACCATACAGGCCTGATTGGTAGATTGCTGCAGAGATGATTGTCGTTCTGGAAGATTCTCCTCTCTCCACAGAGGAATGCCACAGAGGAGCTTGGACAGAGTGACCATCTGGTTCTTGGCTACCTCCTTGACTAAGGCCCTTCTCCCCAATTGCTCAGTTTAGAAGGGTGGCCAGCTCTAAGAAGAGTCCTGGTGGATCTGAACTTCTTCCATTTATGGGTGCTGGAGGCCACTGTTTTCATTGGGACCTCCAAAGCAGCAGAAATGTTTCTGTACCCTTCCCCAGATTTGTGCCTCAAGTCAATCCTGTCTCAGAAGTCTACCAACAATTCCTTTGACTTCATGTTTGTGTTCTGACATGCACTGTCAACTGTGGAACCTTGACAGGAGTATGCCTATCCAAATCATGTCCAATCAACTGATTTACCCCAGGTGGACTCCAATTAAGCTGTATAAACATCTCAAGGATGATCAGTGGAAACACTATGCACCTGAGCTCAGTTTTGAACTTCATGACAAAGGGTATGAATATTTATGTACATGTGATTTCTTAGTTTAGTTTAGTTTTTATTTTTAATACATTTGCAAAAATATCAACAAAACCTTTTTCATATTGCCATTATGGGGTTCTGTGTGTAGAATTTTGAGGAAAAAATAATTTTCTCCATTTTGGAATAAGGCTGTAACATAAAAATGTCAAAAGTGCAGCGCTGCGAATATTTTCCGGATGAACCATACATGATGAATAGAATAGAATAGAATGCTTTTTATTGTCACTATACACAAGGTACAACGAAATTAAATTAAATTCTGGATATAGCATCGTTTAATATTACACATAATTATTGAAAAGAAAGCCAAACAACTGACTATTGAAGTCATAATTTTGACATACTAAGTTTTTATTTTGACCTTCTAAATGTTATTTATGAGACATAAATTAGTTATTTAACTAAGTCATGAGACACAACATTGGAATTTTGACTTTCTGAGTAATATTAATTATATATATTAGATTTAAAGTTAAACTTTTGGCTTTCTAAGTCACAGTTGTGAGATGCTAAAGTGAAATTTTGACATTGAGTAAATTTGACTCATATTTATGAAATACAAAGTTGGAATTTTGACTTTCAGAATAACATCTATGAAATATTAAGTTAAATATTTGAGTTAGCCATATACTGTTTGAATCTTGATTTTGAAAGTAACATTTATGAGATATAAAGTTAAATATTTGACTTTCAAAGTTAGATCAAAGTGAGTTTCTAAATCATAGTATTACTAGATAAAAAGCAAATATTCCAACTTAATGAGTCATAATTGTGAGGTCATTTGAAATGATGTCTTTCTACTCCTGTTTGCAAAAAACTCTGACTTTCTGAGTCATAATTGTAAGAAAAGTTGAAATTCTGACTTTCTAACATAACTGTGAGATGATTTTGACTCTCATCATTTATTTTTCCTGGCAGAAATGGGATTCCACAGATGACCTACATGTGTTTTTAGGTTGCTGAGTAAATATTTGACCCTTTTAGAATGAAGCTATTTTAAATAATGCTACACGAAAACACATCTTTTACAATCACTTCATATTTCATTCAATGCCTGTTAAATCCAGATCTAAATATTTGTTTTTTCCTCAGAAATCTTGAGCTAAAATGGTCTCTTTCTGAAACAGTTCTGTCAGTGTAGTGATTTGTAACAAGGGCTTGGCTGGAAACAGATTTTGGATGTGTTGTTTATGAAAGAGCTTTTAGGGGAATGCTGTCATTGCCCCGAAGACTTGCAGGAGATTAAACGATGCTATCAACAGTACTGACGATAACGAATGAAGTGCGATGTTGTTCACTGAAGCGGATCAAATCAGTTCAATTTATCAACAAGTTCAGCATCAGTCTACTGGGAACAAAACTTTAAAATGTCAAAACAGGCATTTGTTAAAAGCTCCAACTGCAATGAATTTCATTTCAAACTTTATAATTCCTTTATGCATAGGTTGTGCAGAAGTGGAATTATTTCTCTTCTTTTTCTTACAAAACCAGACGCCTCCAAACATCTCAAAACACATTTAGGTAACAGTGTCTGCAGCAAATCAGCCATGTGCCATTATTATCAGCTTCACATCGTTCAACAATATATCATATTCTTATCTTAAAAACATTTTATATATAACGCAATGCTAAAATACAAACAGCCGTATGAGCATTGTCTTTATAAATTGCAGTTGTTTAATTGGTATCCCAGTGCAAAGTATATGTACATCTGTTATTTACTTTAAATATTAAGATCCTATTGGCTTGCATGTATTAACAGAGTTTAATCAATCCCAGTGACTGAGAGCGCACAACAGCTTTTCACGTCACAGATCAATATCTTGTATTGACTTCTTTATACCAACCATTCCTTGTAGCCTGAAGGCTTTCTCAGTTTTCGAGTAAGTACAATTAACGTTCCTAATGGGGAAGTGGTGTTTTAATGGTTAGGGAATAAGATTTGTCCCCCGAGGATTGTAGGTTTGATTCCCCCAACTGGATGCATAAAAATAGTGCTTGTTTCACTTACCGGGTAAGTGCTTTTTCACACATCAGAATCATCAAGTCAAAATACAGATCCACCATGACTGACCACCTCGCGGCCTGCTTACGGCTAAAACTCAGCTCCTCCTGTCTGAACTACGAGAGACCAGCTGTCTCCTCTCAGTGCCAGAAGTCCTACTAAGGTCGGGAACAACTTTTCCAGCTTGAATTAGGCATTGTAATATCTGGGTTGTTTGTTGTTGTTATGTTCTTATGAGCCAGTCCTAGGACTACTTCTGCTTATTTTTTGCATCATACACGTTTACTTCAATAATTAACACGTCGCCAGTAAAACTCAATTTAAGACTGTAAAATCCAGCATGAACATCCGCAAATCATCAGACACAACAGGGTTGTTCCCATTTTAATCCAATTCCATCATTTGCACGGTTTATTTTTCTGTAAGTAATTTGGTCGGCGAATCGTTGTGAAAGGGTGTGGTCGGCTCATCAAAGCTTACCATCGTAACAGCGTCTTCATGCCAAACTGCAAATTCTGTGAGCAGACCCACAGATTTCTCCATCTCATCAGCTTCACTGAGTTAAATTCACAGTAAATCCATCAATCAATCCAGTTAAAGCCATTAAATCCACGCATTTCGGGATCGTCGTCACTGCACTAGTTTCTGTCGGTCTCAGGTGACAGTGTCATTGTTGACACCTGCGCAGCAACGCGGTCAGGGGGCTGAGTAACACATCAAATGTGAAACAGTTGTAATATTTTGCCACCGTCCACGCGATAACTGTATGGTCTGAAATCTCACATGATTAGCCAATTAGATTAGTGGAAAAAATCTAATTGGATGTAGGAGGAATGTATCTTTTTGCCAGAAAACTGTTATTGGTACACAATATATTGTGGCTACACTATGGCTTTCAGTATGGCTTGGTAAATTGATGCACTTTCAACTTTAGAAGTAGATCTTGGTTCAAAAAAGGTTGAGCACCCCCAGCTTACCCTATGACCACTGTGCCTATAAGGGGTCACTGTTCACTGTCAACTTTTCAAGACACCCGTCCCCACCCTCCCAGGTCGTAAATGTTGAATTTGACACGGTTGAGTCAAACCTTTTCAGCAAACACAGCATGTATTTTTTCATTCAATATCAAGTAAAATGATTATATATATAATAGAATATATAATTTTTTTTTCTTTATGGCTTTTTAAATAAAATGGCTTGTGTGGTGAAACCAACCTTTTTTCAAAATCACTGAGTCAATATCTAGTCAGCTGACTATGTTGGCCTATGGAATACACAACATACATATTTTTCAAGATCAAAATTCAAGTACCTTCAAAGGAAATCTTTAATATTTTGCATCAGTAAAATTTAATAACACAAAATACAACATAAACATTTAGCATGACCAGTAATGCCTTCAAACATAAAGACAAATGTTCAACTGCAAAGTGTAAAATGTAAAAATTGGGCACACTAGATAATGAAAAAAGTACGTTAGATTTGCATGAAGTATTAATATGTAGATCAGTTGCACATGATCAGAAGTGGGCTTATGATTGCGTCCAGCTGAATTTAGATATGTTAGTTGGGCATATTCTGATCATTTTGTTGTTGTTTTCCAGTGTTGAACACATTTTGTGAGAATGAATGAACAAAGTAAGGTTACCGTGAGTGTGAAAATGAGTTCTGCATGCCAGATCCTGACATCAGTGTGAGAGAGGGTGTGAGTGGGTGGATGTGACCATAATTGTGAAGCAAAGGCTGTAGAAATGCAGTCCATTTACCACAGAAATCACAATCATGAATTTAGTGTGTAATTACACCCGTGCACAGTAGTTAGTAGATGTGTGTGAAAACATTAATTTTAAGATTTTTCATCCCATGTGCACCAAACCTGGTGTAATCATTAGGGAATGTATTTGATTTGAAGACAAATCAGTTAAAAGTCAAAATTTCAGCTCAATGCCTATAAACAGTCATATGTCATAAAGTCATATGTCAGCTTTTTATTGGTTACATGTCCTATGACCGTGGGTGACCTTGAAAGGTCAAACTCACCATCATAACTGTTTGTCAGTTTGGAGCCATCATGAATTAAACATGGTAACATGGTTTTTGTGTTAGTGAAGGATAAAGTGATTCACTATCACTAGATCACAAAGACTGAATTTATTTGACTTGGTGTCAAACATGGGCAGCACGGTGGCTTGATGGTTAGCACTGTTTTCTTGCAACAAGAAGGTCATGGGTTTGATTCTCACCTGTGGAGTTTGCATGTTTTCCCTGTGTTTGTGTGGGTTCTCTCCGGGTGGTCCGGCTTCCTCCCACGTCCAAAGACACTCAGGTAAGGTGGATCAGAAACTTTAAGTTGTCCATAGGTGTGCGTGTGGGTGTGAATGCGTTTGTTTGTCTATATGTAGCCCTGCAACAGACTGGCGTCCTGTCTAGGGTGTACCCTGCCTTACGCACTATGACTGCTGGGATTGGCTGCAGCCTCCTGTGACCCTTAGATTAAGCGGTTAACGATGCGTGAGTGAGTGGTGTCAAACATAAGATCTGAGCAGAGCCCTCCCTTCTTGGTATTCAGTAGTAATCTACTGCTACCACCGTCTGGAAATCTACTTGAGAAAGAGTGTGACTGCAGATTTTATGTTGCCATGTTGACATTCCAGCCATGTAGTGCA
The DNA here is from genome assembly GCF_902500255.1 of Thalassophryne amazonica. Classification (NCBI taxonomy): domain Eukaryota; kingdom Metazoa; phylum Chordata; class Actinopteri; order Batrachoidiformes; family Batrachoididae; genus Thalassophryne; species Thalassophryne amazonica. The sequence continues at coordinate 46,215,233 of NC_047103.1, read as the reverse complement.
TTTTCTTGTGGAATGGCCCAGAAGGAGTTTCCTCAGAGATGATCATCTTGATGATTCAGTCAGGCCAAGGAGGTTCTCATATAACATCTGAAAGCAACATGCAAATTCCTTACAGAAAGGACCAGGTCAGAAGCAAACCTGGGACCTTCTAGCTGTAACCCAAAAGTGCTAACACCTAAGCCACTGTGATGTTCCTGTTAATCACACACTCCAACCTTAATCCATGTCTTTCTCATAGTGCAGAGTGTCAACAGAATTTTCAGTTTAAGTCAAAGTGCACAGTTTTTACCTTACTTTTATAAATGTTTCAAGTGATGTGTGACAGAGTGGCATTGCCTGTGGAACTCATCTTTCTATTCATTATTGCATGAAGATGCTCTCAAAGGTATTCTGAACCAGCTGTTAATTATTGCTCCTGGACTGCCGACTCTGCGCGAAGACATTCTGCAATAATGAGAATGACTGATGCAAAGGTAACAGTATAACAAGTGCTTAATCAGTAAATGTGACATACCTTGTAGCATTTGGTGGTATTTTAACAATATATATATATTTTGTCTTACTATATTTGTTCAGTGTTTAACCTTTCTAAAATAAAGGTTGGGAAGCAGTGGTTACTTGATGTAAAAATAATCACTGATTACGATATAAGGCAAGCCCATGGCACAGCTGATACAGGTGATCACCTTGGGGTGCAAATATGCCCAGGGCTGCATGAGATTTTTTTTTTTTTCTGTGCCCCCTCTGCTAGCATTTCTATTGCAGCTTTGCACAGCTTTTTTTCTGACAAACTGTTGTCCTTCACCTGCATTCAGTTAATTTATTGGCACAATATAATTAAAGCCTGCATTGCGGATGTGGCTGTATCCGCTATGGCGACCCTGAACAAAACCGGGAGCAGTCGAATGAACAACATTGGATTTCTGCTATGACTACACACCCAATGTGTGTTTGCTTATCTTTGCAATCAATTTCTGAAATAGTAAAAAAAAAAAAAAGAAAAAATATTGTTTTTTTTCCATGTCCAGGAGCTATACCTTAGAAAATGAAATTACTTTTAGGTAAAAGGTGTTAGCCATTTAATGTGGCCAGTATGATGTCAGTAAGACTGCCTACAGATCTTTTCACTATTTTTGGTCAAAGCCTCACTTGTGAAAAAAAATCAACTCTTTGCTGAAACTCCACATCACTTGTGGCAGCTCTGGTCCTTAGCCAGGGAGGAGTTCAGGGACTTCAGGCAAACTGCCCACTTTTGCCACAAATTTTGTACTGGTACCTGTTCAGGGTCTCTACCAGATCATGGTATTGTCAAAGTGCCAGTATAACATGTTCGGTATGTGCACCTGTAATCTCTCCCTGTGTTTACATCAGCATTTGATGCTGCGAGCTGTCAGTTTGCTGTTTTACACAGCAGGTCTGAGCAGGGGCAGAGTTAGCCTATTTTTACGGGTGCTCAAGCACCCCTAAATATATTTTAAGCACCCCTAAAATATATATATATATGCTTCTGTGCTACTATTTTTTTTTAACAACCTATTTCAAGCATTGTGCCAAAATATGCATTACAAGAACACAGTAATTTGACATCTCCCCTTCTTGGGCAAATGGTTCAATCCACGAAGCGCACCTATATTCATCTCTCTCTCTGCTCTGGCATGTGTTTGTGTCGCGTGGTGCTGCTGCGGGTGGCGCTCATTTAGCTGAGGTGCTGTCCTGTGAGCGCTGGTGGTGGTAACCTCGCGCAGCCGCGCTGTCAAGTGATTGCCAGGCGACTGTACATTTGCGACGTATTTATTCACAGTTTATGTCTCTGAATGTGAAGAGCAAGTGCAACTTTCTGAAAAGTGCTTATTTTACTCACCTGGCTACCTATCGCTAAACACAGTATATTGCTCTACAAATTAGTGCGCGCTGTGCGTGGTCAAATGTAAGACTGATTCAGTGTTGTCTTTTTTTTTTTTCCAACTAAATCCTCTTGTCAGCTACTAAATGGTGCTCGCCCTTCAATCTGTGTAGCTTCCATGAACAAATCACTCTCCTACATCAAATACCATGTACACAGATCTGACCTTAAATGCTTAGTTAAGGTCCTTAACTAAGCATTTCAGAATTAAGACAGTAAACTTTACCACAAAGTTGAATGCACAGCATGATAATAAGTGAACAATTTAATTCCCGCTAAAAAGGAATAAATCATAAAACTCATTTTGTATTTTTATTTGTTGGCAGTAAGTGGCAACCTGCAGTGCAGTGATGGATATCAGAGCATTTTTTTTTTCTTTTTCTTTTTTTTTCTTTTCAAAAACAAAAAAGCTTCAGGTGAGGTTTGTGCACTCTATAGACCTTATGTGATAGTAGATATGGACATTGAGAATAGCAAAGGATGGAAAGTGAAGCTAAGGGTAAATTGAATATGTGTATCAGACTGTGGAGGTGTCTTACTTGTGTTACTGGTGTTTTGGTATGAATTCTGACTTTTAAGTCACACATTTTTATTTTTCTTACTTATAAGGACTTCATTAGATCTTGTCTGTCCTTTCTATGCTTTGCTGTTAATTCAATAAATAATTCATATTCATATATTTCTTATCCTGAACCCAAATGTGCAGTATACCATCTGTGTTCTCCATCCAGCCTTATAGTGGAGTGCTGCTGTATTTTTATGACTTACAACGTGGATGTGCATGCTGCCAGAAAAACCGAGACATTAATCAGTTTGTAGAATAAATAAAAGAATAGCCAATACTAAATCACAATCTAAGTAATGCCTAAAACTATCTAAATGTAATTGAAAAGTGATACCAGGGTGAGTGTTCTGTACTAAGTACTATGACATAATAATCTGTTAAGATGAAATAAAAATTTTCAATATCTATAGGCTCATAAGACTAATACAAAAACAAGGATAATATACTTTACTCAGCCTCTGAATATTTCAGACCTCCTCCTAAGTTGCAATTACTATTTGCCCTCACCACATTAGGAGATTAAATTGTTTTATAAACTGCACCAGAATGCAGGAATTTTATGTATGGGCCGTTAAGCTGATGGCTCTGTGGATACGAGACCATCGTGTGCTCTTCTCTGGTTATCACAAGAGCTGGACATCAGACATTTTCCGGCAGATTTCACTTTTAACAAGAGATTTTGTCATGGAAAGCCGCGTGGAGGCTTCGCGCGTAAAGACAGATTCGCTGATGAAGCGAGACAAAGGAACACCTCCGTTTCGGAGTGTTAGAGGACAAGTTTGGACATGTCCAGCTCTCCACAAGTTCTCTTATACTCACTCGACTGGTAAGCACTGCAACCCGAGATAGGCATGTATCCACAGAGCCATCAGCTTAGAAATGATCCAGTGGTTTGTGCCGCGACGTCGCAGCTCGGAGCGTGGCGCACCGACCGTCCTTAAAGGGGTCCTTAAAGCTGTAGTTAAGCCCTTATTCTCTGTGAAGCCCGTAAAATTTTCACCAAAAGCCAGATAAATTTTCGAATAGTTTCCAGGTGCCAGTCTCTATCAGCTTCTGAAAAATTCTGATGGAAAAAAAGTCCTTTTCATTCCGCCATTTCAGACAATGAAAATCCGACGATGGGGGCGGGACCACTCCTTCCCAAGGCGTGCTCACAGGCGAATGACGTCACCGACAGGCGTGGAAAAACTCACGCATGCGCACAAGGGTTCAAGCATGTCTGACGTAAGAACATATGAATGAAATCCATATAGTTTTTAAAAAAAATAAAAAGGACCGTTACTTATGGACACACCACGTAGATATTCAGAAGAAACAGCTGATTGACAGTGTCTGTTTACTGTAATGGATTGGATATGAATGCAGAGAACGACAGGCAAGTAAAAACGGGATTTATGGACCTACAAAGCTCAGTTCAAAAATAGCTCTGATAGAGAAGCAGACAAAACAGGCTTGGGCTAAAACAGGCAGAGTTCTGGTACACGGGGGATCAGTCAACAAGCAACAGTCCTTCTGGAGACAGCAGAAAGTTAAAAAAAAAAAAAAAGGCAAAGTCCAGCATCAAGGAGTTTCATACCAAGCAATCAATCCAAAATGGCAGGCACAGATCAGGAATCTGGGATAGCAGTAGTGGTGGCAGGCCCCATAGGGAGCGCTTGGGGCGCCGCCCTCCCAGTTGTGGAAAGGGAAAAATTATTAATATATATATTTTTTTAAAATATTATCAATATCAGTTTTACATAATAGTATGTGCCTACAGCAATCTGAATTATTAAAACACATTTCCACCAAACTGATTCTCATTCAACAGTGAATTCCACCGACAGAAGCAGAGGAACTTATCATTTCCGTCTTGGGCGCTCACTCAAAGAGCCCCGTGAAGTGCAACGAAATGACCAATTGTGTATGTTGCTAAGCAGATTAATAAATATTGGCCAACCTCCATCGCCAAATTTAATGTCTTTGGGTCACCCGTGGATTTGTCAAAGTGCTGCTGTTTGTGGCGGAAAACAGAAACCTCAGCGACGTTTGGGTTATATTTATTTTGTCTCGTGTTTTGCTGGAGGTAAGTTGAAGAACTTTGGGACTTTACTTTTGCTGCTGCTCCTGCTCGTTATGTCCTCTGAGGTTTTCAGCTGCGGACTGATTCGCCTTTGAATAGCACGTTCAGCTCAGGTGAGCTGACGAGCTGCTAGCATTTATTTCTGAGTGACTACTTTTACTTGGCGTTAATATTCGGGGTTAAGGTCAATATTCCGGTTTCTGAATCATTAGGAATAACCCGTTTACATGCTTAAGCAGACAGAGTTACTCCTGTATACATGGTCATTGGTATCATTTGGAATATCCTCATCTAAACAGACGACGCACGTCTTCCACCGGTGCTTGATTTGGTCTGGCATTCGTGTAATCCTGCTTTGTATAAAACCCCTCACTACACACTTTTATACACTTTTCTCAACAGGCATTTAACATGTTCTCACTTTTCTCTCCTGTGTAAACACTCTCTTTTTTCTTCTGGGCGAGAAGATTATAACAGACACACGCAGAACACAATACGCGTACTGTCCCTTCGCTCACTGCCTCCGGGGGTACGGATGCGGGACCTGCAAAGAATCAAAGTCATGGCCCCAGAGCTCTGCGGCGGGTGGTATACTGAGACCCTGCGGCGCTGTGGATTTTTTTTCCGCAAGAAATCTATCCTTGCGGGCTGCCTCTGCTCAAAAACAGCGAGCGTAGTCGCTGGACCTGTTGCCGCACAGCAGAGGGGGGGGGCGGTGTGAGTGGCCCGCTGCGGGCGTTTACCGAGGCCCGCAGACTCGGTAAGCGCATCGGAGGCAGTGAGAGCAATCGCGGTGAGCCGACCGGTGCCTCGACCGTCCCGCCTGAGAAGGACGCAGAACACAATGCGCTGTTTATCTCTGCTTCTGTGGTGTCTGGTGGGTTGCGTGCGCCGCATACAAGTAGTTGCCGTACTCAAAAGACCAAGATTCCTGCGGATAGGACATGCGCAGAACACAAAATAATGTTCCTTTCTATGGGGCTATCCCGATGCGCGTTTATATGACCTGCTATTCGGGTTAGAAAAGGAGTAACCCAGGCGTCTTATTCGAGTTTTTAAAAACCGGAATATGAGCATATTTGGATTTTTGCGGAGTGTTTACATGGCCGTGTGCACCGGGTTATTGCTAATATTCCGGTTATGAAAGGGTTATGGCTGCATGTAAAACGTAAGACAATGTTACTCTTGGTGTGGAAACTGAGGATGACAAATTAAGGTAAAAGGAGATGAGTGATTTTTGTTTGTTTTGTTTGTTTTGTTGTTTGTTTTAGGGGTCAAAGCTGTGTTCTTTAGTGGTACTGCGGACCAGTTATAACGGTTTAGGGGAGACCGGGGCTGTTTTTAACAGTGTTCAAAGCTGCAGCCATTTTGATTTCAGTGTACACACAATAAGGATCAGCCCACAGAAGTGAAATATTCTATGGAGTATTCCACAGTCTAAAACGAATGATTGCTTAGTTATAAAACCCCCAAAAAAGCAATTTTAATTTTTTTTTAAAGAAATTCTAACTCAGCCACTGAGTACACACAAGACACTTATAGTAGTCAGATTAATTCAAATTTTAGCAAAGCATTTAATTACGTGGTTTTGTATGCTAATTTGCTTTGTCCTCTACACTGTTAATTAATTTTAACCAGCCATATCCAGACGCAGCTCCGAGCAAAGATGTAACTCCCTGAATGGGAACATCTCAATGACGTTCGTCAGCTTTCCACAACAACTCGCTCCGTGTGATCAAGGTCCATCATGTTAACTTGACTGCAACCAGAGCCGGCGAGCGGAATGGAAGCTCCTCCTATTTGATGACGCACCGAGCGAATATTCGCAGCAAAAGCAGAGTGACACACTGGGCGATGGTGGCGCGTCCGTCGCCACACGCCCGGTGTGAACGCGGCATTAGACAAGCTGTTGATGCTCCTAAATGGTACATACACAGTTGAGGCAGGGCAGACCAATTTTAGGGGGCCCGTTCAGTCCAGCAACATCGGGTTCTGAGCATGGTTTGAAAAAACACGCCTGGGCTTCTAACCAAGGAAATACGGTGGCCCACTTCCTCAATCGGCAAGTGTCAGTACTGAACTTCGCTTGGTACCTCTGTTGTATGGCAATCCCATATTGCTTTGTCCTGTACCTTTGAGGGGTTTTAATTGAAATCAGGGCTGGAGCTATGATTCTTTTAGTAATCGAGTATTCTATCGATTATTATGGCGATTAATTGAGTAGTATCGGATAACAAGTACTTTTGCTTTTAAATCATCAATACGAGGGTAGGCTGAAAAGTTCTAAGGCTCACCAAGAAGGAGAAATGCCATTTAAATAAAACTTGGCATGCATTAAGTTCACTCTTCTGATGACTGTGTATTTTCTTCCAGGTTGTGAGGTAGTTTGTGGTTCATAGCCAGATCGAAAGTGCGTGGTAGAGGGAAACAGCAAAAATGGACAAAATCTGGCATTGCGGTTGTGATTAAGTACCTGCATAAGAAGGGTTAAAGCCCAAGGACATTCATGCGGATATGGTTGCTACATTAGAGGATGAAGCTCCCTCCATATGTAAGTGCAGAAGTGGGCAGCTGAATTAAGAGGGGCAGAGAGAGCCTTGAAGACGACCAAGGTCTGGGCGGCCTGCAACAGCCACAACCCAGAAAAAACAATGACCTTGTTCATGAAATGGTGATGAACGATAGACGATTAATCAGCTAGCAGAGGCTGTGGGAATCCCGTGAGAGAATTGAACACATTCTGCATGAAGAACTTGGAATGTCAAGGTGTCAGCTCGGTGGGTGCCACGTCTTCTGACGCCTGATCAGAAATGCACCAGGCTAGTCATGTCGAAGGCAAACTTGGCGCAATTTGAAGAGGATCCAGCCAATTACATGGAACATTTTCTTACCCAGGATGAGTGTTGGGTTCACCACTTTGAACCAGAGACAAAATAAAAACAATCAGTGCAGTGGAAACACCCAGGGTCACCACATCCAAAGAAGGCCAAGTTGTTTCATCTGCGGGGAAGGTCATGGTTTCAGTTTTCTGGGATGCCAAGGGCATTGTGTTCGTGGACTGTCTTGAAAAGGACAAACCATAAATGGACAGTACTATTCTATCCTACTGAGACAGTTACGCAAGGCTATCAAAAAAGGCCATCAAGACAATGCCCCAGCTCACAAGTCAACAGTGGCCATGGCCACTATCCACGAGTGTGGATTTGAACTGGTAGATCACCCACCATACTCCCCTGACTTGGCACCCTCGGACTTTCATCTGTTCCCAAACATAAAAAAAACTTGGCTGGGAAGCACTATCAGAGCAATGATGAGGTGATGGCTGCCATTGAGGACTATTTTGACTCTCAAGATGAAAGCTTCTATGCCAAGGGAATCGATGCACTCAAGCACCGCTGGAAGAAGGTGTGAGTTACGGAGACTTTGTCGAAAAATAACCCTGAATTTGTTCAATTCGACAACTGCATCATAGTCAGCCTTAGAACTTTTCAGCCTACCCTCATACCCCCCCCCCCCCCCCCCCAAGCTGACGGTAGCGCAACTCGGGGTTGCTGCGCGACCTTCACCCACTTGCCTCAATTTGGATAACGGACTTCTTCAAATTTAGTGCACATAAACAATGTCAAATGTGTATGTGCTGTCTTTAATTCTGATGTGTGCCATTATTACGGTAAACAAGTAATAATTGTAGACTAATTGCTGTCTGAGGTAACTGGAGTGTAAACATAATTTCTCCACTGTGAGATCAACAGAGTATATCTCATCTCATGTGGATAACAGTTTTCAGCTGGAAACATGCAACAAGTCAGATTAAAATACTTTAGATTTACTCTGTGTATTACTTTGTAAAGTTCCAGCTTTTGCTGCTACATTGATTAACTCCTTACACCTGTTATGCGCATGCTCCATGTCTTCCTCCCCATTTTTTTTGTGGAAGTGTTACAGCGCCACATACAGGCCTGGCATATGTACTACAGCAGGTTTCAACGCTTCATGTGGATGGAGATATTTCTGAAACGGTCCTATGTTTACAGAACACTTTCTGAAAAGGACAATGGAAAAAAATTGTATAAGGAAAGCTGTGTGTCCGTGTGGATGAGGTCTTAGAGGACGTGAAGTGTGAGATGAGTTGCTTAATCTGGTGCCACCACGATCCGGACCTGCAGCCGAAAATGAATGAATGAACCATGTGCAGAAAAGTCATATAAATATCTTCTCTAGATAATTCCCACATGGCAATTTCAAAAGTTTAAAAACAAGATGAGACTTATCTGATCTGACTGTTATCTGATCGATGAAGCCAGAAGATCTTACACATACAAATAAATGTGTTGTCATTTATGCATCTTTTGGAATCTAAGCAAAGCAGCACTTTCTTTTCCTTTTAGGTTTGGAATGATATTTGAGGATAAATAGTCTAAAATAAAAAAGGCACTTTTGAAAGCACTACCCACTGAGCATAGGACAGAATCCCTCCTGTTGAAAACCAGATCCAAACAACATCAAGAAAATGCCATTTTCAAAATATATTTTACTGAAGATAGCAGTTGATTCCATCATCTCTGCATTTTTGCACCTTGATCTTTGAGCTGTGTTCCCCTGCTGTCTCAGATAAATCCCAGTTGGCTGTAGATTGGGTCCTTGTCAGCCGTGGCAGCAATCTGCATTTTCTTTTTTCTCACCTTCTCGTTTTGCAGAGTTTGTCGTCTTGTCGACTGTGTCGGAGGTGACCACCTGAACTAATTTGTTGTCTGTGCATCTTTGGGACTTTGAAGAGTAACAGTTTAATTGGACTTTGTTCTTGCAACAGTGGTTCTTATCCTTGTGCTGTTATGATCCATGAACCCCAGGAAAACTCCCCAAATCCTGTTTGAGTCTGTTTTCTCTGTTTCTTGCCATCACTTCACAAGTCCCCTCATTAGTGTTGACCTGCCTCCTCAATAAGAAGGACTGTCAAAGTGATGATGCAATTACCTATCTATTATAAGCTACCGATGCAGCAAGTCAGGATGAGCACAGGAATCCTTTCTCCTTAATTGATTCATCATATGATATTGAATGTGTAAGTGCAAGTCCTCTGGAACTGCTTTTTGGATTTCAGTGTAACTTAACACGATGGTGCCATGTAAAGATATGCATGAAGTAAATTCTGATCTGATGTCACATCAAGCAGAAATAATTGCACTTTTGTTTTAACTGATGCATGTGCAGGCCTGACTTCATAACTGCAACTTCTCCTGAACTCCGTTATGGATTTCAATGAAGCTTCACACAGTTTTAGCACACTATATGAAGATGTGCATGCGTGTAAATAACTCTGATCTGATGCCTTCAAGGATCAATAGCTGGACTTTTTTTTTTTAATATGTATCATTGGGCAGTTATATTTGCAGAGGTTGACCAGTTTATTAATTCAGTTGTTTCATTATAAAAGATTTACTATCATGGTGTATAATACATGCAGTCAACCAGTATGGCAAAACAGAGTTGTATCATTCTGTGAGCTTGATCACAGATCTCTCAGCTTTTTTGTGAGGCTGCACTCATTCTTTTAGTAATGACATCAGCCCCACCACAGTGCGTTTTTGTGAAGTTTCTTCCTTTGCACGGTGACTTGAAAATTGCCGGTGTCCTTGTGCAGTGATTTAGTAATCATGTTAGTAGTGTGCGTGATGTTCCCTGTGCACCAGGCTCTCGGTGTCTGCACAGTTTATGGTCGGCACAGACAGCCCTGAAAAGAAGAAATATTCCAGTCAGTGTTCTCACATTGAGCCAGGACAGAATAGTGCTTTAAATGCATTCTGCTGTTATTTCATGAATGTAGTCTGTCAGTGTGGTGAGCTACGCATTTTCATTTTTTAAATGAAATGTCTCTGGAGTCCTTACAAAAGCACACAAAGGTTACAAGCTATGAGAGAAAAGAAGTATACTCATGCTGTGAGAATGTTGTCTAAAAGAAATGAATGAAATGTTTTCTTCAGTTGTATTTTGGACAAGGCCATTATTGTCATTGTAGGTTCTTTTCAACTACAGTCATCTATCTATCTGTCTGTCTATCTATCCATCTGTCTAGCTGTCTGTCTGGTAAGGTTAGACCTTGTGTGAAGCGCCTTGAGGCATCTTTGTTGTGATTTGGTGTTATATAAATGAAAATAAATTGAAAATTGATATCTATCTATGTGTGGTTGTAACTTACAGAGAGCTGATTGGCTCAGTGGGTGTGTCTTACGGAGAACTGATTGGCTCAGTGGGCGTGTCTTACGGAGAACTGATTGGCTCAGTGGGCGTGTCTTACGGAGAACTGATTGCTTCAGTGGATGTGTTTCAGCTCTATGTCGCACTTACATGCATGAACATGCATTGTGGAACTTTAGGGATGATTAAAATAAACCCAACTAAGAACAGATAATAATACAATAACATGCTTTTGGAGGGCGGTATGCATTTTCAGAGGCCCAACATTCACGCCCAGTCGCCCAAAATGACAGATATTCGTCCAAGTTAGACGAGGGCAAATATCTGTCATTTTGGGCGACTGGGCATGGACGGAGGGACTCAGAAAAATGCATACCGCACAACAACAGCATGTTATTTGCATTATTATCACTTTTAGTGAGATATACAACACGTAACACGTACATAAAAAGTTGGCTCACTTAACTTTGTCGTGTCGGCTGGCACGCGCTGCTCTCCCAAATTCGGCAGTGCGTTCTCATCAAGCTGGCTGCTTTAGCTGCTGTTCATTGTAGTACTATCCATATGGGACCAAAACACACTTTCTCGCCTTTTCATCTTTGTCCTCTGTGGACAGGTTTTTTTTCCCCCCTCTACGGACAGTTCTTGGGCTGCGCGCTATGACGTTATTGTTTACGCACAGCGGGCGGGTATAGCCAGGTAGCATCAATGCCCCTGGTAAAGTGATACTAATGAACAATAACCTCTTTACATCTGAATGAAAAATATCTTGCATTATCTCTGAAACATTAATGCCACATGTTCCCCATTACACCTGTATACATGATATTGATGACTGGAAGGTAACTGGGGACAGTTAAGTCACGACTGCTTATTTCTGGCTCCTGCTGAGAGAATATTTTGTCAGGATTGCCACATAAAGGAAGACATTGCAGTCTCACCGTCTGACTCATAAGATACCAATTAGTATAAAAGCTCTGAGGATTCTCCTGCTTTCACTGCTTGTCAGTGTGACATTTGGAGGTTGATATAATGTGCTGAACAGCAGCCAGCCACGTCTGAAATCCATCTGCGGCCTCAAAGGCTAAATTAATCTGCAGCATCTGCTGACTCAGACTTTTCAGGTGCTGCATACCAATGCAGGAGTGTGGCGTTACAGCTTGTGTGGGGTCTGTCGACTGCTTTATGAAACAGAATCAATCTCACAAAGTTAAAGAAAATACATTAAAGAAAACTATACAACTGGTGGCATGTTATAAATTATATCAGAGAAACAGGAAAATAAGCACTTGCAGGTGGGCATCAGGCTTGATCACGACTTACTCATAATTACGCCGCCAAGGATGTAATAAAATCTTGTTTGTCTGTCTCTTAGCTGGATTATGTCAAATCTACTACACGGATTTTGACAAAATTTTCAACACAGATACTATATTAAAACAGAGGTATGTGCCAGCCAGCATCCCACATGACATGCCACCAATCCACCCACTGGAGCACCAGATGGAAACAAGGCCCCCTACATGGAACGAAGTTGAAAGCACAGTAAAGCGGGCAAGAACCGCCTCAGCGCCTGGCCCCAACGGTGTTCCATATAGGTTCTATAAGAACTCGCCAGGAGTCCTGAAGTACCTCTGGAGGCTAATGAAAGTGGCATGGAAAAAAGAAATCATACCAAAGGCATGGTGATGGGCAGGAGGGATCCTGATTCCCAAAGAGAAGAATTCCTCAACCATCGATCAGTTCCAACAGATCAGTCTTCTGAATGTCGAAGGAAAGATATTTTTCAGAGTTGTGGCCCAGAGGCTCTCGGATTTCTTGCAGACGAATAACCCTTGTTGACACCTCAGTGCAGAAGGCAGGAATAAGTGGTTTCCCAGGATGTCTGGAACATGCAAATGTCATCTGGCACCAGTGCAGATGGCCAAGAAAGAGAAGAAAGACTTGCATGTGGTATTCTTGGATCTTGCCAATGCATTCGGGTCAGTGCCTCATGATATCCTGTGGTCAGCTTTCAACTTTTTTCAAGTCCCAGAAGGCATCACAAGGTTGGTCAAAGCGTATTTCCAAGACCTCCAGTTCTGCATTGCTACACAGGCTAGTACAACAGCCTGGCAACAACTTGAGATTGGCATAATGACGGGCTGCACCATATCTCCACTGGCGTTTACCATGGCAATGGAGCTCATTATTCGAGCGTCCTGGTGGGTGGTTGGAGGAGAACGGTTGAAGAGCGGATTCCGTCTTCCTCCAATCAAGCATACATGGATGACATGACAGCAATAACAACAGGAGCATGCACCAAGCGCCTGCTGGATAAATTACAGGGAAACATCGAATGGGCACGAATGGAGGTTAAACCCAGTAAATCCCGCAGCATCTCCATGTCAAAGGCCAGCTTACCAATGAGAAGTCTCATCAACAACGAGCCAATACCAACATTTCTGGAGAAGCCGATTAAAAGCCTCGGCTGCTGGTATAGCGCAGAGCTTAAGGACACGAAGCGGTGGAGCGACTCAGGCAGGATACCATCAGCGGCCTTAAGACGATCAACAAACACAGATCTGCCTGGAAAGCTGAAGCTGTGGTGCTTTCAGTTCGGGCTGCTGCCCCGTCTCATGTGGCCATGTCCATCTATGAGGTCATGCTATCCCATGCCAAGAGGCTGGAGAGGCTGGTGAGTGTGCAAGTGAGGAAGTGCTTGGACTGCCTAAATGCCTTACCAGCATAGGCTTGTATGGCAATGGAGCCCTCTCCTCTACCGATTTCATGCTTGATGAGGAGTACAAATGTGCCAAAGCAAGGCTAGAGATGACTCTTACCGAATCCCGTGATCCTGCTGTCAGAGGAGCTGCTTCCAACCCTAGCAACGGGGAGGAAATGGAAACCATCTGTGGCAGTTGCGGTGGCAAAGACCGCCCTCAGACACTGGGACATAGTGGGGCATGTCCAGCATGGCAGAGGTGGCTTGGGTCTGGAAGCAACAGCATCCACATGGCAAAAGGCTACCCCAGCAGAACGGCGGCACATGGTGGTGGAAGAAGTGAGAAACCAGGAAGAAGAAGCCAGGTGTGCCACAGCTGTCTCCCAAGCTCAGCAAGGCCGCTGGATGAAGTGGTGAGGGCGTGGAGAGGAAGAAAATCACATGGAATAACCTAAGGACATGGAGTCCAACGGCTAAGTTTCATCATTAGAGCCACATATGATGTCCTACCATCTCCAACCAACCTACATGTCTGGTATGGAGAAGACCCAGCCTGTGTCCCAGTGTGCAGCCCCGGCAATCCTCAACACACATCCTGGTGGGTTGCAAGGCAAGCCTGACACAGGGAAGATACACCTGGCGCCACAACCAGGTGTTGAAGTGCTTGGCTGCTGAACTTGAGAACAGGAGGGTAACCACCAACGCCATGCCTGTAAACCCACAGCCTACCTTCCAACGCAGGATTTTCGTTCGGGAAGGAGAAAAAAGAGGCCCGGATCTGGGAAATGCAAGTGGACCTCAGCCAGAGGCTCACCTTCCCACACCCGAAATTGTAGCGTACCAACCTGCGTCCTGACCTGATCCTCTGGTCCAAATCCTGCCAAATCCTGCATTTGAAAGGAAGCGACTGCAATATTCCAACATAGCAGCTGAAGCAGAGGGGTGGGGCTGGAGTGTGAAGGTGTGGCCAGTGGAGGTCGGCTGTAGAGGCTTTGTAGCCAGATCCACCACAAAGTTCCTGAAAGAAGTAGGGATCAGAGGGCAGGCCCAAAGGAGCTAATCAAAGAACTGCCACTGTAGCAGAGCGGAGCAGTCACTGGTTGTGGCTGAAACGCAAAGAGGCAACTTGGCTTCCAAATGACTGCCAGGTGCCCCCCCCCCCCCCATATGCTGCACGCCCGGGTCTGATCAGCCTGGGATGGGCCAACCTCGGCAGAGGGTGTCTTGTTGTGACGTTTGGGGCAAACAACTGAAGATGTGGCGTGGTGGTGGCACCTTGTGATCATTGATCCCATCTCATCTAAGAGGGCACCTCCAACAATTGATTTGCTGATTATTTGGGATTTTAACAGCTCGTCCTATTAAGAAGTTAATATTACATTTTGGAGGATTACTTCAAAACCACTTAACAGATTCTCACCAAATTGTACCACAGAAAGATATTATGGCATGGAAGACTCCACTGAAATTTGGAGGTGATCCAAATCTGGATTGACTGATGTCAGAAATCTCTGTTCTTGTCATGTCAGTGCTTTCAGGGATTCCATGCATTAGGTTTCCATTTTGTGTTATAGCTGTATTTTGGACAAGGCCATTATTGTCATTGTAGGTTCCCTTCAACTACAGTCACAGGTAAGGCCTTATCTTTATATCTGCCTGTGTGTGTGTGTGTGTGTGTGTATATGTGTGTGTGTGTGTGTGTGTGTGTGTGTATATATATATATATATCTATATATATATATATATATATATATATATATATATATATACACACAGTACTTTGAGTACTTGGAAGGAGTACTTCGAGGATCTCCTCAATCCCATCATCACGTCTTCCGAAGAGGAAGCAGAGACTGGGGACTCGGGGCGGACTCATCCATTACCCAGGCCGAAGTCACCGAGGTGGTTAGAAAGCTCCTTGGTGGCAAGGCTCCTGGGGTGGATGAAATCTGTCCTGAGTACCTTAAGTCTCTGATATTGTGGGCTGTCTGGCTGACACACCTCTGCAACATCGCGTGGCGATCGGGGACAGTGCCTCTGGATTGGCAGACCGGGTGGTGGTCCCTCTGTTTAAGAAGGGGGACTGGAGGGGTGGTTCCAACTATAGGGGGATCACACTCCTCAGCCTCCCCGTTAAGGTCTATTCCAGAGTACTGGAGAGGAGAATTCGACCGATGGTTGAACCTCGGATTCAGGAGGAGCAGTGTGGTTTTCGTCCTGGTCGCGGCACACTGGACCCAGCTCTACACGCTAAATCGGGTGCCGATGGGTTCATGGGAGGTTTGCCCAACCAGTCCACATGTGTTTTGTGGATCTGGAGAAGGCATTCGACCGTGTCCCTCGCGGCACCCTGTGGGGAGTGCTCCAGGAGTACGGGGTCCAGGGTCCTTTGCTAAGGGCTATCCGGTCCCTGTACGACCGCCAGCAGGAGCTTGGTTCGCATTGCCGGTAGTAAGACAAACCTGTTTCCAGTGCACATTGGCCTCCGCCAGGGCTGCCCTTTGTCACCGGTTCTGTTCATTATTTTTATGGACAGAATTTCTAGGCGCAGCCAGGTTTAGCGGGGGTCTGGTTTGGGAACCACAGAATCTCATCTCTGCTGTTTGCGGACGATTGTGGTTCTGTTGGCTTCGTCAAATCAGGACCTTCAGCGTTGCACTGGGGCGGTTTGCAGCCGCGTGTGGAGCGTCCGGGATGAAAATCAGTACCTCCAAATCCGAGGCCATGGTTCTCGACCGGAAAAAGTTGCTTTGCCCTCTTCTGGTCGGTGGAGTGTCCTTGCATCAAGTGGAGGACTTTAAATATCTCGGGGTTCTTGTTCACGAGTGAGGGGAAGGATGGAGCGGAGATCGATAGACGGATCGGTGCTAGCAGCATCGCAGTGATGCGGTCGCTGTATCGGACCGTCGTGGTGAAGAGAGAGCTGAGTAGGGGGGCAAAGCTCTCGATTACCGATCGATCTAGTTCTGATCCTCACCTATGGTCATGAGATTTGGCTCATGACCGAAAGAACGAGATTGCGAGTACAAGCGGCCGAGATGAGTTTCCTCCGCAGGGGGGCTGGGCGCTCCCTAGAGATAGGGTGAGGAGCTCAGTCACTCGGGAGGAGCTC
The DNA here is from genome assembly GCF_902500255.1 of Thalassophryne amazonica. Taxonomy (NCBI): domain Eukaryota; kingdom Metazoa; phylum Chordata; class Actinopteri; order Batrachoidiformes; family Batrachoididae; genus Thalassophryne; species Thalassophryne amazonica. The sequence continues at coordinate 46,198,692 of NC_047103.1, read as the reverse complement.
AGAGTTGAGCCGCTGCTCCTCCACGTCGAAAGGAGTCAGTTGAGCTGGCCTCAGGCATCTTTCCGGATGCCCCCTGGACGCCTCGCTGGAGAGGTGTTCCGGGCACGTCCACTGGGAGGAGGCCCCGGGGAAGACCCCAGGACACGCTGGAGGGACTACATCTCTCGGCTGGCTTGGGAACGCCTTGGGGTTCCCCGGAGGAGCTGGAGGAGGTGTGTGTGGATCGGGAGGTCTGGGTGCTTTGCTTGAGCTGCTGCCCCACGTGACCCGACTCCAGATAAAGCGGAAGAAATGGATGTGTGTATATATATATATATATATATATATATATATATATATCATATCATATACCTATAAATGATACGCCAATATGATGGATACAACACTAAAGAATAAATAGCAATACACCCTTTTCATGGACAGGTAATATTTTTCATACCACCCAAGTAATCAGCCAATCCGGACAGTGGAGCGGCGCCATGACGAAGAGGCGCGGTCAGAGGAACTGTGAAATACTGGTGAGTCACTATTAATAATTCTTACGTGTCCAACCTTGTAGGTTGATAATTAAATTTAAAATTTGTGAGTTCTAAAAGCTATCATAATTATTTATAGGAAACGTTCTATTTTTTTCTACTAAGGTTTGAACTTTGAGTGTTTTACATAGGAGAGAAAAGTCAGAAAATGTTATGCCTGTATGAGAAAAGTGTGTAGTGAGTGTTTTACAGCCTTAAAACATCTATAATAATTGTAAAAAAATAACGGTGACTACTTCGCAGATTTCGCCTATCGCGGGTTATTTTTAAAACGTAACTCCCTTTCGCGGCCTCGCAGTTTCTTGGATTTTTTTAATTTTTTTTTTTGTGCAATTTTGCATGCTGCTTCTTTTTTTTTTTTTAACAGCACATTATGTTCTGCGTCGTATCAGGCAGGCGATTGCTCTCACTGCCTCCGATTCGCTTACTGAGTCTGCGGGCTCAGTAAGCGCCGCAGCGGGCCACTCACACCACCCCCCTGTCTGCTGTGCCGAGCTGCATCCAACTCCAGAGACTACGCTCGCTGTTTTGATGCGCAGTGCCCGCTGCATGGTCTCGGTACTGCAGCCACAGAGCTTCGTGGCCATGACTTGGATTCTTTGCGGGTCCCTTATCCGTACCCCCGTAGGCAGTGAGCGAAGGGAGAGCACGTGCATTGTGTTCTGCGTGCATTTATCATTTATAGGTATATGATAAATCGTTGTCAAGTTGTTTTACCAATGAATATGGCTTTATACACCCTGAAGAAAACTAAAACAAATATATATATATATATATATATATATATATATATATATATATATATATATATATATATATATATATATATATATATATAATTTTATACAATTGCTCCCATACTTGATTTATTCACACCAGTCTGCTTGACTATTGTAGATTCACTCTTCCCAGCCTGGTGCACATCTACAATTTTCTTCCTGTGTCCTTCGACAGTTCTTTGGTCTTGGCCATGGTTGAGTTTGGAGTCTGATTATTTGAGGCTGTGGACAGGTGTCTTTTATACAGATAACGAGTTCCAACAGGTGCCATTAACACAGGTAACAGGTGGAGGACAGAAGAGCTTCTTAAAGAAGTTACAGGTCTGTGAGAGCCAGAAATCTTGTTTGTTTGTGGGTGACCAAATACTTATTTTCCACCATAATTTATAAATAAATTCTTTAAAAATCCTACAATGTGATTTCCTGGATTTTTTTTCTCATTTTGTCTCTCATGGTGAAGTGTACCTATGTTGAAAATTACAGACCTCTCTCATCTTTCTAAGTAGGAGAACTTGCACAATCAGGGGCTGACTAAATACTTTTTTGCCCCACTGTAAGCTTTGCTTCTACCTACACCCTTTCATTTGCATGGGTTGACTGGCTGAGAAATCAGTTTTGTTGATTTTGTTTTATTTTGTTGCTGAGTTCTTTTTCTTGAACCAAATAAACTTGAAACTTGAACTTGAGGTTGGATGGGGCACGTCAGGGCACAGCCATTTTCAGATTTCTCCAGAGATATTCAGTCAGATTCAGGTCTGGACTCTGGGTGGGCCACTCAAGGACATTCACAGACTTGTCCCGAAGCCACTCCTTTGATATCTTGGCTGTGTGCTTAGGGTCATTGTCCTGCTGAAAGATGAAGTTTTCATCCAGGATGTCTCTGTACATTGCTGCATTCATCTTTCCCTCAATCCTGACTAGTCTCCCCAGTTTTCTGCCACTGAAAAACACCCCACAGCATAATGCTAGCCACCACCATGCTTCACTGTAGGGATTGGTGCCCGGTTTCCTCGAACATAATGCCTGGCATTATCAGACCAGAGAATTTTGTTTCTCATGGTCTGAGTTCTTCAGGTGCCTTTTTGCAAACTCCAAGTAGGCTGCCATGTGCCTTTTACTAAAGAGTGGCTTCCGTCTGGCCATGCTACCATACAGGCCTGATTGGGTAGATTGCTGCAGAGATGATTGTCGTTCTGGAAGATTCTCCTCTCTCCACAGAGGAATGCCACAGAGGAGCTTGGACAGAGTGACCATCTGGTTCTTGGCTACCTCCTTGACTAAGGCCCTTCTCCCCCAATTGCTCAGTTTAGAAGGGTGGCCAGCTCTAAGAAGAGTCCTGGTGGATCTGAACTTCTTCCATTTATGGGTGCTGGAGGCCACTGTTTCATTGGGACCTCCAAAGCCAGCAGAAATGTTTCTGTACCCTTCCCCAGATTTGTGCCTCAAGTCAATCCTGTCTCAGAAGTCTACCAACAATTCCTTTGACTTCATGTTTGTGTTCTGACATGCACTGTCAACTGTGGAACCTTGACAGGAGTATGCCTATCCAAATCATGTCCAATCAACTGATTTACCCCAGGTGGACTCCAATTAAGCTGTATAAACATCTCAAGGATGATCAGTGGAAACACTATGCACCTGAGCTCAGTTTTGAACTTCATGACAAAGGGTATGAATATTTATGTACATGTGATTTCTTAGTTTAGTTTAGTTTTTATTTTTAATACATTTGCAAAAATATCAACAAAACCTTTTTCATATTGCCATTATGGGGTTCTGTGTGTAGAATTTTGAGGAAAAAATAATTTTCTCCATTTTGGAATAAGGCTGTAACATAAAAATGTCAAAAGTGCAGCGCTGCGAATATTTCCGGATGAACCATACATGATGAATAGAATAGAATAGAATGCTTTTTATTGTCACTATACACAAGGTACAACGAAATTAAATTAAATTCTGGATATAGCATCGTTTAATATTACACATAATTATTGAAAAGAAAGCCAAACAACTGACTATTGAAGTCATAATTTTGACATACTAAGTTTTTATTTTGACCTTCTAAATGTTATTTATGAGACATAAATTAGTTATTTAACTAAGTCATGAGACACAACATTGGAATTTTGACTTTCTGAGTAATATTAATTATATATATTAGATTTAAAGTTAAACTTTTGGCTTTCTAAGTCACAGTTGTGAGATGCTAAAGTGAAATTTTGACATTGAGTAAATTTGACTCATATTTATGAAATACAAAGTTGGAATTTTGACTTTCAGAATAACATCTATGAAATATTAAGTTAAATATTTGAGTTAGCCATATACTGTTGAATCTTGATTTTGAAAGTAACATTTATGAGATTATAAAGTTAATATTTGACTTTCAAAGTTAGATCAAAGTGAGTTTCTAAATCATAGTATTACTAGATAAAAAGCAAATATTCCAACTTAATGAGTCATAATTGTGAGGTCATTTGAAATGATGTCTTTCTACTCCTGTTTGCAAAAAACTCTGACTTTCTGAGTCATAATTGTAAGAAAAGTTGAAATTCTGACTTTCTAACATAACTGTGAGATGATTTTGACTCTCATCATTTATTTTTTCCTGGCAGAAATGGGATTCCACAGATGACCTACATGTGTTTTTAGGTTGCTGAGTAAATATTTGACCCTTTTAGAATGAAGCTATTTTAAATAATGCTACACGAAAACACATCTTTTACAATCACTTCATATTTCATTCAAATGCCTGTTAAATCCAGATCTAAATATTTGTTTTTTCCTCAGAAATCTTGAGCTAAAATGGTCTCTTTCTGAAACAGTTCTGTCAGTGTAGTGATTTGTAACAAGGGCTTGGCTGGAAACAGATTTTGGATGTGTTGTTTATGAAAGAGCTTTTAGGGGAATGCTGTCATTGCCCCGAAGACTTGCAGGAGATTAAACGATGCTATCAACAGTACTGACGATAACGAATGAAGTGCGATGTTGTTCACTGAAGCGGATCAAATCAGTTCAATTTATCAACAAGTTCAGCATCAGTCTACTGGGAACAAAACTTTAAAATGTCAAAACAGGCATTTGTTAAAAGCTCCAACTGCAATGAATTTCATTTCAAACTTTATAATTCCTTTATGCATAGGTTGTGCAGAAGTGGAATTATTTCTCTTCTTTTTCTTACAAAACCAGACGCCTCCAAACATCTCAAAACACATTTAGGTAACAGTGTCTGCAGCAAATCAGCCATGTGCCATTATTATCAGCTTCACATCGTTCAACAATATATCATATTCTTATCTTAAAAACATTTTATATATAACGCAATGCTAAAATACAAACAGCCGTATGAGCATTGTCTTTATAAATTGCAGTTGTTTAATTGGTATCCCAGTGCAAAGTATATGTACATCTGTTATTTACTTTAAATATTAAGATCCTATTGGCTTGCATGTATTAACAGAGTTTAATCAATCCCAGTGACTGAGAGCGCACAACAGCTTTTCACGTCACAGATCAATATCTTGTATTGACTTCTTTATACCAACCATTCCTTGTAGCCTGAAGGCTTTCTCAGTTTTCGAGTAAGTACAATTAACGTTCCTAATGGGGAAGTGGTGTTTTAATGGTTAGGGAATAAGATTTGTCCCCCGAGGATTGTAGGTTTGATTCCCCCAACTGGATGCATAAAAATAGTGCTTGTTTCACTTACCGGGTAAGTGCTTTTTCACACATCAGAATCATCAAGTCAAAATACAGATCCACCATGACTGACCACCTCGCGGCCTGCTTACGGCTAAAACTCAGCTCCTCCTGTCTGAACTACGAGAGACCAGCTGTCTCCTCTCAGTGCCAGAAGTCCTACTAAGGTCGGGAACAACTTTTCCAGCTTGAATTAGGCATTGTAATATCTGGGTTGTTTGTTGTTGTTATGTTCTTATGAGCCAGTCCTAGGACTACTTCTGCTTATTTTTTGCATCATACACGTTTACTTCAATAATTAACACGTCGCCAGTAAAACTCAATTAAGACTGTAAAATCCAGCATGAACATCCGCAAATCATCAGACACAACAGGGTTGTTCCCATTTTAATCCAATTCCATCATTTGCACGGTTTATTTTTCTGTAAGTAATTTGGTCGGCGAATCGTTGTGAAAGGGTGTGGTCGGCTCATCAAAGCTTACCATCGTAACAGCGTCTTCATGCCAAACTGCAAATTCTGTGAGCAGACCCACAGATTTCTCCATCTCATCAGCTTCACTGAGTTAAATTCACAGTAAATCCATCAATCAATCCAGTTAAAGCCATTAAATCCACGCATTTCGGGATCGTCGTCACTGCACTAGTTTCTGTCGGTCTCAGGTGACAGTGTCATTGTTGACACCTGCGCAGCAACGCGGTCAGGGGGCTGAGTAACACATCAAATGTGAAACAGTTGTAATATTTTGCCACCGTCCACGCGATAACTGTATGGTCTGAAATCTCACATGATTAGCCCAATTAGATTAGTGGAAAAAATCTAATTGGATGTAGGAGGAATGTATCTTTTTGCCAGAAAACTGTTATTGGTACACAATATATTGTGGCTACACTATGGCTTTCAGTATGGCTTGGTAATTGATGCACTTTCAACTTTAGAAGTAGATCTTGGTTCAAAAAGGTTGAGCACCCCCAGCTTACCCTATGACCACTGTGCCTATAAGGGGTCACTGTTCACTGTCAACTTTTCAAGACACCCGTCCCCACCCTCCCAGGTCGTAAATGTTGAATTTGACACGGTTGAGTCAAACCTTTTCAGCAAACACAGCATGTATTTTTTCATTCAATATCAAGTAAAATGATTATATATATAATAGAATATATTATTTTTTTTCTTTATGGCTTTTTAAATAAAATGGCTTGTGTGGTGAAACCAACCTTTTTTCAAAATCACTGAGTCAATATCTAGTCAGCTGACTATGTTGGCCTATGGAATACACAACATACATATTTTTCAAGATCAAAATTCAAGTACCTTCAAAGGAAATCTTTAATATTTTGCATCAGTAAATTTAATAACACAAAATACAACATAAACATTTAGCATGACCAGTAATGCCTTCAAACATAAAGACAAATGTTCAACTGCAAAGTGTAAAATGTAAAAATTGGGCACACTAGATAATGAAAAAAGTACGTTAGATTTGCATGAAGTATTAATATGTAGATCAGTTGCACATGATCAGAAGTGGGCTTATGATTGCGTCCAGCTGAATTTAGATATGTTAGTTGGGCATATTCTGATCATTTTGTTGTCGTTTTCCAGTGTTGAACACATTTTGTGAGAATGAATGAACAAAGTAAGGTTACCGTGAGTGTGAAAATGAGTTCTGCATGCCAGATCCTGACATCAGTGTGAGAGAGGGTGTGAGTGGGTGGATGTGACCATAATTGTGAAGCAAAGGCTGTAGAAATGCAGTCCATTTACCACAGAAATCACAATCATGAATTTAGTGTGTAATTACACCCGTGCACAGTAGTTAGTAGATGTGTGTGAAAACATTAATTTTAAGATTTTTCATCCCATGTGCACCAAACCTGGTGTAATCATTAGGGAATGTATTTGATTTGAAGACAAATCAGTTAAAAGTCAAAATTTCAGCTCAATGCCTATAAACAGTCATATGTCATAAAGTCATATGTCAGCTTTTTATTGGTTACATGTCCTATGACCGTGGGTGACCTTGAAAGGTCAAACTCACCATCATAACTGTTTGTCAGTTTGGAGCCATCATGAATTAAACATGGTAACATGGTTTTTGTGTTAGTGAAGGATAAAGTGATTCACTATCACTAGATCACAAAGACTGAATTTATTTGACTTGGTGTCAAACATGGGCAGCACGGTGGCTTGATGGTTAGCACTGTTTTCTTGCAACAAGAAGGTCATGGGTTTGATTCTCACCTGTGGAGTTTGCATGTTTTCCCTGTGTTTGTGTGGGTTCTCTCCGGGTGGTCCGGCTTCCTCCCACGTCCAAAGACACTCAGGTAAGGTGGATCAGAAACTTTAAGTTGTCCATAGGTGTGCGTGTGGGTGTGAATGCGTTTGTTTGTCTATATGTAGCCCTGCAACAGACTGGCGTCCTGTCTAGGGTGTACCCTGCCTTACGCACTATGACTGCTGGGATTGGCTGCAGCCTCCTGTGACCCTTAGATTAAGCGGTTAACGATGCGTGAGTGAGTGGTGTCAAACATAAGATCTGAGCAGAGCCCTCCCTTCTTGGTATTCAGTAGTAATCTACTGCTACCACCGTCTGGAAATCTACTTGAGAAAGAGTGTGACTGCAGATTTTATGTTGCCATGTTGACATTCCAGCCATGTAGTGCATTTTCTTGTGGAATGGCCCAGAAGGAGTTTCCTCAGAGATGATCATCTTGATGATTCAGTCAGGCCAAGGAGGTTCTCATATAACATCTGAAAGCAACATGCAAATTCCTTACAGAAAGGACCAGGTCAGAAGCAAACCTGGGACCTTCTAGCTGTAACCCAAAAGTGCTAACACCTAAGCCACTGTGATGTTCCTGTTAATCACACACTCCAACCTTAATCCATGTCTTTCTCATAGTGCAGAGTGTCAACAGAATTTTCAGTTTAAGTCAAAGTGCACAGTTTTTACCTTACTTTTATAAATGTTTCAAGTGATGTGTGACAGAGTGGCATTGCCTGTGGAACTCATCTTTCTATTCATTATTGCATGAAGATGCTCTCAAAGGTATTCTGAACCAGCTGTTAATTATTGCTCCTGGACTGCCGACTCTGCGCGAAGACATTCTGCAATAATGAGAATGACTGATGCAAAGGTAACAGTATAACAAGTGCTTAATCAGTAAATGTGACATACCTTGTAGCATTTGGTGGTATTTTAACAATATATATATATTTTGTCTTACTATATTTGTTCAGTGTTTAACCTTTCCAAAATAAAGGTTGGGAAGCAGTGGTTACTTGATGTAAAAATAATCACTGATTACTGATATAAGGCAAGCCCATGGCACAGCTGATACAGGTGATCACCTTGGGGTGCAAATATGCCCAGGGCTGCATGAGATTTTTTTTTTTTTCTGTGCCCCCTCTGCTAGCATTTCTATTGCAGCTCTGCACAGCTTTTTTTCTGACAAACTGTTGTCCTTCACCTGCATTCAGTTAATTTATTGGCACAATATAATTAAAGCCTGCATTGCGGATGTGGCTGTATCCGCTATGGCGACCCTGAACAAAACCGGGAGCAGTCGAATGAACAACATTGGATTTCTGCTATGACTACACACCCAATGTGTGTTTGCTTATCTTTGCAATCAATTTCTGAAATAGTAAAAAAAAAAAAAGAAAAAATATTGTTTTTTTTCCATGTCCAGGAGCTATACCTTAGAAAATGAAATTACTTTTAGATAAAAGGTGTTAGCCATTTAATGTGGCCAGTATGATGTCAGTAAGACTGCCTACAGATCTTTTCACTATTTTTGGTCAAAGCCTCACTTGTGAAAAAAAATCAACTCTTTGCTGAAACTCCACATCACTTGTGGCAGCTCTGGTCCTTAGCCAGGGAGGAGTTCAGGGACTTCAGGCAAACTGCCCACTTTTGCCACAAATTTTGTACTGGTACCTGTTCAGGGTCTCTACCAGATCATGGTATTGTCAAAGTGCCAGTATAACATGTTCGGTATGTGCACCTGTAATCTCTCCCTGTGTTTACATCAGCATTTGATGCTGCGAGCTGTCAGTTTGCTGTTTTACACAGCAGGTCTGAGCAGGGGCAGAGTTAGCCTATTTTTACGGGTGCTCAAGCACCCCTAAATATATTTTAAGCACCCCTAAAATATATATATATATATGCTTCTGTGCTACTATTTTTTTTTAACAACCTATTTCAAGCATTGTGCCAAAATATGCATTACAAGAACACAGTAATTTGACATCTCCCCTTCTTGGGCAAATGGTTCAATCCACGAAGCGCACCTATATTCATCTCTCTCTCTGCTCTGGTATGTGTTTGTGTCGCGTGGTGCTGCTGCGGGTGGCGCTCATTTAGCTGAGGTGCTGTCCTGTGAGCGCTGGTGGTGGTAACCTCGCGCAGCCGCGCTGTCAAGTGATTGCCAGGCGACTGTACATTTGCGACGTATTTATTCACAGTTTATGTCTCTGAATGTGAAGAGCAAGTGCAACTTTCTGAAAAGTGCTTATTTTACTCACCTGGCTACCTATCGCTAAACACAGTATATTGCTCTACAAATTAGTGCGCGCTGTGCGTGGTCAAATGTAAGACTGATTCAGTGTTGTCTTTTTTTTTTTCCAACTAAATCCTCTTGTCAGCTACTAAATGGTGCTCGCCCTTCAATCTGTGTAGCTTCCATGAACAAATCACTCTCCTACATCAAATACCATGTACACAGATCTGACCTTAAATGCTTAGTTAAGGTCCTTAACTAAGCATTTCAGAATTAAGACAGTAAACTTTACCACAAAGTTGAATGCACAGCATGATAATAAGTGAACAATTTAAATTCCTGCTAAAAAGGAATAAATCATAAAACTCATTTTGTATTTTTATTTGTTGGCAGTAAGTGGCAAACCTGCAGTGCAGTGATGGATATCAGAGCATTTTTTTTTTCTTTTTCTTTTTTTTTCTTTTCAAAAACAAAAAAGCTTCAGGTGAGGTTTGTGCACTCTATAGACCTTATGTGATAGTAGATATGGACATTGAGAATAGCAAAGGATGGAAAGTGAAGCTAAGGGTAAATTGAATATGTGTATCAGACTGTGGAGGTGTCTTACTTGTGTTACTGGTGTTTTGGTATGAATTCTGACTTTTAAGTCACACATTTTTATTTTTCTTACTTATAAGGACTTCATTAGATCTTGTCTGTCCTTTCTATGCTTTGCTGTTAATTCAATAAATAATTCATATTCATATATTTCTTATCCTGAACCCAAATGTGCAGTATACCATCTGTGTTCTCCATCCAGCCTTATAGTGGAGTGCTGCTGTATTTTTATGACTTACAACGTGGATGTGCATGCTGCCAGAAAAACCGAGACATTAATCAGTTTGTAGAATAAATAAAAGAATAGCCAATACTAAATCACAATCTAAGTAATGCCTAAAACTATCTAAATGTAATTGAAAAGTGATACCAGGGTGAGTGTTCTGTACTAAGTACTATGACATAATAATCTGTTAAGATGAAATAAAAAATTTTCAATATCTATAGGCTCATAAGACTAATACAAAAACAAGGATAATATACTTTACTCAGCCTCTGAATATTTCAGACCTCCTCCTAAGTTGCAATTACTATTTGCCCTCACCACATTAGGAGATTAAATTGTTTTATAAACTGCACCAGAATGCAGGAATTTTATGTATGGGCCGTTAAGCTGATGGCTCTGTGGATACGAGACCATCGTGTGCTCTTTCTCTGGTTATCACAAGAGCTGGACATCAGACATTTTCCGGCAGATTTCACTTTTAACAAGAGATTTTGTCATGGAAAGCCGCGTGGAGGCTTCGCGCGTAAAGACAGATTCGCTGATGAAGCGAGACAAAGGAACACCTCCGTTTCGGAGTGTTAGAGGACAAGTTTGGACATGTCCAGCTCTCCACAAGTTCTCTTATACTCACTCGACTGGTAAGCACTGAAAACCGAGATAGGCATGTATCCACAGAGCCATCAGCTTAGAAATGATCCAGTGGTTTGTGCCGCGACGTCGCAGCTCGGAGCGTGGCGCACCGACCGTCCTTAAAGGGGTCCTTAAAGCTGTAGTTAAAGCCCTTATTCTCTGTGAAGCCCGTAAAATTTTCACCAAAAGCCAGATAAATTTTTCGAATAGTTTCCAGGTGCCAGTCTCTATCAGCTTCTGAAAAAATTCTGATGGAAAAAAGTCCTTTTCATTCCGCCATTTTCAGACAATGAAAATCCGACGAGGGGGCGGGACCACTCCTTCCCAAGGCGTGCTCACAGGCGAATGACGTCACCGACAGGCGTGGAAAAACTCACGCATGCGCACAAGGGTTCAAGCATGTCTGACGTAAGAACATATGAATGAAATCCATATAGTTTTTAAAAAAAATAAAAAGGACCGTTACTTTATGGACACACCACGTAGATATTCAGAAGAAACAGCTGATTGACAGTGTCTGTTTACTGTAATGGATTGGATATGAATGCAGAGAACGACAGGCAAGTAAAAACGGGATTTATGGACCTACAAAGCTCAGTTCAAAAATAGCTCTGATAGAGAAGCAGACAAAACAGGCTTGGGCTAAAACAGGCAGAGTTCTGGTACACGGGGGATCAGTCAACAAGCAACAGTCCTTCTGGAGACAGCAGAAAGTTATAAAAAAAAAAAAAGGCAAAGTCCAGCATCAAGGAGTTTCATACCAAGCAATCAATCCAAAATGGCAGGCACAGATCAGGAATCTGGGATAGCAGTAGTGGTGGCAGGCCCATAGGGAGCGCTGGGGCGCCGCCCTCCCAGTTGTGGAAGGGAAAAATTATTAAATATATATATTTTTTAAAATATTATCAATATCAGTTTTACATAATAGTATGTGCCTACATGCAATCTGAATTATTAAAACAACATTTCCACCAACTGATTCTCATTCAACAGTGAATTTCCACCGACAGAAGCAGAGGAACTTATCATTTCTCGTCTTGGGCGCTCACTCAAAGAGCCCCTTGAAGTGCAACGAAATGACCAATTGTGTATGTTGCTAAGCAGATTAATAAATATTTGGCCAACCTCCATCGCCAAATTTAATGTCTTGGGTCACCCGTGGATTTGTCAAAGTGCTGCTGTTTGTGGCGGAAACAGAAACCTCAGCGACGTTTGGGTTATATTTATTTTTGTCTCCGTGTTTTGCTGGAGTAAGTTGAAGAACTTTGGGACTTTACTTTTGCTGCTGCTCCTGCTCGTTATGTCCTCTGAGGTTTTCAGCTGCGGACTGATTCGCCTTTGAATAGCACGTTCAGCTCAGGTGAGCTGACGAGCTGCTAGCATTTATTTCTGAGTGACTACTTTTACTTGGCGTTAATATTCGGGTTAAGGTCAATATTCCGGTTTCTGAATCATTAGGAATAACCCGTTTACATGCTTAAGCAGACAGAGTTACTCCTGTATACATGGTCATTGGTATCATTTGGAATATCCTCATCTAAACAGCGACGCACGTCTTCCACCGGTGCTTGATTTGGTCTGGCATTCGTGTAATCCTGCTTTGTATAAAACCCCTCACTACACACTTTATACACTTTTCTCAAACAGGCATTAACATGTTCTCACTTTTCTCTCCTGTGTAAACACTCTCTTTTTTCTTCTGGGCGAGAAGATTATAACAGACACACGCAGAACACAATACGCGTACTGTCCCTTCGCTCACTGCCTCCGGGGGTACGGATGCGGGACCTGCAAAGAATCAAAGTCATGGCCACAGAGCTCTGCGGCTGTGGTATACTGAGACCCTGCGGCGCTGTGGATTTTTTCCGCAAGAAATCTATCCTTGCGGGCTGCCTCTGCATCAAAACAGCGAGCGTAGTCTCTGGACCTGTTGCCGCACAGCAGAGGGGGGGGCGGTGTGAGTGGCCCGCTGCGGCGTTTACCGAGCCCGCAGACTCGGTAAGCGCATCGGAGGCAGTGAGAGCAATCGCGGTGATGCCGACCGGTGCCTCGACCGTCCCGCCTGAGAAGGACGCAGAACACAATGCGCTGTTTATCTCTGCTTCTGTGGTGTCTGGTGGGTTGCGTGCGCCGCATACAAGTAGTTGCCGTACTCAAAAGACCAAGATTCCTTGCGGATAGGACATGCGCAGAACACAAAATAATGTTCCTTTCTATGGGGATATCCCGATGCGCGTTTATATGACCTGATATTCGGGTTAGAAAAGGAGTAACCCAGGCGTCTTATTCGAGTTTTTAAAAACCGGAATATGAGCATATTTGGATTTTTGCGGGTGTTTACATGGCCGTGTGCAACCGGGTTATTGCTAATATTCCGGTTATGAAAGGGTTATTGGCTGCATGTAAACGTAGACAATGTTACTCTTGGTGTGGAAATGAGGATGAAAATTTAAGGTAAAAGGAATGAGTGATTTTGTTTGTTTGTTTGTTTGTTTGTTTGTTTGTTTTAGGGGTCAAAGCTGTGTTCTTTAGTGGTACTGCGGACCAGTTATAACGGTTAGGGGAGACCGGGGCTGTTTTTAACAGTGTTCAAAGCTGCAGCCATTTTGATTTCAGTGTACACACAATAAGGATCAGCCCACAGAAGTGAAATATTCTATGGAGTATTCCACAGTCTAAAACGAATGATTTGCTTAGTTATAAAACCCCCAAAAAAGCAATTTTAATTTTTTTTTAAAGAAATTCTAACTCAGCCACTGAGTACACACAAGACACTTATAGTAGTCAGATTAATTCAAATTTAGCAAAGCATTTAATTACGTGGTTTTGTATGCTTAATTTGCTTTGTCCTCTACACTGTTAATTAATTTTAACCAGCCATTATCCAGACGCAGCTCCTGCAGCAAATAATGATACTCCCTGAATTGGGAACATCTCATGACGTTCGTCAGCTTTCCACAACAACTCGCTCCGTGTGATCAAGGTCCATCATGTTAACTTGACTGACAACCAGAGCCGGCGAGCGGAATGGAAGCTCCTCCTATTTGATGACGCACCGGGGCGAATATTCGCAGCAAAAGCAGAGTGACACACTGGGCGATGGTGGCGCGTCCGTCGCCACACGCCCGGTGTGAACGCGGCATTAGACAAGCTGTTGATGCTCCTAAATGGTACATACACAGTTGAGGCAGGGCAGACCAATTTTTAGGGGGGACCGTTCAGTCAGCAACATCGGGTCTGAGCATGGTTTGAAAAAACACGCCTGGGCTTCTAACCAAGGAAATACGGTGCCCACTTCCTCAAATCGGCAAGTGTCAGTACTGAACTTCGCTTTGTACCTCTGTTGTATGGCAATCCCATATTGCTTTGTCCTGTACCTTTGAGGGGTTTTTAATTGAAATCAGGGCTGGAGCTATTGATTCTTTTAGTAATCGAGTATTCTATCGATTATTATGGCGATTAATTGAGTAATCGGATAACAAGTACTTTTGCCTTTTTAAATCATCAATACGAGGGTAGGCTGAAAAGTTCTAAGGCTCACCAAGAAGGAGAAATGCCATTTAAATAAAACTTGGCATGCATTAAGTTCAACTCTTCTGATGACTGTGTTATTTTCTTCCAGGTTGTGAGGTAGTTTGTGGTTCATAGCCAAGATCGAAAGTGCGTGGTAGAGGGAAACAGCAAAAATGGACAAAATCTGGCATTGCGGTGTGATTAAGTACCTGCATAAGAAGGGGTTAAAGCCCAAGGACATTCATGCGGATATGGTTGCTACATTAGGGGATGAAGCTCCCTCCATATGTACAGTGCAGAAGTGGGCAGCTGAATTTAAGAGGGGCAGAGAGAGCCTTGAAGACGACCCAAGGTCTGGGCGGCCTGCAACAGCCACAACCCAGAAAAACAATGACCTTGTTCATGAAATGGTGATGAACGATAGACGATTAATCAGCTAGCAGAGGCTGTGGGAATATCCCGTGAGAGAATTGAACACATTCTGCATGAAGAACTTGGAATGTCAAGGTGTCAGCTCGGTGGGTGCCACGTCTTCTGACGCCTGATCAGAAATGCACCAGGCTAGTCATGTCGAAGGCAAACTTGGCGCAATTTGAAGAGGATCCAGCCAATTACATGGAACATTTTCTTACCCAGGATGAGTGTTGGGTTCACCACTTTGAACCAGAGACAAAATAAAAACAATCAGTGCAGTGGAAACACCCAGGGTCACCACATCCAAAGAAGGCCAAGGTTGTTTCATCTGCGGGGAAGGTCATGGTTTCAGTTTTCTGGGATGCCAAGGGCATTGTGTTCGTGGACTGTCTTGAAAAGGGACAAACCATAAATGGACAGTACTATTCTATCCTACTGAGACAGTTACGCAAGGCTATCAAAAAAGGCCATCAAGACAATGCCCCAGCTCACAAGTCAACAGTGGCCATGGCCACTATCCACGAGTGTGGATTTGAACTGGTAGATCACCCACCATACTCCCCTGACTTGGCACCCTCGGACTTTCATCTGTTCCCAAACATAAAAAAAACTTGGCTGGGAAGCACTATCAGAGCAATGATGAGGTGATGGCTGCCATTGAGGACTATTTTGACTCTCAAGATGAAAGCTTCTATGCCAAGGGAATCGATGCACTCAAGCACCGCTGGAAGAAGTGTGTGGAGTTACAGGGAGACTTTGTCGAAAAATAACCCTGAATTTGTTCAATTCGACAACTGCATCATAGTCAGCCTTAGAACTTTTCAGCCTACCCTCATAGTCCAGGGCTCTACTAAGCAATGGCACAATGTTGCTGCAACAAAGTCTTGACATTTTGCTGAAATGGCGATAGGATGTGGCTGTTCTGCCGCCCCCCCCCCCCCCAACTTTTTTCCCCAACCAAAATTTAACCATTTAGTGTTTTTTATTATTATTAGCATTATTATTTTTAAAGGCTGGTGGACTGGGTCCCTATGTGTTTTTGTTTAATACATCTTTCTCTGCGATTCAGCAGATGCATTTCAGCTGGAGGTTGAACATGCAAGCCTCGCAGTCACTGTTTTTTTGTTTGTTTTTAAGTTACTATGATTGTGAGGTATTGTGTGTTGCCGCCCCCCCACCCAAAAAAGAAAATTAAAAAGCGAAACAGTCAGTGTGAGTCTGAAGAAAACAGACAGCAGCCAGGCTTCGACTGTGGGTACCCGGCCGTCGGGTCAATGTAGTCACTCACCACGTAGAGCAGACCGTGTGTTTTTTTTAAAACTAGACAAGCACACTTTCACTTTAAATGCACAGTAAGTCTATTTCAGATGATCATTGTGGACCCTCTTTCTCTTAAAAGGCTTTATTTTACTCTGTGTTGCATTGGAAAGCGGTAGCTTTAACGGCTAAATTATTAGCTGTTATACGGCCTGAGCGCATGCTCTAGTCTTCTCTGTTTTTTTTTCTGGATATGTTACAGCGCCACACACAGGTCTGGCATATGTACTACAATGTTAAACGAAGCTTTGAGGCACCGAATTTGCCTCAATCATTTTTTGTAATCGAATTATTCGAGTTATTGGAGTAATCGTTTCATCCCTAATGGAAATACATTGCGATGAGGTGAAAATCCGTGATACAAAATCCGGTATATACGGTGTTTATTATGTGGATAACCACACAAAGGCATTGGGACTTTTGCTTATGTCCTGTGAGTGTAAGTATTTGGTTTATACGATGGTACTTTAGGTATGTTTTACTGTAGTAACAAATGATTGTAATCATGATGTGGCACAAAAACTGTATCCATGAAAGGCTGAGTCTGTGAGAAGAAAAGATGGGCAGAGGATCTCCAGTTTGTTTGTTTTTTTAACAAATGACTGAGAAAATCCCTTTAATGTTTAAAAACAATGTTCCTCAAAGAAAGACTGGAAGGGATTTGCCTATTTCTCCCTCTACAGTGCATAATATAATGAAATAATTCAAGGAATTTCGGTGTGTAGAATAGATTTTTCAGATGGCACTACTGTTATTTATCAATAGCTGATATAACCACATGGGCAAGGGATTAGTTTTAGAAACCTTTGTCAAGCACTACATTACAAAATTACATTCACAAATGCTACTTAAAACTTTCCTGCACCAAAAACAAGCCTAATGTTAACCATGTCCAAAAGCAGCATTGACTTGTCTGGGCTCTGACGCATCTGAGTTAGAATCACACAGATGTAAACTTGTATTGTGGTCACACAAAGCAGTATTGTAGATAAAATGGACTGCATTTAGATACTTTTTTTTTTTTTTTTTTTGGAAGAAATGGAGGCTGTGTACTCCAGACCAAAGAGAAAAAGGATCGTCCAATCTGTTATCAGTAACATGTCCAAAACCAGGGTCTGTCCTGGTATGGGGTTGTGTCAGTGCTCTTAGCAAAGTTAATTTACTTTTGTGTCAATTTCTGTGCATAAACAAGCTTGATAGGCCTTAACCTACAAGAAATAAAGGGACTTCCTGTTACAAACACATGACATTGGAAGTTGGACTTCCCATCGTAACAGTAACTCCGACCTGTACAAAAGTCACACAGCTGATGCAGAATAGGGCAGAAAGGGGGCCAGATTAAAATAGTTTTGATTGGACACTAGGGGCACCATCAGTCTCCACAGTTTATATCTCAAAATAGGCTAATCTGAATTGTACCAAATTTGACGTGGCTTTTTTGACTTAAAAATAAAATTGTACATATGTATATAATGAAAATGTCCCGCAACGTTTTGGCACTGTGGCCTTCATCAGGCAAAACATTTTTTTTTGCCTGATGAAGGCCACAGTGCCGAAACGTTGGTGATACAGTCCTGAATAAATTTTTCTACAGCAAGTAAGACGGAGTGCGGGACCTTTTCATTTTCACGTTTAGCTGAAACGTTTATCTCCTACGCACCCGTTTGAGGAGTCTGATGTGCGAAGTTTTCTCTCTCACATATGTATATAAAAAATTATACATATAATACAAATATAAATTGATCTTTGAACTACAATTTCAAAAACACAAACGTACAAGCAGCAGTACACCAAAACAAGACAAAAACAGTAAATCTAATTTAACATATTATATAACGGCTGAGTGGATCCTTGTCATTTGATTGGTGCTTTGTATGACACATGACATGGATTAATTTGTCCCATTTGTGTTGCATTGCATTTAGAGTGCAGCTTGGTTCCATTTAGAGTGCAAATTTGGTTTGATACGTTTGGTACCATTGCACTCTGCACACACATGCGCACACGTGATCGCGCACGGCCGCACATCCTCGTGCAAACGCATACGCGTGTCCACATGTGCTCACGCACGCGCGGCCACACTTGCGTGTGCGCGCTCGCAAAACAAAGCCACTGTGTTGTCTGGAGGCTGTTGGCAGGAAGTTGGAATGAAAAGCTGGACTAATTTCCGATGTGATTTTTTTTTTTTTTTTCGCTGCACTGAGGATGTACAGTCTTTTTTTTGGTAGTACATGCACACACAAGCGCCAACCAGGTTGCGTCTGTGCAAACGCGCGCGGGGGACAATGACTCTCCTGAGAAAATTTGATTGAGCTAACTGACGCTGCTAATTCTTGTAAGACACACACACACACACAAAACAAATCTACCGTGCTGTCTGGAGGCTGTTAGCAGGAAGAATGAAATGCTGGACGCATTTCTAACATGACGGTTTTTTTTTTTTTTGCTGGACTGAGGACGTACACAGTTGACCGACCCGGGTGCGTGCATGCGTATGTGCATGCATTGCGGGGACAACGACACAATGATTTGATTGAGCTAATTGATGCTGCTAATTCTTGTAACATACACACACAAAATCCACTCCGCTGTAAGCCGTATGGATGCAGGAATAGCTATTCACATGAAACGCTGATGTGATTTTTGGCTGGACTGAGGAACTACACAATTTTTTTTTATTTTTTTTTTTTATGGAAGTCCGAAGTCAGTGCACAGCATCACTGGACTATACTACACGTTACAACAAACCATTCAACCCAGCTTCGCCTCGTTGAATGGTTTGTTTCACCTCATGAAATATTCGTACCATTGAACTCATAAACATTCATTATTTGTATGATGTTAAGAACATAAGACGACCCTGATTTTAATATGACCAGAATTATTTGTATACTATAATATGTAGACAACACTCATTCCTGTTTTTCCATTTTCGCACAGTATTGTAAAAATGTAAAAGTTTCAAATCTTTCTCATCCCAAGCCATCACTTCAGTCAACACCAGTCTTTGCAAGTTGAATCTATGGACCATTAGGAGGTTAAGTTATTAAAATAAACTTGGTAGGTCAAAAGCTGCCAACTTTATAAAGGAGAACCTATTGCAAGGAGCAGTCAAAAAAGAAAATCTTGCATATTTTCCCAACATTACTTGAGATAAACATGAACCCTTTCACAATGATGCATAGTAATGAGCCAAGGCTGTCTGCCAGGTTTAATAGATGTAGGGGGCACTGGGGGCATCACAAATGGAAAAAAGGCAAGATTTACTTAAAATACATGTACCGAATTGCATAGAGTTCACTTTGTGGTAATTGTGGGTCACATCTGAGTTGAATCCAACAATTTGGTGATGACTGCATAAAGTGGGCATGCCTCATTATGCAAATGACACTCGAATGACACTCCTCTTGTATGCTATTGTGTGCTGGCGAGACGGCACAAATAAGATGACACTGGATGAGTGGACAGGCTTGTGAGGAAGGCGGGTTGTGTTGTTGACACTGAACTGGGGTGTCTCACAAAAGTGGCAAAGAGAAGGACCCTCCACAGGATGTTGATATGATGGGAGCCACAGCTGTTAATGGATGTGGTGAAAAAGAAAGGACATCTTGGTTGAAGTTTGTCATCTTGATGTTAAACTTGAAGTGACCGTGCCATTGCCTGTGTGGTTCTGTCGGTCAGGCCCCCATCCCAACATTTGAAATGTAGGGAGTCGCATGGGCCTCGCGGGGGCTTGGGAGCCATTCTGCGTATGTACCACAACCTGCACATACATTCAGCGGACACTCACATGTTTGTTATTAAGATGATTAAGTACAAAAAACATGAAACACGGTCCAATGACAGAGAAAAATGAACAAAAAGGTGCCTGCCAAATAGTTGTCGGTCACAAGTTGGTGCCACAAGTGGGGAGTAATAATCTGAAATTAGATGCATAGAAAAGCATGACATTTACATCTCAACAACTTGTCCATCAAAGACCAGCAATGCTCAAAGAAGAATTTTGCTCATTTTCAGTATGAATAACTTCAAATCACGCAGACTGAGGATTGCAGATGCAATATTTGCTGTGAGAGTGCTCATGGAGAAATGTAGTGAAGGCCAGAAGGAGTTGCATTGTTTGTGGAGTTAAAGAAAGCTTATGACAGAGTGCCAGCAGAAAAGGTGTGCTGACCCCCAAAACATGAATCAGCTGCAAATTGTGAATTATCCGCAAACCATTAATGAAAATTTACGCAAACTGAATATTCACAAACCGTTAATGGTTTTGCTGCAAACTGTGAATAAAATATCCCACAAAATGTGAATGCAGGTCTCGCAAAATGTAAGTCGCAACATGTGAATATCATTCATGATATATATTTTCTTTCAGTTTAAGTAGTTTACAGATTCCAGTTTATGGATCAATTACTTCAGGAATCTTGATCACAAATCCTTTCTCCGCAAAAAAAAAAAAAAAAAAAAAAAAAAATATATATATATATATATATATATATATGGGGGGGGGGGGGGGGGGGCATTACAGCTAGTGAGACAGGGAGGTGAGCCCTGAGTCAGCTCTCACTTTTGGCCTCAAGCGCCCGGCCCCGCTGGGCATGACCCACTCCGGGGACAGTGGCATGTGAGGAGTTTGATTAGGGTCAAACTGACTGGGGTGTAACTGGAGGTGTCCTAAGGCAAACACAGGGAGGACAGAAACCTCCTGTAGTGCAGAAGAGCAAAAGCTCACTTGATCTTGATTTTCAGTATACAGACCGTGAAAGCGGAACCTCACGATCATTCTGACTTTTTGGGTTTAAGCAGGAAGGGTCAGAAAAGTTACCACAGGGGTCATGTAGCGGCCAAGCATTCACAGCGATGTCACTTTTTGATCCTTCACTGTCAGGTCTTCCTATAATCATGAAGCAGAATTCACCAAACGTTGGACTTATAGTAGAGAAGCTTGAATCTTCGACTGGACTGGGTTGCTTGACGTGAGGACGTTTCGCTTCAAATCGCAGAAGCTTCCTCAGCTAAAATTCTTGCTCTGGTAGTCTGACTTCTGTCTTGACTCTTGTAGAGAAGAATAAGCCAGAAGCCAACAAAAGCTGGAGTTTTTTAACCTAACCAGACCCCACCTACTGAGAGGCTGACTGCTATAGGCTAGTGACTAAACAATAGCTCTAATTAGCACCTATTGTGCTCTAGTTAGCACTCTCCTAATGACAGGACGGAAGCCTCCCCTGATGGCTCCCTTGACGACTCTCTCCTGATGACGTGAATGACTCATTACCATGAACAAAAGACTGAAACTGCTTTGACCTGAGTACCACATTGTAAACAGGGGACAAAGCGTGTCTGAGACCCGCTCCGCGGTTAAGGCTGGGTTTCAACTGTTTTACAAAGAATGCTTCCTTGACACCTCTCTCAAACCATTTCTTCTCGCTGGCTAAGATTTTAACTTCCTTGTCCTCAAACGTGTGGTTAGTGTCTTTCAGGTGGAGATGAACTGCAGACTGAGGTCCACTGGCGACCTCTCTGCGGTGCTGGTATAGCCTCTTGTGTAAAAGTTGCTTTGTCTCACCTATGTAGTGTTCATTACAGTTTTCCTGACATCTGATATGATACACTACATTGCTCTGTTTGTAACTAGGGATCCTGTCCTTAGGGTGAACTAATTTCTGTCTCAAGGTGTTGACTGGTTTAAAGTAAACTGGGATTTTGTGCTGTCTGAAGATCCTCTGTAGTTTTTCCCCTACTCCTGCTAAATAAGGGAGAGACTCTCCTCTTCTTCTTGTCTCTGTCTCCTGTCTATCTGGTCTCTTTGTTTTCTGGGTCTTCTGCACTTTGTCCAGGGACCAACGTGGGTACCCACATACTGTGAGGGCTTTCCGTACAAGTTGTTGCTCTTTAGCCCTTCCCTCTGCAGTTGTGGGCACCTGTAGGGCTCTGTGTTGAAGAGTCCTGATCACCCCGAGCTTGTGTTCAAGGGGGTGGTTTGAGCCAAAGAGCAGATATTGGTCAGTGTGAGTGGGTTTTCTGTAAACCTCTGTCTGGAGCTGCCTGTTCTCTCCAATCGTAACATCACAGTCCAAGAAGGCTAAATGGTTGTTTCTGGCATCCTCACGTGTGAACTTGATATTGGAGTCCACCGAAATGATGTGTTCTGTAAAGTCCTCGACCTCCTGTTGCTTGATTTTAACCCATGTGTCATCGACATATCTGAACCAGTGACTGGGAGAGATGCCCATGAACGACGTCAAGGCTGTCTTCTCCACTCGCTCCATGTACAGATTGGCCACAATGGGGGATACCGGAGACCCCATCGCACAACCACGGATCTGCAGTAAAGTCAGCCATTAAACACAACAGTTTGTCAGAGTCAGAAGCTGGGGACCTCCGACTAAGAGTCACAGCAGCGCTTAACAGTGCTAAGCCTCCTCCGTCCAACATCACAGGAGAAGAACAGAAAGCTTTGGCAGCACTGCAGAAGGACCAAAGCATCCTTATCCTGCCAGCAGATAAAGGCAGATGCCCGGTGGTCCTGAACACATCGGACTATGAGGCCAAGATCAACAACTTGTTCAATGACTCCAGTACATACGAACGTCTGAAGAGAGACCCCACGAGTGGCTATAAGAAGAAAATCATTAGCTGCCTCCAAAACCTGGAGAAAGAGGGACTCATCGACAGGCAGACATACTACAGACTGTATCCGAGGGACGCCACTCCATGCATCTATGGACTGCCCAAAATCCACAAACAGGACGTGCCACTCAGGCGTATTGTATGTAGCACAGATTCCATCACATACAATTTGGCCAAGCACCTCAAGTGGATTTTGGCTCCTCTAGTGGGTATCAGACCACCATGTGGAGAACACTCAAGATTTTGTGAACAAAATCAAGGACCTGCAGCTGGAGGCAGATGAAACTATGGTGTCATTTGATGTGACTTCGTTGTTCACCTGCATCCCCACTGCTGAGGCCATATCAGCTGTGAGGCAGAGACTGCTGGAAGATGTGTCTCTACCTGAAAGGACCAAACTTACACCAGACCACATCTGCCAACTCTTGGAGATCTGTCTTAACACCATGTATTTCCTGTTTAGGGGGAATTACTACAGGCAGATCCATGGTTGTGCGATGGGGTCTCCGGTATCCCCCATTGTGGCCAATCTGTACATGGAGCGAGTGGAGAAGACAGCCTTGACGTCGTTCACGGGCATCTCTCCCAGTCACTGGTTCAGCTATGTCGATGACACATGGGTTAAAATCAAGCAACAGGAGGTCGAGGACTTTACAGAACACATCAATCCGGTGGACTCCAATATCAAGTTCACACATGAGGATGCCAGAAACAACCATTTAGCCTTCTTGGACTGTGATGTTATGATTGAGAGAACAGGCAGCTCCAGACAGAGGTTTACATAAAACCCCCTCACACTGACCAATATCTGCTCTTTGGCTCAAACCACCCCCTTGAACACAAGCTCGGGGTGATCAGGACTCTTCAACACAGAGCCCTACAGGTGCCCACAACCTACGGACAGGATCCCTAGTTACAAACAGAGCAATGTAGTGTATCATATCAGATGTCAGGAAAACTGTAATGAACATTACATAGGTGAGACGAAGCAACTTTTACACAAGAGGCTATACCAGCACCGCAGAGAGGTCACCAGTGGACCTCAGTCTGCAGTTCATCTCCACCTGAAAGACACTAACCACACGTTTGAGGACAAGGAAGTTAAAAGCTTAGCCAGAGAGAAGAAATGGTTTGAGAGAGGTGTCAAGGAAGCATTCTTTGTAAAACAGTTGAAACCCAGCCTTAACCGCGGAGCGGGTCTCAGACACGCTTTGTCCCCTGTTTACAATGTGGTACTCAGGTCAAAGCAGTTTCAGTCTTTTGTTCATAGTAATGAGTCATTCACGTCATCAGGAGAGAGTCATCAAGGGAGCTATCAGGGGAGGCTTCCGTCCTGTCATTAGGAGAGTGCTAACTAGAGCACAATAGGTGCTAATTAGAGCTATTGTTTAGTCACTAGCCTATAGCAGTCAGCCTCTCGGTAGGTGGGGTCTGGTTAGGTTAAAAAACTCCAGCTTTTGTTGGCTTCTGGTTTATTCTTCTCTACAAGAGTCAAGACAAAAGTCAGACTACTAGAGCAAGAATTTTAGCTGAGGAAGCTTCTGGGATTTGAAGCGAAATGTCCTCACGTCAAGCAACCCAGTCCAGTCGAAGATTCAAGCTTCTCTACTATGGAAACCACCTGGACAACTGAGAGCCTACATAGAAACAAACGTTGGACTGTTCATCCACCCACCACGCGCGTCAGTGGAGGGATGGCACGAAATCCCACAGTCGAATGAAAGTGAGGTGCGCAGTCATAATCCCCGAGATGATATCTTATTCGCACCATTGGCTCCTCAGCCAACCACATACACCAAATTGTGAAGGAATTTACATTTTACAATTTATGTTTTGTGAGACTTGCATTTCGGGAGACATTTTTTCAGTATTCATATTTTGCAGATCAGGGTTTGCAGTAATTAATAATTTGCAGCTGATTCATGTTTTAGGTTTAACAAGGTGTGGTATTACAATTGTATGCAAAAGTTTGTTTGGATCAGAAATTTCAGTTAAATATATCATATATGTGACGGCCCCTGAGTCTTAATGTATTTGTGTGTTGTTTAATGTGTCTGTTTGTCTTGAGGTCTCGGCCACCTGGGAGGCGCTGATTAGACTTCCTGTTAGGGGAGCTATAAAAGGAAGGCGTTTCTGTCTTTGCTCTCTCTCCTTATGGCTCCTCCTCTCTGTCTCTCTCTCCTGGATTGCAGGTTGGGGAGCATCTGCGTTTCATCCTGGTCTTTGTTCTGGTTCTGGTCTGGGTTCGTCTCGCCACATCCGTTCATTCGTTTCTTTTATTTTATCTTCTTATTTCGGGCCGGGCCGTAACAAATGGGGGGCTCGTGCGAACAGGTTTTTGACGTTTACTTTCCCTAGACTCGCGTGGCGACACACGATAAAAGTTTGGGGTTAGTGGTGCGTCTTATTGTTACAGCTGGTGGTTGTTTGGCGGTGATCTGCTGTGGAGTGCGTCGGTGTGCACATGTAACTCACAGCAGGTGGTGATGAGGACGCACAGGAGCATGTTTGTTTTTTTTCTTTTCTTTCTTTGGACGGCATGGTGTGTTTGTTGGACACGACCAAGAAAATAGGTGAGTGGAGTGTGTGACTTGTGCACAAGTATTGAGCTCTGTTTTGTAGCTGTGTCTCCTGGTGAGGTAAGAGGCTTCGCTGCTTCATGCGTGGCCTGTTTATTTTTTTTGATAGTGTCGTGGGGGTGCGGTTGGCGTTCACTGTGTGACAGTGTTCTCGGGAGCAGTCCAGGAGAAATGTTTTCTCGCTGGTTGTGTGCTTAATCATCCCGCCACCAAACCACGTGAAGAGTTCGGTAAGTTAATTAGGTGGAACTTGTTAAGCAGGCTTAGAATAGAGGGGAGATGGTTGCATTGAGCATCGTGCTGTGCACGTGTGAGCACTTCAATTTGCAGTCTGTTAACTTGGTCTGTGTGTGGATATGTAGCACGGTGTGTGCGCGTAATTTTCTCACAAGGGAGAAGCTTAATGTTTTCGTCAAAGATAATCTGCAGGCAATTGCGGCTCATTTTGACATTCCAGTTACAAGCCGGGATAAGAAAAAAGCTATTAAACCACAAATTGATGACGCGTTGGTTGAAAAGGGTGTGTTTTTTCCTGCTGTGTCAGAGGTAACCCAGGTGGCAGCTGGCACAGCTGATTCTCCATCCATCCATCCATCCATCCATCCATTTTCTTCCACTTTATCCGGAATCGGGTCGCGGGGGCAGCAGCTCAAGCAAAGCCGCCCAGACCTCCCGATCCACACACACCTCCTCCAGCTCCTCTGGGGGAACCCCAAGGCGTTCCCAAGCCAGCCGAGAGATGTAGTCCCTCCAGCGTGTCCTGGGTCTTCCCCGGGGCCTCCTCCCAGTGGGACGTGCCCGGAACACCTCTCCAGCGAGGCGTCCAGGGGGCATCCGGAAAAGATGCC
Organism: Thalassophryne amazonica; assembly: GCF_902500255.1. NCBI lineage: Eukaryota > Metazoa > Chordata > Actinopteri > Batrachoidiformes > Batrachoididae > Thalassophryne > Thalassophryne amazonica. The sequence goes on along the minus strand of NC_047103.1, from coordinate 46,172,423 downwards.
CGAGCCACCTCAACTGACTCCTTTCGACGTGGAGGAGCTGCGGCTCGACTCTGAGCTCCTCCCGAGTGACCAAGCTCCTCACCCTGTCTCTAAGGGAGCGCCCAGCCACCCTGCGGAGGAAACTCATCTCGGCCGCTTGTACTCGCGATCTCGTTCTTTCGGTCATGAGCCAAATCTCATGACCATAGGTGAGGATCGGAACGTAGATCAATCGGTAAATCGAGAGCTTTGCCCCCCTACTCAGCTCTCTCTTCACCACGACGGTCCGATACAGCGACCGCATCACTGCAGATGCTGCACCAATCCGTCTATCGATCTCACACTCCATCCGTCCCTCACTCATGAACAAGACCCCGAGATACTTAAACTCCTCCACTTGAGGCAAGGACACTCCACCGATCTGAAGAGGGCAAAGCACCTTTTTCCTGTCGAGAACCATGGCCTCGGATTTGGAGGTGCTGATCTTCATCCTGGACGCTTCACACGCGGCTGCAAACCGCCCCAGCTGAAGGTTCTGATTTGAGCCGCCACCTTATCGTGGTGGGGGACTTTGCGTACCCGGATGATCCTAGGAGCTATGTTGTCCGGGGGCTTTGTGCTCCCTGTAGGGTTTCCCAAGGCAAACAGGTCCTAGGTGACGGGTCAGACTAAGGGCAGTTCAGAACCTCCATGACCAGTAAAAGATCAAGGACCGTGACGTCGCCCGGTATGGCGGAGCCGGGGTCCCACCCTGGAGCCAGGCCTGGGGTTGGGGCTCGCACGCGAGCACCTGATGGTTGGGCCTTAGCCCATGGGGCCCGGCCGGGCTCAGCCCGAAAGAGTGACGTCGTCCCGCTCTCCTGTGGGTTCACCACCTGCAGAGGGGGCCATGGGGGTCGGGTGCAGAGAGGATTGGGTGGCGGTCGAGGGCGGGTGGCCCGGCGGCCGGTCCATGCTCACAGCCCCTGGCTGTTGGGACAGCTGATTCTGATTTATGTAAATTGGTGTTGCAGCTGGAAAGTCAGTTTAAGCTTCAAGAACAGGAAATTCAGTTTAAACTTTGAGAGCAGGAAATTCAGGCTAATCTCAGGGAGAAAGAAATTCAGTTAGAACAACGTAAACTGGATTTGGAAGAAGCGCAAAGGCGTGTGTGTCTGGCGTGCGGACTGTTAATCCTGGTGAAGCAGACTTTGACGTGAACAAGTGCATTTGATTTGTCCCACTACAACAGGGGTGGCCAAGTTCAGTCCTCGGCTCATTAAAAATCTGCTAACGAGTCTTTCATTGGATGCAGGTGTGTTGGAGCAGGGAGACAACTAAGAGTGTCAGGAGAGTGGCTCTCGAGGACTGAACTTGGCCACCCCTGCACTACAAGATTTTCAGATATACCGGGGCGCACACACCTTATTGAGCATGATATTGATGTGGGGGATGCTGGGTCGATTAAGTAACGCTTTTACAGAATGAGTTTGGATAAACGCAAGCATCTGGATGCGGAGGTAAATTACATGTTGGAGAATGGTATGGCAGAGCCAAATGCGTCGAGTTGGGCGTCTCCATGTACTTTGGCTCCTAAGTCAAATAATACCTTGCGTTTTTGTTCTAATTTTCGTAAGCTTAATGTGGTTACAAAACCAGACTGTTTTCCTTTCCCGAGAATGGATGATTGCCAGGTGGACCAGGTGGGTTCTGCCAAGTTTGAGTAAATTTGATCTCTTGAAGGGCTACTGGCAAATGCCGTTGTCCAAGCATGCACATGAGGTGTCTGCGTTTATTACTCCGTCAGGCTTGTTTTCCTACACAGTGATGCCATTTGGACTTAGAAATGCGCCGGCTGCATTCCAACGGTTGATGAATACTGTTGTGGGTGACATGTCTGGTTGTGCGGCTTATCTGGATGACGTGGTGGTTTATTCTGACACCTGGGAAGAGCATTTGGAGTGCATGGAGGAGCTTTTCACTCGTTTGGCGGAGGCAAGGCTGACTGTCAATCTTGTAAAATGTGAGTTTGCGAGGTCAACTGTTACCTATTTTGGTCGTGTAGTTGGTCAGGGGGAAGTTCGCCCTGTTGCAGCTAAAGTTCAAGCAGTGGAGGAATTTCCGGTTCCTGGTACTAAAAGACAATTTATGTGTTTTCTTGGACTGGCCGGTTATTATCGTTGTTTCTGTAAGAACTTTTCCTCAGTGGTTGCGACGTTGACCAACTTGTTATGCAAAATGCTAAATTTGTCTGGTCTTATCCTTGTCAGCAGGCATTTGAGAGTGTGAAGAAGCATATGGTGTTATTTCATGCAGTGCTTGGTTGTATCAAACGCCAGAAAATTAGTAAATAAGATAGCAGCTAACGCTACAAACACAGTTTACCCGTTTATCTCACTAGCATCCGCTGTGGCTTCTTCAACGGAGCGTTGCAGTTCAACCATTTCTCTGGGTAAAGATCCAGTGGTGTGTGTTTTTTCTCCATAAAATAAAAAGAACAGACATAGGGATGCTTGGGTGTATTTTTCAAATTCAGCGCCTTAGCGAGCGCCGGAGAGCCTCGTCTTTCAATGGAGGAGGGAACAAGTTAAATGCTCATCCACAGCACTCAGATCTCTACTTTCCATGTTCAAAACATCGTTCTGAAAGCGATAGCTTCCTCTTGTTCCAGTTGTTGTGGCACCCACAAACTGAAAATTAATGCTGCTCATGTTTGGACACTTCTAGCGTACTGTGTTCCCACGTAGCTAATCATCAGATGCAGTGGCAAACCGGATGTTGCTTGACAAAATGGAGCCGCCCACCCTGACTTCCTGAATAAGGTGAATATTTATCTGGATGCACAACACTTCATGCATGTGGTGGAAGCAAAGGCTGTGATTCAGTGTTCATATTGGAAAAGTATGGAAGTCTTAATTAAATTTAGTCCAAAGTTGGCATGACGGCACCATCGTCCATGTGGCTCTGTGAGTTAGGTCCGCATCTTGCAGCTGCATTGTTACGTGGGCCTCACGGGGGTCGAGACGTGGTCTGCGTATGGCGCTTGGACCCCGTGCATACCTGCTGGCAGGTCTAGTTTCTTTCTCTTTTTTTGGAATGTGTTGCAGACCTGAAATGCATGAATGAATGTATATTTTAAAAAGGAAATAAATGTGACCACAGAAAACATGAAATATCTTAGGTTCACACTATTTGCAATGAAAAAGAAGTCAAACCAAATGTAAGAAACACTGTTTGTTTGTTTGTTTTTCATTTCCCATATAGTTCCATGTCTGATTTTGGTGTTGTATTTTTGAAGCTAAAAACCTGATTGTACCTGCAAGAAATCGAATGCAAGTGAAATTAAAATTTGTTTGCTCCGTATTACTGCTCCCACAATGAAACCTGAAGTTGCTCAGTTACATTTGAAGGTCATAACAATTTTACACTCCAGAATGTTGTTTGTTGCACTACAACTGAAAGTGAGGCCTCAGTGTGAAACAGCATTCTGGTGCACTAATTCACCCTGTGGGGAGAGTGAACGTGCAGCTCTCAGCGTTTCCTTGCAATATCTCTGTGGCACTAAATCACATCTGATAGTGACACCTACTTCTTTTGGGTCGCTATGCGGGTGTCATTTTCAAATTGTCTAACTAAAGCTAAGTCACAGGTATGGACTGAAAAAGGTACCACACCTTGGTGTTTAAAAAAAAAGATCTTGTGCCCATTGCAGAACAGTTACATTTGCAGCACCACTTAACTTCTGCTATCCACCCACGTCGGTGCTTAAAAATCATCTTCAGCAGACTTTTTTCCTCAGAGACACCAAAAGGCTGCACATGACTCATCACAAGCTGCCTCTTGTTTGTGTGTATTCGCTCTCAGGTCCAAGTGAATGGAGACTGGAAAACAGCATTTTCTTTGAGTATTTACAATTACTATTTGATCATAAAGGTTGGCTGAATTTGTGACTCTGAACTGACCATAAGTGAGAGTGTGAATGTGTTTGTCTGTCTGTATGCACCAGTCCTGCCATAGCCCATAGCCTGGCAGCTTGTCCAGGGTGTACCCCTCCTCTTTCCCATTGACCACTTGGATAGCCTCCAGCACCCCTGGGACCCTTGACTGGAATAAGTGAGTTTAGAAAATGGATGGATGTTAAGGTAAATGCTAAGGAAGGAGAAAAGGACTTGTATTGATTGGTCAGACAAAGGGGCTGAGCTGGAAAGGATGTGCAGCAGGTTAGGGTGATAAAGGATGCAGATGGTAATGTGCTGACAAGCGAGGAGAGTATGTTGAGAAGGTGGAGGGAATATTTTGAGGAGCTGATGAATGAAGAAAAGGAGAAGAAGAAGAAGAGCACAATCCAACAACTAGGAACACTGGGCAGCTACAGTCTGGCACCTGGGGATGAACTCCAGATCCCCTAATTTGATTTGTGTCAGACGCTGCATTGGTCAAGGGCAGGGAAAGGAGCAGACCCTAAATAAGCATGTTTTGATTGTGGGACGAAACCGAAGAGCCCAGAGGAAACCCACACAGAGACGGGGAAAACATGCAAACTCCACACAGAAAGAGCAGGAAGCGATCCCCCAACTTTCTTGCTGTGAGGCACCACTGCTAACCTGTTCTGGAAGAGAGTAAATCAGAAAGTGCAAGGGATTAGTAAGGATGAAGTGAGGGCAGCTATGAAGAAGATGAAGAGTGGAAAGGCAGCTGGTCCAGATGATATTCAGTGGGGGCATGTTTAGGAGAGATTGAACCAAATTATTTAATTAAATCTTGAAAAATGAAAGGATGTCTAAGGAGTGGAGAAGAAATATGCTGTTTCTGATTTTTAAGAACAAGGGTGATGTGCAGAGCTGCAGTAACTACGGAGCCATAAAGTTGATCAGCCAGAGCAAAACCTTATCCAAAAAAGTAGTGGATATAAGGCTTAGAAAAGAGCTGAAGACCTGTAGTAATATGGGGTCATGCTGAGAATGCACTCCAAATGCAATGTTTGCTGTGAGAGTGCTGACGATGTATAGAGAAGGCCAGAAAGAGTTGCATTATGTGTTTGTGGACTGGAGAAAGGATGATGGAAGGGTGTCAACAGAAGAGTTGCGGTATTGTATGAGGAAGTCTGGAGTGGCAAAGACGTATGTGTGGGTAATATGTACAAGGACAGTGTGACAGCAGTGAGGTGCACAGTAGGTATGACAGATGCATTTAAGGTGGAGGTGGGATTACATCAAATTTTGGCTCTTGTCTTGCTCGCAATGGTGATGCGCAGTGGTTGACAAACAAGATTAGACAAGAGTCTCCATGGACTATGATGTTTGCAGATGACATGATCCTTCGTGAGAGCAGGTTGAAATTAGCCTGGACATGTGGAGATATCAATCAATCAATCAATCAATTTTATTTATATAGCGCCAAATCACAACAAACAGTTGCCCCAAGGCGCTTTATATTGTAAGGCAAGGCCATACAATAATTACGTAAAAACCCCAACGGTCAAAACGACCCCCTGTGAGCAAGCACTTGGCGACAGTGGGAAGGAAAAACTCCCTTTTAACAGGAAGAAACCTCCAGCACAACCAGGCTCAGGGAGGGGCAGTCTTCTGCTGGGACTGGTTGGGGCTGAGGGAGAGAACCAGGAAAAAGACATGCTGTGGAGGGGAGCAGAGATCAATCACTAATGATTAAATGCAGAGTGGTGCATACAGAGCAAAAAGAGAAAGAAACACTCAGTGCATCATGGGAACCCCCCAGCAGTCTAAGTCTATAGCAGCATAACTAAGGGATGGTTCAGGGTCACCTGATCCAGCCCTAACTATAAGCTTTAGCAAAAAGGAAAGTTTTAAGCCTAATCTTAAAAGTAGAGAGGGTGTCTGTCTCCCTGATCTGAATTGGGAGCTGGTTCCACAGGAGAGGAGCCTGAAAGCTGAAGGCTCTGCCTCCCATTCTACTCTTACAAACCCTAGGAACTACAAGTAAGCCTGCAGTCTGAGAGCGAAGCATTCTATTGGGGTGATATGGTACTACGAGGTCCCTAAGATAAGATGGGACCTGATTATTCAAAACCTTATAAGTAAGAAGAAGAATTTTAAATTCTATTCTAGAATTAACAGGAAGCCAATGAAGAGAGGCCAATATGAGTGAGATATGCTCTCTCCTTCTAGTCCCTGTTAGTACTCTAGCTGCAGCATTTTGAATTAACTGAAGGCTTTTCAGGGAACTTTTAGGACAACCTAGTCCAGCCTAGAGGAAATAAATGCATGAATTAGTTTTTCAGCATCACTCTGAGACAAGATCTTTCTAATTTTAGAGATATTGCGTAAATGCAAAAAAGCAGTCCTACATATTTGTTTAATATGCACTTTGAATGACATATCCTGATCAAAAATAACTCCAAGATATACTCTGGAGATAAAGGGAAGGAAAGTCAGTTGGATCAAGACTTAGTAAATGTGTGTTCATGAGAGGGAGCCCAGTGGAATAGTGCAGTTATAAGGAGGGGTCGACCGTCCAAAGTAATGGAGAGTGTGGAAGATGTCATGTCACGAGGATGCATGGCACAGCAAGTGGAAGGACACAATATGTAGACTCCTTGACAAAGTGTTGGAGGTAAAAACAACAACAAAAAACTATCGTTTAAACAGGCTGGAGTTTGGTACACAGGAAGGCAGGCAGTGAAGCAGAGGTACAGGTAAGTACAAGGCAAAAGTGTGGTCAAAAACAGGTTGGGTTCTGTGGCACGGAGAGACACTGTAACATGGGCTAAAGCAAAAAACGAGGTCTGAAAAACAAAGCAAGGTTGGCAAAAAGGACTATGAGCAAAATAGGACTATGAGCAAAGGCTGGAACAAGGATACGGAGTCAACGAGCTGGCAGGGGAGTGGAGAAAGTGAAGGGTTTAAATAACACAGGTGCAGTAATTAGGGAAACAAGACACAGGTATCAGTGAATATTCTGGAAGGGAGGCGTAGTCAGGTGAATCCAAGAGGCAGGAAGAGAGGCAAGAGACAGCATGAGTGATAGTGGCAGACAGAGACAAAGGTGAGACAGGCAGGTGAAAGCGAGTAAGTGAATAAAATACTCATGGTGAAATCAACAGACCGTACAATCAGTGACTACAGTATAACAGATGAAACTAAACTAAGCTAGAAAGACACTCAAGACATGGCTAAAGTATGCAAGGGAACAATGATAACAAAAATGGTAAAGCAACCTAAAGACAAAACAGAATAAATGAAGAACAGAAAATAAAACCAGAGACAAAAGTGTAACACACAGAAAAGGTATGATACAACTGATGACTACACAAAGATAAGCAGAAAATAAAACCAGTAACAAATGCATTACACAATGGAAAAAGCAGATTTGGCAGAAACTAAACACATGACTAAAGAAAAATAACCAGAGAACAAAAGATAAACTGAAACAAAACTAATGACTATAATACCAAACAGTGGAAAGGGGAAAAATGAAAACCGAGACCATAACAGGACTGAAACCTGACAGTAGAGTTGAAGTAGAGAGTGCAGGCAGGTTAGAGTGGGTGAAGAAAGGTGGCATGAGTGATTTGTGACAGAAGAATATCTGCAAGAGTGAAGCGAAAAGTCTCCAAGACAGCACTGAGACCAGCCATGCTGCACAGCTTATACCCCCATCACACAAGAGCACGAATGAGCCTGAATGCTGTACGAATGAGAATTTGAACAACAGTCATACAAACTTGAGCTGCACATTCGTCTGCCAGAGCACTTTTGCTGGAAAACATTCGAACAACGGTGGCGTTGCAGTCGTAATATTCATACGGCAATTTGAAGCATTCGGACTGCGTTTGAGGGTCTTTACGAATGGTTTGAGCATGTCATCTCCTGGCTGAATTTCTCGATTGTCATCCACGTCACACTAGAGCATGAATGAGCCCGAATGCTGCACAAATGGATATTCAAACTACAGTTGGGCAAAGTCAAGCTGCATTCGAAAATCTCATACAGCATTCATGAGTGCATGCCACACAGACACGCACAATCACGTGACCAGCTCAAATGTAGTAACATGCACACAGCTGTCAATCTGCAATCAAACTGGCAAAACATCAAACAGTGGTCGATGTGGAGTTGTACCACTGTCTGAATGCAATAGAAGTATTCTGATTGTATTCAAGGGGACCTCGAAATGAATCAGACATGCCAAATCCTGTCAGCAAGTCCCGATTGTGCCTCCAATGAGCCTGACCCCCTGTGCATCCTGTTTGGACCCCCAAAGGAAATATTGTAATGTGCAAAGTCTGTGGCACACAATCATTATGTGCACGAAAAGTGAACTTTGCGCAATCGCACTGAATACACCATGTGTCACAGGCAGTCAGTGCATCTCAGAGACCTGCTGCACCACGTAGTGTGGCTGTGGGGATGGGGTCTAACAGCCATGATACCATGATAATACAGATATATCCTCTGACACATGAGGTGGACTGACAATGAATGTGTGATATCATGCTCATTATGAGTGTAGGTGGCACACTGAGCAGAGCCTTTGACTCGCTGTGGGGCAGGGCACAGCGCAACTGCATGTGGTGTTATAGCTACAACAGTCATCATAATTCACATACATTATGTAAAACATGAGAGGGCATGACTACGTATCTATGGTAGCCCGGTCAGGCCAGCTGGGCAACAAGTCAGTGCATCTCAGAGCCACACTATGCAGTGCACAGCTGGACAGGCTGCCACAGCTGTAATACACATCATATCCAACTCAGTGATCATATCAGAGTAACACATGAAGGACTGACGTCGCAACTGTATTAAGGCGCAGGAGGGGTGCAGGTGGGTAAACACTCAGTGGGCAATTTGGAATGTTTTGCATTTTAACTATCAGGTAACACAACTTCAGCACAAGCATTTCACTGCAATGAAATCTTCACAGGAACCTTCTTCTTAGTTTCCACTGCTTGCTGTTATTGAACTGTTGACTTATTTATTTTCCCAATTCTGGCATGGATAATGCACTCGAATGCCAGTCTGACATTAAATCAAAGTATTTCACTTGGCTCGTTATACAATTCTGAACTGCAAAGAAACATTATAAAATCCTGTCAAATGATTTAATATTTGACAGGATTTGGGCATGAAGAATTGCTATCAACCCATCCATCCATCCAGAGGGGTGAGAGGAGGATCTCAAGATTTAGGCTGAATCTCAATTCTACTCCTCGGCCCTTCCCCTTACCCCATCCCCTCTGTTTTGCGCGGGCACGAGATGTCTCAATTCTCTTTTTGGAGTGATGCGAAGGGGTAGGCGGAGGGCTAGAAACCCCTCCAAATGGAGTGAATCTAGATGCACACTCCATTTAGAGGGGTAGGAGGAGCTAACGCTGTCTCCAAAGAAACAAACATGGTGCCGAAAGATTCGCACAAATGTAAGCGGCTCTCATTACAAATTATGCTGTTTAGAAAGTTATAACTTGCCAGAAAACTTTACAGGCAATTGCCAGTGACAGCAATGTGTATGCTGCTGGATGCATGTTGCATATATTGTCGTTCTGAAGAATATCGTAACTTCACTCGTGTGCTGAGGCGTTATAATGCATATGCTATGCATTACGAATGCTACGATAAGACACTTTTATATCTCACAATGGAGAAAATCATGATACAGGATAAGCACGTTAATTCGTATGTTCATAAATCGTTGGATAACAGCGATCCCTGCTGTTGGATTTCAAGGTCTGTAACGCATGTGTACTTTGTAAACAAACAGGGAGCCCTGACCACTCGTCTCCTAATAAGCTTTCAGCCAGAAAATGAGAAAAAGCTTCATCAATGGGAGTAAGTTGGAAAATATATACACACATATGTATATGTGTAACACAACCTGACGTTCTCATAGACTGCTATTATTTGTCAAAGAAATTTCTAAAGGAAATAGGGCTGGATGCAAAAAATGGGAGAATTTGAAAAAGAAATATAAGGTTACCAGAACTAGATGCAGCCTATAACATACATACAGGTGCTGGTCATATAATTAGAGTATCATGAAAATGTTGATTTAGTTCAGTAAGTCCATTCAAAAAGTGAAACTTGTATAATGTACGAGGTCTGTCAATAAAGTAACGGTCCTTTTTACGTTTTTACGTCAGACATGCTTGAACCCTCGTGCGCATGCGTGAGTTTTTCCATGCCTGTCGATGACGTCATTCGCCTGTGAGCACGCCTTGGGAAGGAGTGGTCCCGCCCCCTCGTCGGATTTTCATTGTCTGGAAATGGCGGAATGAAAAGGACTTTTTTTCCATCAGAATTTTTTCAGAAGCTGTTAGAGACTGGCACCTGGAAACCATTCGAAAAATTTATCTGGCTTTCGGTGAACGCTCCGAGCTGCGACGACGCGGCACAAGCCACCGGACCATTTCTAAACGGATGGCTCTGTGGATACGAGACCGTCGTGTGCTCTTTCTCTGGTTATCACAAGAGCTGGACATCAGCCATTTTCCGGCAGATTTCACTTTTAACAAGAGATTTTGTTATGGAAAGCCGCGGAGAGGCTTCGCGCGTCACGACCGATTTGCTTTGGAAGCGAGACAAAGGAACACCTCCATTTCGGCGTGTCAGAGGACAAGTTTGGACATGTATATCTCAGCTTTCAATGCTTACCAGTCCAGTAAGTATCAGTGAAATTGTGGAGAGCTGGACATGAAAGTGGCTGATGGCCAGCTCTTGTGATAACCAGAGAAAGAGCACACGACGGTCTCGTATCCACAGAGCCATCCGTTTAGAAATGGTCCGGTGGCTTGTGCCACGTCGTCACAGCTCGGAGCGTGGCACGCCGAGTGTCCTTAAAGGGGTCCTTAAAGCTGTACTAACAGACCTTATTCTCTGTGAAGCCCGTAAAATTTTCACCGAAAGCCAGATAAATTTTTCGAATGGTTTCCAGGTGCCAGTCTCTAACAGCTTCTGAAAAAATTCTGATGGAAAAAAAGTCCTTTTCATTCCACCATTTCCAGACAATGAAAATCCGATGAGGGGGCGGGACCACTCCTTCCCAAGGCGTGCTCACAGGCAAATGACGTCACCGACAGGCGTGGAAAAACTCACGCATGCGCACGAGGGTTCAAGCATTTGACGTAAAAATATATGAATGAAATCCATATAGTTTTTGAAAAAAATAAAAAGGACTGTTACTTTATTGTCTGTCCAAAAAGTATCGTACCTCTTTATTTTTTGCAAAAACCGTATGGATTTGAATCACGTGTGATTGCATCAGCCAAGCTTGAACCTTCATGCGCGTGCGTGAGTTTTTTCACGCCTGTCGGTTGCGTCATTCGCCTGTGAGCAGGCTTTGACTGAGCAGTGGTCCACCCTTCTCATCTGATTTTTATTGCGAATAAATGTCTGAACGATTTGGAGCTTTGCTGCATCAAATTTTTCCAGAAACTGTGAGAGACCTCCAGGTGGACACCATTCTGAAAATTTAGATGGCTTTCAGCGACGATTTTATGGGGATTACACAGGTTAAGTAGTGCTCTAGCCGGTTTAAAGACCGCCCACAGCGTCTGAGAGCACGGTGCGCTCCGAGCGCCAATCGACAGGCTCAAACCCCATTCAAACAACCAGATCATTTCCAACGTGAAGGCTTTGTTGATCCGGGACGTCATCTAACTTTCACAAAAAAGGCAGAAGGCGTGGACATCAGCACTTTTTCGGCACATTCTACTGTTACAGGAGTTTTTTTCATGGAAAGAGAAGCGGAGGATTGTGCCACCATGTCGCTCATGGCGCGGGACAAAACCACCTCGGTGTTGGTCTCACAGGACGGCTTTCAGATGGCTCAGACGGCTTCCGGTTGCTTTTCAGTTGTGTGAGTATCCGAGAAATTGTGCATGAGCCTGGACATGCCCCAACATGTCCTGTGAGGCTTCATCACGGCGTTGCTTTGCGCCATGCGGCTCCGCTCATTTAAAAAATCTTTAACAGTGGAATATCTGGATAAAATGCTGAAACCGACTTCTTCTGAAACTTTTCTGTTCTCTCACGACGTCCTGGATCAATAGAGCCTGAAATGTGGAGGTTTTCAGCTTGAAACAGGCTGACGACGGCGCCTGGGAGCGCTGCGGGACGTCTTGCACCGTGGGAAGTCCTTAAAGTGACAGTATCACCTCAAAATCTTCATCAGCGTTAAAATTTTCACCGAAACCAGCTTAATTTTTCGAACTGTGTCCACTCGATGTGCCTCACAGGTTTTAGAAAAAATTTTGATCAAACAAAGCGCCAGTCTCTCAGCAACTTCTCAGACAAAGGAATTCCGACGAGGGACTGGACGACTCCTCCACAAGGAGTGCTCACAGGCGAATGACGTCACCGACAGGCGTGGAAAAACTCACGCATGCGCACAAGGGTTCAAGCATGTCTGACGTAAAAACATATGAATGAAATCCATATAGTTTTTGAAAAAAATAAAAAGGACCTATACTTTATTGACAGCCCTCGTATGTTATGGGCTGCATCTAGTTCTGTTAACCTTATATTTCTTGTTCAAATTCTCCCATTTTTTTTGCATCCAGCCCTATTTCCTTTAGAAATTTCTTTGACAATAATAGCAGTCTATTAGGACGTCAGGTTATGTGTTACACATATACATGTGCGTCTGTATATATTTTCCAATTTATTCCCATTGATGAAACTTCTCATTTTCTGCCTGAAAGCTTATTAGGAGTCAAGTTTGCTCCCTGTTTGTTTACAAAATACACACGTTACAGACCTTGAAATCCAACAGCAGGGATCGCTATTATCCAAAGATTTATGAAAATACAAATTAATGTGCTTATCCTTTATCATGATTTTCTCCATTGTGAGATATAAAAGTGTCTTATCGTAGCGTTCTTGTGTATGTGCATTATAGCGCCTCAGCGCACAAGCGACATTACAATATTCCTCAGAACGACAATACGCAACATGCATCCAGCAGCATACACGTTGCTGTCATAGGCAACTGCCTGTAAAGTTTTTTGGCAAGTTATAACTTTCTAAACAGCGTAATTTGTAATGAAAGCCGCTTCATTTGTGCAGTTCTTTCGGTGCCATGTTTGTTTTTTCGGAGACAGTGGTAAGGTCTTCCTACCCCTCCAAACGGAGTGTGCATCCAGATTCACTCCAAACGGAGGGGTTCGTAGCCCTTCGCCTACCCTCCGCCTCGCTCCAAAAAGAGAATTGAGACACCCCTCTGTCTCTCGTGCCCGCGCAAAATGGAGGGGAAGGGGTAAGTGGAAGGGCCAAGGGGTAGAATTGCGATTGAGCCAGTGTTTTCTTTTTCTGCCACTTTTCCAGGTCTGGCTCGCAGTGGCAGTATATAACGCAGCTCATCCCACACTTCCCTATCCTGGGTGAAGTCCTCTAACACTTCCTGGGAGATCTGAAGGTATTCCCAAGTCACCTGGAAAAATATAATCGATCCAGCATGTCCTGGGTCTGCCCTAGGCCTCCTCCCAAATGGATGTGCCTGGATTACCTGGTGTGCAAATAGCAATTTACACAGCATGCAAATAGCAACTTACATGTCAACCAAATAGCAAAGTACAGAGTAGCCAAATAAATTACACAGCATAAAAATAGCAAATTGTATGTTCTGTAAATGGTAAATTACATGACACGTAAATGGCATAGTACTGCAAATGGCAAAGTCCATGGCATGCATTTAAATTGCCAATGACAGTGTAACATGACATTTTTCTAAATTCTTCATATTGACATCAAGAGTGAAAATATATTGAAAATATCATCCATCCATCCATTTTCTTCCGCTTTATCCGGAGTCGGGTCGCGGGGGCAGCAGCTCAAGCAAAGCCGCCCAGACCTCCCGATCCACACACACCTCCTCCAGCTCCTCCGGGGGAACCCCAAGGCGTTCTCAAGCCAGCCGAGAGATGTAGTCCCTCCAGCGTGTCCTGGGTCTTCCCCGGGGCCTCCTCCCAGTGGGACGTGCCCGGAACACCTCTCCAGCAAGGCGTCCAGGGGGCATCCACAAAAGATGCCCGAGCCACCTCAACTGACTCCTTTCGACGTGGAGGAGCAGCGGCTCGACTCCGAGCTCCTCCCGAGTGACAATATAAAATATCGAATATATATATATATAAATATATATATATTGAAATAGATACTGAAAATATCATTTCTGTTAAAATTAAGTTGGCCTAAAACAGATGAGATAAGTTGACCAATACGTTAGTGCGTTGCACAGTGTGTGGCAGTACATGCAGTTAGTGTGCTTATCTTCTTGAGAGAATATCCCTGGTTCAAAACCTGCCATGCCCCATTGTGATTTAAAAAAAGGTGGAATGGTTGTCAGGAATAAAGTGCAATTTTGGACAGAATTAATTCAATCTCAAGGCCACACAGAACCACATATTATGGTATCACTGAATCACAATGAAATAAATTGCCTGACTTGAGTCAAACCTGTAAGGAGTTGCTGTTACACTCTCTGAGTGCCTCTTCTTATTTGGTTATTGTTTTGACAAGTTTATGTGATTACAGCCTGACGCTATTCATTGAGGATTAAGAATGACAAATTGGACGAGGTTTGCCAAAGATATACACAAACCTGCAAGTCTTTAAAGCTACAGTGTGCAGCATTTAGGTGCTGTGGGATTGCAGATTGCATTTTGCCATTGCCAGTCAGAATTTTATTTCCCTTCATGTTTTTGGTTTTTTCCCCCCTTGCCTTCCGTGGTGATAAGCAATATGTATGATCCGCCATTTTACAAAGATGGGAGTTCTCAAAAATGTTAGTCTGCACTAGCAACCGACAACTGTGTCTACTGTAGGGTAGCAACCACTGATTCCTCTTTTTTCACCAGTATTCTCGTGGAAAAGACAGTACAGGCGTGTCCCTTTTGGGTTACTGTATCATCATGGTGTCTCCATGAGGGGGCCCACTCAAAGTAGATACAAAGGGCTCATTCTTAGCCCATAAAACACTAGTGTCAATTCATTGACACTAATTAATAGAGGTTTTTGAACACTACTAGGTGTGATTGAGAAGTTTTGAGCCTGATCCAGAAAAGTAGGGCACAGTCCTACATCTTTTGCATTCTGAGAAACCAACATTTCTCAACATTGGAACCAGTGAATCAAAACTTCACACATTCTCAAGAAATGTTAGTTCTTAGGGAACCAAGCTTTTGTTCATACATTTTCAGTTTTCAAAGTGCATTTTGAGTCACTTAAGTGAAATACTGTTATTGATTTTATGAGTCAAGTGAGTCTACAATCCAAGTTGGAATAGTGAAAATGTTCAAGACCCTCCAGAAGATAACTTTGGCAATGCTGAAGTACAGCAAGAGGAATTACAGCAAGAGCAGGTCCAGCAGCCAAGATGTGCTGAACGAATCTGCATGTTAACAGAGAAGGGTAGGGAAATGCAAAACAAGAAAATCAAAGCACTTCAGAAAAGGTTCAACTACACCTACCACAAATGGAGAACACAAGTTAAATTCACAAAGCAGCCGTTATCACAGTCATTCGAACCCTTAGAAGACAGTTTGCTTAATGATATCACTGGCAATGTCAGAGGTCTTTCTGCAGTTGTGCAGCACATTTATGAAGCTCCAGACCAAGACACACCCGAAGAATGGACCTGTGTGTAGAGATTTCCAGCTTCATTATCGCCGGAGCTTCAAGTTGTCTGAATGGAAAGATTCCAGAGGGAGAAGAGCAAGATTGACCTGAAGCAGATTCTCACTGGAACTCAAGTAAAAGTGAATTTGGGACTGTCACCTCCATCTGGAAAGGTGACTCAGACCATTCAAGAGGTCATCTGTGAAATGGCAAGAGGCTGCAGCTGCCGCAAGCCAAGCTCTTCTAAAAGTGTTGCAAAAATAACAAAGAGAACAATTGGAAGTACAGCACCTGGAAGCAGAAGCTAAAAAGAAAATTTATGCTCAAGAGGCAGCCATCCTAAAGCATTGATTAGAATAAGAAACAGAAGAGGTGAAGAGGAAAATAAGGAGAGGAGAGCCCACCCGGAAGCCAACATTTGCAAACATCAAACAAATGTTCATAGAATGTTTGTTTACTGTTCACCAAGTTTGTGAACGTTCATGTAATGTTTGTCTAATGTTTGCATGGAGGTGAAAATTTGTGAACGTCAACTGAACGTTCATAGAATGTTCGTTTACTGTTCAGCAAGTTTGTAAATGTTCATATAATGTTTGTGATGTTTGGCTAATATTTGCATGGAAGCAAACAGAAAAACATGTAAGGAAACATTTGCAAAAATCAATCAAATGTTTATAGAATGTATGCTTAATGTTCAGTGTGTTTGCGAACATTCACATAATGTTCATGGCGTATGTGCAAAGCTTGCCTCTAAATAAAAATATATATATTCTAAAATTTTGTAAAATTTCATATACAGGAAAACAATAAATATCATTTTGCCTACAGAAAGTTAATGTTGGACTCCTTTTAAATCATGTATGCAAACATAGGTAGAATGAACAGGAAATAATTTAAGCACTCTACCATGGTAACCAAGAATTTGTCGATTTATGATTTATTCAGGCCTACTGAATATAGAATTTCAAGATTACTGTGATAAACTGACAGAAAACATGTCTTGGGCAACTTGCATAAACATGCAATCTGTTGAAATATTAATTTTTGCAAAATAATTTAAGTCATTACAGACTGTGATTGTCAGCTACCAAAAATATTTTTTTTATGGAAACAGATTGCAATGCCAGCTTATTAGAAGACCCACAGACCTGAGTTATATACATTTTGCCAAATTTTGTAAAAGCATAATATCTTTAACATTTTTGTAAATAAGGAAAATATATAAAGGTATTAAAAACTGATTTACAAAATAATGTTTTCAACATGCATGAGCAAGAAACATTGACATTTAAATAAAACAGCTCATAGACAAATAATATTTTTTACAGGTCATAAGCGAACATTTGCCAGAACATATCCTGTGAGGCTTCATCACGGCATTGCTTTGTGCCATGCGGCACCGCAGCGACGCGCGAAGCCTCTGCTACTCTTTCCATGACAAAAACTCCTGTAACAGTGGAATGTGCTGTTCATTTCCAAACTGGACGCTGTGTTTTATCCGGGATGTCATCTGACTAGCACAGGAATTGTGAAAAGACGTGGACATCAGCACTTTTTCGGCACATTGAGCCAGATGTGCGGAGGAGTTCCGCGCGTCGCGGCAGTGCTGCATGGCGCAAAGAAACGCCGTGATGAAGCCTCACAGGACATGTTCTGGCATGTCCAGGCACATCCACAATTTCTCGGATAATCACTCGATGGAAAAACCACCGACAGCTGTCTGAACGCCATCTCAAAGCCATCCTGTGAGACCAAAACGGAGGTGGTTTTATCTCGTTCCAGTAGCGAATCCATCGTGACGCGCGAAGCCTCCGCTCGGCTTTCCATGACAAAATCTCTTGTTAAAACTGAAATCTGCAGGAAAATGGGTGATGTCCAGCCCTTGTGATAACCAGAGAAATTGCACACGATGGTCACGGATCCATACAGCCATCCGTTTAGAAATGAAATGGTCGCTCAGCCTGTTGATGGCAGCTTCGGAGCGCAGCACACCACCAGTCACTCGGGGCCATCCTTAAAGTGACAGTAACACTCCATAATCTCTTTGAAGCCCATAAAACTTTCACCAAAAACCATCTGAATGTCTCGAATGGTGTCCACTTGGATGTGCCTCACAGTTTTTGAAAAAATTTTGATCAAGCAAAGCGGCAGTCTCTGAGCCATTCCTAAACAATGAAAAAAACGACGAGAGGGGTGGACCACTCCTCACTCAAAGCCTGCTCACAGGTGAATGACGCAACCAATAGCCGTGAAAAAACTCACGCATGCGCACGAAGGTTCAAGGTTCAACCGACAGGTGTGAAAAAACTCATGCATGCGCACGAAGCTTCAAGCTTGAAGATTCAAATCCATATGGTTTTTGAAAAAAATAATAAGGTCGGATACTTTTCTAATAGACCTCGTACATAAAAGTATTCTCACCCTTTGCTCAGTACTTTGTTGATGCACCTTTTGCAGCAATTACAGCCTCAAGTCTTCTTGAATATGATGCCACAAGCTTGGTGCACATATCTTTGGGTAGTTTTGCCCATTCCTCTTTGTAGCACCTCTGAAGTTCCATCAGGTTGGATGGGGTGCGTCGGTGCACAGCCAATTTTCAGGTCCCTCCAGAGATGTTTGATCAGATTCAGGTCTGGGCTCTGTCTGGGCCACTCAAGGACATTCAGAGTTGTCCTGATGCCACTCCTTTGATATATTGGCTGTCTGCTTAGGGTCACTGTCCTGCTGAAATATGAACCGTCACCCCAGTCTGAGGTCAAGAGTGCTTTGGAGCAGGTTTTTATCCAGGATGTCTCTGTACATTGCTGCATTCATCTTTACCTCGGTCCTGACTAGTCTCCCAGTTTCTGCCACTGAAAAACATCCCCACAGTATGATGCTGCCACCACCATGCTTCACTGTAGGGATGGTGCCTGTTTTTTTTCCAAACATGATGTCTGCCATTCACACCAAAGAGTTAAATCTTTGTATCATCTGACCAGGGAATTTCGTTTCTCGTGGTCTGAGAGTCTTTCAGGTGCCTTTTGACAAACTCCAGGTGGGCTGCCATGTGGCTTTTACAAAGGAGTGGCTTCCATCTGGCCACTCTACCATACAGGCCTGATTGGTGGATTGTTGCAGAGATGGTTGTACTTCTGGAAGGTTCTCTTCTCTCCACAGAGGAATCCTGGAGTTCTGACAGAGTGACCATTGGGTTCTTGGTCACCTCCCTGATTAAGGTCCTTCTCCCCCGATCGCTCAGTTTAGATGGGTGGTCAGCTCTAGGAAGAGTCCTGGTGGATCTGAACATCTGCCATTCACAGATGATGGAGGCCACAGTGCTCACTGAGACCGTCAAAGCAGCAGAAATGTTTCTGTACTCTTCCCCAGATTTGTGTCTCGAGACAATCCTGTCTCAGAGGTCTACATAAAATTCCTTTGACTTCATGCTTGGTTTGTGCTCTGACATGCACTCTCAGCTGTGGGACCTTATATGTAGACAGTTTGTGCCTTTCCAAATCATGTCCAATCAACTGAATTTACCCCAGGTGGACTCCAGTTAAGCTGTAGAAACATCTCAAGAATGATCAGTGGAAACAAGATACAACTGAGCTCAATTTTGAGCTTCATGCCAAAGACTCTGAATACTTTTGTACATGTGATGTCTTATTTATTTATTTTTCATAAATTTGCAAAAATCTAAAAAAAAAAAAGTTTACCATTGTCATTATGGGGTATTGTAAAAAATTTATTTCAACCATTTTGGAGAAAGTGCAGCACTGTAAATACTGTCAGGATACACTGCACTGTATATTATTAGTTTTCACAGTTCAATTTGGAGAGAAGACTTCAGTAAAACCAGTCAAGGAAATCACTTGTGTCTGATTGCACTTGAAGGGAATCACAGTCTCGAATCCTGCCATCAGAAGAAGACAGGGGCGGATCCCACCCCATGCATCAGACAGGGACCAACTGGTGTTTGCATTTCTGGCCGGCAACTACAAACCCCAGAGAGGTGTGTCAGAATGGACATTTTTAAATAATGTGTGCATTTCCCACTGGCCGTGAGGTGATTCCTAAAAGGAGACCAGCTGTTTTCTATTAGAGACACAGCTGTTCGTAATTAGGTGCCTCTGAATGAAAGCTTTGAAACCTGTGTGTTCCTGATAGAACTTGCACAATGCTCCATTTCTGTTAATAAATGACGCCTAAATCCTAACACACTTTTGCTTTCTGAGATAAAACTGGTATGGAGCAGTTTGACAGTGAAAAGTTCCAACTGTTTGTCACATTCAAACAAGTGCAAACTGCTGCACCCCAACAAAAGCTCAAATCCCAGTGAACGGTTATATGGAGTAGAGGTGTGAAGGTCTTTACTAATTTGGAGTTACTGATGCATGAGCAGACATGCCAACTGACCAGTGATGGAAAAGTCAGTCCTCCTCTCTGTTGTCTGTTTTGCATTTTTGCACAGAGCATGTAAACACGCCAGCTATGAGCTTCAGTGCTGTTAAAAAACAAAACCTTTACATGTTCAGTCACCCAAAGTGCTTGCACTGACACTTTGTCTTGCTACCAAGATGGTAGAGATTATATTGCTTGTTATGTTTACCACAATATGAAGAAGCAGGAAACTACAGAGAGAAGAGAACAACAAACCTGAAATGCTGATTTTTTTTTTTTTTTTTTATGGTGCTCAATCTGTGGTATCAGTGCCGTCACTTCACCCATTTGTGTGTCTGCTGTGCAGCTCACTAACTGATGAAAACCTCTGTTACAGATTTTCAATCAGTTTATTTTCAAGGCTATTTGTTCCCACTTTCAGATAGCGCATACTTGATCTGAACTGACAAAGGCACACTCATTTTTTTCATATTGTTCACATGAACAAAAGGATGTTGCAAATGCAAAATACATTTGTGTTGACCAAAACCGCAGGTGTAGAACATCGCTTTCAATTTCCTTTTTGCTTTATTCAGTGTGACCAGGCTCAGCTGGTTATCGCGTTTCCTGCATATATGTGTATGAATTACTGATGCTGTCACCTTTACCTTGGTTTAAAGCTTTATTTTGTTTTATTTATTTATTATTTATTTTACTGAGAGGCTATCAATTTGACAATACAATGTGAAAAAGAACACATCTCCATTTTAAATATATCAAAGCTTTATTTTTAAATCAAATCAAATCAATTTTATTTATATAGCGCCAAATCACAACAAACAGTTGCCCCAAGGTGCTTTATATTGTAAGGCAAAAGCCATACAACAATTACAGAAAAACCCCAATGGTCAAAACGACCCCCTGTGAGCAAGCACTTGGTGACAGTGGGAAGGAAAAACTCACTTTTAACAGGAAGAAACTTCCAGCAGAACCAGGCTCAGGGAGGGGCAGTCTTCTGCTGGGACTGGTTGGGGCTGAGGGAGAGAACCAGGAAAAAGACATGCTGTGGAGGGGAGGGGAGCAGAGATCAATCACTAATGATTAAATGCAGAGTGGTACATACAGAGCAAAAAGAGAAAGAAACACTCAGTGCATCATGGGAACCCCTCAGCAGTCTAAGTCTATAGCAGCATAACTAAGGGATGGTTCAGGGTCACCTGATCCAGCCCTAACTACAAGCTTTAGCAAAAAGGAAAGTTTTAAGCCTAATCTTAAAAGTAGAGAGGGTGTCTGTCTCCCTGATCTGAATTGGGAGCTGGTTCCACAGGAGAGGAACCTGAAAGCTGAAGGCTCTGCCTCCCATTCTACTCTTAAAAACCTTAGGAACTACAAGTAAGCCTGCAGTCTGAGAGTGAAGTGCTCTATTGGGGTGATATGGTACTATGAGGTCCCTAAGATAAGATGGGACCTGATTATTCAAAACCTTATAAGTAAGAAGAAGAATTTTGAATTCTATTCTAGAATTAACAGGAAGCCAATGAAGAGAGGCCAATATGGGTGAAATATGCTCTCTCCTTCTAGTCCCCGTCAATACTCTAGCTGCAGCATTTTGAATTAACTGAAGGCTTTTCAGGGAACTTTTAGGACAACCTGATAATAATGAATTAAAGTAGTCCAGCCTAGAGAAAAGGATGCATGACTTAGTTTTTCAGCATCACTCTGAGACAAGACCTTTCTAATTTTAGAGATATTGCGCAAATGCAAAAAAGCAGTCCTACATATTTTCTTAATATGCGCATTGAAGGACATATCCTGATCAAAAATGACTCCAAGATTTCTCACAGTATTACTAGAGGTCAGGGTAATGCCATCCAGAGTAAGGATCTGGTTCGACACCATGTTTCTAAGATTTGTGGGGCCAAGTACAATAACTTCAGTTTTATCTGAATTTAAAAGCAGGAAATTAGAGATCATCCGTGTCTTTATGTCTGTAAGACAATCCTGCAGTTTAACTAATTGGTGTGTGTCCTCTGGCTTCATGGATAGATAAAGCTGGATATCATCTGCGTAACAATGAAAATTTAAGCAATGCTTTCTAATAATACTGCCTAAGGGAAGCATGTATAAAGTGAATAAAATTGGTCCTAGCACAGAACCTTGTGGAACTCCATAATTAACCTTAGTCTGTGAAGAAGACTCCCCATTTACATGAACAAATTGTAATCTATTAGATAAATATGATTCAAACCACTGCAGTGCAGTGCCTTTAATACCTATGGCATGCTCTAATCTCTGTAATAAAATTTTATGGTCAACAGTATCAAAAGCTGCACTGAGGTCTAACAGGACAAGCACAGAGATGAGTCCACTGTCTGAGGCCATAAGAAGATCATTTGTAACCTTCACTAATGCTGTTTCTGTACTATGATGAATTCTGAAACTCTTCAAATAGACCATTCCTCTGCAGGTGATCAGTTAGCTGTTTACAACTACCCTTTCAAGAATTTTTGAGAGAAAAGGAAGGTTGGAGATTGGCCTGTAATTAGTTAAGATAGCTGGGTCAAGTGATGGCTTTTTAAGTAATGGTTTAATTACTGCCACCTTAAAAGCCTGTGGTACATAGCCAACTAATAAAGATAGATTGATCATATTTAAGATCGAAGAATTAATTAATGGTAGGGCTTCCTTGAGCAGCCTGGTAGGAATGGGGTCTAATAGACATGTTGATGGTTTGGAGGAAGTAACTAATGAAAATAACTCAGAACAATCGGCGAGAAAGAGTCTAACCAAATACCAGCATTACTGAAAGCAGCCAAAGATAACACTATGTCTTTGGGATGGTTATGAGTAATTTTTTCTCTAATAGTTAAAAATTTATTAGCAAAGAAAGTCATGAAGTCATTACTAGTTAAAGTTAAAGGAATACTCGGCTCAATAGAGCTCTGACTCTTTGTCAGCCTGGCTACAGTGCTGAAAAGAAACCTGGGGTTCTTATTTTCTTCAATGAGTGATGAGTAGTAAGATGTCCTAGCTTTACGGAGGGCATTTTTATAGAGCAACAGACTATTTTTCCAGGCTAAGTGAAGATCTTCTAAATTAGTGAGACGCCATTTCCTCTCCAACTTACGGGTTATCTGCATTAAGCTGCGAGTTTGTGAGTTATACCACGGAGTCAGGCACTTCTGATTTAAGGCTCTCTTTTTCAGAGGAGCTACAGCATCCAAAGTTGTGCTCAATGAGGATGTAAAACTATTGACGAGATAATCTATCTCACTCACAGAGTTTAGGTAGCTACTCTGCACTGTGTTGGTATATGACACTGGAGAACATAACAAAGAAGGAATCATATCCTTAAACCTAGTTACATGGCTTTCCGAAAGACTTCTACTGTAATGAAACTTATTCCCCACTGCTGGGTAGTCCATTAAAGTAAATGTAAATGTTATTAAGAAATGATCAGATAGAAGGGGGTTTTCAGGGAATACTGTTCGGTCTTAAATTTCCATACCATAAGTCAGAACAAGATCTAAAGTATGGTTAAAGTGGTGGGTGGACTCATTTACATTTTGAGCGAAGCCAACTGTCTAATAATAGATTAAATGCAGTGTTGAGGCTGTCATTCTCAGCATCTATGTGGATGTTAAAATCGCCCACTACAATTATCTTATCTGAGCTAAGCACTAAGTCAGACAAAACGTCTGAAAATTCACAGAGAAACTCACAGTAATGACCAGGTGGACGATAGATAACAAATAAAACTGGTTTTGGGGACTTCCAATTTGGATGGACAAGACTAAGAGTCAAGCTTTCAAATGAATTAAAGCGCTGTCTGGGTTTTTGATTAATTAATAAGCTGGAGTGGAAGATTGCTGCTAATCCTCCCCATCGGCCTGTGCTACGAGCATTCTGACAGTTACTGTGACTCGGGGGTGTTGACTCATTTAAACTAACATATTCATCCTGCTGTAACCAGGTTTCTGTAAGGCAGAATAAATCAATATGTTGATCAATTATTATATCATTTACTAACAGGGACTTAGAAGAGAAAGATCTAATGTTTAATAGACCACATTTAACTGTTTTAGTCTGTGGTGCAGTTGAAGGTGCTATATTATTTTTTCTTTTTGAATTTTTATGCTTAAATAGATTTTTACTGGTTGTTGGTGGTCTGGGAGCAGGCACCGTCTCTACGGGGATGGGGTATTGGGGGGATGGCAGGGGGAGAGAAGCTGCAGAGAGGTGTGTAAGACTACAATTCTGCTTCCTGGTCCCAACCCTGGATAGTCACAGTTTGGAGGCTTTAATAAAATTGGCCAGATTTCAAGAAATGAGAGCTGCTCCATCCAAAGTGGGATGGATGCCGTCTCTCCTGACAAGACCAGGTTTTCCCCAGAAGCTTTGCCAATTATCTATGAAGACCACCTCATTTTTTGGACACCACTCAGACAGCCAGCAATTCAAGGAGACCATGCGGCTAAACATGTCACTTCCGGTCCGATTGGGGAGGGGCCCAGAGAAAACTACAGAGTCCGACATTGTTTAAATAAAAGGAGAGATGCTGCTCAATACTTTGCTCAACAACAGCCTCCATGGTAGGAGGTTTAGTGAAATTAAATAAAATTATTGAATTTGTGTTTCAGAAATGACAAAGAATGTAGCAGTGATGTAAATGTTGAGAGGTACAGTTGCATGTTGATTCTTTATCTTATGGTAAAAAAACAAAAAAAAAAAAAACATAAAAACAGATGAAATATGGATGTACTCCAAGAACATCAGTGAAAACTGGTGTTCCTCAGGGATGTATTCAGGCTTCTACACTGTTGAATGCTTGCATGGGTGTTGGATAGGGTTGTGGAAACCTGAGAGCTTAGGTGACTTTGTTAAATTTACTGACCTTGACTTTGCAAATCAATGCTGTGATCTTTGCAGCATCAATGGATATTGTGAGAAATTTGAGAAACTGTGAGGAATCAGTGTCTGGGTTTGTTATCCTGGATCAAGACAGAGCCAGGTTTTCAATGACTTGTCTTTATTCTCCGTGGTGTCTGGCTAATTCTCCCATGTTGTGAATATTCTCCGGTGCTCTTACTTTGACGTTTCATCCATGTTGGTTTTGTGCAGCTTAACTTCTGGTTAACATTAATGGGTGATTCTTTAACTACGGGCACCATTGGCCTTGTAAATGTAATTTCCACCACACCATTGCCTTACAGTATAAAGCGCCTTGGGGCAACTGTTTGTTGTGATTTTGCGTTATATACTGTTGGGAAAGTGTAGGAACACGGACCCACAACAGGGGGCGCAAATGAACGGACAATGGAGTAAGTCAAAATAACAACGCTTTACTGTTGTGAATGTGCACAACGAATACAACCAAGTACAGAAATGGACAAAAGTCAATACACAAAGGTGTCGTGTGGGCAGGCTCGAAGATAGGAGACGCCTCTCCAAGGTAAGACCGGAACCACACGGCTTCCTCCGCCACAGGACCCCGGGAATACTGGAGCCGCCAAGTCCCGAACTCCCAGGTGGCCACTGCCTCCGCGTGTCGGACCTGGTACTGCTGGCGAGGGAAAAAGAACAGTTAGATGGGGGCGCGTTTGCACCCAGAACTCCGAACGGCAGGAAAGGTACCTCCACCTCTCGTTGGAACAGTAAACCAATAACTAGCTCAGTCAAAACTGTGTACTCAGTAGGCTTTGATATGTTACCTCTCTGGTAGAAACGATATCTCGGCAATGAGGTGGAGATGCCGTCCTGCTGATATACCCCACTGATGATTGCCGTCAGCTGTCTCAGGTGATGGGTGACAGCTGTCACCGAGGCTGCTCCCGTGAGGCGGCGGCGCCCTCTGGTGCCTGGAGCCCGCACTCCAGGCAGGGCGCCCTCTGGTGATGGTGGGCCAGCAGTACCTCCTCTTCAGCGGCCCACACAACAGGACCCCCCCCTCAACGGGCGCCTCCTGGCGCCCGACCGGGCTTGTCCGGGTGGCGACAGTAGAAGTCGGCCAGGAGGGCCGGGTCCAGGATGAAGCTCTTCTTCACCCAGGAGCGTTCTTCGGGACCATACCCCTCCCAGTCCACCAGATATTGAAAGCCCCGGCCCATCCGTCGGACGTCCAACAACCGGCGCACTGTCCAAGCCGGCTCGCCATCGATGATCCGGGCAGGAGGTGGTGCCGGACCGGGTGTACAGAGGGGCGAGGTGTGATGGGGCTTGATTTTTGACACATGAAATACTGGATGGATCCGCAGTGAGGCTGGAAGCCGAAGCCTCACTGCGGCGGGATTGATGACCTTGAGAATTTTAAACGGACCTATGTACCTGTCTTGGAGTTTTGGGGAGGCCACTCGCAGTGGAATGTCCTTGGTGGACAACCACACTTCCTGCCCGGGGTGATACGTAGGGGCCGGGGTCCGCCGCCGGTCTGCATGGGTCTTCGCCCTCATCCGGGCCTTCAGCAAAGCAGAACGGGCGGCACGCCACACCCGACGGCACTTCCGCAGGTGGGCCTGGACCGAGGGCACACCGACCTCTCCCTCAACCACCGGGAACAACGGGGGCTGATACCCCAAACACACCTCAAAGGGGGAGAGGCCGGTGGCTGATGACACTTGACTGTTGTGGGCGTACTCGATCCAGGCCAGATGAGTACTCCAGGCCGCCGGGTGCGCGGCTGTCACACAACGCAGTGTTTGCTCCATTTCTTGATTGGCCCGCTCTGCTTGCCCGTTGGTCTGGGGGTGATACCCGGACGAGAGACTGACCGTGGCCCCCAGTTCCCGGCAAAAGCTCCTCCAGACATGCGAGGAGAACTGGGGACCGCGATCGGAGACGATGTCTGATGGTATCCCATGCAGGCGCACGACGTGGTGGACCAGGAGGTCCGCTGTCTCCTGGGCCGTTGGGAGCTTCGGGAGGGCCACAAAGTGGGCCGCCTTGGAGAATCGGTCCACTATCGTGAGGATCACGGTGTTTCCCTGGGACGGCGGGAGGCCCGTGACAAAATCCAGGCCGATGTGGGACCAGGGGCGATGAGGCACGGGCAGCGGCTGTAGCAGTCCCGGAGCCTTGCGATGGTCGGCCTTGCCCCTGGCACAGGTGGTGCAGGCCTGGATATAATCCCGGACGTCGGCCTCCAGGGACGCCCACCAGAAGCGCTGCCGGACAACTGCCACGGTTCTTCGCACCCCTGGATGACAGGAGAGCTTAGAGCCGTGACAGAAGTCCAGGACTGCAGCCCTTGCCTCTGGTGGGACGTAAAGTCTGTTCTTTGGTCCAGCCCCGGGGTCCGGGCTTCGTGCCAGGGCCTCCCGGACGGTTCTCTCTACGTCCCAGGTGAGGGTGGCCACGATAGTGGACTCCGGGATGATGGGTTCCGGTGGATCCGACAACTCCGCCTTGACCTCGTCTTCGTGTACCCGGGACAAGGCATCCGACTTCTGGTTCTTGGTCCCGGGCCGGTAGGTGATGCGGAAGTCAAAACGGCCGAAGAACAGTGACCAGCGGGCTTGCCTGGGATTCAGCCGCTTGGCGGTCCTGATATATTCCAGGTTCCGGTGGTCAGTGAAAACCGTGAATGGCACGGACGTTCCCTCCAACAGGTGTCTCCACTCTTCAAGAGCCTCTTTCACCGCAAGGAGTTCTCGGTTGCCGACGTCATAGTTCCGTTCAGCCGGGGTCAACCTGCGGGAAAAATAGGCACACGGATGAAGGACCTTATCGGTCTTCACACTCTGGGACAGCACAGCTCCTATCCCTGAGTCCGAGGCGTCCACCTCAACCACTAACTGGCGACTAGGATCGGGCTGCACCAGAACGGGTGCAGACGAGAAGCGCCGTTTCAACTCCTTGAACGCGGCATCGCAACGATCCGACCAGGTGAAGGGGACTTTTGGTGAGGTCAGGGCTGTCAGGGGGCTAACAACCTGGCTGTAGCCCTTAATGAACCTCCTGTAGAAATTTGCAAAGCCGAGGAACTGTTGCAGCTTCCTACGGCTTGTGGGTTGGGGCCAGTCTCTCACCGCTGCAACCTTGGCCGGATCAGGAGCGACGGAGTTGGGGGAGATGATGAACCCCAGGAAGGACAAAGAGGTTCGGTGAAACCCACACTTCTCGCCCTTAACAAACAGCCGGTTCTCCAATAACCGCTGCAGGACCTGACGTACATGTCGGACATGAGTCTCAGGATCCGGAGAAAAGATGAGTATGTCGTCTAGATATACGAAGACGAATCGGTGCAGGAAGTCCCGCAAGACATCATTAACCAATGCTTGGAACGTCGCGGGAGCATTTGTAAGACCGAACGGCATGACCAGGTACTCAAAATGACCCAACGGGGTGTTAAATGCCGTCTTCCACTCGTCTCCCTTCCGGATCCGAACCAGGTGATACGTATTCCTAAGATCAAGCTTGGTGAATATCTTGGCTCCATGCAGGGGCGTGAACACCGAATCCAACAAGGGTAAGGGGTATCGGTTACGAACCGTGACTTCGTTCAGCCCCCTGTAATCAATGCATGGACGTAATCCGCCATCCTTTTTCCCCACAAAAAAGAAACCCGCACCCATCGGGGAGGTGGAATTCCGGATCAACCCGGCAGCCAAAGAGTCCCGGATGTAGGTCTCCATTGATTCGCGTTCAGGTCGTGAGAGGTTGTACAGCCTGCTGGACGGGAACTCAACGCCTGGAACCAAATCAATGGCACAATCATACGGGCGGTGCGGGGGAAGGGTGAGTGCCAGATCCTTGCTGAACACCTCCGCAAGGTCATGGTACTGTACCGGCACCGTCCCTAGATTGGGCGGGGCTCTGACCTCCTCCCTGGCCTGGGAACCGGGAGGAACCGAGGAACCTAAACATACCCGATGGCAGGTCTCGCTCCACTGGACCACTACCCCGGACGGCCAATCGATCCGGGGATTGTGTTTCAACATCCAGGGAAAACCTAAAATCACACGGGAGGTGGCCGGAGTCACAAAAAACTCGATCTCCTCCCGGTGATTCCCCGACACCACCAGAGTTACTGGTGGTGTCTTGTGAGTGATTGGAGGGAGTAGGGAGCCATCTAGTGCCCGTACCTGCACAGGCGAGGTAAGTGCCACCAGAGGGAACCCTATCTCCCTGGCCCATTTGCTATCAAGCAAATTCCCTTCTGAGCCCGTGTCCACCAGTGCTGGGGCCTTCAGGGTTAAATCCTCATAAAGGATTGTAACTGGGAGTCGTGTGGCGATGTGGGTGTGTCCCACGTGCACGTCTCGGCCCCCCCCTAGCCCAGTGTCTAGGGGCGGGCGTTGGTGTTTAACCGCTCGGGGCAGTCTCGTACCTGATGCTCAATCGAGCCACAAACAAAACACGCTCCGCGGGCCAGCCTCCTCTGTGTGGCCGGTGCCCTAAATGTTGCCCTACTCGTGTCCATAGCTTCGTCAGCAGGGGGAGCTGTGATCGCACGGAGCGCAGGGGCCGTGGAGCGTGGGGAGGGCGAACACGGTTGGAACCGTAAGGGAGAGGGAAGACGTGTGCCTGGCCACGCCCTTCGTCTCGTTCCCGACGGCGCTCATTTAACCGATTGTCTAATCGTATGACAAGATCGATAAGCCCATCCAAATCCCGCGGTTCGTCCTTAGCCACCAGGTGCTCCTTGAGGACCAATGACAGTCCGTTTACGAAGGCGGCGCGGAGGGCAGTGTTATTCCAGCCGGACCTCGCAGCCACGATGCGGAAGTCGACTGCATAGGCAGCTGCGCTCCGGCGCCCCTGTCTCATTGACAGCAGCACGGCTGAAGCGGTCTCTCCTCTATTAGGGTGATCGAACACTGTTCTGAGCTCCCTCACAAACCCATCATATGTCAGAAGGAGCCGTGAACTTTGCTCCCAGAGCGCTGTAGCCCAAGCGCGTGCCTCACCACGAAGCAGATTTATCACATAAGCTACTTTGCTAGCGTCGGTCGCGTACATGACGGGACGCTGTGCGAAGACGAGCGAACACTGCATAAGGAAATCCGCGCACGTCTCCACACAGCCTCCATACGGCTCCGGGGGGCTTATGTATGCTTCAGGGGATGGTGGGGGGGGTCGTTGGACAACCAGTGGAACGTCGCTGTCACGCACAGGGTCTACGGGAGGGAGAGCCGCAGCGGCGCCCGGAGGGCGCGCTTCCACCTGCGCGGCGAGAGCCTCCACCCTGCGGTTCAGGAGGGCGTTCTGCTCGGCCATCAAGTCTAACCGAGTCGTGAAAGCGGTGAGGATCCGCTGCAACTCACCGATTACCCCTCCCGTGGACGCCTGTGCGCCTTGTTCTTCCATTGGCCGTTCAACAGCCGGTTGACGCCCCTCGGGATCCATGACGCTGGCCGAGATATCCTGTTGGGAAAGTGTAGGAACACGGACCCACAACAGGGGGCGCAAATGAACGGACAATGGAGTAAGTCAAAATAACAACGCTTTACTGTTGTGAATGTGCACAACGAATACAACCAAGTACAGAAATGGACAAAAGTCAATACACAAAGGTGTCGTGTGGGCAGGCTCGAAGATAGGAGACGCCTCTCCAAGGTAAGACCGGAACCACACGGCTTCCTCCGCCACAGGACCCCGGGAATACTGGAGCCGCCAAGTCCCGAACTCCCAGGTGGCCACTGCCTCCGCGTGTCGGACCTGGTACTGCTGGCGAGGGAAAAAGAACAGTTAGATGGGGGCGCGTTTGCACCCAGAACTCCGAACGGCAGGAAAGGTACCTCCACCTCTCGTTGGAACAGTAAACCAATAACTAGCTCAGTCAAAACTGTGTACTCAGTAGGCTTTGATATGTTACCTCTCTGGTAGAAACGATATCTCGGCAATGAGGTGGAGATGCCGTCCTGCTGATATACCCCACTGATGATTGCCGTCAGCTGTCTCAGGTGATGGGTGACAGCTGTCACCGAGGCTGCTCCCGTGAGGCGGCGGCGCCCTCTGGTGCCTGGAGCCCGCACTCCAGGCAGGGCGCCCTCTGGTGATGGTGGGCCAGCAGTACCTCCTCTTCAGCGGCCCACACAACATATACATGTGCTCTGATGTCACTGTTTATCTCCATAGAAACTACCCAAACAATCTTTCATACAAACTGGTTAAAGGGACATTACAGTGTTGTGGTGGAAATTACAGCAATAGTGTGGGACAACTACATTTTGTTTAAAAAAAATCACAACAGTTGTATGACATTGAATACCCCAATTATGTTTTGATTATTTTACTGATATTTTATTCAGAGATATTTTAAAACATTAGAAAAAACGTTTCTTTACCATTCATTTTTATCATTGAAGATCAAAAGTCTGGGTATGGGACAAGCACAAAACGGCAATATTTGCATATAATGATGCTGAAAAAAGGTGAAAAATCATCATAGACTACTAGAACAAATTTCTTAACACACTTTCATTGTAAAGATAACTATAAAAGTGTGAAATGTCCCCTTTTTTCTGTTTTTCATACAATATGATCAAAGGACATAAGTGCCTGTAGTCTAAGAATCACCATAATATTACTATTATTTCTAGTGTTTTACCTTCCTGTTACAGACCTTTGCTACTGTCCTGTGTTCCTGATTTTTGTGTGCTGTTTTGGAGTGATTGCTTCTCACTGAACCTGTCTTGCCTGTTTCTGGATAACTCTCTACTGCCTCCCTCAGGAGAACTGTTGCCTGTTGGACTGATCAGCCAAGTGCCTGACCACTTGCCTGTTTTGGAACAAGCGTGTTTGTCTGCTGCTCATAGTCAGTCAACTATGGTGTCATTTGATGTGACATCGTTGTTCACCTGTATCCCCACTGCTGAGGCTGTCTCAGCTGTGAGGCAGAGACTGCTGGAGGATGTGTCTCTACTTGAAAGGACCAAACTCAAACCAGACCACATCTGCCAACTCTTGGAGATCTGCCTCAACACCACGTATTTGCTGTTTAGGGGGAATTACTACAGACAGATTCATGGTTGTGCGATGGGGTCTCTGGTATCCCCCATTGTGGCCAATCTGTACATGGAGCGAGTGGAGAAGACAGCCTTGACATCTTTCACGGGCATCTCTCACAGTCACTGGTTCAGATATGTTGATGACACATGGGTTAAAATCAAGCAACAGCAAGTTGAGGACTTTACAGAACACATCAACTCGGTGGACGCCAATATCACGTTCACAAGTGAGGACGCCAGAAACAACCATTTAGCCTTCTTGGACTGTGATGTTACGATTGGAGAGAACAGGCAGCTCCAGACAGAGGTTTACAGAAAACCAACTCACACTGACCAATATCTGCTCTTTGGCTCAAACCACCCCCTTGAGCACAAGCTCGGGGTGATCAGGACGCTTCAACACAGAGCCCTACAGGTGCCCACAACTGCAGAGGGAAGGGCTAAAGAACAACAACGTGTCCGGAAAGCCCTCACAGTATGTGGGTACCCACAATGGTCCCTGGACAAAGTGCAGAAGTCCCAGAGAACAAAGAGACCAGATAGACAGGAGACGGAGACAAGAAGAAGAGTGTCTCTCCCTTATTTAGCAGGAGTAGGGGAAAAACTACAGAGGATCTTCAGACAGCACAAAATCCCAGTTTACTTTAAACCGGTTAACACCTTGAGACAGAAATGAGTTCACCCTAAGGACATGATCCCTAGTTACAAACAGAGCAATGTAGTGTATATCAGATGTCAGGAAAACTGTAATGAACACTACATAGGTGAAACAAAGCAACCTTTACACAAAAGGCTATACCAGCACCGCAAGAGTGGGCGCCAGTGGACCTCAGTCTGCGGTTCATCTCCACCTTAAAGACAGTAACCACACATTTGAGGACAAGGAAGTTAAAATATTAGCCAGATAGAAGAAATGGTCTGAGAGAGGGGTCAAGGAGGCATTCTTTGTAAAACGTTTGAAACCCAGCCTTAACCGGGGAGGGGGTCTGAGATACGCTTTATCCCCTGTTTACAATGGGATACTCAGGTCAAAGGAGTTTCAGTCTTTTGTTCATGGTAATGAGTCATTCACGTCATCAAGGGAGCATCAGAAAGGCATCCATCCCATCATTAGAGGGACAGCTGTCCTGTCATTAGGTGTGCTAACTAGAGCACAATAGTTGCTAATTAGAGCTATTGTTTAGTCACTAGCCTATAGCAGTCTGCCTCTCAGTAGGAGGGGTCTGGTTAGGTTTAAAACTCCAGCTTTTGTTGGCTTCTGTTTTATTCTTCTCTACAAGATTCAGACAGAAGTCAGACTTCCAGAGCAAGAATTTTAGCTGAGGAAGCTTCTGCGATTTGAAGCGAAACGTCCTCGCGTCAAGCAACCCAGTCCAGTCGAAGATTCAAGCTTCTCTACTATGTCAGCCAGCTAGTTTGAACTGAGCTTTTATGGACAATAAACCTGTTTTTACTCACCTTCCATTGTGCTTCTTTGCGTTGGGGTCCATTGCCAAACCATTACAGTCTTGTCGTTATTCATGTTTGTGACACTTGAATGCTAACTAGTGACCTATGATGATGATGACTGGATGTCTTTAGTACTAGGTCTCTTCAGGGGATCCTTGGGTGCCGTTGGAATCTTACTTAGGAAGACTAACTTTAGGAGTATCACTTGCATTGTGAAGACAGTAGGCTACACCATTTTGGCCATTTTGTGCATTTCTCTGAGCATGACCAAGTACCTTAGTGTTGAAGATCCCTGCTGCTGGAGAAGGCCAGTGGAACATCCACATATCACCTATAGCTGCAACAAAGTTACTTCTGAGATGGGGGGGATACACAGTTCTTTGCAAGAATGGCTGCCATCCAGCACCCAAGGCCATTCCATGGTGTGGTGGATGCTGCAAGTTGAATCACCTGGGGCCTGTACTACGAAGCGGGGTTACTGGCTTATCAGGGTAACTTCGGGAGTAAGTTGATGACGTGTGGAGTAACTTCCCGGTTAACCCGTACTACGAAAGGTGGATAGGTTTTGATCGAGGTATGCTGCCATGGCAATTTATGTTGTGTGCCAAACCTGCTCCGAGCAGGTTATGTTCTCGGTTAGCTTGAGGTTTTCGCTTAACCACTCCCTTTATAAGTACCGTCCATCCACCTTCAATCACTCCGAAGACAATGCCGGCCTACCTGGATGATCCGTTTGATATTGGGGCACAAATTGTGAGGGGCTCTCTTCACAGGGTGAGGGTTTTTAAAGCCCGCCAGAATCCGCTGACATACCCAGATGATATTCTCTATGAAAGATATAGATTCTCAGCCGAGGGAATTCGTTATCTTTGTCAGCTGATCGGGCCAGAAGTCTGTAACATCACCCTGGCGATTCTTTAACTACGGGCACTATTGGCCTTGTAAATGTAATTTCCACCACACCATTGCCTTACAATATAAAACGCCTTGGGGCAACTGTTTGTTGTGATTTGGCGCTATATACATGTGCTCTGATGTCACTGTTTATCTCCATAGAAACTACCCAAACAATCTTTCATACAAACTGTTTAAAAGATATTACAGTGTTGTGATGGAAATTACGGCAATAGTGTGGGACAACTACATTTTGTTTAAAAAAAATCACAACAGTTGTATGACATTGAATACCCCAATTATGTTTTGATTATTTTACTGATATTTTATTCAGAGATATTTTAAAACATTAGAAAAAAATGTTTCTTTACCATTAATTTTTATCATTGAAGATCAAAAGTCTGGGTGTGGGACAAGCACAAAACGGCAATATTTCAAATCAAATCAAATCAATTTTATTTATATAGCGCCAAATCACAACAAACAGTTGCCCCAAGGCGCTTTATATTGCAAAGCAAAGCCATACAATAATTACAGAAAAACCCCAACGGTCAAAACGACCCCCTGTGAGCAAGCACTTGGCGACAGTGGGAAGGGAAAACTCCCTTTTAACAGGAAGAAACCTCCAGCAGAACCAGGCTCAGGGAGGGGCAGTCTTCTGCTGGGACTGGTTGGGGCTGAGGGAGAGAACCAGGAAAAAGACATGCTGTGGAGGGGAGCAGAGATCAATCACTAATGATTAAATGCAGAGTGGTGCATACAGAGCAAAAAGAGAAAGAAACACACAGTGCATCATGGGAACCCCCCAGCAGTCTAAGTCTATAGTAGCATAACTAAGGGATGGTTCAGGGTCACCTGATCCAGCCCTAACTATAAGCTTTAGCAAAAAGGAAAGTTTTAAGCCTAATCCTAAAAGTAGAGAGGGTGTCTGTCTCCCTGATCCGAATTGGGAGCTGGTTCCAGAGGAGAGGAGCCTGAAAGCTGAAGGCTCTGCCTCCCATTCTACTCTTAAAAACCCTAGGAACTACAAGTAAGCCTGCAGTCTGAGAGCGAAGCGCTCTATTGGGGTGATATGGTACTATGAGGTCCCTAAGATAAGATGGGACCTGATTATTCAAAACCATATAAGTAAGAAGAAGAATTTTAAATTCTATTCTAGAATTAACAGGAGGCCAATGAAGAGAGGCCAATATGGGTGACATATGCTCTCTCCTTCTAGTCCCTGTCAGTACTCTAGCTGCAGCATTTTGAATTAACTGAAGGCTTTTCAGGGAACTTTTAGGACAACCTGATAATAATGAATTACAGTAGTCCAGCCTTGAGGAAATAAATGCATGAATTAGTTTTTCAGCATCACTCTGAGACAAGACCTTACTAATTTTAGAGATATTGCGCAAATGCAAAAAAGCAGTCCTACATATTTATTATGCGCACTGAATGACATATCCTGATCAAAAATGACTCCAAAATTTCTCACAGTATTACTAGAGGTCAGGGTAATGCCATCCAGAGTAGGGACCTGGTTAGACACCATGTTTCTAAGATTTGTGGGGCCAAGTACAATAACTTCAGTTTTACCTGAGTTTTAAAGCAGGAAACTAGAGGTCATCCATGTCTTTATGTCTGTAAGAAAATCTTGCAGTTTAGCTAATTGGTGTGTGTCCTCTTGCTTCATGGATAGATAAAGCTGGGTATCATCTGCGTAACAGTGAAAATTTAAGCAATGCTGTCTAATAATACTGCCTAAGGGAAGCATGTATAAAGTGAATAAAATTGGTCCTAGCACAGAACCTTATGGAACTCCATAATTAACCTTAGTCTGTGAAGAAGATTCCCCATTTACATGAACAAATTGTAATCTATTAGATAAATATGATTCAAACCACTGCAGCGCAGTGCCTTTAATACCTATAGCATGCTCTAATCTCTGTAATAAAATTTTATGGTCAACAGTATCAAAAGCAGCACTAAGGTCTAACAGAACAAGTACAGAGATGAGTCCACTGTCTGAGGCCATAAGAAGATCATTTGTAACCTTCACTAATGCTGTTTCTGTACTATGATGAATTCTAAACCCTGACTGAAACTCTTCAAATAGACCATTCCTCTGCAGATGATCAGTTAGCTGTTTTACAACTACCCTTTCAAGAATTTTTGAGAGAATATTATCAAAATATAGTTTAAACAGACACATCACCTCTTTTTTCAAACCCTTAATTATCAGTGTTTTACCGTATTTGTGAAAATTCTCTTCTGGAAAGTCTTACTGTATTGTACAGTTTTTGGTATTATGATTTTTCTGTGTCTAAACTACATATTTGTAAAGTCTACAGTTGTACATGATTATTTTAAGACATTTGTACGGTTACATTCACAGTTCAGTTTCGTTCCACATATTACACATTGTTGCTGTAAATTAAACACTACTCTACTACTATTGTTTTTCTTTTCACGTTTTTTAATGTCGTGATTTCACAGGATTCCTGTTAATTTCACAGACTTTTTTTTTGTTTTACAGTGAAGGTGCCACCAGTAGAGCTCTAAATGAGCTCTGCTTGCATTTTTCCCAGAACATTAAAAATTGATATTAAAGTAGACCGTTAACTACCTGATCAAATGCTGGGCTAACAACAGTCGGTTCTGTCACGCTCCCATTTTCTCCAAGGCGGAGGACAATAGTCTGTCTCTGGGGATTTAACTCTATTTGATGCTGATCAGTCTGAGAGATCTTAACAAAATAGATCATAGATCCTTCAAACTGCAATTTGTGGCAAATCTAAGGGCCCATTCACACATAACATGATTGAAGCCAAGTAGCGCACGAAGGAGGAATTGCATGCCATTCGTGAAAAATCTGAGCCGCCTCTAACGCCTCGTACACCTGTCGCCACAACATTCGCGCACACAAGCGGCCAAAAGACAGTGAATGCTCCGCGCGTGTTCATTCGATCCCCCTCTCAGTAGGTGTCCACCAAATTCCAGTTGTCACACCCGAACATCTAACACCGCTTGCTGCACACTTAGAAAAGGTGGAGCTATTCACGCACCTGGTACAATAGCAGACAGCAGGCGAGCACATTCAACCTGTTTGTGAAAAGTGTCTAAGTGCAACACGAGTGTGGTGTCACCTCCAACCTACCAACACACATGGGTGTGACTGTGTTGAACCACCACCACTACACACACACAAATGGCGTGTGGAGTGTGTCGTCATCATACGCACCACCACCGCCACCACAAATGGCTTATGGAGTGTGCTGCCCCCCCCACCACCACCACCCACACACACATACACACACACCATGAATCCAACATTGTCAGCTGTGGCTGAAGGTCCTGGAGTCCGGTGCTGGACCAGCACAGTGTGCTGTATCCTGCACCTCAGCTGGAGAACATGCAGTGTACATGTGTGTACGGGCGCTCATGCTCTCATGAGGACCAGCCAGCATCTGAGCGTGCAGCATGATGTGAAGCCGCCCGGCCGGCTGATTTCACTGCCACCACATAAACTGCAATTTACATGACTGACAAAAAGAGTGGAAATTAAATCAAATAAGGGTGATCTCTTTGCTGTGGACACTAGCGCATGTCAGCTGACCGTCCGACTGACCGTCAGCTGGACGAGACCATCCATGCAAGGTGTTACATTATAACACAGACAAAAACCCGCCATAACAAACGCCGTTTTGTCAGTTATTATGGCGCTTTTTTCTCTTAAAAAAACATTTATCTCGTTGTTAATTTTAGACATTTTACGCTCCTGTTAAAAGATAGTGATTGTAGTGCAGTGGCAAAGTTTATGTCTGGTAATCTGAGCTTTTGTAAATTGCAGGTTCAAATCCCGCGAGTGGCATTTGGGTGATTCTTAGACTACAGGCACTTATGTCCTTTGATCATATTGTATGAAAAACAGAAAAAAGGGGAAATTTCACACTTTTATAGTTATCTTTACAATGAAAGTGTGTTAAAAAATTTGTTCTAGTAGTCTATGATGACTTTTTCACCTTTTTTCAGCATCATTATATGTAAATATTGCCGTTTTGTGCTTGTCCCACACCCAGTCTTTTGATCTTCAATGATAAAAATGAATGGTAAAGAAACAATTTTTCTAATGTTTTAAAATATCTCTGAATAAAATATCAGTAAAATATGTAAGATTGTTTGGGTAGTTTCTATGGAGATAAACAGTGACATCAGAGCACATGTATATTGCGCCAAATCACAACAAACAGTTGCCCCAAGGCGCTTTATATTGTAAGGCAATGGTGTGGTGGAAATTACATTTACAAGGCCAATAGTGCCCGTAGTTAAAGAATCACCCTTGTATGAAAGATTGTTTGGGTAGTTTCTATGGAGATAAACAGTAACATCAGAGCACATGTATATAGCGCCAAGTCACAACAAACAGTTGCCCCAAGGCGCTTTATATTGTAAGGCAATGGTGTGGTGGAAATTACATTTACAAGGCCAATAGTGCCCGTAGTTAAAGAATCACCCACAGATGGGTTTTATTTTATTTTTCTCCACATCAGCGGTGCGATGTTGTGCAACACGTTCCAGCTGCTTGCACTGTGTTCATGCACGTTCATGCTCATGCACGAAACCATCGCTGATGTATCGTGCATGCCTGTGTGGCTGTACGTCCCTCACGAAAACAGGTGGATGGTTCGTGGTTCCCAATTTTGTGTTTGGTTCATGGATTTTCTTCTGGTTTCTGCGTCTTTCGTGTTATGTGTGATGGGGCCCCTAAATGTCAATATGTTGATGTACACATCTTTGACTGAAATACAAATGCCCATCTCTATGTTGCTGTTGTAATTGTGATCTCTGTAAGAAGACCATTCTGATGTGCCTGCGAAGAACTGCCATGCAAGAAAATTTACAAGAACAAACAGGAAACCCTATTTCTCTGGAGATCAATGATAATCGACAGTGACTTCCCACACTAAATCATTCCTTTGCTCTTAGAGACCTCGGTGAACACTTTACACTGCTTGTAAATAATGTAGTACTTATTATCTCCCAGTGTGGACACAACCTGACGCAGGCAGCCTGAGATTAATTCGCAATGGGAAAAAACCTTAGTGTGAGTCCATTAGTTTTCTGTGGTCTACTAGTCAGATAATCATTATTAATGCAAATATCACATCT
Source organism: Thalassophryne amazonica (assembly GCF_902500255.1). Classification (NCBI taxonomy): domain Eukaryota; kingdom Metazoa; phylum Chordata; class Actinopteri; order Batrachoidiformes; family Batrachoididae; genus Thalassophryne; species Thalassophryne amazonica. The sequence continues at coordinate 46,133,074 of NC_047103.1, read as the reverse complement.
GTTTGAAACTTAGCTCACTAAGATTTTTTTCAGATATGATGATCTTACAAGATCTGTCTTGTTCTAACTTTAAAATACTTGAATTTGTGTACTCCTACTGGAATGAATGGGATTTGCAAATTTGTTTATTTATTTTTATTTATTTATTTATTTATTTCATTCATTTAAAAGAAAAAAAAACAGAAAAGCAGAAATAAACCATCTCCATTACCAGAATGAAAAGGAGCAGAGAGAAGAACAAGTCTTATATTTTCTGCCCCTTTTTACAATACAATCTTTCAATATCCAGCGTCATTTTTCGACATTATTTAACAGATTGTATTTCTTTAACTTGTCACATACCACTGACTTATTTCATAATTATGACCATTATTAAATAGATTACATCTCTGACAGGTTACATTTTTAAACTTAAAACATTTTATACATTATTAACAAATTACATTTTTTTTTTACTTCCTTACAGCCCACTAACTTATTTTATAGTTTCATACTTACTTAATACATCTAGTTTAATACATTTTTAAAATAATTTAAGCGACCTTAATTCTTCAATTTATTTGTTGAGATTGTTCCATAATTTTACACCATTTACTGCAATACTCCGTTCTTTTACTTTGGTTCTGTATCTTGGTTTTCTAAAGACTTCTATTCCTTTCAGTTTATAACTACTTACTCTTTTCTCAAACATATTTTGAATGTTTGTTGGTAAAGCATTTTTATTAGCTTGGTACATTGTTTGTAATATTTTCAAATCGACCAAATCACAAAATTTAAGTACCCTGTACTTAATGAACAATGGATTAGATGGATCTCTAAAACCACTGTTGCTAATCACCCTTAAAGCCCTTTTCTGCAGAATAAACAAAGGTTGTATATAAGTTGTACATGTTGATCCCCAGATTTCTACACAATAAGTTAAATATGGGAAAATCAATGAATTGTACAATGTTAATAAACCATAACTATTTAATGAATATTTTACTTTATGCAAAACAGCAATGGCTTTCGCTATTTTTCCTTTTATGTAATTTATATGTGACTTCCATGTAAGATCTTCAGCAATTATGACTCCTAAAAATTTCATTTCTTTTACCCTTTGTATATCCATTCCATCTATTTGTAATGACACGTTATTTTTTTTTTGCTCTGTCATTAAACAATATGAAATTTGTCTTATTAATATTTAGTGACAGTCTGTTTATATCAAACCAGTGCTTAACCTTTTCCAATTCTGTTTTTATCACTTGTGCTACTTCCTGTATATCTGATCCAGAGTAAAACAGCATTGTATCATCAGCAAATAAAATGCTACCAAGCACATTAGATACATTCACAAAATCATTGATATACAAAATAAACAGTTTGGGTCCAAGTACTGATCCTTGTGGTACTCCATAAGCAATATTACACAATTCTGATTTGATATTATTTATCTGAACAAACTGTTTTCTGTTTTCTAAGTAGCTTTTTACCCACTGATGTGCAATACCTCTTATTCCATATTGTTGTAACTTGTGAAGCAATCTTGAGTGGTCAATAACATCAAAAAGCTTTTTTCAAGTCAATAAAAATACTTACAAAATAATCCTTATTTCTATTGTTGTTGATATTTCTCTATTAATTCCATAATTGCCATAGCTGTCGAATGTTTTGTTCTGAATCCATACTGAGCATTATTTAAAATATGATGTTTCTCAGTGAATTTATCCAACCTTGTCACAAAAACTTTTTCCATAATTTTAGAAAACTGTGGAAGCAATGATACTGGCCTGTAATTAGAGAATTTATGTTTGTCTCCATTTTTATATAATGGGACTACCTTGGCAATTTTAATTTCATCTGGAAAAATCCTTGTTGACAGAGACAGATTGCAAATATGCAAGTAAATGGTTCAATAACAGTTTCTATTATACTTTTTACAGTCATCATGTCTAAATCGTCATGGTCAGTTGATCTTTTGCTTACACAGTTTTTTACAATATTTCTTATTTCATCTTTTTCCACATTGTCCAGGAAAATATTATTGACCGTATTTACAAGTGTATGTAATGTATCTTCTACTATTGGTTTATTTCCCACCAGACTTGATCCTACATTTGAAAAATAATCATTAAACCCATTTGCCACTTCTTTTATGTCATATATCTCTTTATTTTCTTTGACAAAGTAATTTGGAAAAGTTGCTTTCGCTCCATCACTTTCAATCACACTTTTTATAATTCCCCATGTTGCCCTCATATTATCTTTACTCTTATTTAATTGGTCACTATAATAATCTTTTTTTTGTTTCCTAATTATTGTCAATAGTTTATTTTTAGATTTTTTGTATCTGTGTTCTGTTTCCTTTGTTTGCATTTTTAAAAAGCACCTGTATAGTTTTTCTTTGCACAAGCATTTTTTATTCCCTTTGTCAGCCATGGTTTATTAACTCTTTTCTTACTAATTAAATTCATTTACAGTTTTTATTATATGATTTCATCAATATTTTCATAAATGAGTTATATGCTACATTAACATCACTGACATAAACTTCTTCCCAATTTTGATTTTTAAGATCATATTTTAATGCCTCTAAGGCCTTTACTGACTTGTCTCTTTTAAAGTTTATAACAGTTTTTTTCCTTGTACCTATTTTTATATTTAAATATTGAAAAGACTGGTAAATGATCACTAACATCTGTCATCAAGATCCCATTCCTGATCATTTCATCTGTTCTATTTGTAAATATATTGTCGATTACCGTTGCACTTTGCGATGTGATTCTGGTTGGTTTTGTTATCAAGTGGAATAACCCCAAACTATACATTGAATTCACAAAATCACTTATTCTTTGGCAACTGGAGCTCTCTATGTTAATGTTAAAGTCTCCACATATAAAAAGCGTTTTGTTTTTAATTTGATGGAATAACTATTATTCTATCTGTAAATTTCACAACACAAGTGTCTGGTGCTCTGTATACACAACTGATTAAAATATTTTTAGATGTTCATGTACAAGTTCCACTGTTACAATTTCTATGATGTCATCCACAGTTGTCATTTCTTCTACAATTGTACATATCAGATCTGCCTTTATGTACAGAGCAACACCACCGCCCTTTTTATCTCTTCTGTTCAAAAATACAGCTCATATCCCTCTATTTGAACATCAGTCATGAGATCATCATTAAGCCAAGATTCAGTGATTGCAACAATACTAAATCTATTTTTAAACTGATTTAAATAATCTTTTATTTGCGACATTTTACAATACAAGCTTCGACTGTTTATATGTAAGAGTGACAGGGTATCTTCTGCAATGTTTTCTAATGTTTTAGAAAAAAACTAAGGAATCACACATACATAACTTTCACTGTATTCTGCATTTTTTATATATGTCTGAAATACAAATAAAAATAAATGTTAAGAAAATTAGAATACCTATGTTATTTCCTTAGAAATTATTATTTTTTAAATATATAGATATGTGATGGATTTATTCCAGTTTTTATTCACTAACATAAAAAAGCTATATAAAGATTTAGTTCCACACCAGAAAACAGACTGAAGCATTTTTTTTCATGCTTTTTCTTTTAATGCTGTTTTTAGATTAATGACTTCTTCCTTCATCCACAGCCTTAGGTCAGGATGTCTGTCAAACTGCTTCTTCTGTTCTTCATTCATGTTGCATCACTAGTTATATAGAGGGTTTTCAATCACGTGACTGATTTGCTCCCGTCTCCATCGTGGATTACTACGCGGCTGGCGCGTGAAATAAAATAAAGAGAATGAAAGCTTATTATGAGGCTTTAAACCCTCGAGATAAAGCTGTTTATCGTGATTGATGTGTAACAGTTGGTTCAGTTGATCCGTATGTTGTACTGGATAGTGAATTTAATGATGTTACGAAGTGGCCGGCAATGTTTCTGTGTAGGCTCTCAGTTGTCCATATGGTTTCCATAGTAGAGAAGCTTGAATCTTCGACTGGACTGGGTTGCTTGACGCGAGGACGTTTCGCTTCAAATCGCAGAAGCTTCCTCAGCTAAAATTCTTGCTCTGGTGGTCTGACTTCTGTCTTGAAAACTCCAGCTTTTGTGACTTCTTGATTATTCTTCTCTACAAGAGTCAAGACAGAAGTCAGACCACCAGAGCAAGAATTTTAGCTGAGGAAGCTTCTGCGATTTGAAGCGAAACATCCTCGCATCAAGCAACCCAGTCCAGTCGAAGATTCAAGCTTCTCTACGAAGTGGCCGGCAGTTTCACAGTGTAAGCTTAATATGGCCAGAACCAAGCAGACCGCCCGTAAATCCATCAGAGGAAAAGCTCAGAGGAAGCAGCTCGCTACCAAAGCCGCCCGGAAGAGCGCTCCGGCTACCGTCGGTGTGAAGAAGCCTCACCGTTACAGGCCCGGCACTGTGGTGCTGAGAGAGATCCGCTGCTACCAGAAATCCACCGAGCTGCTGATCTGCAAGCTGCTGACCAGGTAAGCCTCACTGGCCTCCTGCAGAGCATCACAGCGGAGCTCTGAAAGCGGAGGTCGGTCTTGAAGTCCTGAGCGATTTCTCTCACCAGGCACTGGAAGGGCAGCTTGTGGATCAGCAGCTCAGTCGATTACTGATAGCGGCGGATCTCTCTCAGCGCCACGGTGTTGGGCCTGTAACAGTGAGGCTTCTTCACGCCGCCAGTAGCTAGAGTGCTCTTCCTGGTGGCTTTGGATTTATGGGTGTTCTGCTCAGTTCTGGCCATATTAAAGCTTTCTTCAGATCTGCTCTGCCTCTACTGCTGAGCCAGGTCTCTGTGTCACTTAGAAAGCTCTAACACTCCACTGCTTGATGCACAATAACTGCTGGTAGCCTGTAAAATGACCGACCTGCCTTATTTTTTATCACCTCTGTTTGAACAACCGACGGCAGCACAAAAGTTGACCATTGTTGAAGCTTCTGCAGTTGTTCGCCAAATGCACGTAGCATATCACAGCAGCCACCACGTCGTAATCCAGAATGGCCATGGGGCCAGTGGCGGCTGGCCCATAGGGGGCGCTCGGGTGCTGCCCTCCTAGATGTGGAGGGGAAAGTCATAGTAATATATATATATATATATATATATATATATATATATATATATATATATATATATATATATATATAAAGTATTAGCAGTGTCAGTTTTACTTAATAGTATGTGCCTACATGTAATATGAATGATTAAAATAACACTTCCTCCAACTGACTCTCATTCAACAGTGCATTTCCACCAACAGAAGCAGAGAACGCATCATTCCTTGTCTTGGGCGCTCATTCAAAGCGCCCTTGAAGTGCAGCGTAATAACCAATTGTATGTAGTTGCTAGGGAAAATTAATAAATATTTGGCAAATCAACACCGCCAAATTAATGGCTTTGGGGCGCCAGAATTTTAGCCCTTGCTACAAAAATGCTGGAACGTTAGATTGCTATAGTCAGTGATATACGTGACGCTGCAGCTGCTGTCAGTCAGTCAGGCAGGAAGAGATGATGGTGACGACGACGTTTGGGTTATATTTATTTTTATTTTGTCTCCATGTGTTTTGCTGGAGTAAGTTGAAGAACTCTTCGGAGGTTTAAAACGGGACAAAACTAACCAAATCAATGATACCATAGTTTCGCGGGGATCCTTTTGGAGGCGCATGGAGGTGCGCACATCAGATCTTTCTCGTGGTTTAATGACAATTGCACGTCCCGGTTGGAGGAGAGATGTTTGTCTGACTCGTTATAAACCGTGTCAGGCTTCATTCACACTGTCAGCGCGCACACGTCACGGAGGCTGCTGATCTGCGCTCTTTACTGCGGGGTGGAAAGGAGCACGTCCACCTCTGCCAGCTGCGGACTGACTCCTCTGGATTCAGCTCAGGTGAGCTGACGAGCTGCTCAGATTTATTCCCGAATGTTGCTCCTGGTGTGGAAACGAGGATGAAAATTTAAGATAAAACGAATGAGTGATGTTTTTTTTGTTTGTTTTAGGGGATCAAAGCTGTGATCTTTATTGGGACAGCAGACCAGTTATAATGGTAATAGGGGAGGCCGGTGCTGTTTGTAACAGTGTTAAAAGCAGCAGCCATGCTAGTATTTTGATTTCACTTTACACGTTATGAGGATCAGTTCACAGAAGTGAAATATTCTTTGGAGTATTCCACTCTATAAAACAAATTATTTGCTCAGTTTAAAAACAAAACAAAACCCTAAAATAGCAATTTGCGTGTTTTTTAAAGAAATTCTAACTCAGCCACTGAGTACACACAAGACACTTAATAGTCAGACAAACCCAAGTTTAGCAACGCATTTAATTAAGTGGTTTTGTATACTTAATTTGCTTTGTCCTCTACACTGTTAAGTAATTTTAACCAATTTAATTTAAAGGTTTTGGTGTTATTAGTTAGTTATTTAAGTTTTTCAAGCTTCTTTAGTTTGTCTCCATTCCACTCAGTAATGTTCATGCAAAATATTACCTTAATTTTCTCTCGCTCTCTCTCTCTCTCTCACACACACACACACTCTCTCTCTCTCTCTCACACACACACACACACACACACACACACACACACACACACACACACACACACACACACACACACACACACACACACACACACACATTCTGTCACACACACACTCACACACTCTCTCTCTCTCTCTCACACACACACACGAACACTCTCTCTCTCTCACTCTCACACACGCTCTCTCTCTCTCTCACACACGAACACTCTCTCACTCACACATGCTCTCTCTCTCACTCTCACACGCGCTCTCTCTCACTCTCACACACGAACACTCTGTCTCTCTCACTCTCACACTTTCTCTCTCTCACACACACACGAACACTCTCTCACTCTCACACACGCTCTCTCTCTCTCTCTCACACACGAACACTCACACACATGAACACTGTCACTCTCACACAAACACTTTCTCTCACACACACAAACACTTTCTCTCTCTCTCTCACACACACACACGAACACTTTCTCTCTCTCTCTCTCTCTCTCTCTCTCACTCTCACACACACAAACATTTCTCTCTCTCTCTCTCTCTCTCACTCTCACACACACAAACATTTTCTCTCTCTCTCTGAAGGTGGTGTGAACATTGTAGTATGAACACAATGTTCTTTTGTCAATTGAAGAATTTTTCCATATTTTGAAAGAGTGTAAATTTGGTGATATTGTTGTGAAAGTGTCGTGACATGGACCCACAACAGGGGTGTTAATGAACGGACAATGGATAAGCCAAAAAGTAACAATTTAATGTTGTGAATCGCACAACGAAGTACAGACAATAACAATATGGTGGAATGTCAATTATACACAAGGTGACGTGTTGGCAGGCTCGACGATAGAAGACGTCTGGTGAGAGAAGAGCCGGATCCCACACAGCTTCCAACACCAACGGATCTGAAGAACACTGGAGCCGCCAAGCCCTGCGCCCCAGGTGGCCACTGTCTTCAGCAGTCAGACCTGGTACTGCTGGCAGAGAACAGAGACAGTACTGATGAGTGTGAGTTTGCACACTCAGTAATCCCACAGTCAGTGTTTAGTTAGGAGGGAGCACCTCCACCTCCAATCACACACTCGTACAGCTCCTGTGAAATCACTTATCTGGTTTGGGGTGTGAGGCGAAGCCGTCGCAGTCCACACCAAACGCCAATACCGCAGATAAGGACACCGTCACAAGAAAACGGCTGCAAATGAGATCAGACTATTACACAAGGTCTTCAGATTTAGCAGAGAAGTTACCTGAATGGTAGCTGATTTCTCGGCGGGGAGGTGGAGTTGCAGTCCGGCCTTTATGGTGGTGGTGATGTGTAGTGGATGAGTGACAGCTGGTACGGATGATGAGTGACAGCTGTCACTCCCGGTCGCTCCGACGCCCTCTCGTGCTTGAAGCCCGCACTTCAAGCAGGGCGCCATCTTGTGGTGGTGGGCCAGCAGTACCTCCTCTTCAGCGGCCCACACAACAGGACCCCCCCCTCAACGGGCGCCTCCTGGCGCCCGACCAGGCTTGTCCAGGTGACGGGTGTAGAAGTCGGCCAGGGGCCGGGTCCAGGATGAAGCTCCTCTTCACCCAGGAGCGCTCTTTGAGGCCATAACCCTCCCAGTCCACCAGATACTGGAACCCCCGGCCCTTTCGACGGACGTCCAGGAGCCGGCATACTGTCCTCGCGGGCTCCCCGTCGATGATCCGGGCAGGAGGCGGCGCTGGTCCCGGGGCACACAGTGGTGAGGTATGGCAGGGCTTGAGTCTTGACACATGAAAAACGGGGTGTATCCGCAGTGAAGCTGAAGCTGCCAGCTTCACTGCGGCCGGACTGAGGACTTTGAGTATGGGAAATGGTCCAATGTACCTGTCCTTTAGCTTTTGGGATTCCACCTGCAGGGGGATGTCCTTAGTGGATAGCCAGACCTCCTGCCCGGGCTGGTATGCAGGGGCCGGGGAACGCCGGCGGTCTGCATGGGCCTTAGCCCTCGTCCGGGCTCTGAGCAGGGCAGAGCGGGCGGTACGCCACACCCGACGGCACTTCCTCAGATGGGCCTGGACCGAGGGCACCCTGACCTCTCCCTCCACTAGCAGAAACAATGGGGGCTGGTACCCCAAGCACACCTCAAACGGGGAGAGGCCGGTGGCAGATGAAACTTGGCTATTATGAGCGTACTCGAACCAGGCCAGATGGTCACTCCAGGCCATCGGGTGCGCGGAGGTCACGCAGCGGAGGGCCTGCTCCAGTTCCTGGTTCGTCCGCTCTGCCTGCCCGTTCGTCTGGGGGTGGTAGCCAGACGAGAGACTGACGGTGGCCCCCAGTTCCCTGCAGAAACTCCTCCAGACCTGGGAGGAGAACTGAGGACCACGATCTGAGACAATGTCTGATGGAATCCCATGCAGACGCACGACATGGTGGACCAGGAGGTCTGCAGTCTCCTAGGCCATCGGGAGCTTCGGGAGGGCCACAAAGTGGGCCGCCTTGGAGAACCGGTCCACTATCGTGAGGATGGAAGTCATGCCCTGGGACGGCGGGAGGCCCGTGACAAAGTCCAGGCCAATGTGAGACCAGGGGCGATGAGGCACGGGCAGAGGCTGGAGGAGGCCTTGGGCCTTGTGGTGGTCGGCTTTGCCCCTGGCACAGGTGGTGCAGGCCTGGACATACTCCCGGACGTCGGCTTCCATAGACGCCCACCAGAAGCGCTGCCGGACCACTGCCACGGTCCTTCGCACCCCTGGATGACAGGAGAGCTTGGAACCGTGACAGAAGTCAAGGACCGCAGCCCTGGCCTCTAGTGGGACGTACAATTTGTCCTTCGGACCTGTCCCCGGGTCCGGGCTCCGTGTCAGGGCCTCCCGTACGGTCTTCTCCACGTTCCAGGTAAGGGTGGCCACGACAGTGGACTCGGGGATGATGGTTTCAGGGGGGTCTGACAGCTCGGTCTTGACCTCCTCTTCATGCACCCGGGACAGGGCGTCAGATCATTGGTTTTTTGTCCCGGGGCAGTAGGTGATCCGGAAGTCAAAACGCCCGAAGAACAGCGACCACCGGGCTTGCCTGGGGTTCAGACGCTTCGCGGTCCGGATGTACTCCAGGTTCCGATGGTCCGTGAAAACCGTAAATGGTACCGATGCTCCCTCCAACAGGTGTCTCCACTCCTCAAGAGCCTCCTTCACCGCAAGAAGTTCCCGATTGCCGACGTCATAGTTCCGTTCAGCTGGGGTCAACCTGCGGGAAAAGTAGGCACATGGATGGAGAACCTTGTCGGACTCCCCGCTCTGGGATAGCACGGCTCCTATCCCTGAGTGAGAGGCATCCACTTCAACTACGAACTGGCGATTGGGATCGGGCTGCACCAGAACCGGTGCAGTCGAGAACCGGCGTTTCAACTCCCTAAACGCGGCTTCACACCGATCCGACCAGGTGAAGGGGACTTTTGTGGAGGTCAGGGCTGTCAGGGGGCTAACTACCTGACTGTAGCCCTTGATGAACCTCCGGTAGAAATTTGCAAAACCGAGGAACTGTTGTAGTTTCCTACGGTTTGTTGGTTGGGGCCAATCTCTCACCGCCGCAACATTGGCCGGATCAGGGGCGACGGAGTTGGAGGAGATTATGAACCCCAGGAAGGACAAAGAAGTGCGGTGGAACTCGCACTTCTCGCCCTTCACAAACAGCCGGTTCTCCAACAACCGCTGTAGGACCTGACGTACATGCTTGACATGGGTCTCAGGATCCGGAGAAAAGATGAGTATATCGTCTAGATATACGAAGACAAACCGATGCAGGAAGTCCCGCAAGACGTCATTAACCAACGCTTGGAACGTGGCGGGCGCACTGGTGAGGCCGAACGGCATGACCAGGTACTCAAAGTGACCTAACGGGGTGTTAAATGCCGTCTTCCACTCGTCTCCCTCCCGGATCCGAACCAGGTGATAAGCATTCCTAAGATCCAATTTCGTGAAAATTTGGGCTCCATGCAGGGGCGTGAACACTGAATCCAACAGAGGTAACGGGTATCGGTTGCGAACCGTGATCTCGTTCAGCCCTCTGTAATCAATGCATGGACGGAGTCCGCCATCCTTCTTGCCCACAAAAAAGAAACCAGCACCCATCGGGGAGGTGGAGTTCCGGATCAACCCGGCAGCTAACGAGTCCCGGATGTAGGTCTCCATTGATTCGCATTCCGGACGTGAGAGGTTGTACAGCCTGCTGGACGGGTACTCAGCGCCCGGTATCAAATCAATGGCACAATCGTACGGACGGTGTGGGGGCAGCGTGAGTGCCAGATCCTTGCTGAAGACGTCAGCAAGGTCATGGTACTCGGCTGGCACCGCCGCCAGATTGGGGGGGACTAAAACCTCCTCCTTAGCTGTCACACCGGGTGGAACTGAGGATCCTAAACACTCCCAGTGGCAGGTTTCGCTCCACTGAACCACAACCCCAGACGGCCAATCAATCCGGGGATTGTGTTTTAACACCCATGGAAAACCCAAAATCAGGAGGTAGAAGGTGTTACATAAAACACAATCTCCTCCCTGTGATTCCCAGACACAACCAATGTCACTGGCTGTGTCTGGTGTGTGATTAGTGGAAGAAGGGTGCCATCTAGTGCCCGCACCGACAATGGCGACGGTAAGGCCACTAGAGGGAGCCCAACCTCCTTTGCCCATCTGCTATCCAGCAGATTCCCCTCTGACCCCATGTCCACCAGTGCTGGGGCGTGAAGGGTTAGATCCCCACTCAGGATCGTGACTGGGATAGGTGCAGATTGTCGGGGTCTCCCCGCATAGGTGTTGTGACCCACCCTTAGCCCAGTCTCTAAGGACGAGTGCTGCTGTTTTGACCGTTTGGGGCATTCTCTCTGTGTGTGCTCGGTTGAGCTGCAGAGAAAACACTCTCCACGGATCAGCCTCCTTTGTCTCTGATCTGATCACTCTTTGGCCCTGCTCGTTTCCATAGCAACGTCAGCAGGGGGAGCTGTCGTCACGTGGAGAGCCCTGGCTGTGGAGCGTGGGGAAGACGGCTCCCTTTCGGACCCGGGAGGAAGAGGGACGGCTTGTGCCTGACCACGCCCTTCGTCTCGCTCCCGTCGGTGTTCTGTTAATCGGTTGTCTAACCGTATAACCAGGTCGATAAGCCCATCTAAATCCCGCGGCTCGTCCTTCGTCACCAGGTGCTCCTTAAGGACCAGAGACAGTCCGTTTACAAAGGCGGCGCGGAGCGCAACAGCATTCCAGCCGGCTCGCGCTACCGTGATGCGGAAGTCAACTGCATACTTCGCTGTGCTCCGACACCCCTGTCGTATCGACAGCAGCACGCTTGAAGCGGTCTCGCCTCTATGAGGGTGGTCGAACACCTGTCGGAACTCCCTCACAAACTCAGTGTAAATTGTTAGGAGCCGTGAATTCTGCTCCCAGAGCGCCGTAGCCCAGGCGCGTGCCTCTCCTCGAAGCAAATTTATAACGTAAGCCACCCGGCTAGCGTCTGACGCGTACATGACGGGACGCTGTGAAAAGACGAGCGAGCACTGCATCAAGAAGTCAGCGCACGTCTCCACACAGCCTCCGTATGGCTCCAGAGGGCTTATGTATGCTTCAGGGGAAGGTGGGGGGGTTCGTTGAACGACCAGTGGAATGTCTGTCTCTGGCATACGGTCACCGGGAGGAGGTGCTGCAGCAGCGCCCTGAGCATGCGCTTCCACCTGGGCGGTGAGAGCCTCCATCCTACGATTGAGAATAACGCTCTGCTCGGTAACTAAGTCCAACCGAGCAGTAAAAGCGGTTAAGATGTGCTGCAGCTCACCTAACACGCCTCCTGCTGGCGCCTGTGCACCTCGCTCTTCCATTGGCTGTTCAAGCGACGGTTGACGCCCCTTGGGATCCATGACGCTGGCCGAGAAATCCTGTTGTGAAAGTGTCGTGACACGGACCCACAACAGGGGGCATTAATGAACGGACAATGGATAAGCCAAAAAGTAACAATTTAATGTTGTGAATCGCACAACGAAGTACAGACAATAACAATATGGTGGAATGTCAATTATACACAAGGTGACGTGTGGGCAGGCTCGAAGATAGAAGACGTCTGGCGAGAGAAGAGCCGGATCCCACACAGCTTCCACCACCAACGGATCTGAAGAACACCGGAGCCGCCAAGCCCTGCGCCCCAGGTGGCCACTGTCTTCAGCAGTCAGACCCGGTACTGCTGGCAGAGAACAGAGACAGTACTGATGAGTGTAAGTTTGCACACTCAGTAATCCCACAGTCAGTGTTTAGTTAGGAGGGAGCACCTCCACCTCCAATCACACACTCGTACAGCTCCTGTGAAACCACTTATCTGGTTTGGGGTGTGAGGCGAAGCCGTCGCAGTCCACACCAAACGCCAGTACCGCAGATAAGGACACCGTCACAGGAAAACGGCTGCAAATGAGATCAGACTATTTCACAAGGTCTTCAGATTCAGCAGAGAAGTTACCTGAATGGTAGCTGATTTCTCGGCGGGGAGGTGGAGTTGCAGTCCGGCCTTTATGGTGGTGGTGATGTGTAGTGGATGAGTGACAGCTGGTACGGATGATGAGTGACAGCTGTCACTCCCGGTCGCTCCGACGCCCTCTCGTGCTTGAAGCCCGCACTTCAAGCAGGGCGCCATCTTGTGGTGGTGGGCCAGCAGTACCTCCTCTTCAGCGGCCCACACAACAGATATTTTCTATTTTGTTAAGGGGGTGTCATTCTGAACTCCAGGATGTGTTTGTCTGACGATAAAGGCAGTGCAGTACAGTTTGGTGTACTATGTGTGTGACGTGGTTCGTCTTTTGGTCGTCTTCTCGGGATGTCTTCTTTTTGATAACACAAACTAATTGCAAGTGATTTGCTAGAAAAGGACACAACACTTTAGAATAATTCAGCCTTTAAGTAAGATAAAATGCACAGAGTTTTTAAGTTTATTTAAGCCTTCGACACAGAGCTTAGACAAACTGAGTCCTCTAGAGAGACTGAATAAGTGACAACCGCGCTCATCTATTTATTGGAGACCCGCGGGCATCGCTCCTCCTTCGACCTTTTTATTTATTTCATTCCCAAGACATGGTTTTCTATTGGAAGCGTCCTCTAGTGAACCCTAAGCAGGTGTTAGGCCATTATTTCAATGTGACAAACACTCCCATTAAAACGTGAAGGATTTACAACTGATTTTTTTAAAAGACCTTCAGCCACAGGTGCAGCTGGCCTGAGGCCCCCCGCACGTGGCCTCAGCCACAGGTGCAGCTGGCCCGAGGCCCCTCGCACGTGGACTGCGGGAAAGCACCTAAAAGGCCTTGGAAAGCCCCTGACAGACTGAATGACTAATAGAGCCCTTTTTTTTGGGGTTGAACACCTGCTAGTTCAGCCAGAGGACATACAGTTCAGATCCGGACACTTGATAGTTCATCACAGTTCAAATATGGACCTAAAAATTCTTCTACATGTGTAATTGGTGTCAAATGGTGAAATGTTCTTTTGCTCAAGAACTTGAGTGTTGTATTTGATACTGTTCCTTTCCAAAGTAGAAATGGGGCCTAATATAGCTGTAACTGGTTAACTTTATCTGTAAAACTGCTGATATTGAGAAGGACATGAAATGATTATTGTGGAATTGTAGTAATTTTCCGACTGTTCACTTGAATGCCTGTACTGGACAAGGCAAGGGAATCTATTGGCACAGCAGCCCCACCAAGACTGTTTTTCACCAGCCGCCACAGCGGGGCGCAAAATCACGTGACCGATATGTCACATGAAAACCCTCTATAGCCAATACCACTTCATAGTGGATTTTCTTAAAGATATAAAATTTCAGCTACAGTTTGCCAGAAGGCACATGGAAGACTCAAACCTGGAACTGATCCGTTTTCATGTGTTTCACTCCAACATGACACTGTGCAACAGACAAGTTGCATGATACATAGTGTCTCTAATCATAGCCACGGAAGCCTATGAGTCTTGCAGCATGTTCTTGCTTATCTTGTTGACTTCCTGCACTTTTCTCCTTCTTGCTCCAACATTCAACTTTGAGAAATGCCTACACTAGATTCACCATGCAGTATCACACTGTTTGTACTGATGTAAATAAAATGCAACACATATTTAGTGACTTCAAAATGTCCATTTATGAAATATGGTATATTTCTTGAACCGGTATAGCACGGGGCGGGAGGGGAGGGATTTCTTTTTTCCTTGTACAATTTTGTTTGTGTTTGTCATTTTCTAAACTTTCAAAGACAATAAAAAGACATTGATAAAAAAAAAGTCAATTTATCCATCTAAAGAAATACAAATTTTGAAATACAGTAATTAGATTTAGTTTGGCAAAAATTGTATAACTATCCATATGCTTATGGACCTGACTTTATAGTGCAACTTATTTTATTAAAATATGTGTACGAGGGCTGTCAATAAAGTAACGGTCCTTTTTATTTTTTTCAAAAACTATATGGATTTCATTCATATGTTTTTACGTCAGACATGCTTGAACCCTCGTGCGCATGCGTGAGTTTTTCCATGCCTGTCGGTGACGTCATTCGCCTGTGAGCACTCCTTGTGGGAGGAGTCGTCCAGCCCCTCGTCGGAATTCCTTTGTCTGAGAAGTTGCTGAGAGACTGGCGCTTTGTTTGATCAAAATTTTTTCTAAACCTGTGAGACACATCGAAGTGGACACGGTTTGAAAAATTAAGCTGGTTTTCAGTGAAAATTTTAACGGCTGATGAGAGATTTTGAGGTGATTCTGTCACTTTAAGGACTTCCCACGGTGCGAGACATCGCTCAGCGCTCTTAGCCGCCGTCTTCAGCCTGTTCAAGCTGAAAACCTCCACATTTCAGGCTCTATTGATCCAGGACGTCGTGAGAGAACAGAGAAGTTTCAGAAGAAGTCGGTTTCAGCATTTTATCCGGATATTCCACTGTTAAAGGAGATTTTTTTAATGAAAGACGTGCGGACGGATCCGCGCGTCGGGACGCAGCCGGCGCGGTGCGGCGGCACAGGAAAAACACCTCCGTGTTGATAACCATTTGTAAAATCCAGGCGGCTTTTGATGGCTTTCAGTGGAGTGAGTATATGAGAAATTGTTTAACAGGCAGGACATGTTCCAACTTGTCCTTAAGGCTTTCAACAGAGGTGTTTTTCCTGTGGCGGAGCGTCGCGGTGGCTGCGTCCCGACGCTGCAATCCGCCCGCACGTCTTTCATTAAAAAAATCTCCTTTAACAGTGGAATATCCAGATAAAATGCTGAAACCGACTTCTTCTGAAACTTCTCTGTTCTCTCACGACGTCCTGGATCAATAGAACCTGAAATGTGGAGGTTTTCAGCTTGAAACAGGCTGACGACGGCGCCTGAGAGCGCTGAGCGACGTCTCGCACCGTGGGAAGTCCTTAAAGCGACAGAATCACCTCAAAATCTCTCATCAGCCGTTAAAATTTTCACTGAAAACCAGCTTAATTTTTCGAACCGTGTCCACTTCGATGTGTCTCACAGGTTTAGAAAAAATTTTGATCAAACAAAGCGCCTTCTCAGACAAAGGAATTCCGACGAGGGGCTGGACGACTCCTCCCACAAGGAGTGCTCACAGGCGAATGACGTCACCGACAGGCGTGGAAAAACTCACGCATGCGCACGAGGGTTCAAGCATGTCTGACGTAAAAACATATGAATGAAATCCATATAGTTTTTGAAAAAAATAAAAAGGACCGTTACTTTATTGACAGCCCTCGTATATGGGGAACGTTTACATTTCACACACTGTTTGATACAATGGAATGAATAAGTGTGGAAAATCTAAGTTGAGCTTGAAAGCTTTATCCAAGATGTACGTAACAACAGTGCAATTGGTATACTATTCTGACATTGCAGAATAAATAGAACTGTCCTCTTCATGAATGTGCATTGGTTTTCTGTTGTTTAGAAAAAGCTTCGGTATAGCAAGTGATAAATTTCACAAGAAAATAAAATTATAAATTTTTAAAAGTTTAGTTTATTCACACAGTGCCATGTCATAACGCCAATCACCTCACAGGGCAGCAGTGGTATGACAAAATGCAGTAATCCCTTATTTTACAGGAAGAAACCTCGAGCAGACCAAGTTCACTGGGTGGCCATCTGCGATAGCCATTCTATGAAGACATAACAGGAAGCACAAGATTGACACAACATGTGGTAATACAACAGAAATGCTACCGGATTACACAATAACAAGGTGCAGATCATACAACCAGAACGTGTAGTGTTTATGATGTATGATCTCTTGATGCTCATGAGATGTCTTGTAAACCACTTCAGATGTGTTATCTGGTTACAAAAGCAACATTTTTAGATTTAGAAGTTTTTATTTCTCCCTAGCATTTACATAATATATGAGAAACATATTAGCTTTAAATGCTTAGAAATAAGCCATTTCTACAACCCCTGGCAAAAATTATGGAATCACCGGCCTCGGAGGATGTTCATTCAGTTGTTTAATTTTGTAGAAAAAAAAAGTAGATCACAGACATGACACAAAACTAAAGTCATTTCAAATGGCAACTTTCTGGCTTTAAGAAACACTATAAGAAATCAGGAAAAAAAAATTGTGGCAGTCAGTAACGGTTACTTTTTTAGACCAAGCAGAGGGAAAAAAATATGGAATCACTCAATTCTGAGGAAAAAATTATGGAATCATGAAAAACAAAACGCTCAAACACATCACTAATATTTTGTTGCACCACCTCTGGCTTTTATAACAGCTTGCAGTCTCTGAGGCATGGACTTAATGAGTGACAAACAGTACTCTTCATCAATCTGGCTCCAACTTTCTCTGATTGCTGTTGCCAGATCAGCTTTGCAGGTTGGAGCCTTGTCATGGACCATTTTCTTCAACTTCCACCAAAGATTTTCAATTGGATTAAGATCCGGACTATTTGCAGGCCATGACATTGACCCTATGTGTCTTTTTGCAAGGAATGTTTTCACAGTTTTTGCTCTATGGCAAGATGCATTATCATCTTGAAAAATTATTTCATCATCCCCAAACATCTTCCAATTGATGGGATAAGAAAAGTGTCCAAAATATCAACGTAAACTTGTGCATTTATTGATGATGTAATGACAGCCATCTCCCCAGTGCCTTTACCTGACATGCAGCCCCGTATCATCAATGACTGTGGAAATTTACATGTTCTCTTCAGGCAGTCATCTTTATAAATCTCATTGGAACGGCACCAAACAAAAGTTCCAGTATCATCACCTTGCCCAATGCAGATTCGAGATTCATCACTGAATATGACTTTCATCCAGTCATCCACAGTCCACGATTGCTTTTCCTTAGCCCGTTGTAACCTTGTTTTTTTCTGTTTAGGTGTTAATGATGGCTTTCGTTTAGCTTTTCTGTATGTAAATCCCATTTCCTTTAGGCGGTTTCTTACAGTTCGGTCACAGATGTTGACTCCAGTTTCCTCCCATTCATTCCTCATTTGTTTTGTTGTGCATTTTCGATTTTTGAGAAATATTGCTTTAAGTTTTCTGTCTTGACGCTTTGATGTCTTCCTTGGTCTACCAGTATGTTTGCCTTTAACAACCTTCCCATGTTGTTTGTATTTGGTCCAGAGTTTAGACACAGCTGACTGTGAACAACCAACATCTTTTGCAACATTGCGTGATGATTTACCCTCTTTTAAGAGTTTGATAATCCTCTCCTTTGTTTCAATTGACATCTCTCGTGTTGGAGCCATGATTCATGTCAGTCCACTTGGTGCAACAGCTCTCCAAGGTGTGATCACTCCTTTTTAGATGCAGACTAACGAGCAGATCTGATCTGATGCAGGTGTTAGTTTTGGGGATGAAAATTTACAGGGTGATTCCATAATTTATTCCTCAGAATTGAGTGAGTCCATATTTTTTTTCCCTCTGCATGGTCTAAAAAAGTAACCATTACTGACTGCCACAATTTTTTTCTTGATTTCTTATAGTGTTTCTTAAAGCCAGAAAGTGGCCATTTGAAATGACTTTAGTTTTGTGTCATGTCTGTGATCTGCTTTTTTTCTACAAAATTAAACAACTGAATGAACATCCTCCGAGGCCGGTGATTCCATAATTATTGCCAGGGTTGTAAGCATTTTCCGCTACCTTGCATTTCTTATTCAAGTGAACAACCAGATGACATCACCGTGCTTTTCTATATTCTGATTAGCTGTCACCATGTGTATCCCTCGCACAAACTGGGGAAAGCCACCAGGTGATCTGTGATGTTGCAATCCTAGACTGTATGGGTTGTTACATTATAGTTCAAAGCCATCAGCACTTTTGAAATTTTCCCCTTCAGGGGAACTATTTATTATTATTTTTTTTCATGATGTGAATTTTGATCATATTGTCAATGTCATTATTAATCCCCCATTTAAAGGCTAATAAATAAAATTATATTGGTCCCAAAGAAAATTATGTTTATGGCTTAAGTCCATATACCTTTAAGAGTTGCAGTTTGTGTTTATCTTTATTGGATTCACATTCCAAACACTAATATTTCAGTTCTTTCAGCAGTACAGCTATCACACGTTCGTCAAAGCTTAGCGAACTGTCAGCAAAGCAACTCACACCTGCCAGTAGAGCAGCATTGCCTCATTTGAACCCCTGCGTGATATTGCGGGATTTGACCACTTCCAGGGACTGCCTGCTATTGTGCAACACAAACATGGCATCACTTCCCACGGAAAGATGGTGCACTGTTTTGTTTTCACTTGCAATCACCAAAGCAGTCGTGAAAAGTGCAGTTTTTTTTTCAGTTCCCAGTGGAGAAGGAAAAGCAAGGGAAATGGGAAAGGTCATGTTGGTAAGTTTTAGCCTACACACTTTGACAGAGTAGCTGTGGTCTCTCGCTTGCACAACTGCACTGACATGTTTGAGCTCTGGGTCATAAACAAAGTGCAACACATCAACTTTCCGCTGCATCTTCACTTTGTCTGCGGTGTAATTTGCCCAAAAACTCACAAAGTACCATGTTTCTGATGGGGACAGATGATGGCCGTCCCCAGATGTATGATGATTACGAGGTCTGTTAGAAAAGTATCAGACCTTTTTATTTTTTGCAAAAACCTGATGGATTTGAATCACGTGTGCTTGCATGAGCAAACCTAGAACCTTCGTGCGCATGCGTGAACTTTTTCACACCTGTCGATTGCATCATTTCCTGGTAAGCAGCCTTTGTGTGGGACGTGTGCGGATTTTCATTTCAAGGAAAAAGATGGAACGATTGGAGCAGCGCCGCATCAAATTTTGCCAGAAACTGGGCAACAGCCAGGTGGAAACCATTCGGATGATTCAGACGGCTTTCGGTGACGATCCTGTGGGCGTCACACAGATTAAGGAGCGGTACAACCGGTTTAAAGATGTCCACACAACGGTGGAGAGCGAGCCACGCTCCGGTCGGCCATCAACATGCTGATATGACCAGATCATTTCAAAGTGAACGCTGTGGTGATGCGGGACCGTTGTGTGACTGTCCGAGAAATTGTGGAAGAGGTGGACATCTGCACTTTTTCGGTACATTCCACTGTAGAAGACAGAAGATTTGGCCATGAAAAGAGTGGCTGTGAAATTCATGCTGCTTCTGACGGCGGAGCAAAAGCGCCTTCGTGTTGAAGTCTCACAGGACATGCTGTAACATGCCCACCTCTTCCACAATTTCTCGGATAGTCACACGACTGAAAAGTCACTGAAAGCCGTCTGAATCATCCAAATGGTTTCCACCTGGCTGTCGCCCAATTTCTGGCAAAATTTGATGCAGCGCTGCTCCAGTTGTTCCGTCTTTTTCCTTGAAATGAAAATCTGCCGAGCGCGCTGCACATGTCCTCACACAAAAGCTGCTTACCAGAAAATGATGCAATCGACAGGCGTGAAAAAGTTCACGCATGCGCACGAAGGTTCAAGGTTTGCTCATGCAAGCACACGTGATTCAATCCATCAGGTTTATGCAAAAAATAAAAAGGTCTGATACTTTTCTAACAGACCTCGTATGTCATACGTGTCATATTTTAACTCTTTAGTGCTCACCTTCAAATGAGACAATGACTACGTTCACATGCAGCCAATAACCCTTTCATAACCAGAATATTAGCAATAACCCGGTTACGCACGGCCATGTAAACAAACGCAAAAACCTGAATATGCTCATATTCCGTTTTTTTATAAACCCGAATATGACCCCTGGGTTGCTCCTTTTCTAACCTGAAAATCAGGTAATATAAACGCGCATCGGAATATCCCCATAGAAAGGAAGATTATTTTGTGTTCTGTGCATGTCCTATCCGCAAGGAATCTTGGTCTTTTGAGTACGGCAACTACTTGTATGTGGCGCGCGCAACCCACCGGACACCAGAGAAGCAGAGGTAAACAAGCATGGGGAAATCTAGATGTGGCAGCACAGCACCACACTTTTGGTGCGAAGAGGAAACCGAGTACTTCATTAGTATCGTGAAAGACATGAATATAATGTCTTTTATTGACGGCAGAAAGTACCGAGATAGTGACATTTACAAAAAGGTGGCCGAAAAGTTACGCAAAGCAGGATTTGCACGAACACCAGACCAAATGAAGCACCGGTGGAAGACGTGTGTCGCTGTTTAGATGGGGATATTCCAAATGATACCAATGACACATGTATACAGGAGTAACTCTGTCTGCTTAAGCATGTAAACGGGTTATTCCTAATGATTCAGAAACCAGAATATTGACCTTATCCCGAATATTAACGGCATGTAAACGTAGCCTATGATGCCCAATAATTTTAATTTGGTGCATTTTTTTTGCATCTTGAGTACTCAAGAAAAGAACACAACTTTGGAGGAAAGAGCACAGCGGTCAAAGTGAACTCTTCCAATGTTACTCCTTTTGAGTTTTATCAAGGCTCAACATCATTCTTGGGTTTGAACAGACATTTATTTTGGCCAACATGCCTTCAAATGCCCCAATATGCCTCCATAATGCCGTCAAAACTAAGACACAGAAATATAAAAAACATAAATTAGCTCACAAAATATGGAGAACTTACACAAAATAAAACAGAAATTCAGATGAATAAAGCGGTACAACAGAAACCAACAAAAAAATTACCTCATTGACCGCATTTACTCAAAAGGAATAAAGGTGACTTCACACAGCTTCCTCTTAACACAAGACACCTCTTCTCCTCGTGTGGTTTCTAATGTGCACCAATTAACTATATCCCCTGAACGTGCAGAACAAAACATAAGTTCCCCTGCTTCTTGAGGCGTTTTTATCTAAATGAATGAACTATATTTACATGAATTTACTTTAAATGATTACTTATTTATTCTTGAACCTAATTAGACAATAATGTAATTCATTATTGACTTTTTACAAGAGTATCAAAAATAATGAATTACATATATGGCAGTTGCCTTTGACGGCAGCCACATCCAATGATTTCACGCACACACACACTGTTGTTAAACAGTACGTTGCATGGGTAAAGGGCATCTCTGTCATAGCAATTCTCATTCAGTTCAATGTTGTGCACATTTAATGGTAAGAAGTTAAACACGCCATTTTAGCTCACTTTTGGACACGGAGAAGTCGTTAGAACGTCTTGGCCACCCTTGACATGAACATCCTCCTCTCTGGCGCAGGGAACCATAAGGGTATTCGTTCTTAGTTGGAGGTCCAGCTGTGACACCGCGCTGACACTGTGTTTGCAGAGTGGAGTTGTGAATGAGTGGTGGGAGGGGCCACTGAAGCACACAGCTCTCGTGCCGGAGAGAGGCGCGCGCACATCGAAAGCCGCAGTCTCGCGGAGCGACAGCAGCTTTTTACCGCACACAGCTCAGCGCGCGCACACGCGCCGTTTATACTCACAGATTTGCGTTTTGTTTTGTTTTTTTTTTTTTTTTTTTTTTTTTTAGAAAAAAGAAAAACATTGTGAACGGGTTCGCATGAACTCAAGCCACAGGATGGATGCTTCACGTGCGCTGTGTTTGCTGCTGTTCTACAGATTTCTGCCAAAAGTAAGTGTCCGTGCATTCTCAAACAAATGTGGTGTAACCTCAAATATATCGTCCGGTTTGTACTTAAGAGGCAGTTTAACTCCAGTCAGACCAAATGAAATGAGCTTCATTTGAAACTGTGCAGACACGTGGTTCATTTATACCAGTTTATTATTGTGCATTTGCTGTTATGTTATTTCGGCAAACGGATGTTAGTGCCGAAAGTGGTTTAATGAGACGAGGTAAAATTTAACATGCGGTGGAAGAACGAAGCATTTTAATGTACAAAATCAAATCAATTTTATTTATATAGCGCCAAATCACAACAGTTGCCCCAAGGCGCTTTATATTGTAAGGCAAATATAAGCCCGCCTTAGTGAAGAAAAGTTGATTTAATGCAGTAAAAGTGCATTCAGGGTCCAACTGCCCAGGGGTGTTGGCGAAGGTAATGTTTTCACCCCTGTTTGTTTGTTTGTTTGTTTGTTTGTTTGTTTGTTTGTTTGTTTGTTTGTGAACATCCTGGAACCCACAACTTTTCATATGTCATTGTGAAATTTTTACAGAGGATTTATATCCTGATAGGCAAGAACTGATTCAGTTGTCAACGGTCAAAGCTAGGAAAAATCTTGGAAAATCCCTCTCCTTTAACATTGAACGAATTATTATTATTTTTTTTAAATCATTACTCTAAAAAAAGATCCAATTTCTTTCATATGTTAGAGCATTATGTAGGATGGTATCCTGTATTGACTGACAAAGCTTGATCCTTATCTGATCTGGATTACAGATTTTGTGGCCATTTAAATTTAACATTAAAAACCCCATTTAATGTATAGTTTACTACATTATTTCTTAATCAAACGTGGCCCAATCACTCTCATATTTGAAACTGAGGGGCGGACGGACACTCAGCATCACCTGACAAAGTTTGATCTGGATCTGGATCTTAATCATATCTTAGATCTTGTTCTGACTTATGGTATGGAAATAGAAGACTTAACAGTATTCCCTGAAAACTCCCTTCTGTCTGATCATTTTTTAATAACATTTACATTTACTCTGATGGACTACCCAGCAGTAGGGAATAAGTTTCATTACACTAGAAGTCTTTCAGAAAGCGCTGTAACTAGGTTTAAGGATATGATTCCTTCTTTATGTTCTCTAATGCCATATAACAACACAGTGCAGAGTAGCTACCTAAACTCTGTAAGGGAGATAGAGTATCTCGTCAATAGTTTTACATCCTCATTGAAGACAACTTTGGATGCTGTAGCTCCTCTGAAAAAGAGAGCTTTAAATCAGAAGTGTCTGACTCCATGGTATAACTCTCAAACTCGTAGCTTAAAGCAGATAACCCGTAAGTTGGAGAGGAAATGGCGTCTCACTAATTTAGAAGATCTTCACTTAGCCTGGAAAAAGAGTCTGTTGCTCTATAAAAAAGCCCTCCGTAAAGCTAGGACATCTTTCTACTCATCACTAATTGAAGAAAATAAGAACAACCCCAGGTTTCTTTTCAGCACTGTAGCCAGGCTGACAAAGAGTCAGAGCTCTATTGAGCTGAGTATTCCATTATCTTTAACTAGTAATGAGTTCATGACTTTCTTTGCTAACAAAATTTTAACTATTAGAGAAAAAATTACTCATAACCATCCCAAAGACGTATCGTTATCTTTGGCTGCTTTCAGTGATGCCGGTATTTGGTTAGACTCTTTCTCTCCGATTGTTCTGTCTGAGTTATTTTCATTAGTTACTTCATCCAAACCATCAACATGTTTATTAGACCCCATTCCTACCAGGCTGCTCAAGGAAGCCCTACCATTATTTAATGCTTCGATCTTAAATATGATCAATCTATCTTTGTTAGTTGGCTATGTACCACAGGCTTTTAAGGTGGCAGTAATTAAACCATTACTTAAAAAGCCATCACTTGACCCAGCTATCTTAGCTAATTATAGGCCAATCTCCAACCTTCCTTTTCTCTCAAAAATTCTTGAAAGGGTAGTTGTAAAACAGCTAACTGATCATCTGCAGAGGAATGGTCTATTTGAAGAGTTTCAGTCAGGTTTTAGAATTCATCATAGTACAGAAACAGCATTAGTGAAGGTTACAAATGATCTTCTTATGGCCTCGGACAGTGGACTCATCTCTGTGCTTGTTCTGTTAGACCTCAGTGCTGCTTTTGATACTGTTGACCATAAAATTTTATTACAGAGATTAGAGCATGCCATAGGTATTAAAGGCACTGCGCTGCGGTGGTTTGAATCATATTTGTCTAATAGATTACAATTTGTTCATGTAAATGGGGAATCTTCTTCACAGACTAAAGTTAATTATGGAGTTCCACAAGGTTCTGTGCTAGGACCAATTTTATTCACTTTATATATGCTTCCCTTAGGCAGTATTATTAGACGGTATTGCTTAAATTTTCATTGTTACGCAGATGATACCCAGCTTTATCTATCCATGAAGCCAGAGGACACACACCAATTAGCTAAACTGCAGGATTGTCTTACAGACATAAAGACATGGATGACCTCTAATTTCCTGCTTTTAAACTCAGATAAAACTGAAGTTATTGTACTTGGCCCCACAAATCTTAGAAACATGGTGTCTAACCAGATCCTTACTCTGGATGGCATTACCCTGACCTCTAGTAATACTGTGAGAAATCTTGGAGTCATTTTTGATCAGGATATGTCATTCAAAGCGCATATTAAACAAATATGTAGGACTGCTTTTTTGCATTTACGCAATATCTCTAAAATCAGAAAGGTCTTGTCTCAGAGTGATGCTGAAAAACTAATTCATGCATTTATTTCCTCTAGGCTGGACTATTGTAATTCATTATTATCAGGTTGTCCTAAAAGTTCCCTAAAAAGCCTTCAGTTAATTCAAAATGCTGCAGCTAGAGTGCTGACGGGGACTAGAAGGAGAGAGCATATCTCACCCATATTGGCCTCTCTTCATTGGCTTCCTGTTAATTCTAGAATAGAATTTAAAATTCTTCTTCTTACTTATAAGGTTTTGAATAATCAGGTCCCATCTTATCTTAGGGACCTCGTAGTACCATATCACCCCAATAGAGCGCTTCGCTCTCAGACTGCAGGCTTACTTGTAGTTCCTAGGGTTTGTAAGAGTAGAATGGGAGGCAGAGCCTTCAGCTTTCAGGCTCCTCTCCTGTGGAACCAGCTCCCAATTCAGATCAGGGAGACAGACACCCTCTCTACTTTTAAGATTAGGCTTAAAACTTTCCTTTTTGCTAAAGCTTATAGTTAGGGCTGGATCAGGTGACCCTGAACCATCCCTTAGTTATGCTGCTATAGACGTAGACTGCTGGGGGGTTCCCATGATGCACTGTTTCTTTCTCTTTTTGCTCTGTATGCACCACTCTGCATTTAATCATTAGTGATCGATCTCTGCTCCCCTCCACAGCATATCTTTTTCCTGGTTCTCTCCCTCAGCCCCAACCAGTCCCAGCAGAAGACTGCCCCTCCCTGAGCCTGGTTCTGCTGGAGGTTTCTTCCTGTTAAAAGGGAGTTTTTCCTTCCCACTGTAGCCAAGTGCTTGCTCACAGGGGATCGTTTTGACCGTTGGGGTTTTACATCATTATTGTATGGCCTTGCCTTACAATATAAGGCGCCTTGGGGCAACTGTTTGTTGTGATTTGGCGCTATATAAAAAAAAATTGATTGATTGATTGATCTGATGTGGATTGTGGATTTTGTGGAATTTAATATTAAAAAGTTCATTTGGTGTACATTTTGCATTATATCTCAATCAAAAGTGCCTCAATCACTCTCATTTTTCTGTTTTGGATTTATCTACACCACCTAAATTGGATGGAGGTTCCTGTTTGTCGATCTCCTAGTTATCAGTCAGAAACTAAGCTCCAAAAAGCAATGACAAATTGTGCATAGCAGAGATGACCAGTGTTCTGTGAAAATTAGCTGAAAAATAATTCAAAAAACAAAAAAGTTGGGAAAAAAAAATCTGACACCACAAAAAAAAAAACCTTCAATTCAAGTACATGAACTACATTTGATCACATCCGATTTTAGCCACTTTTAACAGGACTTTGACCTTGAAAATTTTTTCCAAGTTAAAAATTTGTGGAATTGGAAACTAGTGTTGGCAGAGATTTGCACTCTATGAGTGCGGTGCTCTAGTTTTAAATGTACAGTATTTCAACAAATGCTTTATTCATAACAAGCATACGCAAATGTAATTTATCTGACCAACAAGTTGATATTTCAGTGAGAAGAATGTGCAGATCTTTGAGTCCTATACAATCAGATCCATAAGGATTTACTACCACAAATCCTCCCCTCCTTTAAAAAACAAACAACCAACAACAACAAAAAACTCATCACAATGAAGCCAAAATGATGCAGCATGATATGATTGAGTACTGACTTTCAATTTCAGCATTAATTCAGAAGTATTACTAAAAATATGGCATTAACCATTTAGGAATTACAGCTATTTTGGTTACACAGTCTCTCCCTTTTCAGACACCATAAGGAACTGGACAGACACCAAGGAGGATTATTGTGAATACAAGGCATTACTTTTACAGCCAGTTTTCTTTAGACAAGTCAGGGGGTGGATTCATAACCTTTTCAAATCACTGAATATTTCTTGGAGTTGTAAAGATTAGTAATTACGAAATACAAACAGTATGGTAAATCTGCCTGGAGAAGATGGTTCTCAAAATCTGGATGACAGTGGAGAAAATGTGCATAGTACAACCTTTGTTGGTTTTATCACTAATTGTATAACTTTGTGATGAAGTGGAGCAGAGAAGGACTTTCTTAAAAAAGCAGATGTGAAATTTCAGCTTCACATCTCCAGAAGGCTGCCAGATCTGTTTGCTTCTTTGAAAATACACTGTTCCACTTGATCACGAAGCTGTGACCGGTGATGCAAGTGGTAATGCTTCACTCACTCATCCAAACTCATTCAGATCAGATGTATTCTATCTGCAGTTGGCGGCGCAGTTCATTGCAACTCCATAAAATTTCACATTTTGTTATTTTGTTTTTGCTTTGCTTCGGTAAATTGTGAGAAATTCTTATCAAGCGAATTATTGGATTTTATTCAGGATATGCTCAGTTCACTGGATCTCCTTCTCATGCAACCTGTTCTATGTATATCTTTCTCTGTGGTTGCCATGGCTATAACCAGACAGCAATAACCAGAACTAATCTGTGGTTGATGCCAGCAATCATCACCAATATTCTGGTTGAATATCAGTCAGCTTTAACTGAAAATGTCAGATTTAATAGGAGTTGTTTGGTGACATTAAAACCGGGATCTGTGCAACCTCTTCTCATGGTAAGTGCTTTCTGCAAAAATCAGTAAGGAAATCTTTTCTATTGTCTCCCAGTGATTAGAAGTCTTCCTCTGTGGTTACCAGTCATAATGTTGTTGCTGATCATGATTCATGGACACAATTATTTTTAATTAATTATCCAACAGAGGCATCATTTGAAAGGTTTGCAATCAGAATCATGTACACCTCAAATATGAACGGTTTTTGAGGTGTAATTTAATTAGAATAAATTAATTATCAGATGTGTTTTGCTCCTCTGGCCTGGTGCACAGCTGCTGATGCTATTCAATGTCTTTTATTCCTTCTGCGATTAGACTCCTGAACACTGGCTGAGGATTTTGTCCTTGTTCTTAACCTTGATTCTGTGATTGTTATTTAGCATATACTTATGTAAATGTTATGTCTGTGTTTTTATGGTTGGCCAGGGGGGTCTGCAATGAATTGCCCTTTAAGGGACTAATAAAGTATTCTGATTCTGATGGGTTTACTTGCGTGTCTTACCTCACGTGATTTCTTTCAGGTATCAGAGATTTTACTGACACTGTGTAGTAAAGCTTTGTGTTAACATTTTCTAAAACTGGCAAAAATAAAAGAAGACAAAGTAATGACCAAATGATCAAAAAGTAATTGAATTCTGGGCCATTCTATGGTAACAGAGTTACAATCAGAGCACGTAAGCTATGGCCAGAATTAGCTGTCATTGTAATTCTGTTACCATAGAATTACCCTTTTCAGAAGCCTAAGATTTTTGATTATGATAGAAGTTGTGAATTTTAGTTGTTTGACACAGCAGGAGTACTTTTAATTTCTGCTGGGGAAGAAATGCTTCCCTGGACTGGAAACATCTAAGTGACTGCATTTAAATTTCCTCCTGCCCACCGTTTGACGACGCACAGATGTTTGGCCACCACAAGGTTATAACAGACCAACCTGGGACAACATTTGTTGACATACTTCAGTGACTCTTATAGGCGCGCACATTTAACCATTTCCTGATATGTTTCTATTGTGCCACATCTGTGTTCTTTTCGCCGTCATACAAAAATGCACTCCTTTATTTCAGCAAAAATGTCCAGCGAGGAAATGTAGCAATCAGTGAAGTGTAGAAGATCACATAAGTGGTTAAAGAGAGTGTGTGAGTGCATGGCTGGATTTCACTGTTATCTTAACATGATGCACAGGCAGTGAAGAAAAGGAGTACAGTAACATGGCTGGAGATGATGAATTCTGCTCTTTGCCTAAATGCAAAATGACAACATGAAATACAGATGTTTTGATTAAGTTACGGTGATGGTTGGAGGTATTAGTTTGGCCCCTGTTAGAACAACAAAAACAAAAGTACTTTAGTGATCACTGATATGATTTCCCACTGCAAATATTAGTTACTGGTCACAACAGATCCTGACACCAAAAAAAGTTTAGCCAGGCCACCATGTCTAGTGCTGGTTAACCATAATGTAAAACTGAAGAAAACACATTGTTAAAATTTAAATGAAACAAAATTAACCACATGGATTATATGGTCAAATGACTGTTTGCTTCTTCTTAAAGTGACAGCATGTACTATTTAATGCCATCTAGTGGTGAAGTTTACAATTGTCTTATGCTGTCACCAGTGCTGATTTTGTTTCCCTTCTTGTTTTTACTTCTTGATGATGACAGGGATTTATGTTCCCTTGGCTTTTCTTGTGATAACATAATATGTATGATTAGAGCAATTCCAGTGGGTGAATCCACTTGATTCTAGCTGAAATTCCCCAACATAAAAATGCTTAAAATATACACTACCAATCAAAAGGCTGGACACACTTTCCTAGAACATGCATAGTCCGTAAACAGGTCTGTGTGCAATAAGATTTACAACGTAGCAGTTGTCTGCACTGTTGCCTGTGTGTGGTTATAAAGTAAGCATATGTCCACACTTAATTACAGTTTTGCTTAGAAAATGTTATTGCACATCTTCAGCTCATTTTAAAGAGATGTGACTGAGAAACCTTCTTGTTATTTGCCAGAGAATCACAAATGCCTGATGGTAAATGTGGTTATATAGTGTGGTTAGTCTGTAGAAACAGTTTAATTTTTAATTTCACACTGTGGTGGTTCATACTGTGAGCGGGGGAGCACCTTAAAGCAGTGATTCATGATGAACTTAATTGTTCATGTTTCTTGACATTGGGCATGATCAGCATGATCAGAGTGTGTCTATTGTGAGCAATTGCACTCACCGGCCACTTTATTAGGTACACGTGTTTAATTGCTTAATACAAATAACTAATTAGCCAATCACATGACAGCAACTCAATGCATTTGGGCATCTAGATGGGGTGAAGATGACTTGCTGAAGTTCAAACCAAGCATCAAAATGGGGAAGAAAGGGGATTTAAGTGAGTTTTAACATAGCATGGTTGTTGGTGCCAGACGGGCTGGTTTGAGTATTTCAGAAACTGCTGGTCTACTGAAATTTTCATGCATAAGTATCTCTAGGGTTTACAGAGAATGGTCCAAAAAAGAGAAGAGCAGCAGTTGTCAATAAAAATGCCTTGTTAATGTCAGAGGTCAGAGGAGAAAGGGCAGACTGGTTAAATGGGTGACTGCGTGATGCCATCATGTCAATGTGGACCATCATCTCTGAGGTGTTTCCAACGCCTTGTTGAATCTGTGCAGTGGTGGATACAGCTAACCAAAACGTTAGCTGTGATAACCACTAATCCACTAACTGAAAAGTTAACTTTTATAACGCTAAACGGATAAACTGCTAAAAAATTTAGTGAAAGTTACAGCTAACTGCTAACTTTTAGTACCAACTCTGTACACTGTCAGCTACTGAGAAGCCAGTTTTGAGTTAAATACCACCGAGGCATGAGCCAGAGCTTCTGTCTTCATGCACGCTGCCTGCTGCTGCTACCCCCTTTTCACTCATGGTTTCACTTATAAACAACTAATTCCGGACAGTTTATCGACATTAATGGTAATTCTGAGGGAGGTGGTGATGTAACAGCTTGCACGTTGGACTGGGATGCCAGCAATTCAGGTTCGCTTCCCAATTGCAGGCACGCTCCCTATTGGCACCCTTGACAACAGTGCTGGGAGGAGTGAGAGACACGTGCCGTGGGCCCTTCTGGAAATAAGTCCTTCATTGAGACATTCATTGGTTACCCATGTTAAATAAGAGAACCTCAACCTCTGTCATTTTTACAAAGTGTAACTATCGCACATATCTTTTAAAGTAATGCGCTAATTCTGAAGGTTTGAGCGTTAACAGACATGCGCCATTGCATGTGGAAAGTAAATGACACTTTTTTTTGGCAACAGAAGCCGGCCCGCCCCCTTCTGCTGGGGGAGGACTGAGCTCACAGTAGTCTGACTGTTGCAAAGCACACAACAGACAGGACTAAAATGTATGATTTTAGGGTTTACAAATGTTTTTGGCCGCTAAGCTTTACTCATTATGCCAGCAAAAAAATGTTAGCAGAACTAAATTTAGCAGAAGCTAGCTGGTCCTCTAATGATTTCAAAATTAGCTGAAAAGCTAACCTGCTAATAAAAAAGTTATCTTTGCTAATTAGCAATTAGCAGATTAGCGGAACTATGCCCACCACTGAATCTGCACCACAAAGAATTAAGGCAGTTATGACGGCAAAAGGGGGCCAACACGGTACTAATAAGATTTACCTAATAAAGTGTTGTGATATTGTGCTTAAAAAACAACTTAGAATTACGTTTTTATTCAGAAAATGATCTTACTGTACATCTTTGGGTAACTTTACAAGCTCTCTTAAAAAATGACACTAACTGTGTGATTTTGGAGTTTGTTTGTTTTTTTGTTTTTTGAGCGTCAGACTAATTAGCATATAACAGACACAGATTTGAGCCTTAGATTTTAAAAGAACAGTTGTAAATGATGAACTTGCTACTGTAAATTGTCACTCTGTTGATTGTTCCTTTCATTTTAAACATGCATGTGTCTCTGAGGTTCGCAGCATGCTGAAGAAGGCGCATTGTAAAAAATTCTGCTGGTCCTGATTATTTGGATCCTTTTTTTTTTTTTTTTTTAACTGGAAGCTGACTTCATTGCCAAGCCCTTAAATTGTATTTTTAATCCGAGTCTTAGCACAAACACATTTCCGAAAGTTTGGAAATCTGTGTTTGTTCGACCACAAGTAACAGGAGGTGAACACTCAATTGTGAACAACTTCAGGCCTATTTCAAAATTATGTATTCTGGTGAAAGTATTTGAAAAGCTTGTTTCTGATCAATTAAAGGAATACTTGGAGTTGAACAACATTCTAAACCCTCTTCAGTCAGGCTTCAGAAAGAATCGCAGCACTGCTACTGCAGCCTTACAAGTTTTGAATGACATATTTGAAGCATTGGACTGAAGAAAGTTTTGTGTTGCTTTGTTCATTGACCTAATAAAGGCTTTTGACACTGTGGATCACAGTCTCTTGCTTGAAATTTTTTTAAGAAAAGGAATTTCCAAACAAGCTGTCACTTGGTTTGCAGACTATTTGGGTAGGATGCAATGTGTTCAGATAGCTGGACTTAGTTGCTCCTTCCTTGAGGTCACAAAACGTATACCTCAAGGTTCGGTCTTAGGATCTATTTTAATGACCTGTGTGTAAATTTGTTAAGTGCCTCTTCTCATCTTTATGCAGATGACACAGTCATTTATTGCTGTTCTAAATCAGTTAAGCAGGCATTTGAATTCTTGCAGTTAGCCTTGATGTGGTCCAGTTTGGACTGGAGAAATTCAAATTGGTCTTGAATGTTGATAAATCTAAAATAATGCTCTTTTCAAATTCACTTGTTTCTTCGGAGGACATGCCAGTTATTAAAACTGTGCAAGGTCAGATTCTTGAGTTAGTCACTACGTACAAATCCTTGGGTTTAATTATTGATGTGGAGCTTTCCTTCAAAGCCCATATTAAACACCTGATCTCTAAAATGAGAGTTAAGCTTGGGTTCTTTTATAGAAATAAGTCATGTTTCTCCCTCAGAGCTCGGAAGCATCTGATAAATGCAACCATGCCTGTACATGACTACAGTGATGTTGGGTATTTGTGTGCTTCAAACACTTGTTTACAGTCCTTGTCACTATATATATATATATATATATATATATATATATATATATATATATATATATATATATATATATATATATATATATATATATATATATATATATATATATATATATATATATATATATATAGACACACATACATACTCGCTTACTCCAATCAAGGGTTTGATCTCCTCTGCAAATCATTGATGAAAATTGTGGATGGATTAGGATTTCAGCAATGCATTCAGGACTCGACGCACATTAGTGGAAATACCCTGGATTTGGTTCTTGCACGTGGTATTACTGTCACTAATATTGACATCGTGCCTTTTGCATCGATGGTCTCTGATCACTCACTTATTAGGTTTACAGTTTCGCTGCCATGTTTAGTGGAACAACAACCTTATTTATCACTGCGGTGACGCATCAACTCCTCAACTAGTACTGAACTTGAAGCTAGACTGCCTGATATCTTAGCTTCACGTTTGGCAAATGCCCACTCAGTACACAGTCTTGTGGAAAGTTTAAACTCAGTGCTCAAAACTACACTTGACATGAATGCGCCACCTTTGTTAAAACCACACCCCCCCCAAAACACAGTCACCTTGGTTCAATGATTACTTGTGTGACCTCAAGTATAAGGCTAGAAGTCTAGAATGAAAATGGCATAGTTCAAAATTAGAAGTATTCCACCTCGCGTGACGTGATGCTCTCTTAGACTATAAGCATGCACTACTGGCTATAAAGCGGACCTATTACTCTGGTTTGATCAATAAAACAAGCATAACTCAAAGTTCTTGTTCGACATGGTGGCAACACTTATACATGGACAACCACCCGTAGTTCGCTCTCCTTTTACAGCACAAGATTTCCTGGATTACTTCGAGAAGAAAATAGAAGACATTAGATTAAACATATCCCAACATGCCTTAACCCAGCCACTACACCCTGCTATTGAGGTGGGTGCCATTACTGATGTATTACCTAGATTTACAGAATTTGACAGTATCTCACTAGGCATGCTGATGAAACTCGTAACGTCTACAAAAAGCACAACCTGCTTGTTTAATCCTATACCAACAAAACTGTTTAAGGACCTGTGGCCCACTCTTGGGCTGACTGTGCTGGAAATTATTAATCTTTCTTTAACCTCTAGATCAGTTCCTAAATGTTTTAAATCTGCAGTGATTAAACCATTACTTAAGAAATATAATCTTGACCCTAGTGTATTGAAAATCTATAAGCCGTTATCAAATATCATTTTGCTCTAATATTCTGGAAAAACTGGTTTCACGGGAGCTCATGGACTACCTTACTAATCTTTTTGAGCCACTGCAGTCTGCTTTTAGAAAATATCATTCCACAGAGACAGCTCTCACTTAAGTGGTGAATAATCTTCTGCTGCAATGGATTCAGACACCACTATGGTTCTGGTGCTGTTAGATCTCAGTGCTGCATTTGATACCGTGGATCATCATATTCAACTCGATAGGCGCGAGAATCAGTTTGGGATTACTGGGAGTGCCCTTGCATGGTTGATGTCATAACTGACCAGTCGATCTCTATCTTTTGTACAGTAACACTACCTCTAACCTTAGTGACATGAAATTTGGGGTTCCACAAGGGTCCATCTTAGGCCCCCTTCTTTTCTCCCTTTATATAGTACCCCTCGGGTGCATATTGCAATGTTTTGGGATTACCTTTCACTGCTGTGCTGATGACACTCGGTTATACATGCCGATAACTGCTGTTAATCTCATGCACATAAAATCCTTAGAAGACTGCCTTGCATCAGTGAGAAGCTGGATGTTTAGCAACTTCCTAGTTTTAAACTCTGATAAGACTGAAATGATGGTTCTTGGTCCAGTGAGATAACGGCATCAATTTGATCAGCTAATGCTTAGCCTAGGCTTGTGTGTCATACATCACACTGACAAAGTGAGGGACCTTGAGGTAATTTTTGATCCTACCTTGTCCTTTGACCTCCACATTAGAAATATTACGAAGACTGCTTTCTTTCACCTGTGAAATATAGCTGGTATATGGCTGATGCTGAGACCCTGATTCATGCGTTTGTCTCTTCTAGATTGGACTACTGCAATGTTCTATTTTCTGGTTTACCGCAGTCCAGCATTAGGGGTCTCCAATTGGTTCAAAATGCTGCTGCCAGACTTTTGACATGAAGCAGAAAGGTTTACCACATTACACCCATTTTGGCATCTCTTCACTGGCTTCCTGTCCCAGTGAGATCAGATTTTAAGGTTCTGCTACTAGCCTCTAAAATTGTTCACGGACTGGCACCTCCCTACTTAGCTGACCTAATTAAACCCTACGTACCGGCCCGAGCTTTGTGTTCTCAAGGTGCAGGACTACTTTGTGTCCCTAGGGTGAATAAAAAGTCTTCGGGTCACAGAGCTTTCTCTTATTGTGCCTCTGTTCTGTGGAATGATCTCCCTGCTAGAGCCCGACTGATATGGATTTTTTGAGAACGATCTTGATAATGATATTTGAATGAAAAAAAATGCAGATAATCGCTAAATTGGCTGATTTGCCGATAGCCAGTAAATCAGCTGATGTTATTTTTTTTTTTTTAATGAATAAAATGTGCTTTTTTGGACCTTAACAAAAAAGGTATGAGCTAAAAGCTGAAGCTTTGTCCTCATATTGACTAACTTTATAACAGAGAAGAATTTTCAAGTTCAAAAAAAGGCAAAAATGTAATTGGAGCAGTAAGGGGCTATTCAAACGGGCCAACTAGTAAGATATCACTCCTGAAAATGGTCTTTACCATATCACGTGAGGTAAATCTGCCCTACGATTGTATTTTGGAAAACCATGTGACGGAGAACCAATTCCGATTGGACACTCACATTGCGCATGTTATCGCACATCTTCTATGAGGAGTACCAAGATGGCCCATGGTGGATCGAAAGTCCGCAGAGTTAACTTTTCAGCAAAAAAAATAAAAATAAGTTTCTATCTCATATCATTAAAAAGTTATTTACAATTTAGTAAAGCTTGGTCCCAGCCGTCGTATACAACGGCGTTGGCCCCAGAGGGTTAATGGCGAACAGCAGTAATTCCCAGAACCCTTCCGGACGACCAGTAAATCAGAATGTTTCAACCTCTTAACAGTAAATGAAAGTTTTTCATGCTAGAAATAAGGTCTACACAACGTGGGCTTAATTAAAAGCGTGACCGACTCAATGAAGCACATTTGACACATTACTACATAAACTGAGTTAATCAAACTGAGTTGAACTGAAATGGGAGAAATGTGGGGTGAATGTAATCACAAAGTTATTACAAGCAACATTCTTATAAACTTACTTGTATGCTTTTGTCAGCCGATCAGTGCAGTGTGACGGCAAACTACGGGGGCCAGTGATTAACACATTTATGCAGGGGTGTAAGCAGCTCTCAGTTGAATGGAGTCAGAGCTCCATCTACTGGACAAATGGTGCAAGGACATTTTACATTGCCTACACAAACATTATTTCAGTAACTGTTCTGTTTATGAGAAATTATCGGTGTTCTATCTGCAAAATTTTGGCCGATAGTGAGTACTATGAAAAGGGCTTATATTGGTCGATAATATCAGTTGGGCTGTACTCCCTGCATCAATAACACAGTCAGATTCTGTTGAGACTTTAAAGTCCAGACTTAAGACACACTTATTTTCCCTTTCGTATACTGGCATAATATGTTACTATGCTTTCTTCTCTTTTAATTCATTTTATTAGGAAACGGAACAGGCCACGGCATCAACCTTATCTAAATTCTGGGCCTGTTAGTAAAGCTTAGGGCTAGTGGCCAGTGATGACCTTAGTATTTCTTTTGTTTTTCTTGTTGCTTAATGCTGACAAATTATGCTGTATTTGTTTTCTTTCTGATGCCTGATTCTGTTTTTTTTTCTCTCTCTCTCTGTTTGAGGTGTGGCTCCATCCAGAAATGGGTGTGGTATCTGTTCCTGAAACCCTCCTGTCCTGTGCACGGCAACATTTCCTGTATATTCGTTTTGTCAATTGTTTTGTAATTTGTGTCGGAAGCATGGCCCAAGCAGAGAGTCACCCCTTTGAGTCTGGTCTGCTTGAGGTTTCTTCCTCAGAGGGAGTTTTTCGTTCCCACTGTCACCTGTGAGCTTGCTCTGGGGGTTGGTAAGGTTAGACCTTACTTGTGTGAAGCGCCTTGAGGCAACTTTGTTGTGATTTGGCGCCATATAAATTAGGGCTGCCGCAACTAGTCGACTAGTCACGACCTTGAACCAATGAAGCAGTGCTTTGATCCGCTGCTTCGTTGGATCTTTGCTTCACCCCTCTTCAGAAGCGGCAACTCCACTTCTTATCCCCTCAAAGCCATTACAATATGTCAATCGTGAGTCACTTTTGTGCGGATTAAAGTGACTAACTGGGACTCCTGTGTTGAGAAAGAATCGTCCTCTGTTTCGTTGCTCCAAATGCTGCGCCGCCAAGTCAAGTTAGAAAGACAGAGCCCTCTCGGAATTAACTTAAAAGCGAATCGCCATTTAAATCAAATGACACCTCTTTCCAAATGTTTTAATACAAACAATAAACTGCACTCAATCAAAATGTTTTTTTTCCCTCCCAGAATGCGATGTTCTGACTGACGTGCAGCAGCCCAAGACTGTATGGTCTGCAGACTCCAGCAGCTGTCTGAGTTCAGCTCAGATATATGGACTGACTTCCATGCCATTAATGTCTGAAAGGAAATGCTTTTGACAAAAACTTCAGATTTTTTTTTCTGTCTATGTCCAGAGATCAAGGATCCAGTGACCAATTTCATATTTATTTACTTTAAGACTCGATAAAATGTTGTTGACATAGAAAACCTGTAAAGCCTACTTGTAGCACACAGAAAATTCACAGGAGGTATTGATAAGGGAATCGAAAAGGAATTGGATTGATAAGCGGAATCAATATCGATAAAATGTGATAAGATGCAATTTACATATGATCCGACAAGTGGACTAATCACAAAAATAATTGTTGACGAGTCGACTATCAAAATAGTCATTTGTGGCAGCTCTAATATAAATTAAATAAATTAAATTCCCTTTCCCCGTACCACATTGACCACCTCTGACTGGGGGATCCCGAGGTGTTCCCAGGCCAGTGAGGAGATATAATCTATCCACCTAGTCCTGGGTCTTCCCCGGGGTCT
Organism: Thalassophryne amazonica; assembly: GCF_902500255.1. Classification (NCBI taxonomy): domain Eukaryota; kingdom Metazoa; phylum Chordata; class Actinopteri; order Batrachoidiformes; family Batrachoididae; genus Thalassophryne; species Thalassophryne amazonica. The sequence continues at coordinate 46,095,003 of NC_047103.1, read as the reverse complement.
CCTCCTGGAAAGATGCCTGGAACACCTCCGTAGTCCTAGTCCTACTCCAGGCTCTTGATGGATGACTGAACCTCTCACCCTATCTTTAAGGCAGACACAAGCCACCCTCCTGAAGAAGCCCGTTTTGGCCACTTGTACCCGCAATCTAGTTCTTCTAGTTCTCTTCAACCCTCATGACCATAGGTGAGAGTAGGAACAAAGATTGACCAGTAGATTGAGAGCTTCACCTTGTGGCTCAGCTCTGTTTTTGCCAGTACGGGAGAGCGAATGCAACACCGCCCCTTCTGTGCTGACTCTCCAGACAATTTCACGCTCCATTGTCCCCTTACTCATGAACCTGAGGTACTTGAACTCCTTCACTTGGGGCAAGACTATATTCCCTACCTGTAATAGGCAATCCATCGATTTCCTGCTGAGAACCATGGCCTCAGATTTAGAGGTGCTGATCCTCATCCCATCCGCTTCACACTCGGCTGCAAACCGATCCAGTGAGTGTTGGAGATCACGGCCAATGAAGCCAACAGGACCACATCATCTGCAAAAATTAGTGATGAGACTCGGAGCCCACCCAACTGTAAACCCTCCTCCCCCAACTATGCCTCGACTCCCCCTCAAGTCATACTCCTGCAGCACCTCCCACAGTATCTCCTGGGTACATACTCCCACAGTATCTCCTGGGGTACCCAATCATACATTATCTCCAAGTCCACAAAACACATGTAGATTGGATGGGCATACTCCCAGGCACCCTCCAGGATCCTTGTGAGAGTGAAGAGCTGGTCGGTTGTTCCACGACCAGGACAGAACCCGCATTGTTCCTCTTCAGAGATTTGATTATCTGCTGAACCCTCCTTTCCAGCACCCTGGAGTAGACTTTCCCAGGGAGGCTAAGTAGTGTGATGCCCCTGTAGTTGGCACACCTCTCTCTGGTCCCCCTTTTTAAATATGGGGACCACCATCACAGTTTGCCACTCCTAAGGCACTGTCTCAGACCTCAGTGCAATGTTGAAGAGACGTCTCATCTAAGACAATTCCTCCACACCCAGTGCCTTCAGCATTTCTGGACTGATCTCATCAACCCCGGGGCCTTGCGACTGCGGAGTTGTTTCACTACCTCAGTGACTTCCACCAGGGAAATTGATGAAAATCCTACGTCAGCTTCCAGCTTTCCCCCTACTATAAAGGGTGCTCTGGTCTGATGCAGGAGTTCCTCAAAGTGTTCCTTCCAGTGCTGGATTACATCCTCAGTTGTGGTCAACAGAGTCCCATCCCTACTGTAGGCAGTTTGGATGGTTCCCGGTTTTCTCCTCCTGAGGTGCCTCACGGTCCGCCAGAAGCACCTTGGTGCTAACTGAAAGTCCTTCTCCATGGTTGCTTCGAAGTCCTCCCACACCCGTTGCTTTGCCTCCCCCACTGCAGAGGCTGTGGCTGTTCGGGCCTGTCAGTACCTTGCAACTGCCTCCGGAGTCCTCCAAGATAACATATCCCGGAAGGACTCCTTCAGTCAGATGGCTTCCCTGACCACCGGTGTCCACCACGGTGTTTGAGGGCTGCCACCCCTTGAGGCACCTAAGACCTTCATGCCACAGCTCCCCACTGCAGTTTCAGCAATGGAAGCTTTGGACACTGCCCATTCCGGGTCAGTGCTCCCAACCTCCACAGGGATGCTAGAAAAGCTCCGCCGGAGGTGTTGATTTAAGATCTGTTGGACAGTAGGCTCCTCCAGATGGTCCCAGTTCACCAGCACTATCTGTTTGGGCTTGCCAGGTCTGTCCAAAATCCTCCCCCATCTTCTGATCCAACTCAGCACCAGATGGTGATCACTTGACAGCTCTGCCCCCTTCACCCGAGTGTCCAGAACATGCGGCCTCAGATCAGATGATACGATCAGAAAATCATCATCGATCTTCGGCCTAGGGTGCTCTGGTACCATGTACACTTATAAGCATACTTATGTTCGAACATGGTATTCGTTATGGACAGTTCATGATTAGCACAGAAGTCCAATAACAAACGACCATTCAGGTTTAGAACGCAGAGGCCGTTCCTCCCAATCAGGCCCTAGGTACCTCTGTCATTGCCCACATGTGTGTTGAAGTCCCCCAGCAGAACAATGGAGTCTCCCACCGGAGCCCAATACAGGACTCCATTCAGGGACTCCAAGAAGGCTGGATACTCCAAAGTGCTGTTCGGTGCATACGCACAGTCAGTTTCCCCCCCACCACCCGAAGACACAGGGAGGTGACCCTCTCATCTACCGGGGTAAATCCCAATGTAGCCACGCCCAGCCAGCGACTCGTGACTATCCCAACACCCACCCGGCACCTCACACCCTGGACAACTAGAGAATAATAAGGTCCGACCCCTATCAAGGAGAGTGTTTCTGGAACTGAATCTGCGCGTGGAGGCGAGGCCCACTAGATCTAAGTGGTATCGCTCCACCTCCAGCACAAGCTCCAGCTCCTTCCCCCACAGCGAGGTGACATTCCACAACCCCAGAGCTAGCCCCTGCCACCCTGGAATGGTCCACTGAGGCCCTCGACTTTCATTACCACCTATGGAACAGTGCACCTGACACCAGCAGTTCCCCCTGTGGGCTCACCACCCATGTTGGTCCATGTTACCTTTTCGGGCTGTGCCCAACTCAGCTCCATGGCAAGCCCAACCACCAGGCCCTACATACAGGCCTGGTTCCAGATGGGGTCCCGGGCTTCCTCCGGGCTGGGTCACATTTCCTCTGCCTCGTTTTTTTCATGGCGTCCTGTGAACCATTCTTAGTCTGGCCTCTCACCGAAGACCAATTTGCTATAGACAACACAGCTCTCAGGTTCATAGGGGCACATAAACCTCTCCACCACAATAAGGTGATGTTCCCAGATAGAAAGTTAATATTGTTATTTTATCTGATATTTTAAATTGTAATGTCAGACGAAAACATGAAAGACTGACTTAAGACATTTCAGTATCATTTATGGCCTTGTTTTTACATCAACAAATTCAGTCCCTTTTTAATACTTTTTAGGGAACCCTATATAAATGTCTCAATGTCTCAGACTGAAGAAACTGCCAATAGATAATAATTTGCAAGACTGAACTCCAGTGTTTGCTATCTGAACTCGCATATACCACTTTTCAACCCAAGAATAAAGTTTTTATAGCACCTGTGGTAGGAGCCTCAGGGTTAAAACCAGCCATGCAGCAGGTGGAATGCTTTTGCAGAACACATTATCCTGACACACTTCATATGAATCATGAAAAATTTAAGATAACCAGATAATAATAATAATAATAATACATTTGATATGTATAGCGCTGTTAACAACGCTCAAAGATGCTTTACAGGTTTAAAAACAAAGCAAATAGATAAAATAAAATGATCACAAATTAAAAGCAGATCTAAAAAGATGGGTTTTAACTTGAGTCTTGAAGGTGGGCAGATTGGTACAGTCACGAATCTGTTTGGGGAGAGAGTTCCAGAGGAAGAGGGGAGCTATGGAAAAGGCTCTGTCTCCCCAGGTCCAGTGCTTAGTCCTGAGTGGCACTGACAGGAGGTTAGCATTAGAGCAGCGTAGGCAATGGGAAGGAGTATGGTAGTGAAACATGCTAGTAAGATAGGAGGGAGCCTGATTGTGGAGGGCTTTGTATGGGAAGAGAAGGATTTTGAAATGGATCTGCTGTGGGACAGGAAGCCATTGAAGGTTCTTAAGAATAGGTGTGACATGTTCACGGGAATGGGTGTAGGTGAGCAAACGAGCAGCTGAGTTTTGAATGTATCGGAGAGTTTGAGGGCTTTTGAAGATGTACCATAAAAGATGCTATTATAGTAGTCTAAACTGGATGTGACAAATGCGTGGATCAGGGTTTCTGCAGCAGGAAAGGAGAGTGACGGACGGAGACGGGCAATGTTCTTGAGGAGGAAAAAAGCGGTTCTAGGGATGTGATTGATGTGCTGTTCAAAAGACAGGTTGGTATCGAAGGTGACTTCAAGGTTGTGAATGTGAGTGGAGGGAGACAGGGTGGAGTTATCAATGTTGAGGCAGAAATTGTGGGTGGTGTGGGTGAGCGTTATGAGACCGATGATCATTTTTTCAGACTTGTTGAGTTTGAGAAAGTTAATTGCATCCAATACTTGATATCAGTGAGGCAATTAGTGAGAGTGGAGTGAGTTGAAGTGGTGATTTGGTGGAAATGGAGAGCTGGACATGGTCAGCATAACAGAGAATATGAAGACCATGTTGACGTATGATTTTACCGAGGGGAAGCATGTAAAGGATAAAATAGGGGACCCAACTTCGAGCCCTGGGGAACCCCTTGGGACAAAGGGGCGATGGAGGAGGTGCAGTTATTGATGCTGATGAATTGTTGTCTGTTAGTGAGATAGGACTGTAGCCAGCTAAGAGCAGTGTGGGTAATTTTAAGGGTAGTTTTGAGGCGGGAAAGAAGAATAGTATGATTAATAGTGTCCAGTGCTGCGGTGAGGTCAAGGAGGACAAGAATGCTGAGTTTGCCAGAGTCTGAGGAAAGGAGGAGGTCATTGGAGACTTTGAGAAGGGCTGTTTTAGTACTGTGTTGGAAGCAAAAAACAGATTGAAATGGTTCAAACAGATCATTGGAAATGAGGTGGGCTTTGAGTTGGGAGACGACAACACATTCAAGAAGTTTTGATAAGAAGAGAAGATTGGAAATGGGTCGGAGTTTTGTCCTGATGTCAGGATTGAGTCCAGGTTTTTGGAGAAGTGGGTGACAGCAACCAATTTGAACATTTGTGGGATGAGACCAGAGCTGAGGGAAGAGTTAATGATATCTGTGATCAGAGTGGAAATGACTGGAAAACAGTCCTTAACAAGAGTGGATGGGATGGGATCCAGGATGCAGATGGAGCTTCTCATACCTGCCGTGAGCTTGTGGAGCTTGTTGGGAGACACACAGGAGAACTGAGACAGTGAAAAGGGTAGGGGAGGCACTGAGGTTACTGTAAATGTTGTCAATTTTTGTTTGGAAAAAACAAAGGAAGGTGTTACATTTGTCAACTCTGAAGGATGCAGAGGTGTTGTCACTGGGTTTGAGAAGTTTGTTAATGGTGAAAAAAGAGCCTTAAGATTCGATCCCACTGAATAATAAGCCATGAATAATGAGCCACACGTGGGTGTGTCAGTGATTATTTGAAGAATGATCCATGTTTTAAGCTATCACGTATCCGCTACTATGGCGCCTCTATGTACCTCTCTGTACCTCGCACAGCCTCGCATTGAGCCATGACTGACCTGTCATTTGACCCCCGTCCAGCCTTGAGTGGCTCGTGTGGCTGCATATGATCCACGTCAAGCCACACATGATCCATAATAACACGACGTTGGTGCACATTTAGGCATGGGTTTCGTCCAAACCTCCAGCCCTCCCACACTTGGTACCTTTTAAGTGTGGGTTTTCAATTCACAGCATCCATTCAAGATGATGTCACATTTTTTAGACGCAGTCCAAAAATAGACACTCCAGTACAGTCAGGCGGGTGTGCGCCGTGCGTCAGGCTACAGTTCACCTGTGTTCCAGAGTCATTAAATGCACCAGACCAGCTAGAACCGAAACACGGTTTCCTGGACAGTCGTCTCAGCACTTCTTCTCGCTGGCTTTATTTCTTTTGAAACTGTGATCCAACTTTTAACTTTGTGTTCATCCGTTAATGTCTGCAAAATGCTCTTTTGTGCACACGCTGTCATTCTGCGTTCCTGGACAGCCGCCCCTGCACGTCTCACCCACTCTCGCCACACATTCTGCCACTTCTCGCTGGCTTCCTTTCCATCCGCAGCTCGCTGGCTTTATTTCTTCTGCAGCTTTAAACACAGTCATTTTCACACTGTGATCCAACTTTTAACTTTGTGTTCGTCCATTACTAACTGCAAAATCACTCTTTTGCAAGCTGCCATTCTGCCTACGTGCTCGTTTTGAGCATGTGCGTACACACAGCAGAGGTCCTGATCCATTAACAACATATTAAATCTATCATAGACATACTTTTACAGCTGATTATATAGAATGAATGAACATGTAACTGTTTTATCAAACTATTAAAGTAAAAACATTACAAATAATTACCTTTTAGCTGCTTCAAATCCGTTCTCCACTTCATGGAGCAGGAGAGAGGGAGGAAAAAAGCAGGTGGAGTTGTGTGCACAAGAGGGCTGTGCCTGTCCAAAAATAGCCTCTTCCGGTCCTTGTAGCTGTCAGGCACTGGGATCACTGCCCCAAGCTGTTGTTGCTAATTTTTGAACAGCTTGAAATTAACGCTCAGAGATGAACCTCATTAACCGAATATAGAGCCTCTAAGAGCCACTGTTCTCCCACGATAGTTGAATAAACCCTCTCATAGCAAAAAACACATGTTGCGTGGTTCATTATTCATCCATTATTTGGTGGGACCAGGGCTTTAGAGTTGCTAGAGCCAGAGTGTATGATGTGTGAGTACTAGGTGGAAAGAGCATCTTTATACTGTTTTAGATCATCAGTATAAGCTTGAAGCTGTACTGTAAGGCCAGTTTTGTTGTAAAGTCTTTCAAGCTGGCATTTACGGGTTTTCATTTGATAAAGTTCAAGAGTATACCAGGATGTGAAATGAGTGAATGAAACAGTTTTAATTTTAATGGGAGCCAGCTGATCGAGAGAAAAGGAAAGTGTGCCATTGTAGCAGTCAATAAGATCAGAGGGATTGTTAGACAAGGGCGGAGGGGAAGTGGACATTGCACTAGCGAGAGAAGCTGAAAGAGCAGAAGAAGAGACAGACTGTGTTCCTGAAGGATATTTTTCATTTGTCCTTTGGAATGGGAATGGGAGTAACAATATCCATTGTAATTGCCAGGTGGTCTGAGAGCTTTAGATTGATGCTAGAGAGACGACAGGAGCAGACCAATTCAAGGATGTAACCACGGCTGTGGGTGGGAAATTTAACATGCTGTATGAGGTTGAAACAATGTAGCAATTCCAGAAATTCAGTGACAGTTTTGCACTCAGGGTAGGGATGCACCGATCCACAATTTTTCACTTCTGATCCGACCCTGATATCTGAATTTGGATATCTGCCGATACCAGTACTTTTCCGATCCGATACCAGAGCTCTGTTTGCTTTAATGTTACTATCATTATTGTTGATTTTATATGAGGATTTTTCTCAAAAAGAAGACCTAAAAGTTCAGCTACAATTTGCCAGGTGCATCTAAGATGAAAGCCTAGATTTGATGCTTTTGTGAAAGAATTAAATACTTTTATTTTTTAAAGACTTTGTCCTTATTTTTATAGACTTAAAGAGAAAAGACAGCTGTCTCTCTTCTCAATTTTCAATTTCAGTGGAGCTTTATTGATATGGGAGACATGTTTACACAGTCAAAGCAATTGTTATAGAGTAAAAATTAAGTTGTCTCTGTCTGTCTCCCTCTCTCCGTCTTTCTCTCTCCCTCTCTGTGTGTGTCTATCTCCCTCTCTGTTTCACTCGCTTTCTCTCTCCCTCTGTCTCTCCTTTTTTCCCCTCTCTCACTCTTTTCTGCTGCGCAAACTTCAAACTTTTTGGAAACATGAAGCCTTTAAACTGTAAAATAAATGTATTATCACTGATGCTCACGTGCAGGATTTTAATGGAGACTTTTTTCCCTTTCAGTGGACAGAATCTCTGTTTGGCTCCTCCTGAGCTGCACGCTGAGCTCGCTTTTCATAGCGTTTGACAGCCTCGGGGCAGTGAAGCGGCTAACATTTTAGCACACATTTTCAGCAACAATTCAGTTAATTTTTTGGAAAATCCGTGCTTGACGAACAGACAATTTGAACCCGAGAGCCAGGAAGAATTTTGCCGCTAACTGCAGCTAGAACACTGTGGAAGAGAGCTCTCTCAAACAGCCCGGTTTCAGAAAACCGCCCCTCCTCCTGCTCGACAGTAAACAAAGCAGAGAACAACTAACAGCAGTTTGGCTTGGGGGGGATGATAAATTATGGCAATGACCAAAGGTGTTCGAAGGACTGAGAAGCAGGAATGTAAATGGTGGTTGCGTTGTTGTCCTTCTGAAGACAACGGCAACACCACCCCGCCCCACGAAACAAGGTTTGTCCATGTAGGTAAATGAAATGGGAGTGACCTGATTAAGTAAGAAGTAATCCAAAGGTTTGTGCCAAGTTTCAGTGAGACAGAGGAAATACAGGTTATTGTCAGTACCAGTATGTAGCCAGTAGAGTGCCTTAATTGGGAGAGTCGCATCAACTCAGAACATGGTGCCATTTTGGTTCCAACTGCACTGAACTACGGAATGAACCTTTTATGTTTTCAACATTTTTTAAATAATTTAACCTCATACAGCAACACATCCAGGTACAGGTGCTATAAAATAGTTAAGCTATTAAATTAACAATTTATGATGGCTTATTTAATTAATCTAAAGCCTGATTTATGCAGCTGCACAGCTATAATTCCATGTCATGCAATGACGTGTGTGACAGATTTAAAGTTCTCCGTCTCTGGATTATGCTTTATTATGGACTAATTTGACCCTCAACAAGCTTTTCTTTCTTCAATCATCACCTCCAAATCAAAGGTAAGCTGTACATTTTCCCCTTTTACCGACTGTGTTGTAAATGTGCAGACTTTTCTGTCTATTTGTAATCAGTATGTGCACTGCAAAAACTATTATATGATGGCAGACGAAGCAGTGAAAGCAGAAAAGTGTAAAATCAGCCTTTTGCGTCTGATTTAACAGGTGCATGTCAGACTGCGGGTCCGAGTCTGAGCATGGTGTGGAAAAAAAAAATGGTTGGACTTTTAATCAGGGAAATGACTCCGATCCCACTTTCCTCAAACTGGCGAGTGTCAGAGCTGCACTTTAATTTGTAGCTTTGTTACTGTGCACTGCTCTAGGTTTTTAATGGAAATACATTGCGATCGGATGGGAAGTTTTATCCGATGTAAGCGAAAAATCCGTTATACAAATTCTGTTATATACGGTGTTTATTACATGGAAAATAATACAAAAACTTTGGGACTTTTTTTGTCCGGTTACTGCGAATATCCGGTTTATACAATGACGATTTAGGTGAGTTTTACTGTACGTGAGGCTGAACAATAAATTTACCTCTCAAAACTTTGACGACGATATCAGCTTCCATCCAACATGGCTGACTTTACGAGGTCTATTAGAAAAGTATCCGACCTTATTATTTTTTCAAAAACCATATGGATTTGAATCACGTGATTACATCAGACATGCTTGAACCCTCGTGGGCATGCGAGAGTTTTTTCACGCCTGTCGGTTACGTCATTCGCCTGTGGGCAGTCTTTGAGTGAGGAGTCGTCCACCCGCTCGTCGATTTTTTTCATTGTTTAGGAATGGCTCAGAGACTGTTGCTTTGTTTGATAAAAATTTTTTCAAAACTGTAAGGCACAACTGAGTGGACACCATTCAATAAATTCAGCTGGTTTTCGGTAAAAATTTTAACGGCTGATGAGAGATTTTGGTCTGGTAGTGTCGCTTTAAGGACGGCCCACGGCGCCTGACGGCGATCTGCGCTTCGAGGCGGCAGCGTCTCGCCGTTTCAAGTTGAAAACTTCCACATTTCAGGCTCTGTTGACGCAGTAAGTCGTCAGAGAACAGAGAACTTTCAGAAGAAGTCGGCATGAGGAGTTTATTCGGACATTCCATTGTTAACGGTCATTTTGTAATGAAAGAACGTGCGGGCAGAGTCGCATGTCGGACTGGACCCAACCGCGGGGGGTCGCGGCAGGAAAAACACCTCCGTTGGAAATCTTAACGGGCAAGTTGGAACATGCCCAAGCTGTTAAACAATTTTTCAGTTACTCACTTGTTGAAAGCCATTAAAAGCCGCCTGAATTCTACAAATGGTTTTCAACACGGAGGTGTTTTTCCTGTCGCGGCGCACACAGATTTGCCGAGTCGTCACGGAAACGACTCGGCGAATTTGCGCGTACGTCTTTCATTAAAAAAATGTCCTTAAACAGTGGAATGTCCGCATAAATTCCTCATGCCGGTCTCTTCTGAATCTTCTCTGTTCTCTCACGATGTCCTGGGTGAATTAAGCCTTAAATTAGGATGTTTTAAGCTCGAAACAGGCCGACGACAGCGCCTGGAAGCGCTGCAGGACGTCCCGCTCCGTGGGAAGTCCTTACACCGACAGAAACACCCCATAATCTCTCATCAGCCGTTAAACTTTTCACAGAAAACCAGCTTAATTTCTCGAATAGTGTCCACTCGGATATTCCTCACAGGTCCAGAAAAAATTTTGATAAAGCAACGCGCGCCGTCTCGAGCAGCGTGTGAAACAAAGGAATTCAGCCGAGAGGGCGGGACCACATCTCACTCAAGGCCTGCCCACAGGGAAATGACGTCACCGACACGCGTGAAAAAACTCACGCATGCGCACGAGGGTTCAAGCATGATTGGTGTAATCGCATGTCATTCAAATCCATATAGTTAAAAAAAAAATAAAAGGGTCGGTTTATTATCTAAGAGACCTCGTATTTTCCCAAATGTTTCTTCTGTTTTGATCTGAAGGGAATCTGTACATCTTGAAACCCTTGTTGTGTCTATTGTGCCTCCAAATGCACAACAACCTGGCATTTTCAGTGAATAAATAAATAAAATAGCTGGATTTCCGTGCAGACAGATTAACAGCAAATGCTATTTTGAAACCAAGATGGCACCATGAGTCAAGTGATCTTTTTTTCCGACTCGTCATTAACCCCCCCCCCCCCCCCCCCCGAAGCTGAAAGGCAAAAAAAGAAAAATGTTTAAAAGTCGGGGGGTCTGGGGATCTGGGGGGTGGAGCTCCCCCAGAAGCTGAAGGGTTTTGGCCATGCTCATGCTCCACCAAAGCATTTACTTAAACAAAAAAAGTCTGAAGAACCTAAATGACATGGTGAGATGCTGAAGAGCTTCGCTCGTCTTGTCCGCAACATATACATATTAATCCTTTTCCTCACAGGCAAAATTCTAATTTGTTTATTTATTTTTTACACTTTTTACAAACTTCATGTCTTGACAGTAGCAAGGCTCCCATTTTGGATTAAATAGGAATTGGTCAGTAATTCATGCAGATACAGTTTGTCCACAGTAGGTTCTGTAATGAATGATATGTGCACAACTTATTCATCGGTCTTATCAGATGGTTTCACCATGCAGCAAAGTACAGAAGAGTTGGGAGGGAGAGGATTAACTTAAAGATACATTTGGAGTTCTGTGCAATATGCTACACATTTGGTGCACAGACTGTTGGCAGCCGAAACACTTCTAAATCAGCCCCCGTGTGCTGGTTAATCCACTCTCAAACGCTAATTTAGATGTTGCTCTCCAGCAACGTGTGCCGTGATAGTGATTATTTTGACTTGTCTGGCTAACACCTCCAGTTTAATCTTCCTGTCAGCTCTATAACTCATTTGATTACACTCTAACAAGGCGAGCCCGACGGCAATCTGAAATGCCAACGGTCTATAAAAACATGATGGCATGGCCTAGCAGCTCTTGTGATTAGTTTTGTGCTACTAAACTGTTAAACCTGGGCCAGGTTTAACAGTTTAGTAGCACAAAACCCCTGGCACATATTTATGTGGCGTTTTACTCATAGACGGTGTGAGGAAAACATGTATGTATGTCTCGAAGGCTTTTCAGAGAGCCACTTGTCACATGCACATTTGACATTTTCATGCATTGCTTAAGGCTGGCATAGCTGGGAAGCACTCCAAGCCCAAATATTATGAGCATACGTTTCCAGCATCTCTAACTAGCTGGCACTTAATAGTCTCCAGAGTTTAAGCTCAGATATAAAGTAGTGTCGAGCACCTTCCATGCTTCTCTTGTGAGATTGAGAAATGTACCTCTTCTTTCAGAACTTCTTAATCACTTGTAATCTGAACTTTTATGACTCTTATCACTAGCTTGTCTTTTTGTGTATTCTGCCTTGATTCAGTGGGCTATATATATATATATATATATATAAATAAACTACCTCATCCACTGAAGGCAGCGCTCTCCTGCCGTCCTTCAGGTCCATGCTCATATTCCATTATCATGTCTTTTTTGCCTGATGAGGGGCTTTCCTGTCTTTTTTCTGTTTTTACAGCATTAAAGATGTTTGGGAAACCTCAGCTTCTTTGCTGTTGCATTTCTTTATAAAGAGATCTTCTCCACAATGACAACTTTGAACGTAATATTCAGGATATTAGCCAGATTCTGTAGCTTACTGAGCAGGCGTCAAACTGTTTTCCTGAGTTTTTTAGAATTTGTTGATATTCTAACAAGGCTGCAAAGTAAGAAACATTTTTTATATTTCTGCTTCTATCAAGCTGTACCTAACTGTAAAACTAGTACACAAACACTTCCTCAGCTAATGGCAAGAGACTCCAATCCATCCCAGTCTAAACTTAAAACAAAGGCTGACCGGGAATTTATTTATGTTTGTCCACCTTAATGTGACACCAACTTCTCTTCTACAATAATTTTTTTTTTTTTTTTTTTTTTTTTTTTTAAAGGAACCAACACGGTCTGAGTAATATTTTATTTGGGTTGTGTTCTGTAAGTGTTTGACATCCTTATCAATAGATTTTGTCAGTGGGTATTATTGCTATTATTAGTATTACTAGCCAGATTGCAGTTCAATGATCAGATTGCAGTGAATCAAAAACAATTTTCCCACCAAATTTTGTCCTTGTTTCCCATACTTTTTTTTTTTTTTTTCTTTTTTTTTTTTTAAACGTTGTCCTTTAAAGGGCCAAAACAAAGATTTATTTCGATATGTACTATTTTGGAAAATGTTTGACAGTGTGAAATGAACAAAAGATAGCCTTCAACTTGTAAATAATGGAATTGGTCAAATCTGCTTATTTCTGTGTTCTCGTCACCATATGTAAGTGTATTCACTGGATAAAAAAAAAAAAAAAATGTGACTGCTGATCTCATAATTATGAGATCAGGTGTCTAAATTGATTATATATATATATATATATATATTATATATATATATACACACACATATACATACACACTTCTGTTCTTCCAGTCCCTCAGTAACGAAGCGGGCTGAGGTTAACCGATAACACTAATCAAACACAAAGTGTGGGTTTTCCCCTAAGGTGCTCCTGGATGAATGTCCAGGGAGGAGTTTCATTCATCCAGAAATAGTTTAGGGGAAAATCCACACTTTGTGTGCGTGTGGTGTGCGATCACAGTGCAGTGTTGGCAGTTACAAACTGGCTGATTTTCGAACATGACTCAGGAATTCTCACGCTTGTATTTACTGAGGGACTGGAAGTACTGGAAGCAATTACATACAACTAAAAATAGCCTGATCTTGTAATATGAGATCTTTTCTCGTTATTACAAGACCAGTCTGATTTTTTTTTTTTTTTTAATCCAGTGAATGCAATACGCTTCCATACCATGAGGCCACAAGTAAGTACATCAGTAAAGATGAGAATCTGTAACAATCATACCTGCTCCACATTCCAAGTCAGGAGGTGGCAAAAATACACCTGCTGTAAATGCTCAGGTGGGAAGAAATGTGAAGTGTTTTTTAAAAACATGGCTCTGTGTAGGCTCTCAGTTGTCCAGGTGGTTTCCATAGTAGAGAAGCTTGAATCTTCGACTGGACTGGGTTGCTTGACGTGAGGACGTTTTGCTTCAAATCGCAGAAGCTTCCTCAGCTAAAATTCTTGCTCTGGTGGTCTGACTTCTGTCTTGACTCTTGTAGAGAAGAATAATCAAGAAGTCACAAAAGCTGGAGTTTTAAACCTAACCAGACCCCTCCTACCGAGAGGCAGACTACTATAGGCTGGTGACCAAGCAATAGCTCTAATTAGCATCTATTGTGCTCTAGTTAGCACCCTCCTAATGACAGGGCAGCTGTCCCTCTCCTGATGGCGTGAATGGCTCATTACCATGAACAAAAGACTGAAACTGCTTTGACCTGTGTACCCCATTGTAAACAGGGGATAAAGTGTGTCTCAGACCCCCTCCCCGGTTAAGGCTGGGTTTCAAACGTTTCACAAAGAATGCCTCCTTGACCCCTCTCTCAAACCATTTCTTCTCTCTGGCTAATATTTTAACTTCCTTGTCCTCAAACGTGTGGTTAGTGTCTTTAAGGTGGAGATGAACTACAGACTGAGGTCCACTGGCGCCCTCTCTGCGGTGCTGGTATAGCCTTTTGTGTAAAGGTTGCTTAGTCTCACCTATGTAGTGTTCGTTACAGTTTTCCTGACATCTGATAGAATACACTACATTGCTCTGTTTGTAACTAGGGATCCTGTCCTTAGGGGGAACTAATTTCTGTCTCAAGGTGTTAACCGGTTTAAAGTAAACTGGGATTTTGTGCTGTCTGAAGATCCTCTGTAGTTTTTCCCCTACTCCTGCTTCATCTCCACCTTAAAGATTACTATAAAAACATGGCTCATAAACTTACACTGAAGGAAAATTGAGAAATTAGTTTTTATAGTGTTTATCTCTTCTAGATTGGACTACTGCAATGTTCCATTTTCTGGTTTACTGCAGTCCCGTATTAGGGCCCTCCAATTGGTTAAAAATACTGCAGCCATACTTTTGCCACGAAGCAGAAAGTTCGACCACATTACATCCATTGTTGTGAAAAGTGTAGGAACACGGACCCACAACAGGGGGCGCAAATGAACAGACAATGGAATAAGCCAAATATAACAATTTAATGTTGTGAATGTGCACAACAGAGCAACAGACAACACAATTGAGATCACCAGTCAAATAAGTTACGGTGGTGTGTGAGCAGGCTCGAGGATAGAAGACGCCTGTCCAGAAAAGAGCCGGATCCCACACGCCTTCCACTCCACCGGATCTGAAGCAACCCTGGAGCCGCCAAGCACTGGGTCCCCAGGTGGCCACTGCCTCTGGCTGTCAGATCGGGTACTGCTGGCAGAAAGAACAGACAGGTGATGGTGGTTGTATGAACACCCAGCAAACAGTTCAACACAAAGGTGAAAGCCCCTCCACCTCTCAATCACGGAGTTTGTACAGATCCTGCAGTAACAATCAACAGTCTGCAAACTCAGAATACTGTCAGTACGTACAGAAGTAAAAACGTTACTACTGTATAAATCAAAGGCTGAGACGTTTACTTCACGGTAAACGATTTCTCGGCAGTGAGGTAAAGATGCTGCCCGGCTCTTATGGAGGTGTGGATGATGATGATGAGTGACAGCTAGTGTTGTAGATGAGTGACAGCTGCCACTCCCGGTGCTCCGGCGCCCTCATGTGCCTGAAGCCCGCACTTCAGGCAGTACGCCCTCTGGTGGTGGGCCAGCAGTACCTCCTCTTCAGCGGCCCACGCAACATCCATTTTGGCATCTCTTCACTGGCTTCCTGTCCCAGTGAGATCAGATTTGAAGATTCTGCTACTAGTCTATAAAATTGTTCAAGGACTGGCACTTCCCTTCTTAGCTGACCTAATTAAACTTTACGTACTGGCCCGGGCTTTACCTTCTCAGGGTGCAGGACTACTTTGTGTCCCTAGGGTGAATAAGAAGTCTGTGGGTCATAGAGCTTTCTCTTGTCATGCCTGATCTCCCTGTGTCAATAAATCAGTCAGATTCTGTGGAGACTTTAAAGTCCAGATATAAGAAGCACTTATTTTCCTTTTCGTATGCCTAGCTTTCTGGCATAGTATGTTACTATGCTTTACTATTTTAATTAATTTTATTATGAAACGGAGCATGCTGCAGCCTCAACTTTACTTAAATTCTAGGTTTTTTTAGTGAAGCTTAGGCCAGTGGCCGGTGATCACCTTAGTATTTCCTGTTTTTCTTGTTTAATGCTGACAAATTATACTGTATTTCTTCTCTTTCTGATGACTGATTGTTTTTTCTCTCCGTTTAAGGTGCAGATCCATCCAGAGATGGGTGTGGTATTTGTGCTGGAGATCCTCCTGCCCAGTGCACCAACAGCATTTCCTGTGTATTTGTTTTGTGAATTGTTCTGTAATTTATGTCTGTAGCATGGCCCAGGCAGAGGGTCGCCCCTTTGAGTTTGGTCTGCTTGTTTCTTCCTCAGGAGTTTCTTTACCACTGTTGCTCTGGGGGTTAGTAAGGTTAGACCTTACTTGTGTGAAGCACCTTGAGGCAACTCTGTTGTGATTTGGCGCTATATAAATGAAAATAAATTAAAAATAATTTACCAGGAATTTTGGAGCTGACTTTTTAAAGAGGAATAGTTGTAAACAAATGTTGACATTTGGATATGTTCCTGGTATATTCCATTGAAAGCATGGAGTTGTAGTTGTTTGGAGTTCTTTTCTAAAGGCTAGGGTTCCTTCTACAGCAGGATATAAAAGTAGTAAGTCCTATACAGACAACCGAGGCCCATTAGACAGGTTCTTATCCCAAGCAGATGCCTCTGAGTGAGACTCTAGTCCAGTATAGGTCGATTTTCCAGCCAAAGCTGGTGTTCATAGCTGGGTGGACTGGGAGGATGTAGATGAAAGGTCTTTTAAGACCAGCAGCATGAAACAGACCTGGAACCAAATCCCAGTCTATATATTGGTAGTCCAACTCTGTATCCTACAGAGCCGCTTGGTCTGCAGCATTTACAGTGGATCTAGAAAGTATTCACAGCACTTTACTTTATCCACATTGGATGAAATTATTTTTTTCCCCTCAACATTCTTCACACAATACCCCATAAGGACAATGTGATTTTTTTTCTTTTTTTTTCTTTTTGCAAATCTTTAAAAATATAAAGACCAAGAAATCACATGTACACAGAGTATTCACAGCCTTTGCTGTGAATCTCACATTTGAGCTCAGGTGCATCCTGCTTCCACTTATGGGTGATTCTTAGACTACGGGCACTTATGTCCTTTGATCATATTGCATGAAAAACAGAAAAAGGGAAATTTCACACTTTTATAGTTATCTTTACAATGAAAGTGTATTAAGAAATTTGTTCTAATAGTCGATGACTTTTTCACCTTTTTTCAGCATCATTATATGCAAATATTGCCGTTTTGTGCTTGTCCTACACCCAGACTTTTGATCTTCAATGATAAAAATGAATGGTAAAGAAACGTTTTTTCTAATGTTTTAAAATATCTCTGAATAAAATATCAGTGAAATAAAACATAATTGGGGTATTCAATGTCATACAACTGTTGTGATTTTTTAAACAAAATGTAGTTGTCCCACACTATTGCCGTAATTTCCACCACAACACTGTAATGTCCCTTTAAACAGTTTGTATGAAAGATTGTTTGGGTAGTTTCTATGGAGATAAAGAGTGAAATCAGAGCACATGTATATAGCGCCAAGTCACAACAAACAGTTGCCCCAAGGCGCTTTATATTGTAAGGCAATGGTGTGGTGGAAATTACATTTACAAGGCCATTAGTGCCCGTAGTTAAAGAATCAACCCTAAACTGAGCGATCGGTGGAGCAGGGTCTTAGTCAGGGAGGTGACCAAGAACTCAATGGTCACTCTGTCAGAGCTCTAGCATTCCTCTGTGGAGAGAGGAGAACCTTCCAGAAGGACACCTATCTCTGCAGCAATCCACCAATCAGGCCTGTATGGTAGAGTGGCCAGACGGAAGCCACTCCTTAGTAAAAGGCACATGGCAGCCCACCTGGAGCTTACCAAAAGGCACCTGAAGGACTCTCAGACAAAGAAAAACAAGATTCTCTGGTCTGATCAGACAAAAATTGAACTCTGGTGTGAATGCCAGGCGTCATGTTTGGAAGAATCCAGGCACCATCCCTACAGTGAAGCATGGTGGTGGCAGATCATGCTGTGGGGATGTTTTTCAGCAGCTAGGAACTGGGAGACTTGTCAAGATAGAGGGAAAGATGAATGCAACAATGTACAGAGCACCCTTGACCTCGGACTGGGGCAACAGTTTCTTTCAGCAGTACAATGACCCTAAGCACTCAGCCAAGATGTCAAAAGGTGTGGCTTCAGGACATCTCTGAATGTTCTTGAGTGGCCCAGTCAGAGCCCAGACCTGAATCTGATTGAACATAAATCTGAAAATGGCTGTGCACCACGATGCTCCCCATCCAACCTGAGTGAGCTTTTGAGATGCTGCAAAGAGGAATGGACAAAACTGCCCAAAGATAGGTGCACCAAGCTTGTGGCATCATATTCAAGAAGAATTGAGGCTGTAATTGCTGCTAAAGGTGCATCAACAAAGTATTGAGCAAAGGGTGTGAACACTTACATACTTGTGATTTCTTTTTTTTTAATGAAAAAATGCAAAAATTTGTAAAACAAAAACTTATGTCATTATGGGTTATTGTGAGTAGAACTTTGAGGGAAAAATTAATTTACGTCATTTTGGAATAAAGCTGTAACATAAGAAAATGCGGAAAAAGGTGAAGAGCTATGAATATTTTCCACAGATCACCAGTGAGGACATGTGCACATCCACTCCTCATGGACAGATCGCCATCGTTTGTATTACAATTTGGAAAGAGGTGTCATTTGATTTGAAATGGCAATTTCCTTTAAAGTTATTAATTCTGGCCAGACTCTAACTTGACTCAGAGAGCAACGCAGTGTTTGGAGTTGTGTGTGTTACAGTTTGTTAGTAGAGTTCAAATAGAAACCCATAAGCAGGCAGAGAAGAACACAAGATGGTAAGGTGCAAAAAGGTGATTTATTCAGTTTCCCCCAAAATCCACACAAAAATCCAAAACAGTCTGAAGTGTGAATGACACCCAGTTCCACCAAAAATCCACACAAAAATCAAAATAGTCTGTAATGTGAACATGACCAAGTTAGATCAGAAAAATCCACAGGATAACAGAAAACACAATCCCAAAAACACAGTGAAGCTCACTGATCAAGTCGGCTGCAGAAAGAATGAACAAAAGGACTACTGAGGACTACGAGGGATTAACATAGAGAGCAGGTACTTACACATGGAGAAAGAACAGGAGTAAAGGTGGGGTGCAACACAGGTTGGCATCAACAATGAACCAGCATTGACTGACAACCAAGGAAGTGCTTAAATAAAGTAGGTGAAATTGGCTACAGGTGGGAGACAAACGAGGAGGGACTACAGACTCACGTGGGAGGAGCAAAGTGTGGGGAAGAGAGAGAAGGAAAATAAATTACCATAACTAAAGAGGAGGAGAATCATAAAAAAGAACTCAGGAGTGATAAAGAGCAAGAGTGAAAAACAAGTGAGAGAACAGAACACAAAGAATAATAATAACTAAACACAGAAAAGCAGTGTGAAAACACAAAAACGTGAATGAGTGCCAATAAAAAAACACTACAGACCGATGAGGGTGTAGGGGTGGAACATGAGGGACGAAACCACTGACAGAAGAACAAACAAATCTATACAGGGCATAAGACAAAATGAACACATACACAAAATAATAATACAAAGAATGAAACAACTGAATAGATACAGATTATAATACTTAAATTCACCAACAACTAAAAACAAAGACATGATAAAAACCATAGCCAAACGGGCCACTGGGTGGAACCACAACAGTGTGACCGTAACAGAGGACGATTCTCATTTCTTGCCCGCAACAAGAGTCCCAATTAATGACTCATGATTGACATCTTTAAATGGCTTTGAGAGAAGTTAAGAAGCGGACTTGCTCTGACAGCGAAGAAGAGAACCAACAAAGCAGTGGGTTGGAGCACTGCTTGTTTGGTTCAAGCAGAGCTGCTGCAGAAGTGGTTGATTGCAGACCCGCTGCAGAATCTGCAATCACGTAGAGAAATGAGCATTTTCCCAATAAACATCCTCAAAAACAACGACTGCTCTGAAGGACCGATAAGGGAATTGTTAAGCAAAAAAGGCTATTGATGTCGGTGGATCGAATCATTTAACGATTCTTGAAAAGAACCGGTTCTTGATACACCAGCCTACACAGGTACTATGCCAAATCTGCGTAGTTTTCCAGCGTACTCTATACACATCACAACGCAACTATATGTAAGCCTGGTGTGAAAGGAGCTTAAGCACTAATTCAGTAATATTAAGCTTGAGATGTACTAATACAATAACATGCTTTTGGAGGGTGGTATGCATTTTCAAGAGGCCCGACATCCATGACCAGTCGCCCAAAATGACAGCTGTTCGCCCCAGTTAGATGAGGACGAATAGCTGTCATTGCGGGCGACGGCATGGACGGAGGGACTCAGAAAAATGCATACCGCACGACAACAGCATGTTATTTGCATTATTATCACTTTACTGAAATACACAACACGTAACGCGTACATAAAACGGCTCACTTTAACTTTTGTCGTGTCGGCTGGTGCGCGCTGCTCTCCAAATTCGGCAGTGCATCCTGATTAAGCTGGCTGCTTTGGGTTCTGTTCATTGTCGTACTATCCATGAGAAAATCATCCGGAATATCCATATTGGGACCAAAACACACTTCTCGCCTTTTTATCTTTTCCTCTGCGGACAGTTTTTTTTTTCCTCTGCGGACAGTTCTTGGGCTGCGTGCGCACGCTATGATGTCATTTGTTTACGCACAGCAGGCAGGTATAGCCAGATAGCGTCGACGTAAATCTACCATACCGGCCCAGCAGCACCCCGGTAAGGTGATAATAATACATGGTATAGGGGTTGTAGCACTGAAACCAGATATCTGGACTGTGGAGGTCACTGAATATTCAGCACATTATATTCCAGCCCCCCCCAATGTGGGGCTTTTCAGCTTGCATCCTCTAAATGTTCAGATCTACACTGCACAGCACTCAGTTCCATACTCATCAAAAATAAGGGTTACCAAAGGGATTTTCATTCTCTGTCCATCTTGCACTACACAGCTAATATTAGCTGATTAATCTCTTGCCTCCTGGCCAGTGTTTGCTTATCTGTCAGTATATGTTGACTTTTCTGTGGAGCTTCCTTGCAAGCTGTGAGCAAAATTTGGTGAATTATAATAGTGTCAGGATGACCTCATCCTTGGGGAGATGAGGGAATGTCTCTGGGTCACAGCATAAACAGCATGCAAGTTCTACTGAGCAGGTTGTATCTGGTGGCATAATTTGAAATTTCATGTCACATTTTATATTTGCTCACCTGAAGATTTGCAAAAGTTTTACCTGATGTTGCTCTTCTTAGCTATTATGTTGTATTGATGCTTTGTGTACATACAGATAATTAACAGTAAATAAGCAGTTTGAATATTGAAATTAGTTGCAGGTGTGTATGTTGTACTTTAGAGAGTCAGTGGTGATTTATACAATGTTCAGAGTCGGGTTGGCAATCTGGCTTGAGTGGGATTTGGACTGAATCTGGCTCGAACTAGATAGGGACTGGAAACCTTGTTGGTTTCACTCTGATTTTTATTATTAGGGGTCCAAGCCCGGCGGGGCTGGGGATAGTGGTTACAAAGCAACACTGTTCCCAGTCCCAGCATGGCTAGGAACCCTATTGTTTTCATTCCGGTTTTATCTGAGGCCAAAATATGGCCATTGCAAAGATTTTGCATCCATACATATGTCCATCTGTCTGACTGTGCTCAACATAAGTCCATGCCAGGGTCTTCAAATTCACATGGAGCATTCTTGAGATTGTTGATTTTGTGTACTTTTGAATTTAATATTGAAAAGTCCATTTTGTGTACTTTTTGCATTATGTCTCAATTAAAAGTGCCTCAGTCATTCTCATTTGCGACAATGAGGTGCGAACTGGCACCCTCAGTGAATAGACTGTTTGATCCGCATCTGATCCGTGTTGCAGATTTACCGGATATTTGATTTTAAAATTGAAAATCCTTTATGATGTGTATTTTGTATTATATGAGGTCTGTTAGAAAAGTATCCAACCTTTTTATTTTTTTCAAAAACCTGATGGATTTGAATCACGTGTGCTTGCATGAGCCATCCTTGAACCTTTGTGCACATGCGTGATTTTTTTCACACCTGTTGGTTGTGTCATTTGCTTGTAAGCAGCCTTTGTGTGAGGATGGGTGTAGTCTCTCGTCGTTTTTTCTTTGCAAGGAAATGGCGGAACGACTGGAGCAGCACGACTGCATCAAATTTTGCCACAAACTGGGCGACAGCCAGGTGGAAACCATTCGGATTATTCAGATTGCTTTCGGTGACGATCCTATGGGCATCACACAGATTAAGGAGTGGTACAACCGGTTTAAAGATGGCCGCACAACGGTGGAGAGCGCGCCACACTCTGGGCGGCCAACAACATGCTGAAATGACCAGATCATTTCCAAAGTGAACGCTGTGATGATGTGGGACCTTAATGTGACTATCCGAGAAATTGTGGAAGAGGTGGACATCAGCATTTTTTCGGCACATTCCACTGTGACCGAAGATTTTGCCATGAAAAGAGTTGCAGCGAAATTCATCGGCATGAAGCTGATGGCGTAGCAAAAGCGCCTCTGTGATGAAGTCTCACAGGACATGTTGTGATATGCCCAGCTCTTGCACCATTCGGAAGATTCAGACGGTTTTCGGTGGCTTTTCAGTCGTGTGACTATCCAAGAAATTGTGGAAGAGGTGGACATCAGCACTTTTTCAGCACATTCTACTGTGACAGAAGATTTTGCCATGAAAAGAGTTGCAGCGAAATTCATCGGCATGAAGCTGATGGCGGAGCAAAAGCGCCTCTGTGATGAAGTCTCACAGGACATGTTGTGATATGCCTAGCTCTTGCACCATTCGGAAGATTCAGACGGCTTTCAGTGGCTTTTCAGTCATGTGACTATCCGAGAAATTGTGGACGAGGTGAGCGTGTCACAACATGTCCTGTGAGACTTCATCACGGAGGCGCTTTTGCTGCGCCATCAGCTTTGTGCCGATGAATTTCGCTGCAACTCTTTTCATGGCAAAATCTTCTGTCACAGTGGAATGTGCCGAAAAAGTGCTGATGTCCACCTCTTCCACAATTTCTCGGATAGTCACATGATGGTCCCACATCACCACAGCGTTCACTTTGGAAATGATCCGGTCATTTCTGCATGTTGATGGGCGCCTGGAGCGCGGCGCGCTCTCCACCGCTGTGCGGCTGTCCTTAAACCGGTTGTACCACTCCTTAATCTGTGTGATGCCCATAGGCTCGTCACCACAAGCCGTCTGAATAATCCGAACGGTTTCCACCTGGCTGTCGCCCAGTTTCTGGCAAAATTTGATGCAGTCGCGCTGCTCCAGTCGTTCCACCATTTCCTTGCAAAGAAAAAACGATGAGAGACTACACCAATCCTCACACAAAGGCTGCTTACAAGCAAATGACGCAACCGACAGGTGTGAAAAAAATCACGCATGCACACGAAGGTTCAAGGTTGGCTCATGCAAGCACACGTGATTCAAATCCATCAGGTTTTTGAAAAAAATAAAAAGGTCGGATACTTTTCTAACAGACCTCGTATTTTAGCTTATGAAAAGCCACTTCTAACAGGACTTTGACCTTGAAAATTTTTTCCAAAGTAATAATTTGTGGAATTGGAAACTAGTATTGGTGTTTGTGCTTGGTGTTGTAGTTGTTATGATTATTATAATAAATATATATAATAATAATAATAATTTTATATATAATAAATATATAAAATTATAATAATTAACTCCCCCTGTTGGGGAAGTGTAATGACACGGACCCACAACAGGGGGCGCAAATGAACGGTCAATAGATAGTCCAATAAATACAATTTATTGTGGCAAATGTGCACAACAGGTCGAATACTGCTTTTAGACAGTCAGTTACAAAATACAACAGGTGACGTGTGGGCAGGCCCGAGGGTAGGAGACGCCTATCCAGAGAAGAGCCGGGGCCCACAAGGTTCCGCCGCCAACGAAGACCTGCAGTACACCGAAGCCACCAAGTCCCGAGTCCCCAGGTGGCCTCTACTTCAGCTGTCAGATCCGGTACTGCTGGCAGGAACAAAAACAGGTAAAAGGGTGGGTGTGTGGACACCCAGTAAGCAGTCAGCAACTCACAATGTTTATCCACTTGGAGGGAACACCTCCACCTCCAACTCTGGAACCAGTTAACGGCAGAGCCTGAACTA
Organism: Thalassophryne amazonica; assembly: GCF_902500255.1. Lineage (NCBI taxonomy): Eukaryota > Metazoa > Chordata > Actinopteri > Batrachoidiformes > Batrachoididae > Thalassophryne > Thalassophryne amazonica. The sequence continues at coordinate 46,071,005 of NC_047103.1, read as the reverse complement.
CTACTTAACGTAAGTGGAATGAGGAGTGAAGATCGTCACTCCCCCACCGTCCACAAACCCAGCTCCAGCTGTAAGTAGAGTTCCAGGTACTCCTGCAAAAAGTTCAGAATAAACAAGGTATGTGCGTTCGGCACAGAAACAACGGCTGAGAGAATTACCTGAGTGGTAAACTGATATCTCGGCAGAGATGTGGTGTCTCCTCCAGGCTTTTATGGTGCAGTGATGATGATTACTGACAGCTGGTAACCCTGGTAAAAATACACAAATTTGAAACAAATCTGCCAATAGGGGGTGCTGTATTAGTGTGTTTGCGTTTTGACCTATAACTCCAAAACCAGACATTGCACATTCAAGTGCCTTATATCGACACATTCACTGGCTCGAGCTGAATCTCCTGAGTTAGGCCACACCCACTTCCGCCAAGATAGGTTTTTCACAGGATAGCAAAATATGCAAACCTGATTTTATTGCTCTGATTAACACCAGACGTTGTACATGGAGTCTTCTGAACCTCAGAGGCTTAAGTTATTAAAATGAGCTTTATGGGCCTTAACCTACTTCAGAATCAGAATCAGAAGAAGTTTATTGCCATTGCCAGTGAACAGGATTCACAGACTAGGAATTTGCTTCGGTACAATGGTGCAACATTAAGAAGAGATAAAATGCTAAGATAAAATATAACATATGTGTCAAAATAAGATAAAATATAAGATAAAAAAAGAAATATGAAATATGAAAGGCTGTGTGCAACAGAAAAACAGAGAAACAGAAAAAACAGTGCAGTGGGAGGAGTGCAATTAAAAACCAAAGTACACTGTCTAAAGTGACCCGTGATAAAATGATAAAGTGACAGAGTTAAGCTTAAGGTGACTGAGTTATGAGGAGTTCATGAGTCTAACAGCAGAGGGGAAGAAACTGTTCTTATGGCGGGAGGTTCTGGTCCGGATGGGCCGTAGCCTCCTGCCCGAGGGGAGTGGTTTGAACAGACCGTGTGCAGGGTGAGAAGGGTCAGCTGTGATCCGACCTGCTCGGCCCAGAGTCCTGGAGACGTGCAGGTCGTGGAGAGATGGAAGGCTACAGCCGATCACCTTCTCAGCAGAGGCCACAATGCGCTGCAGTCTGTGTCTGTCCCTGGCTGTGGCCCCAGTGTACCACACCGTGATGGAGGAGCAGAGGATGGACTCGATGATGGCCGTGTAGAACTGCACCATCAGCTGGACAGGCAGCTTGGCCTTCTTCAGCTGCCGCAGGAAGTACATCCTCTGCTGGGCCTTCTTGATGAGGGAGCTGATGGTTGACTCCCACTTGAGAAAGAAAAGATTAACTTCCTGTTAAAAACGCATGACGCAGAAAGTTGGACTTGTCTTCAAAATGTTAACTCTGACCTGGACGTAAGTCACCTGGTCTGATGCACAATAGTGTAGAGAGGCTACCTGATTAAAATAGTTTTGACTGAACATTAGGGGCCACCAAAGATTGTATCTCAAAATTGACTAATCAGAGTTTTACCAAATTTGACATAAGGAATCTTGGGATAGGTTTTATTTGAAATTGAAGTCCATCATGATTGTACATCATGATTGTTGAAAGGGGCTGTGGCCTATTGGCTTTTTAATTAGAAAAGTGGGCGTGCCTCACACCATCCAACCTATCAAGCTGAAATTTTTAGGGATGATACATACCACCTCAAGGTAAAGCCTTAAAAAAAATCTGACGTTTTTCACATACAGGTGGCACTATAATAAAGAAAAATGTATTTTTGACCAAAATTCTAACGCGGTACATCGTACAATCAGCATTCGTACATTCACAAATTCTTTGGAGTGTGACAAATCTTTTGATATATGCCTCACCCATTTCTGTTTTTCACAGTATTCCAATACATGTTAAACCTTTTAAAATATATCTCACCCCAGGCAATCACTTTGATCAACACCAATTTTTTCAACTCCAATCAAGGGACCATTTACAGCTATTAAAAGTTGCATGAAAGCTCAAAAGACAAGAGAAGAGACTGCAGGGAGTCAAGGATATAGAGAATGACCAAAGGCTGTGCACCAAGTCCAAAAAGAATAGTCTGAAAAACGTGCACGGAATTGCACAAAATTCACCTGGTTTGATAGGGGATCATGTCTGAGTTGAACCCTGCAATTTGGTGATGATTGCATAAAGTGGGCGTGCCTCAGTATGAAAACTAAACTCGAAATTATCCCCCCCCCCCCAATTTTTTTTTTTTTTTAATTTCCAAAAACCTCCCATTTATCCTGCAGAGCTGAAGCATTTTCAGTATATCCACTGAATATCGAACAAACTTTAATACACTGGTACATCTGGTCTGTTTTGAAGTCCATCACTCAAAATATTTTTCAATATATGAAAAATCATATTAAAATTAACGTCCATATATTGCATTAAGTACCACCAAAGTTGACGGAAACATTCTCTTTCATGTAGAATTGAAGCGTTTATTTATTTATTTTTTTTACATTTGGTCCATCTTTGCTGCTTCTTTTAATTTTTTAAAATAAGATTTATAGTATGAAAGGGGGCATGACCCACACTATACATCTGTTCAAGCTGAATTTTTTATGGATGATAAAGACCTGTTCATGTTGCTCATTTACTAAGTATTACATTTATTCGCCTGCAGGCGGTACTATAATAAAACAAAATGCATTTTGGTGTGAAACACACATTGCGAAAATCAGTCAATATTCACGCAGTCAATCAAAATTCATACATTCCCATATTCTTTTAGGTGTACTGAATGTTCTACAATGGGCTACACCTGTTTATGCCTTTTCATTTTTATGCAAAATTGCAGCAAATGTAAAACCTACCTATTCAACCTCTGCCTTGATCATGAGTCTCATCTGCACCAATAGTTGGACATGCATTCAGTGGACACTCCAGGGCTTAGGTTCTTAAAATGAGCTTGATAATTCAAAAGGTGGCAAAGTTGGACAAGAAAATCCACTACAGGTAGGAGTCTCAACAGGAAGGCTTCTCTATCATCACAAAGTAAGTCCAATAAACACAAAACATGGTCCAGTGACAGAAAATTATCAAAAAGCTGCCTGACAAATTGTATAAATTACAAGATGGTGCCGTAACGGGGAAATTAATCATCTGAAATTCTGCACATAGAAAAGCATAAAATGCATACCTTAGGGCCCCTTCACACATAGCACAAATACGTAGGAATCAGGGCGAATCACGACAAAAGAGCCCGCGCGAAAACATCAAGCCGATGTCTGGAGGGACACATGGTTGGGCAGGCGTGAATGATCCTGCTGTCCGGCCCGACACTCATGTCCACAGGACAGACACCGCGTCATGTACAACAGAGCTCACGTGGGTGACGTGACATTTAGATTGCCTGCTGCGTGTTATGATCTGACAGTCCGTTTCACCTGGGGCAACCTGTCAATGTGTGCACCGTGCGCTCGCTTGCTGCAGCTGGTCGCAACAGCAGTATATGTTTTTATGTATGTCCACATGAGGACAGCAAGCAGACACATGCGCATCACAGTGGACAGTTGTTAGCTCATGTCTGTCCAAATATGGTACGTGTTCCCCAGCTGGGACGTCCAGAACCACAGATCTCAACAGCTGCTGCTGTCAGCGGACCCGCCCCCTGTCAGTTCAGAGCACACACCAACATGTCACTCTCTTCTGTGTGATCGGCTTGCTGTGCTGTGTGTGCTCAGACTTGGCTGTCTGGCCCCCATGTGATCATGTCTATACATACATACAAGCATTTTATGCAAGTGTGCTCCCCCCGTCCGCTTGCCACGTGTGTGTGTGTGGGGGGGGGGGGGGGGCAGCGTGAAACACACATACTCTACATGTATTTCGCAGAGGAGGGGGGCCACACGCGCACACATGCACCACATGTGTATTGCTTTTTGCAACGCCACACTTGTAGGGGCACTTAGACAAATTTCACATCCAGCTTGAAAGTGATTGTTGCTCACTATTTTCGTGCTGACAGCATCAATTGGCCACACATTTTCTGTCAGGCGAGCAGGGTTAGATGTTCGTGTATGTCACCTGGAATTTGGCCAACACCTGCCGAGAGAGGGATGGAATGGGCTCTCACAGGACACTCTGTCTTTCAGCCGCTGGTGTGTATGAATAGTTGTAGCGACATGTTTACGAGGCGCTGAAGGCAGCTCCGATTTTTCACAAATGGAATGCAATTCCTCCTTCGTGTGCTAGTCAGCTTAAATTGTGTTATGTGTGAAGGGGGCCCTTAGCAAAGTATCCATCAAAGACAATCAAAGTACAAAGAAGAATTTTCTATGTTTTGATATGAATAGCTTTAAATTACACTCAGACTGAGTACTGCAGATGCCATGTTTACTCTGAATGAAGATGGAGAAGTGTAGAGAAGGACTTGCGTTGTTTGTTTGTGGACTTAAAAAAGCTAATGACAGAGTGCCAGGAGAAGAGGTGTGCTATTGTATGAGAAACTCTGATATGGCAGAGAAGTAAATGAGGGAGATGCAGGATATATTCAAGGACAGCTGCCCCACTGAGTCTGACATGCCTCAGTTTTCTTGCTGTTTTTTTTTTTTTTCTTTTTTCTGACCACTGTTGTCAATGTGCTTGGTCAAGGAATGGATCAGATTAAACCTTATTCACGCAAAGCAACTTCAAGTGACTGATGTTATGATTGGTAATATTTGGAAAAATATTCAACTCAGTCCATTGCCCAACCACCACTGACCTTTATACTCGTATGTACCATAAAGACAATATTTCTTTCAGTATTTTTTCTATTTGTTAGAACACATGAGCAGATATGGAGGTAAATTATATTTTGAATAGTGACAAATATTGACTGACAGACTGCGTTACACCACAGGTACCTGTATGCACAGCACCTCATGCACGTGATGGGAGGAACAGCTGCAATTCAGTGGATACACTGAAAAAGTGGATAAAGTTGGTCCTTTTGCCGGCAAAGTCGGTGTGACAGCACCGTAACCCATGTGACTGCGGGTCAGACCCACATCATGATGTTGTGACTCATGTCATGAGTTACACTGACCTCACAGCTGCTCGGGAGGCAACTCACAAAGGGGGCTTGAACTCCCGTGTATACCTCCTGACAGGTCAAGTTTTTTTCCCCCGCTATTCCCCTCCTCTCCAATAAATGCAATGCAGCCTAGACCATAGAAGCTGTAGAGGTGACGTTTTCAGAACTCATACAAAACCTGACACATAACTCAGACACACAAAATTGAAACAAATCTGCCTCTAGGGGGCAATACAGCAGCACATTTTCCATTTTGCCTCTAACTCGCAAACTGTACAACCCTACCTTTATTTAAAACTCTGTGTCACTTTGTGTGTCCTCGTCAAAAACAGCTGATCCATGACGCGTTAACAACCAACACTTTTTTCCACCCAAATGTGCCTAAACTCTTTCTGAGGAGGATATGATGTAAAACACTGATAAAAAATTTCTTACCTGCCAATCTGGTCGTGTTTTCTGTATAAATAAAAGTTATCCATTCTTCCTGCTCAAATGCCAAAGCAGAGCCGAATTCAGATGGAAAGGGGGCATGGAACGGAGCAGGGACACAGCCCCCACAATACCCCTAGATTAAAGGTCCAGTTTTGAAGTGTTTTTTACTGCTACTAATACTACTTATAATAATGATAATAATAATTTCAACAACTAAAATGTTTAGAGAGAATTTAAATGTTAGAAAAAATGTTAGGATGAATTTAATAGTTACATTTACCATGATAGTGCTGTCAACAGTTAAATATGAGGTCAAGAAAGATGTCTTTATTTTATTTTTATAAAACAACTATTTCTGCTCATTGAAGTCAAGAAAAGGCGACTATAAAGTGAGTACTGGCAAAATGAGTTATCATTTTCATGTTGAGGTGGCAGAGGGGTGTTGTCGGCAACTGCTGAAAGTAATCAAATTTAGTTACTTTTGAAACTGAGTAATCAGTAAAGTAACTAAGTTACTTTTTCAAGGAGTAATTAGTAATTGGATTACTTTTTCAAAGTAAATGTGGCAACACTGGTTATTTTCACTCAACATTTTGTGTTTCATGAAAATATTTTGTAATTTCTTTTTCAGGTACTTCATGTATTTGATGTTCTTGTGCTTCCTGTCTAGTTGAGGGATTTTGATGCTAACCAGTGAACTAACGGGACAACTTAATCTTAGTCTGTGGTACCAGGTCTCTTAAGAGTGTCCTTGAGTACCGTGGAAATTACTTTGTATTAAATGAGAGGTAACTTATGATACTCGGATGAGGATTGTCACTTGAAGTGTGACATCGCATCAGCTACAACAGTTTGTCCACGTGATACATTTCTCTGGACATGATCCAACATGTAGGGATTTCTGTGTGTCAGCTGGCTGTGGCAGATGGACAGTTACTTTTCACAGGTGGGGATGGATTGATTGTTTGCCTGGGTAGTTGCTATCCAGGACCCAAGATGGCAGAGTTGGGTCCAAAAGTAATTGCATTTGAAGTAATTACACTGTCATGGCTGGGGTGTGGTGTGGCACAGAAGGAGGTAGGACACACAATACAGACTCGCAGGCCAAGGGGTAAAGGTAAAAAGGCTTTATCGAGATAATAGAAATGGTACAATACACAGGGGGGCGGTGGTACAGACCAAGCAAGACCAAGAAAACCTGACATGACATGAGTAAAAACACAGAAGGCTCAGAGCCCGGAAGTGAACCAGAGTCCAGAACCAAAACAAGATGATGAAAAGGGCCGGATCATGACATATACATACATATACAAGCTGCTTGGGACTCCCCCCAAGCTGGCGGCGCGACTACATGTTGCTACTGCCCCCCACCCAAGTTTAGTGCACATAAACAGTGTCAAATGTATATGTGTTGTCTTAATTCTGATGTGTGCCATTATTATGGTAAACAAGTAATAATTGTGGATTAATTGCTGTCTATGGTAATTGGGGTGTGGACGTAATCTCGTTGTTGCACTCATGTAATGACAATGACAATAAATCTCATCCATCCATCCATCCATCCATATACAGTAAAATCACCAGTATTAATTTTAGGGATGTGAATTGTACAACAACTCACGATTCAATTTGATTCCGATTCTTGGGGTGACGATTCGATTCAGAATCGATTTTCGATTCAAACAGCTCTGAGAAATAGTTATATTACTTAAAAAAAAGTTTATGTTTAAGAAAATGCAGCTTTACAAGGTTAATCAAGTGATTATAGATGTAAATTTACTTATCTGCTTTGCTTGTTCAGAGTTGGCTGGCAGTTTAGCGAAGCGCTGGTCAGTAGTCGGCAGAGACCGCTGCTCCGCTCCTTTTAGCTCCGGGTCATAGCGTAGCATGTGGGCTTGCGGAGTTGAAGTGTTTCCGAAGTACTTGACTTTCATTTTGCAGATTTTGCACACAGCATAAGTCATGTCAAGCTCCTTCTTACGCAGCAAATAATGAAATCCAAAATGCGCTCAAACATTTGCCTTCAGCAAAGACGGTGCTGGCTGAATTAGCTCTTTGTCCGCCATGCTAAGCAACAACTCACGAATGTTTGAAGCAGGCCGGACCCTCCCCTCGCGGGGATGCTGTAGTACGGAGGCCATTGCCTGACAAACAGTACACGCAGCGAGTAAGTAAGAAAATGTTTAAAAAAATGCTTTTTAAAAATCGATTCTTGGACATTTTGGATGGATTCAGAATCGTAATAAATAAGAATCGCGATTTGGACGTGAGTCGATTTTTTCCGGCACCCCTAATTCATTTTACACTGGTGATTTTACTGTGTATAATTATGATTACTTTTTCAAGTAATTGTACCTGTAATCAATTACTCTTTGAAATCCTGGAAAGTAATTGTAAGTGTAATCGATTGCTTTTGTAAAGTTGGAACAGTTACTTTTCAAATATGTTTGGTATATTTGACTAATGAATATTTCCATCAAATGTTTGATGTCGTGGAAACATAACTATCTATTGAAGTAATTGTTATATGTTGCAGATATTCATATATGTTTGTGTGTTTCTGTATATTTATCTTGCATATCATGATGAATAATATCTAAGAATTTGCATACAATATGTGTTGTTGTCACAATCATAATGTAAATGGCCTAAAACAGAAAAGTAATTGCGCTTACTTTAATATTATACTATATTGCGGTTATACTTTTATATTTGCAATTCCTTTTAAAAGTAATTATATGCTTAATTGATTACTTTTCTGAAAACACAATATTTGTAATTGTAATCTGTAACTTTTAAAAGTAACTGCATTTATAATTGATTGCTTTAAAGGACATGTTGGACTGAAATCATAACAATTAAAATTGATGCTGTTAGTGAACATCAAATGAGCCACCAGGATTACTTTGTGCAATTCTGTGACTGGTTTTAAAGTATACGGCATTAGAAGCAAACTGCTACGAAGACTTCTGAAAACAAAGTACTTGTGAGTACTTGTGTGTTTCCAACTGGTGACGTGACTATTAAAACTGTCCCAGCGCACGCTTGAATGGAATGTAACTGCTAATATTAAGAACTGAGGCACACATTAATTCCAAAGTTTACACAAGTGTGAGGTTGTGTTATGATGACTCGTTTTTAAGTAATAACTGTTCATTTTGATGCAGTCACAGTAAAAGCAGCAGCTGTGTGCACACACATTCACTTCCATTTCCACAGTCTCTCAAAGTAAAATAAAAATTTTACTTTCATTGAAAGCTCCACTGAAAGGAACACAAAGCAAAAGATGAAAAATTGAACATGTTACTCGCCCAATTGTAAAGATTTCTAAATGAAAAGTCCACAACATCAAAGAAGCCCCCACGCACTCATCATCACCAGCCAATGAAAGGGTCCACTAGTCCTCACTTGGATCGACAGCCAGAGATCATTTTCAAGTTCCACTAGTCCTCAGGTATGGATAGCTGGCCAGAGAATAATCTCAAGGTCCACTTACCCTCAGGGTGTGATCGTGTGCATAATGTCCGATCGCAGCTCTGCCTTCAATTCAAATTCTATCACGATTGTGGCACTTTAGATAGAGTCCATCATTTCCTGAAAATAGCATCTTCTGAGTTTTTCCAATATGAGAAATACATCTGCATGTCCAGGCAATTTGTAAAAACAGCATGGTGGAGACAGTCCACATCCATGTGCATTGCGGCACTAAACCAGCATCTTGTGACACAAACGGCACCATCACAACACTTTAGGTTTCTGGGTGAAGTATGTTGTAAATCCGAAGTATGTTGTAAATCCGATCCATCACTTTCAAATAAAAGCTCAGAAGCTTCGTTATCGGACATAACTGCATTCGTTTCGCTCTGTCTGTCAGCCATCGGGATGTTTCTGTTTTCCTAATATGTACGTCACATGCTGAGAATTGTCGAGTGAGACGTTATCCCGAAATGCACCTGTTAACTCGCTCAGGGAGAGCAATAAAAACAACAGAGACCACTAGTTATGAGTGCATGTGTGTGGAGAGACTTACAATCATGAATATTTTGATGTGTTGCTAACTGGGACTTTAAAAAATGTGTGACATGTCCTTTAAAAGTACTTAGACCCAACTCTGCAAGACTGGTCCATGGTCCGGTGGATGCAGTGATGCGTGACAGTGATGGAGGTTTAAACTTTAAACCTTGTTTGTGTGTAATGCTTCGGGCCAACTGAAGTTGTGATTTAATGTTGGGTAGATAAATTTAATTGAACTAATAACTGGAATAGATTGGTTCAGTAGTTTTTTGAGTGGTTCAGCTAACCACTCTGGAAGTAGGCACCAGAAAAAACATAATGTTGATAACTAAATGATTTAAAAGTGACTCAATCCACACTGGTCCATTGGGGATTAAAATGCACCAGAATAAATTTCTTTGGAAATAGCTTTGTGTTTTATCTTTTATTTTCTTCCCTGGTTAGTACATAATGAGAATTGCAGTTTTGCAGGATATTTGATCCACACTGAAATAATTTATTATATATATTTGTGTTGTTATAAAGCAATTTTATTTCAGTGCAAAGTAGGATATTCTGTTTCCTACTTTTTATGCCCCACGCGGCGCTTGCGCTGCGAGGCGCGGCATATAGCATCCGGATTTTCCGTCCTGTCGCCTGTCCGTCCATCTGTCCAACCGCAGTTTGTTGGCTGCAACGTAGCTCGGCACCTATTGCTCGCAAAAACTTCATATTTGGTGGGTACATGCCTTGGAGGAGTACTTCGCATGGGTTCAAAGGCCAGTGACCTTGACCTACTTTTGAAGGTCACCAGTGGTCACAACTGTCAAATCCTTTGCCGTAACGTAGCTCGGCACCTACAGTATTGCTCGCAGAAACTTCATATTTGGTGGGTACATGCCTTGGAGGAGTACTTCGCATGGGTTTGAAGGCTAGTGACCTTGACCTATTTTTGAAGGTGACCAGTGGTCACAACTGTCAAATCGTTCACCTGAAATTTGTTCGCTGTAATGTGCCTCGGCACCTATTGCTTGCAAAAACTTCATATTTGGTGGGTACATGCCTTGGAGGAGTACTTTGCATGGGTTCGAAGGCCGGTGACATTGACCTACTTTTAAAAAATTACCAATAGTTGCAGTTGTTCGAAGGCTACCGACTTTTTATGGTCACTGTTGGCCATCCATCCATCCATTTTCTTCCGCTTTATCCGGAGTCGGGTTGCGGGGGCAGCAGCTCAAGCAAAGCCGCCCAGACCTCCCGATCCACACACACCTCCCCCAGCTCCTCCAGGGGAACCCCAAGGCGTTCCCAAGCCAGCCGAGAGATGTAATCCTTCCAGCGTGTCCTGTGTCTTCCCCGGGGCCTCCTCCCAATGGGACGTGCCCGGAACACGTCTCCAGCGAGGCGTCCAGGGGGCATCCAGAAAAGATGCCCGAGCCACCTCAACTGACTCTTTTCAACGTGGAGGAGCAGCGGCTCGACTCCGAGCTCCTCCCGAGTGACCGAGCTCCTCACCCTATGTCTAAGGGAGCGCCCAGCCACCCTGCGGAGGAAACTCATCTCGGCCGCTTGTACCCGCGATCTCGTTCTTTCGGTCATGAGCCAAATCTCATGACCATAGGTGAGGATCGGAACGTAGATCGATCTGTAAATCGAGAGCTTTGCCCCCCTACTCAGCTCTCTCTTCACCACGACGGCCCGATACAGCGACCGCATCACTGCGGACGCTGCACCGATCTGTCTATCGATCTCACGCTCCATCCGTCCCTCACTCGTGAACAAGACCCCAAGATACTTAAACTCCTCCACTTGAGGCAAGGACACTCCACCAACCTGAAGAGGGCAAAGCACCTTTTTCCGGTCGAGAACCATGGCCTTGGATTTGGAGGTGCTGATCTTCATCCCGGACGCCTCACACTCGGCTGCAAACCACCCCAGTGCAAGCTGAAGGTCCTGATTTGACGAAGCCAACAGAACCACATCATCTGCAAACAGCAGAGACGAGATTCTGTGGTTTGGGAACCACTGTTGGCCACATCCTCTAAATAAATATAATGTCAATCTCCAATTTTTCCACTGTGTATCCCAGTTTACATCAAACACATGAGGGTTCAACCAAATACCTACCCCGCACATGTAGATATTACTGCAGTTTACATGGAATATAGTATTGCATGTGTGGCATTTTGTGACGAATATCTCTAGTTCATAAATGCATCGCACCTCTGAGTAAATTTTGCATGATTACACCGTCATTATGTTGCAGTTCCTAGGCCGTGCGGCTGTGAAAAATTGCTCTAAGCAGTGTCCTTTCCAAATAATGGCAGTTTGAAGCAGTTTTATTGTCTGAGGTGAGCAGCGTGTATGCTACTGGCTTCTGTTTACAATAATTGCCACACAAACCGGGAATACCCTTCTGACTGATGAAGTGCACTTCATTTTGGATGGCACCAGGGTAGCGTGGGGTGAAACAGTGCTGCACCACAAGGACCATTTAGAAAACAAGGGTTGTGTGATATGTTATGTGGTTCGTGCTGCAACACTCTGACCTTTACAGCTTTGACTATTGTAATAATTGTTGCTAACATCATGTAGAGTGAAATTGTTCTGTTCCAGCCCTCTCTGTCTGTCCTGGGATTACCTGAAGATACTCTGCCGACTGTCTTACTTTCTCTCTCTCTGATATTCTCAATTATATGCTGCTTGACTTACACATTTTCATTGACCCCACTGGCTCTCTGCAAGCTGCTGTCAACCTGTATTTTTCAGCCTTTGAAGACATGGATGAACAATCGCAGCTGATCAGTCAGTGGTTCCCTTTTCCACACTTCCAGTCAATTTGCATGATATCATCTATTTGTCAGGCACGAGGAAACACTGTGGACACTGAGCATGATTGCATGGTTTTGTTGCAGTGAGGGTTATTGGAAAGATGTAGCCGGAATGTAGTGAGGGAAGGTTTTAATAAATATTTCCACTGCCACTGTGGATAATATTCAGGTCTAGTTCAGAGTCATTTTGCTTTAGGATGTAATTGCTGTTTTGTGGAGGCATATTTAATTAATCCTACTTAAATGTATTTTGTCTCTTTTCTACAGGTGTTATCTGTGCAGATGTGTGACATGATGAATGAGATTGAGCTGGAGAAAGAGCGATGTGAGAATAGCACTTCTGGCAACATCACTTCAGGTCATCTTCAAAATATTTTCTACTAACTGACTATTTATGGTTACAAGAGGTTATATAAGTTTACCGTGATAATGCCATCATAACGCTGTCTGCATGGATAATCGTCAAGTGAGGTGAAATTTAAGCTGTGCTGAAAAAGTGTCCCAGTGATTAATCTGTAGATGTTTATTCATCTTATATGTATCAATGAACTCAAAGATTGTGCAAAAGTATGTCATGGAGTCCACAAACTGTCCTCATTTGTAGCAGGTTTTTGTTTGCGTTTGTGCACATCATGAATCATTTTTTGCTATTTTATAGCAATCAGACAATTTCATTTTGAAATGTTTTAAAGTGTTTTATGCATTTAAGATAAAGGTCACATTTTTATTATCAACCAATCATTTTGACAGTGCAGGTCAGTGCTGCACACTAACTTATGGCACCTGAGTGATGATTCAGAGGGCAAAAACAAGCAATAACCTATTCCTGACAGATTTCCCTGGGGGGGGGTAGTCATCCAACATCAACAATAATTCAAGCACAGAAAGGTATTGAGGCACATTTATAAGCTTTGTACAGTCTTTCTTAAAATGGAGACAACTCTCCCAGGAAATCTGTACTTTTTAATTGAACATCATAAATATGGTAATTCTGTACATCAAAACAACACAAGGTTGTCATTTCATTAATTTTGAAAAAGGAATCAGAGAATTGCTGCATAACCTCTACTGTATGTTTCGCCTACTGCATGGATGCATGCTGCAAATATATACGTTTTTGAAAAGCACACATAGCGCACAGCTTTGCTAATGCATTCATTATGAATGTGACCTTTGAGTGCAGCTTCCAGTGCCTCCCGTTGAGGAAGTAGATAGAGAAGTGGAGAAATGAGGGTCATTGCAGAGATAAGGAGAAAAGCTCTTTCCCATGAAAACAGTCTTTATCTGCAAGTGTAGCAGTGATGTTATGTAATGCATTACTTAGTAACTTTACTCTAATTTGACCACTTTTGTCGGTAATGAGAAATCTAATGCCTTAATCTTTCGAAATCAGTAATCAGATTAAAATTACTTCTCCAAGTCACTGTGTGTTACTATTATTTTCGAATTGCGGGTCAATCGCAGCGTTAAACCTGGTCCGTGTGGGCAGGGGGTCGGGGTTCGACTGAACTGCCCACTTTCACCGAGCTGCAAGCTTTTCATCTGCGGTTTTCTGCAGCAGCTACGACTTGTCCTTGTTTCTCAAAGCGCGGTGACAACAGCACAACTGCACTGAGCTTTACAAAGACATTTTTATGCTTTTTTCCCCCTTTATTTAGAACTCTGAGCTGAGTCTCTCCGTGTCTGCTCGCTAAAAACAGCTGATCCACTGCAACGTGTCAACAACTAACACTTATGTGCCTAAACTCTCTTTCTGATGATGACATGACATAAAAATGCGACAAAACTTTCTTACCTGTCAATCTGGTCATGTTTTATGCGTAAATAAACATTATCCATTCTTTGTGCTCAAACACCAAAGCAGGGGCAAATCCAGACAGAAAGGGGGCGTGGGGTGGGGCAGGGATGCGGTCTCCCCACAACACCCCTAGATTAAAGGTCCAGTTTTGAAACCTTTTTTACTACAACTGCTAATACTACTCATAATAATAATAATGTCAACAACTAAAATGTTTAGAGAGAATTTAAATGTTAGAAAAATGTTAGAAATAATTTAATAGTTACATTTATAAATAATGTAGGTTAGAAATTGCAAGTTTTACTGTTACAGTGCTGTCAACAGTTAAATATGAGGTCAAGAAAGATGTCTGTTTTACTTTTTATAAAACACGTATTTATTTTTATTGAAGTCAAGAAAGAGCGACTTTAAAGTGAGTATTGGCAAAACAGGTTATCATTTTCATGTTGAGGTGGCAGAGGGTGTTGTCAGCAGCTGGTGAAAGTAACTAAAAAAAGTAACTAGTAACCAACTTAGTTACTTTTACAGATGAGTAATCAGTAAAGTAACTAAGTTACTTTTTCAAGGAGTAATCAGTAATTGGCTTAATTTTTCAAAGTAACCGTGGCCACACTGAAGTGTAGACACTCACACAAGACATTATTTTTTGTATACTAGTGGCCTTGGTGGCAGCCAGACTACAGCTTTGGTAATGAATAATGCTGATGAACAAATTTCACAGTACATGCAACTTCAAAACCACACGTCGAGGGAGAGAAGGCACAGTCATATTCAATCAATCAATCAATCAACTTTTTTCTTATATAGCGCCAAATCACAACAAACAGTTGCCCCAAGGCGCTCCATATTGTAAGGCAAGGCCATACAATAATTATGAAAAACCCCAACGGTCAAAACGACCCCCTATGAGCAAGCACTTGGCCACAGTGGGAAGGAAAAACTCCCTTTTAACAGGAAGAAACCTCCAGCAGAACCAGGCTCAGGGAGGGGCAGTCTTCTGCTGAGACTGGTTGGGGCTGAGGGAAAAAACCAGGAAAAAGACATGCCGTGAAGGGGGGCAGAGATCGATCACTAATGATTAAATGCAGAGTGATGCATACGGAGCAAAAAGAGAAAGAAACAGTGCATCATGGGAACCCCCCCACAATCTACGTCTAAAGCAGCATAACCAAGGGATGGTCCAGGGTCACCCGATCCAGCCCTAACTATAAGCCTTAGCGAAAAGGAAAGTTTTAAGCCTAATCTTAAAAGTAGAGAGGGTATCTGTCTCCCTGATCTGAATTGGGAGCTGGTTCCACAGGAGAGGAGCCTGAAAGCTGAAGGCTCTGCCTCCCATTCTACTCTTACAAACCCTAGGAACTACAAGTAAGCCCGCAGTCTGAGAGCGAAGCGCTCTAATGGGGTAATATGGTACTACGAGGTCCCTAAGATAAGATGGGACCTGATTATTCAAAACCTTATAAGTAAGAAGAAGAATTTTAAATTCTATTCTAGAATTAACAGGAAGCCAATGAAGAGAGGCCAACACGGGTGAGATATGCTCTCTCCTGCTAGTCCCCGTCAGTACTCTAGCTGCAGCATTCTGAACCAACTGAAGGCTTTTTAGGGAACTTTTAGGACAACCTGATAATAATGAATTACAATAGTCCAGCCTAGAGGAAATAATGCATGAATTAGTTTTTCAGCATCACTCTGAGACAAGACCTTTCTGATTTTAGAGATATTGCGTAAATGCAAAAAGGCAGTCCTACATATTTGTTTAATATGCGCTTTGAATGACATATCCTGATCAAAAATGACTCCAAGATTTCTCACAGTATTACTAGAGATCAGGGAAATGCCATCCAGAGTAACGATCTGGTTAGACACCATGCTTCTAAGATTTGTGGGGCCAAGTACAATAACTTCAGTTTTATCTGAGTTTAAAAGCAGGAAATTAGAGGTCATCCATGTCTTTATGTCTGTAAGACAATCCTGCAGTTTAGCTAATTGGTGTGTATCCTCTGGCTTCATGGATAGATAAAGCTGGGTATCATCTGCGTAACAATGAAAATTTAAGCAATACCGTCTAATAATACTGCCTAAGCGAAGCATGTATAAAATGAATAAAATTGGTCCTAGCACAGAACCTTGTGGAACTCCATAATTAACTTTAGTCTGTGAAGAAGATTCCCCATTTACATGAACAAACTGTAATCTATTAGACAAATATGATTCAAACCACCGCAGCGCAGTGCCTTTAATACCTATGACATGCTCTAATCTCTGTAATAAAATTTTATGGTCAACAGTATCAAAAGCAGCACTGAGGTCCAACAGAACAAGCACAGAGATAAGTCCACTGTCCGAAGCCATAAGAAGATCATTTGTAACCTTCACTAATGCTGTTTCTGTACTATGATGAATTCTAAAACCTGACTGAAACTCTTCAAATAGACCATTCCTCTGCAGGTGATCAGTTAGCTGTTTTACAACTACCCTCTCAAGAATCTTTGAGAGAAAAGGAAGGTTGGAGATTGGCCTATAATTAGCTAAGATAGCTGGGTCAAGTGATGGCTTTTTAAGCAATGGTTTAATTACTGCCACCTTAAAGGCCTGTGGTACATAACCAACTAACAAAGATAGATTGATCATATTTAAGATTGAAGCATTAAATAATGGTAGGACTTCCTTGAGCAGCCTGGCAGGAATGGGGTCTAATAAACATGTTGATGGTTTGGATGAAGTAACTAATGAAAATAACTCAGACAGAACAATCGGAGAGAAAGAGTCTAACCAAATACCGGCATCACTGAAAGCAGCCAAAGATAACGATACATCTTTGGGATGGTTATGAGTAATTTTTTCTCTAATAGTCAAAATTTTGTTAGCAAAGAAAGTCATGAAGTCATTACTAGTTAAAGTTAATGGAATACTCAGCTCAATAGAGCTCTGACTCTTTGTCAGCCTGGCTACAGTGCTGAAAAGAAACCTGGGGTTATTCTTATTTTCTTCAATTAGTGATGAGTAGAAAGATGTCCTAGCTTTACGGAGGGCTTTTTTATAGAGCAACAAACTCTTTTTCCAGGCTAAGTGAAGATCTTCTAAATTAGTGAGACGCCATTTCCTCTCCAACTTACGGGTTATCTGCTTTAAGCTACGAGTTTGTGAGTTATACCACGGAGTCAGACACTTCTGATTTAAAGCTCTCTTTTTCAGAGGAGCTACAGCATCCAAAGTTGTCTTCAAAGAGGATGTAAAACTATTGACGAGATACTCTAACTCCCTTACAGAGTTTAGGTAGCTACTCTGCTCTGTGTTGGTATATGACATTAGAGAACATAAAGAAGGAATCATATCCTTAAACCTAGTTACAGCGCTTTCTGAAAGACTTCTAGTGTAATGAAACTTATTCCCCACTGCAGGGTAGTCCATCAGGGTAAATGTAAATGTTATTAAAAAATGATCAGACAGAAGGGAGTTTTCAGGGAATACTGTTAAGTCTTCTATTTCCATACCATAAGTCAGAACAAGATCTAAGATATGATTAAAGTGGTGGGTGGACTCATTTACTTTTTGAGCAAAGCCGATAGAGTCTAATAATAGATTAAATGCAGTGTTGAGGCTGTCATTCTCAGCATCTGTGTGGATGTTAAAATCGCCCACTATAATTATCTTATCTGAGCTAAGCACTAAGTCAGACAAAAGGTCTGAAAATTCACAGAGAAACTCACAGTAACGACCAGGTGGACGATAGATAATAACAAATAAAACTGGTTTTTGGGACTTCCAATTTGGATGGACAAGACTAAGAGACAAGCTTTCAAATGAATTAAAGCTCTGTCTAGGTTTTTGATTAATTAATAAGCTGGAATGGAAGATTGCTGCTAATCCTCCGCCACGGCCCGTGCTACGAGCATTCTGACAGTTATTGTAACTCGGGGGTGTTGACTCATTTAAACTAACATATTCATCCTGCTGTAACCAGGTTTCTGTTAGGCAGAATAAATCAATACGTTGATCAATTATTATATCATTTACCAACAGGGACTTAGAAGAGAGAGACCTAATGTTTAATAGACCACATTTAACTGTTTTAGTCTGTGGTGCAATTGAAGGTGCTATATTATTTTTTTTTTTTTGAATTTTTATGCTTAAATAGATTTTTGCTGGTTATTGGTGGTCTGGGAGCAGGCACCGTCTCTACGGGGATGGGGTAATGAGGGGATGGCAGGGGGAGAGAAGCTGCAGAGAGGTGTATAAGACCACAGCTCTGCCTCCTGGTCCCAACGCTGGACAGTCACAGTTTGGAGGATCCAAGAAAATTGGCCAGATTTCTAGAAATGAGAGCTGCTCCATCTAAAGTGGGATGGATGCCGTCTCTCCTAACAAGACCAGGTTTTCCCCAGAAGCTTTGCCAATTATCAATGAAGCCCACCTCATTTTTTGGACACCACTCAGACAGCCAGCAATTCAAGGAGAACATGCGGCTAAACATGTCACTCCCGGTCTGATTGGGGAGGGGCCCAGAGAAAACAACAGAGTCCGACATTGTTTTTGCAAAGTTACACACCGATTTAATGTTAATTTTAGTGACCTCCGATTGGCGTAACCGAGTGTCATTACTGCCGACGTGAATTACAATCTTACCAAATTTACGCTTAGCCTTAGCCAGCAATTTCAAATGTCCTTCGATGTCGCCTGCTCTGGCCCCCGGAAGACAATTGACAATGGTTGCTGGTGTCGCTAACTTCACATTTCTCAAAACAGAGTCGCCAATAACCAGAGTTTGATCCTTGGCGAGTGTATCGTCGAGTGGGGAAAAACGGTTAGAGATGTGAACGGGTTGACGGTGTACACGGGGCTTCTGTTTAGGGCTACGCTTCCTCCTCACAGTCACCCAGTCAGCCTGCTTTCCCGACTGCCCGGGATCTGCCAGGGGGGAACTAACGGCGGCTAAGCTACCTTGGTCCGCACCGACTACAGGGGCCTGGCTAGCTGTAGAATTTTCCACGGTGCGGAGCCGAGTCTCCAATTCGCCCAGCCTGGCCTCCAAAGCTACGAATAAGCTGCACTTATTACAAGTACCGTTACTGCTAAAGGAGGCCGAGGAATAACTAAACATTTCACACCCAGAGCAGAAAAGTACGGGAGAGACAGGAGAAGCCGCCATGCTAAATCGGCTAAGAGCTAGTAGCTACACAACCTAGCGGATTCCTAAAAACACACAAAGTGAATAATGTGTAAATAATTTAGAGGTGATTCAGCAGAAGGAGTGCCCCAATCAAGGCACCAAACAGGCCATGAAGCAGCACAGGCAACGCACGACAACAGTGAACGCACGACAACGGTGCTAAAATAAAATAAAAATCGACTAAACACGCTGTGGAGCAGCACAGATAACGCACGACAACAGTGCTAAAAAATAAATAAATAAAATAAAATAAAAACAAAAGCGTTAGCAAGCTAGTTAGCTTGCCAACGCTGATGAAAGTTAGCTGATAAAAGTGCTCCGTCGCGATGTTTCGACCGTTAGAGGTCTTCCTTAGGCGTTGGAGCACAGTAAAAAAGTAAAAAAAAAAAAAAAGTAAAAAGGTAAAAAAGTCAAACAAAGTCTTTTCAGGGTTGTAAGACATAAGAGTGCTGATTTTTTTTTTTTTAACATAATTAACCAACAAAAAATGTTAAGCAATTAAAAAATAGGTTATTCCTCCGATTTAGTGTATTTCTGTGCTAAAACAGTCCCTGTGTTCACTGACTCCCTAACTCTGGGCAGAAGGCCAGATGAGATGTTGCCATCATGAGGCATCCATCGTCCATCACCATTCGGAAAAGATGCATCTCCTTACTGAATTTTCAATGGATTTCAGTTCTAATTGTTTTGTTTGGAAGAACTAAGCACTCTGCACAAAACTTTGTCATTGTTTTGTGAAATTTTCACACACAAGCTTCTAATTAAACAGATTTAATGAGTTTTTTTTATGCCTGGCACAAGAACTGTATCTCCTCCTTCATTTCCCTCCAGATTTCATTTCTGATTGATGTTTTAGTGTTTTACAACCCCTTCGGGGACAAAACGTGGCTGTTTGTTTGTCTATTTTCATATTGCAAACAAATTGTTTCCAACTTCATTTTCAGCAAAACTTTATCTCCTCCCTCCATACTTGCCTGTCATTTAGTGTGGTTTTCTTAATTGAAAGCAATGTAAATAAATTGATTTTATGACTGTTCAACACCTCTTAGGCCAGGATGTGCTACTACGTCATTGACATTCTGATTTTTGCGTATGTTGATAAACTGGAAGGGATGGCTCATCTATCTATCTATCTGGCTGTATATTCAAACACTATTTTTTAGGGTGTCACTGCCACTAAGGTCAGTGGGCAATGACCCAATGCAGCCATTATTGGATTGTTCAAGTGAGGTCAAATCTTGGATGAGTGCTAACCCATTAAATCTTAATGAATCCAAGATGGAGGTTATCCTGTTTGGGGGGAGCACTTCCACAGCCTGCTCTGCTGATGTCCTGGGTCCCCTGGGTTCCAACATTCATTCCTGTGTGAGGAACCTTGGGGTGATTTTTGATAGCCATTTTAAATTTGATAAGCAGATCAGTGCTGTTCTTGGAACAAGTTTCTTCCGGCTCCGTCTCCTAGCCAAGTCCAAGCCATATTTCTCTAGGATTAACCTTGAGAAGGTTATCCACACCTTCATCACAAGTAGACTAGATTATTGTAACTCTCTGTACATTGGCTTAGATCAGACCTCTCTAAACTGCCTCCAGCTTATTCAGAATGCTGCTGCTTGTCTTTTTTCAGGAAAGAGAAAGTCCGACCACATTACGCCGGTCTTGGCTACTTTTCACTGGCTTCAGATTCGTTATTGGGTTGATTTTTAAGCTTCTTTTAATTATTTTTAAAGCCCTCAATGGCCTGGCCACAGTGTATCTTTCTGAGCTTATTTTCCTTACACCCCTACCAGAGCCTTAAGGTCTTCTGACCAACTGTTGCTGGAGGTGCATAAAACCAGATTAAAGATGAGAGGTGACAAAGCCTTTGCAGCGGCTGCGCCCAGACTTTTAAAGCCTCTTTAAAAACCTCTTTCTTTTCTCTGGCATTTCCTAAATCAGTGATTACATCTCTGTTTCATCTTAGTATTTCTTGTGTTTTTCCTGTTGCTTAATGCTGACATATTATACCTTATCTGTAGTCTTTCTGCCGCCTGCTTCTGTTTTTTTTTTTTTCTCTCTGTTTGTGGTGCGGCTCCATCCTGAGGTGGGAGTGGGTGTCTTCCTGTCCTGCACACCAGCATGGACTCCCAAAAGTTCCTGTATATTTGTCTAGTGTGTCGGTAGCATGGCCCAAGCAGAAGGTCACCCTTTGAGTGTTGTCTGCTTGATGTTTCTTCCTCAGTATCATCAGAGGAAGTTTTTCCTTACCACTGTTGCCTGTGTGCTTGCTCTAGGGGTTGGTAAGGTTAGACCTTACTTGTGTGAAGCGTTTGAGGCATCTTTGTTGTGATTTAGAGCTATGTAAATAAAATAAATTAAATTAAATCAAATTATTTCCTACTATTTTTACTCTTTATTTTACTTTGTTTAATTGCCTGTTGCAAGTTTATTGTTATTTTTAATTGATTTATTTACGATTGGGGGTAACTTGGTGCCCATTTTTAATCATGTACAGCACTTTCTTTGGCTGCTGTCATTTTAAACGTGCTTTAGAAATAAAGGTTGATTGAGTTGAGGGGTGTGTTCCTAGGCTTTTCCAAAACCTAGTAATGCAAATAGACCCAGTAATATGAATATGCTAACTAACACTGAGAACATTAAAATAGGACAAAGCAAACACAAATTTCATAAGTGCTCAGACACAGTTAAGATGTCACATCTGATTTTATTTTTTATTTATTTTTGTAATGCAGTGAGTGTAGAAAGGATTCTCTCCTCACACTGTGCTCATTGTAGAAGGCATTTTTAACCAGCATCTCACCTCCATATTCATATTCCAGTTGACTCTGTGGAGCATATAATGTTAACTGAGGACAGAGGTCCATCTTTGTATGTTTACATCTACAGACACACCACCTGAGCCTGTGGATGTTTAAGATTGGCTTTAATCATCATCTTCACCCTGTTTTGAAAAGCCCCCATTACTCATGAGGTGAGAAAGGGGGTATTTTCTGGACAGATCAACAGCCCATCATAGTTGTAACGCCTACAGCTGGCCAACCATTCAGTCCAGTAGTCAGGTTATTGTCTGTTATTAATCAAACCCACATCTTCTTACCCTGAGGTGAAATTTATCAACACTGCCACAGTGTCGTTCACCTGTCCAAAAGATGATTTCCAGTATTAACCTCATCAGGTGCCCAGTCTGCAGTCCAGTTAATCCTTTTTAAAACAAATTGTAAATAAAGGACAGTTGAGATATGTAGTGCTTAAAAAAATGTACCAGATGTTCTTTCACTGGCTACACTAGGTATGCCTGTTCAACTGCTCAATAACAACCACAGCTTAGATTTCTGGATACCCAAGTATGCTTTACATAAAATGGGAGATGGTTAAAGACTACACGCCTGAACATGTAATATTCCAGGGTATCCCTAAAGATCTCCAGAGAAGGAATGTTGTAGATTTCCGATGGGAGACAGTTCCAAAGAGTGTGGGCTGCAGCATTGAAGGTTCTGCCCCTAAATGTCAATAGTCAGGTGTGGTTGGCTGTTTGTGGGCTACAGACTCCAGAACTGTGTGTAGGGATGTAAACATCTAACTAGCACCTTGCCCATGGGGATCCACAGGTTCTAGATCGGGGGTTTATAAAATGGGTAGCTGACAATTTTCAAGGGTGGTAATAAATTATGTAATGTTTCTATAATGATTTGGAATGGCTTGTGAGTCAACATCCTTTGTTCACTATTGTTGCATAATATCTGTAATTCCTTCAAATATATCGTTTCATTTTGGCAGCATTCATCTTTGACCCAAAATACATAAGCATGCCAAACAGCAAATGTCAGCTCTCTCCAGTTTCTCTGTGTTCAAAGGTGCACACGCATGCATACGCATTGTCATGCACTGCCCCTTGTTTGCGCTTATGTCTTGGTGTGTCCCCTGTCTGTGCCCACTTTCACTTCCCTTCACTGTTCAACTGTCTGGCCCTGGACCCTGTCTTCTGTTATTATACTTTAGTTGCTGATTGAATTATCTGTTTGTTATACTTTTGCCACGTGTTGTGTTCTGTTCAAGTTTCTCTTCCACCCTTAGTTTTCTTGTTGATCTCTTCTCAATTCTTACCTTTGTTTTCTGGGCTTTGTTTCTTTGTACCTTTAATGTGGGGGGATTATTTCATGTGTGGGTTTTTGCATTTTCTTTGTATTGTATTTGGGTTTATTTTTCATTATGATTCAGTCTGCTTTTTATTTGTCTAACTGCACTCTTGCCTTCCGTCTTCCCTCATCTTTGATTTGTCCGGCCAGGCCCCCTTCCTGTATGTTCTCACACACCTGTGTCTCATTTCTCTAAATCACCACCTGTGTTATTTAAACCCTTTGTGTTCTTCCTGTCTTTGCCAGTTCATTGTGCCTTTTTGCCTTGTGCTTTTGCCTTCTCTCTAGCCCTTGAATTATTTTCCATATTGCAAACATTAAATAGTCATAGGTGTGTGTGCGCGGGTGTGAATGTGTTTGTTTGTCTATATGTGGCCCTGTGACAGACTGGCATCCTGTCCAGTGTGTACCCCACCTTGTGCTCTATGACTGTTGGGATAGGCTCCAGCCCCCCACGACCCTTAATTGGACTAAGCAGTTGAAGATTAGTGTGTGTGTGTGTGTGTTTTGTCATAACTGTGTTTGCCTAACTGTGTTTGACCTTGCTTAGTTTTTTTTTACCTTAGTCTGGTCTTTGCCCTTGAACTCTGTCGATCTTTGTTTTTGCACCTTGCTTGTTTTTTGACCATGACTCTGCCTCACGTCTGTCTGTCACCTTTGGATTGCCGATTGTCATCTTGTGTACCGAACCTTTGCTCATTTATAACATAAAGCCTTTTGATAACTCCAACTTGTTTCTGTGAGTCCGCATTTGTGTCCACTTCCTGTTTGTGCCACGCCTGTCAGGACACATGGTGGAACAAAACTGGAAGCAGTAGGAGACACATGCAAACTCACAGGCATGGTTGGTTTAGATGAATAAAAGGCTTTATCTAGAAACCAGGCATTGGGTTCGGTACACAGGTAGTCAGACATGGGAGCGGAGGTATCAGACATGGTACAGGCTGGGATGTGGTCCACAAACCAGGCAGGGTTCATTCACACGGTGTCGAGGTATAAAGCAGGCAAAGCAAAGCCAGAGTCAAGATACAGGCGGAGTTCATGATACGGCAAGGCGGAGGTCGGAGCACAAAAGCAAGGTAAAAAAAACACAAAGGAAAACTGGACAACAACGAGAGGCGAGAAAGTCAACGAAGCCAACAACCGGGCGGGCAGTGAGCTGTGGGAAATGTGAGGGTTTAAATAAGGAGCGAACTAATCAAAGTGATGTGAAGCAGGTGTGTGGAAGTCTCTGGTAGGGGGCGTGACCAGGGAAGACAAATATTGTGCACCATGCAAGACAGTGAGGAACAAAAATACAGTGGAGTGATGAAAGAGACAAAGACATGTGAGCAGGTGCAAGAGCAGGAATGGATGAAAACACAGAGTAGAAAGAGTCACAGTGAGCGACGAAGACACAAGATCTGGTGCAGGGGCAATCAAATAAGATGAGGCAGAAACTGAGAACAAAGATAAATCAGAAAACCGAGGACAGAATACAATACAGCTATGGCCAGGAACAGACTAAGCATGAAGGAATGAATCATTAGAATGGAAACTAATCATGGCTGAAAGAAGAAATGAAAGATAACCAGGTGGCAAAACAAACTATTCGTTAAACAACAGAAAAACAAAACCGGTGACTACAGAATAGTGCAATAAATAAAACAAGATAACTGATAAACAGAACATGCAATAAATAACAAATGGAACATAATCAGATAAGCAACACTGAAGATAAATAATAACAAAAACCTGTGACTGAGGCATAATATAATAAATGTGATTAACAGAACTAAAGTAAGTAAAAGGACTATGATTGAAAGAATACAATAACCAACTATAAAATAGATGATAACCAAAGAATGACTCAGTGACAAAAGTGCAAACATAGAAAAACAATAAACAGAACCAAACTGACATTTACATGAGAAACTATAAACATATGAAAACAAAACCAGAAGACCATAGAGGACATTGAGCCGAAAATCTGGACCTAAACCCCAAACTGGGGCCGAGCATGACAACGCCACCCCACAGCCTGTCACACGGACACAGGGGCCACTTCACTTTTAATGTTTAGATGATTTACCGCCCCCTGCTGGAATTTTAATATATATAAAGATACTGGAGGGTGAAAGCTTAGATGGATTCACAGGTGAAGAGGAGGATTTTTGAAAATATGCAAATGAAAATGAATGAGGTTGATGTCTCGGTACAATTGAGAACCCTAGCATCTGAGCTCTGCATGCACTGGAGTCTGTCCAGGGCTTTGCTGGGTACAAGGAGCAATTGAGAAGTTTTGAGCCTGACCCAGGCAAAGTAGGGCATAGTTCATCTTTTGCATTCTGAGAAACCAACATTTCTCAGCTTTACACATCGTGAGTCAAAACTTTACACATTCTCGAGAAGCGTTGGTTTCTTAGAATGCAAAAGATGCAGAACTGCACCCCACATCTCAGACAGGCTCAAACTTCTCAGTGGCAGCTTGTAAACCCCCGTCCCACTTTTTTGGAATGAGTTGCAAGCCTTAAACACATGATACATGCATTGATGTATAATACGAAATTAAACAAAGTTGACCAGACAATAAAGTCAAAGTAATGATAAGAATCATGTTGTGAAAGTGTAGTGACACGGACCCACAACAGGGGGCGCAAAATGAACGGTCAATAGATGAGCCAAAAAGTAACAATTTAATGTTGTGAAGGTGCACAACGAATATACAGACAATCTCAGAATCTGATAACAGTCAATCCACAAAGGTGACGTGTGGGCAGGCTCGAGAATAGAAGACGTCTGTCCTGAGAAGAGCCGGAACCACACGATTTCCGCCGCCACCGAACCTGGTGAATACTGGAGCCGCCAAGTCCCGAATTCCCAGGTGATCACCGTCCCCGACTGTCGGATCTGGTACTGCTGGCGAAGAGCAAAGACAGTCAAGTGTGGGTGTGTGTACACCCCGTAACAACAACGGTGGGAATGCCACCTCCACCTCTAACACACACTCGTGCAGCGTCTGTGTAACCACTTATCTGAATCTGCAGGCTGAGAAGGTTACCTCCATAGAAGTACGATATCTCGGCGATGAGGTGGAGATGACGTCTGGGTTTTATGGAGTGAGATGATGAAGTATGAATGAGTGACAGCTGTCAGGAAATAATGAGTGACAGCTGTCACTCCCGGCTGTGTCCGTGGCGGCAGCGCCCTCTCGTGCCTGAAGCCCGCACTTCAGGCAGGGTGCCCTCTGGTGGTGGGCCAGCAGTACCTCCTCTTCTGGCGGCCCACACAACAGGACCCCTCCCCAACGGGCGCCTCCTGGCGCCCGACCAGGCTTATGGGGGTGTCGACGGTAGAAATCGGCCAGGAGGGCCGGATCCAGGATGAAGCTCCTCTTCACCCAGGAGCATTTTTCGGGTCCATACCCCTCCCAGTCCACCAGATATTGGAACCCCCGGCCCATTCGACGGACATCCAGGAGCCGGCGCACTGTCCAAGCCGGCTCCCCGTCAATGATCCGGGCAGGAGGCGGCGCCGGACCGGGAGCACAGAGGGGTGAGGTGTGGTGCGGTTTGATTTTGGAGATGTGGAACACCGGGTGGATCCACAGTGAAGCTGGGAGCTGGAGCTTCACTGCGGCAGGGCTAAGGACCTTGAGGATGCGAAAGGGTCCGATGAACCTGTCCATCAGTTTCGGTGACTGTACCTGAAGCGGGATGTCCTTCGTCGACAACCACACCTCCTGCCCGGGCTGGTATGCAGGGGCCGGGGACCGCCGGCGGTCTGCATGGGTCTTGGCCCTCGTCCGGGCCTTCAACAAGGCAGAACGGGCGGTGCGCCACACCCAACGGCACCTCCGAAGGTGGGCCCGGACCGAGGGCACACCGACCTCTCCCTCCACCACGGGAAATAATGGGGGCTGGTACCCCAAACACACCTCAAATGGGGAGAGGCCGGTAGCAGAAGACACCTGGCTGTTATGCGCATACTCGATCCAGGCCAGGTGGTTGCTCCAGGCCGTCGGGTGCGCGGATGTCACACAGCGGAGGGTCTGTTCCAACTCCTGGTTGGCCCGCTCTGCGTGTCGGTTCGTCTGTGGATGGTACCCGGACGAGAGGCTCATGGTGGCCCCCAGTTCCCTGCAGAAACTCCTCCAGACGTGAGAGGAAAACGGGACCACGATCCGAGACTACGTCAGTAGGGATCCCATGCAGACGGACGACGTGGTGGACCAGGAGGTCCGCTGTCTCCTGGGCTGTAGGGAGCTTCATGACGGCCACGAAGTGGGCCGCCTTGGAGAATCGGTCCACTATCGTGAGGATGGTGGTGTTGCCCTGGGACGGTGGGAGACCCGTGACAAAATCCAGGCCGATGTGGGACCAGGAACGGTGAGGCACAGGAAGCGGTTGGAGCAGACCTTGGGACTTCCTGTGGTCAGCCTTGCCCCTGGCACAGGTGGTGCAGGCCTGGATGTACTCCCGGACGTCGGACTCCATAGACGCCCACCAGAAGCGCTGCCGGACAACTGCCACGGTCCTTCGCACCCCCGGATGACAGGCGAGCTTGGAACCATGACAGAAGTCTAGGACCGCAGCCCTGGCCTCTGGTGGGACGTATAGTTTGTCTTTTGGTCCAGTTCCCAGTTCTGGGCTTCATGCCAGGGCCTCCCGGACGATCTTCTCCACGTCCCAGGTGAGGGTGGCCACGATAGTGGACTCAGGCAGGATGGGCTCCGGTGGATCCGACAGTGCAGTTTTGACCTCCTCTTCGTGTACCCGGGACAAGGCATCCGACCTCTGGTTCTTGGTCCCGGGGCGATAGGTGATCCGGAAGTCAAAACGCCCGAAGAACAGTGACCAGTGGGCTTGCCTGGCGTTCAGCCGCTTGGCGGTCCTGATATACTCCAGGTTCCGATGGTCAGTGAAAACCACGAATGGCACAGACGCTCCCTCCAACAGGTGTCTCCACTCCTCAAGAGCCTCTTTCACCGCAAGGAGTTCTCGATTGCCGACGTCATAGTTCCGTTCAGCCGGGGTCAACCTGCGAGAAAAGTAGGCACACGGGTGAAGAACCTTATCGGTCTCTCCGCACTGGGATAGCACGGCTCCTATCCCTGAGTCAGAGGCGTCCACTTCAACCACGAACTGGCGGCTAGGGTCGGGTTGCACCAAAACTGCCGCAGTAGAGAACCGTCGTTTCAACTCCTTGAACACGGCTTTGCACCGATCCGACCAGGTGAAGGGGACTTTTGGAGAGGTCAGGGCTGTCAGGGGGCTAACTACCTGACTGTAGCCCTTAATGAACCTCCTATAGAAATTAGCGAAGCCTAGGAACTGTTGCAGCTTCCTACGGCTTGTTGGTTGGGGCCAATCTCTCACCGCCGCAACCTTGGCCGGATCAGGGGTGACGGAGTTAGAGGAGATGATAAACCCCAGGAAGGACAAAGACGTGCGGTGAAACTCGCACTTCTCGCCCTTCACAAACAGTCGGTTCTCTAACAACCGCTGTAGGACCTGACGTACATGCTGGACATGGGTCTCAGGATCCGGAGAAAAGATGAGAATATCGTCCAGATATACGAAGACGAATCGGTGCAGGAAGTCCCGCAAGACGTCGTTAACCAAGGCTTGGAACGTCGCGGGGGCGTTGGTGAAGGCCGAACGGCGCGGTGCGCACGGAAGCCCAGGGCACGGGCCCGGGTGGAGCCGCCGCGGGTGCAGATCTTGGTGGTAGTAGCAAATATTCAAACGAGAACTTTGAAGGCCGAGATATCCTGTTGTGAAAGTGTAGTGACACGGACCCACAACAGGGGGTGCAAAATGAACGGTCAATAGATGAGCCAAAAAGTAACAATTTAATGTTGTGAAGGTGCACAACGAATATACAGACAATCTCAGAATCTGATAACAGTCAATCCACAAAGGTGACATGTGGGCAGGCTCGAGGATAGAAGACGTCTGTCCTGAGAAGAGCCGGAACCACACGATTGTGGGCAGGCTCGAGGATAGAAGACGTCTGTCCTGAGAAGAGCCGGAACCACACGATTTCCGCCGCCACCGAACCTCGTGAATACTGGAGCCGCCAAGTCCCGAATTCCCAGGTGATCACCGTCCCCGACTGTCGGATCTGGTACTGCTGGCGAAGAGCAAAGACAGTCAAGTGTGGGTGTGTGTACACCCCGTAACAACAACGGTGGGAATGCCACCTTCACCTCTAACACACTCTCGTGCAGCGTCTGTGTAACCACTTATCTGAATCTGCAGGCTGAGAAGGTTACCTCCATAGAAGTACGATATCTTGGCGATGAGGTGGAGATGAGGTCTGGGTTTTATGGAGTGAGATGATGAAGTCTGAATGAGTGACAGCTGTCAGGAAATAATGAGTGACAGCTGTCACTCCCGGCTGTGTCCGTGGCGGCAGCGCCCTCTCGTGCCTGAAGCCCACACTTCAGGCAGGGCGTCCTCTGGTGGTGGGCCAGCAGTACCTCCTCTTCTGGCGGCCCACACAACAAATCACTCGGCAAGTTGGGAGGATTTACATCTTCCATATCTTTTTCTGATTTGGGGTTGTATAAAATCCTGCCCAGCAAAAGTATAAACTTTTCCAACTACAGATCAATATTTACACAAATCATTTGCAATAAATTTATTTATCCTGTAATTACATTGCTGCAAGCACCTTCATACACTATTGTATATACTGATATTAGTATGTCAGTGTAGTCATCTGTTTATAGATTTCTGTACATGCCCAGCTGTATATTGTCCATCTCCTATTTGTCTACCTCACTCCTAACTGTACATATTATTCAGTTGCACTTGGTATTTAATGCTTTTTTTGCACTCCTGGTTAGATGTCAACTGTGTTTCGTTGACTCTGTACATGTATGCTGCATAATGAAAATAAAGTTGAATATAAGTGTATTATATATTGCCATTTTATTGGACACTGGCACAAAGTGCAGCATTCACTATGATGAGCCCATTGAGGCTTTTCAGGTTTCAAATCCAGCAAAACCTCGGAGACGTCATTGCGCTGCGAGATCTCAGTAACATTGAGAACTGCATTGATACGCTCTGATTACGCTTCACTTTAACGGCTGCACACGGACAACACAATTAACATCGCAACATAAAACTATTTTTATATTGTGCCTAAAACTCTTGTGAATATATTCTCTGGGTTTTTAGACATTGTTATTGCGTTTGTTTTATGTAAACGTGAGAATCACTTCGTTATTTTCAATGGGAGCTGCTGTGAGCTACACTCGCTTCCTGATCATGTCGTTCTGGGGGAAAGTGAAGTTTGCTCTTTAACGTCTTGATTATTGTTCTTTACAACACTGTTTGTCCTCTTTGTTCCAGACTAATATATATAATATGTCTGAAAATCGGTTTGCGTTTATTAAATTCCATGCAGATTAAACGTAGCAGACACAGATTTTTTGTTATAATTGTTTTAGCAAGTTTTCAGGGTATCATGCAGCAGTCTCTTATTAACGTGATGAAAAGCATAAAAAAATGACATTTTTGTAGTATAATACTCATTTACAATTGTCATCGTGTGGATTCTCTGTGTTGTTTTGACTGCAGCGACTCTCTGGCACGCAAGGGATTATGGGATACGTGAAAACCCCGAATGGTCTTTCGCCAGTATATACTCTGCTCCACACAGATAAAACAGCAACCACTTCATTCCGTCTCCTTGCCATTATTCAAACACAATGCAGAGATAAACTATAAGAAAGACGAACAGAATAGAGTTACATCTGTTTGAACCAAGCTGGAATAATACACGGCCAAGTTCAGCACGGTTACATTTACATGTAAATAAATGTGTTCTACAAGAAAATATCAGGCTGCTACCCAGATAGTGGTGCTATTCAGTAACATGTCTTTGTAATGTTATTTTTGTATGATTGTCCCTAATTCAGTTAATTACACAGTAGCTGCAACAAAAGATTACAGGCCCTCCTATTTAGGCCAAGCCAATAAATATTTTTGAAAATTAGACAAATGTGTAAGGTGTAATGGCTGGAGTATGACTGAGGATCTCTGAGCAGAAAACGCACTTGAAGGCGAGTACAGCTATTTTTTTGTTTGTTTGTTTGTTTGTTTTTTTATTCAGGGACAAGCAAACATCATATGGAGAGAATAATCTGCCTGCTTAGCAGCCAGGTCCATAAGGGGCAAAGCATTGAAGCAGGTCCATTAAACAGGCGGAAGGTCAAAACACAGGAGATTAGTATACCAGGGATTAGAGCTCAAGGGAGCAGGCAAAAACACAAAACCAGGATAAGGCAGCAAAAGTCATCAGGAAGAACACAAGAGATGCTGGAATGCTTTGTATTATTAACAAGACGTTCTGGCGCAGGAGACACAGAGAGTACGGCTTAAATATACTTGGAAGTAATCGCCTGAATGGAAAACGGGTGAAGAGAAGCACAGGAAGAAAGGTGCAGAAACAAACATGGGGAGAGAATGTTAAAATAAAGCAGGAAGTGATGCAGACGTGTCAGAAATTTGATATAAGATTTGTTTTCTTCTCTACATGTGCTAATTTGTTCACAAAGGTATTTAAATACATTTTGAAAATTCCTTGGATGTCTTTCTGCATGGTTTATTCATTGTATTCTAGGCATGTATCAGCACTCACTCAGTGATCTTACAAATGCTTTTAAAAGTCTCATTATTTCAAAATCTATAATGAGTATTGTCAGTGAAAAAAACCTGTTGGGTCAACATGCAAGTACTTATTTTATTATATATGGTTGTATGCAAAATTTTGGGCACCCCTGATAATTTTCATGATTTTCCTTTATAAATCATTGGTTGTTTGGATCAGCAATTTCAGTTAAATATATCATATAGTAGACAAACACATTGATATTTGAGAAGTGAAATGAAGTTTATACGATTTACAGAAAGTGTGCAATAATTCTTTAAACAAAATTAGGCAGGTGCATAAATTTAGGCACCCCAACAGAAAAAAATATATCAATATTTAATAGATCCTCCTTTTGCAGAAATAACAGCCTCTAAATGCTTCCTATAGCTTCCAGTGAGAGTCTGGATTCTGGTTGAAGGTATTTTGGACCATTCTTCTTTACAAAACAGCTCAGGTTTGTTGGTTTCCAAGCATGGACAGCTTGTACTTGTTCCTCTGCATGAATGCCTTAGTAGATTTTGAGCAGTGTTTAGGGTCATTGTCTTTTTAAAAGATCCAGCCCCAGCACAACTTCAACTTTGTCACTGATTCTTGAATATTGTTCTCAAGAATCTGCTGATATTGACTGGAATACATGTGACCCTCAAATTTAACAAGATTCCCAGTACCTGCACTGGCCACACAGTCCCACAGCATGATGGAACCACCTCAAAATTTTACTGTAGGTAGCAAGTGTTTTTCTTAGACTGCTGTGTTCTTTTTCAGCCATGCATACCGCCCCTTGTTATGTCCAAATAACTCAATTTTAGTTTCATCAGTCCACAGCACCTTATTCCAAAATGAAGCTGGCTTGTCCAAATGTGCTTTAGCATACCTCAAGCAACTCTTTTTGTGGTGTGTACACACAAAAGGCTTTCTCTGCATTACTCTCTCATCCAGCATCTCCTTGTGTAAAGTGTGCTGTATAGTTGAAGGATGCACAGAGACACTATCTGCAGCAAGATCATGGTGTAGGTCTTTGGAGCAGGTCTGTGGGTTGACTATGACTGTTCTCTCCATCCTTCACTTCAGCTTATAAGATTTTTCTTCACCTGCCACTTTGGGCCTTAACTAGTACTGTGCCTGCAGTCTTCCATTTTCCCCCTATGTTCCTCAGAGTGGAAACTGACAGCTGAAATCTCTGAGATAGCTTTTTGTATCCTTCCCCTAAACCATGATGTTGAACAGTCTTTGTTTTCAGGTCATTTGAGAGTTGTTTAGAGGCTCCCATGTTGCACTCATTAGAAGAGATGCAAAGAGGGGAAACATTTGCAAATGGCCACCTTAAATACCCTTTCTCATGATTGGATTCACCTGTGTAAGGAGGTCACTGAGCTTACCAAACCAATTTTGTGTTCTAATAATTAGTGCTAAATGTATTAAAATCAATAAAATGACAAGGGTACCCAAATTTATGCACCTGCCTAATTTTGTTTAAATAATTATTGCAGACTTTCTGTAAATACTAGAAACTTCATTTCACTTCTCAAATATCATTGTGTTCGTCTGCTATATGATATATTTAACTGAAATTTCTGATCCAGACAACCAAAGACTTATAAAGGAAAATCATGAAAATTATCAGGGGTGCCTAAACCTTTGCATACAACTGCATTGTATTAGACAGAATTGTACCTTGCTGTCTCTGCGTGAACATCACAGTATTGTGCTGTGTTGGTGTCATGTTCCACTCAGTGTTATTCAGCTTTTTGTTATGTGTCTGTCACTTTGAGAGATGGCTTGTTAATGGCATTCTCTTTTCCCAGCAGGTTGTCAGGGCATGTGGGATATCATCGCCTGCTGGCCTTCAGCCAGGATTGGAGAGGTGGTTACAATAAGCTGCCCAGCCTATTTCAGTTACTTCAGCGACCAACAAAAAGGTAAAGATCTCCTGGTACTGCATATTAATATATGTACAATAAATACTTAAAAAAATATATTATTTTAATTTCAGGTTGAATTTGTTTGAACCCCCCATAAACGGAAGACATGCAGCTGTTTGCGTGTGTGCCACTCAGTTTTGTTTTGTTTGTTTTTTGGTTTGAAAATAAAACAAATGAAAGCAACACACACTCTGGGTTTGAAAGTATAATTTTAAAAAAATTATTTAAAATATTTGTCATGGTCTCATGTTAAATTAATGCAATCATTTATTTCTGGAAATGAGCCTGTGGTTGTGAAAACATTAACCTTATCCTGTCATTAGTTCAGGGTTGGTTAATATTCACACATTTTTAATGAAGTCAATATTGTGGTGGTTTTTAACAATGTATTTGCACATTCCTTTCCTTTGGACAGACACGAAAGATTAATATTGTGATTATTTATAACAAAATGAGAAATTAAAGTAATAAAACTTATTTCTTCATCTCTTCTTGAAGAACTCTAGCGGGAAAGTGACTTGAATTATGAGCTTTGCAGAGAGCATTGTGACATTGATATTACTGACAAGATTAATCCTTTTTTGGATATTTGTGTAATGTCCTCTCATTCCAAAGACTGGGAAGAATACAGTCGTCTGTCCTGCTGTTTCTTTCCACCATTGTTTTGTACAGCAGTACTTTTGTGTGCTCTTAATACAGGCAAACCTCTGCCCGACTTGTATGATTGCATTGACATATGAGAATAATGGATAAGCATGTTTTAGATAAATCTTATGAGGTTTCAGTCTGATTACAAGGATGAAAGTTTACCCCGGTTATGCCTGGGTAAATATACGCATATATAAAAGTGCACATAAAATCAGTTACTGTTTGTGGTGAGCATCTCCAAAACAAAGAGGAATCCATGTGAACCTTTAACCTGCTTCATCACACCAAAAGAGGGGAGCGGAAGAGAGACATGTACCAGCATAAGATGTAAGGGCCCTGTCCCACTGGGAGAGGATTAATTGCGCATGAATTGAGTATACAAATTGTGGGCGTTCGTTGTCATCCGCAACAAAAATGGCCAAAAATGACAAATGTTCCAGTATGAATTACGGATATATTAATAATGTATAGCGAATATAGGATGAACAATCATGGTTATATAATGCATGTAGTGAGGAAACTGATCTGACACATTGAGATTATCACGGCAGTATTACGGGTGTATTATGAATGCATCGCGCACGTGTTGCGTGTGCACGGCATCTGCATTGCGGTCATAAAATAAGCACACTCGAGCCTTTCGGCATTACTATTCACACCAACAATACAGCCTCTGGAGCAAGTGCTGGACTTGGACAAGTTGATCACAGAGTTAATGTTCATTTTGTCATGCGAGGGTTAACTGTTCATGAGTTTGGGGAGTGGGAGGAGGGAAGCCGCTGGGGTGTGAGACTGTGTTGTTTTTTTTTTGAGAGTGTCACAGAAAACAGACTTCAGCATGAGTTGTGGCTAAACAGCAACTCTTCCGTTTGTTGGTGTTAAATAAAAGTCCTGGAGGAGACCCGATTGCAGCAGCTACGTCTTTATGGATCTACACAGCTGGACTGGCACTGACTGGCAGGTATGCTGCTTTCTGCCACATATAGTACTTTGGGTTTACGTGATGTGTTTGTTATGCATTCACAGATTGTCCGCAAATCAGCTGCAAAGCAGATGTAATAAAAACACTTTATTTGTGGCCAATTTGTATGCATTCGCTACAACATATTTTAGTTTGTGATGTGGACATGATAGGCACGATATATATCTGTTTTACACACTGTCCCAGTCCGCTGCCAAGCCGCAAATCCCTGTCAGTTGTGGATATCAGCGGTTAACGGCAGATATACAGCACATAGAGTGAGTATGTATTGAGTATGTATTGAGTATGTAAGGCGGATGTCATCCGCATCCAGATTTTTTAGCTACTCAAAAATCCTGGCTGCGGACATGCGTGCCTCTACGGATGATCACGGGCGTGTTCGGATGACGGCCGACTCATACAGGCATGTTACACGGATATTGCGGATGTTTGGCGAATATGGGCCAGTTTTGTGCGCAATCCATATGCAAATCCTCCTAAACGCCAGTGGGACAGGGCCCTAAAGAAAGAGAAGCATTAGCCAAAATTTGGGTTTCTGTTGACTCACTGTTGCCTGGCTGTTTGCCTAGGAGACAGTTTGACATCATTTCTCCTAAAGCTATATTTTGCTATCGTATTGTCTGTGGGGATCCACAGGCTTTATATTGGCTAGTTTTTATAAAATAGGTACAGTGAGGAAAATAAGTATTTGAACACCCTGCGATTTTGCAAGTTTTCCCACTTAGAAATCATGGAGGGGTCTGAAATTTTCATCTTAGGTGCACGTCCACTGTGAGAGACATAATCTAAAAAAAAATCCGGAAATCACAATGTATGATTTTTTAAATAATTTATTTGTATGTTACTGCTGCAAATAAGTATTTGAACAACTGTGAAAATCAATGTTAATATTTGGTAGAGTAGTCTTTGTTTGCAATTATAGAAGTCAAACGTTTCCTGTAGTTTTTCACCAGGTTTGCACACACTGCAGCAGGGATTTTGGTCCACTCCTCCATACAGATCTTCTCTAGATCTTTCAGGTTTGGAGTTTCAGCTCCCTCCCAAGATTTTCTATTGAGTTCAGGTCTGGAGACTGGCCAGGTCACTCCAAGACCTTGAAATGCTTCTTACGGAGCCCCTCCTTAGTTCACCTGGCTGTGTGTTTGGGGTCATTATCATGCTGGAAGACCCAGCCATGACCCATCTTCAATGCTCTTACTGAGGGAAGGAGGTTGTTTGCCAAAATCTCGCAATACATGACGCCATCCATCCTCCCTTCAATACGGTGCAGTCGTTCTGTCCCCTTTGCAGAAGAGCACCCCCAGAGTATGATGTTTCCACCCCCATCTTCACGGTTGGGATAGTTTTCTTGGAGTTGTTCTCATCCTCTAAACATGGTAAGTGGAGTTGATTCCAAAAAGCTCTATTCTGGTCTCATCTGACCACATGACCTTCTGCCATGCCTCCTCTGGATCATCCAGATGGTCACTGGTGAACTTCAAACAAGCCTGGACATGTGCTGGCTTGAGCAGGGGGACCTTGCTGCCATGCAGGATTTTAAACCATGACGGCATCATGTGTTACTAATGTAATCTTTGTGAATGTGGTCCCAGCTCTCTTCAGGTCAATGACCAGGTCCTCCTGTGTAGTTCTGTAGTTCTCAGAATCATCCTTACCCCAAAAGTGAGATCTTGCTTGGAATCCCAGACCACGGGAGATTGACAGTCATCTTGTGTTTCTTCCACTTTCTAATAAATAATCATAACAGTTGTTGTCTTCTACCAAGCTGCTTGCCTGTTGTCCTGTAGTCCATCCCAGCCTTGTGCAAGTCTACAGTTTTGTCCCTGGTGTCCTTAGACAGCTCTTTGGTCTTGGCTATGGTGGGCAGGTTGGAGTGTGATTGATTGAGTGTGTTAACAGGTGTTATTTATACAGGTAACAAGTTCAAACAGGTGCAATTAATACAGGTAAAGAGTGCAGAATAAGAGGGTTGCTTAAAGAAAAATTAACAGGTCTGTGTGAGCCAGAATCCTTGCTGATTGGCAGGTGTTCTACTACGTATTTGCAGCAGTAACATGCAACTAAATTATTAAAAAAATCATACATTGTGATTTCTGGATTTTTTTTTTTTTTTTTAGATTATGTCTCTCACAGTGGACATGCACCTAACATGAGAATTTCAGACCCCTCCATGATTTCTAAGTGGGAGAACTTGCAAAACCGCAGGGTGTTCAAATACTTATTTTCCTCACTGTAACTGATATTTTTCAAGGGTGGTAATAAATTATGCAAAGCTTGTATAATGAGTTGGAATGGCATGTGAGTCCAGAATGTTTTTAGAACCTTACACCTCAACAGTTTTTAGAAGAATAACTCAACCCTTTTATTTCTTGTTAATTACATATTTTTAATGTTAATTTGCTGTCTTAGTGTATTTATTATTATTATTATTATTATTATTATTTCACTTTTTTGTCACTTGATTTTTAAATGGACCACAATGGAAATAAGTGTTTTCACTGTCTTGTGTCATCCATGTATTTTTAACATATTTACAATTATGTTATGTACTTACATTGAACTTACTAAATAAAATCATCCAGGCACACACTCACTCACCCTTTTAATATATAGATGATTTACTGCCCCCTGCTGGAATGGCGTGTGAGTCCAGAATGTAAATATTAATGTCTGTTGTTCAGTGTTGTTAGCTTATGTGTTGTAGCTTCTCTAAAAATATTAATCGTATCGACGCATAGTTTTGGTGCTGTTCATCCTTGACCCAAAATACTTAAGCATACAAAACAGCAAATGTTGGCTTCTCCACAGTTTGTGCGTGATCAAAATTGCATGCACGGAGTTTTGTTTTGTTTTTTGTTGTTGTTGTTTTGTCTTTTCTGCATTCTGCTGTAAGCAGGTGCTTTTAATTTGACAGAGACAGTGCCAGAAGACATTAAAAGCACTACATATTTTACTTATGGTACCAACATGAGACTTAAGTCACTCATGGTAAGAGCAACATAACACTTATCTAAAGTGACTACACCAACTGAACTACAAAAGCGCAATAAATCAGTAACACTAACAACACTGTTAAACTAACATAAGCCACAATAAGCCACAATAACTTAACTTATAACTCTTATTTGTGTGTCTGGTGTAATGTGTGTCTTGTCTAATGTGCAAGCTGCTGGATGCCTTGAATTTCCCTCTGGGATCAATAAAGTATCTATCTATCTATCATCTATCTATCTAACACCTAAAATCTCTAATTTCTCAAAAAATATTTGCCCTATCACATTTCCATTTTCGCAGCATTCATCCTTGACCCAAAATACATAAGCATACCAAACAGCAAATGTCATTTCTTCTCGGTTTTTGCGTGATCGAAGTCACACACACATACAAAGGCCACTTGACTTATAATATAGATTAGCCAAAAGTGGCATTGCTTACCTTCAAATAGCGCAGAAGAAGAAACAACATGTTGGTGGCATAGCATAAATAAGATAGCATAATTTTCCCATTCTGAACCAGTATGACAGTATTAATAACAAACTGTGACCAGAATATAAAGCTCCAACGGTACATTCATCCTTTTCCACCTAGTACAATTGGACATGTTGTTTTTACTTTGCAAAGTTAAGACCCCCATCACACATAGCAAGAATGAGCAGGAATCAAGCAGAATCAGCTGGAATGGGAAAAACCCAAACTTCAAGGTGCAGTCAGGAAGGACAGACAGTCGAACAGCCGTGTATGAGTGCCGGAAGACCACGTAGAATGTGGGCAGATCCTGTCCGGACTGAGTCGAGCACACCCGCACGACCACAGCCCAAACATTCTTGGACAACAGTACATAGACACAGACTGCTATCAGACTGCACCAATGTCATAAATAAAGTGCTTAGAGTGCTGTCACTCACTCATCCACTCACTCACTGATTCGCTCATCCACTCACTCCCTCACGTGCACTGACCTCTTAATTCACTTTATTTATAGAGCACTTTCAAACAGCCAAAACTGAAACAAAGTGCTGTACATGGGGGTCATAAAAAAAAACCAGCTAAGCAACCCAACAACAATAAAAACAGCAATGAACAAACAAAAACAACTAAAACAGAGCAAAGTCTCATACTTTGTTAAAGGCCAGTGAATAAAAGTGGGTTTTAAGATTGGCTTTAAAAATGAACAGTGAAGAGACCCGTCTAATGTGTGCAGGTAGATCATTCCAAATTTTGGGACGTTCGCTTGGAGCTCGGTACCTCAAGAAGCGGCTGATCAGCTGACCGGAGGCACCGTGCAGGGGCATAGGGGTGAAGAAGCTCAGAGAGTTAAGGCCATTTAAAGATTTAAAAACAAATAAAAGAATATTAAAATGAACCCTAAAGTGCACAGGCAGCCAGTGAAGGGAGGCCAGGATAGGTGTAATGTGCTCCCTCTTTCGTACTCCAGTTAGCAGACGAGCAGCGACGTTCTGAACTAACTGGAGACGTGCAAGGGAAGACTGGCTAACTCCAAAATATAGTGCATTACGGCATTTCCTTTGCGCTCCCTGAACAGGATCCACTGGAGGTACACGTATGTGACTCAAGCAGGACACGACAGCAGGATTTGACATGCCATATCCATTTCGGGGTTCCCCCAACCGCAGTCAGATTGTTCCGTGCGAATATGTAGATTGCAGTGAGATTGCGCTTAAACTGCACATTGACTGCCGTTTGATGGGTGCCCCACCTGGACTGTGCCATGAGTGTTTTGCACATGTGCAAAACATTCGAGGCAGCTGCCGTGTCGACTGCTCTGAGACTGTTGTCCGATGTTTTCAGACCGCACCTTAACACTTTTCGGATGTGGATCGATCGGATGTGGCCTCTACTGGTGGTTGGCTCTCACTGCGGTATTGTATCACTTCCTGTTCCGGAGCACAGCGGTGTTTTTCTGTATCTGTTAGCTGTTTAATCTGCGCAGTTAGATTGATCTAGTTATCTAGATTACGATTTGTTTCCCAGTGTAATCTTTACGTACCTTAACTAAAGCACTCCTTCTGCTGAATCACCTCTAAATTATTTACACATTATTCACTTTGCGTGTTTTTAGGAATCCGCTAGCTTAGCGTAGCTACTAGCTCTTAGCCGATTTAGCATGGCGGCTTCTCCTGTCTCTCCCGCACTTTTCTGCTCTGGGTGTGAAATGTTTAGTTATTCCTCGGCCTCCTTTAGCAGTAACGGTACTTGTAATAAGTGTAGCTTATTCGTAGCTTTGGAGGCCAGGCTGGGCGAATTGGAGACTCGGCTCCGCACCGTGGAAAATTCTACAGCTAGCCAGGCCCCTGTAGTCGGTGCGGACCAAGGTAGCTTAGCCGCCGTTAGTTCCCCCCTGGCAGATCCCGAGCAGCCGGGAAAGCAGGCCGACTGGGTGACTGTGAGGAGGAAGCGTAGCCCTAAACAGAAGCCCCGTGTACACCGCCAACCCGTTCACATTTCTAACCGTTTTTCCCCACTCGGCGACACACCCGCCGAGGATCAAACTCTGGTTATTGGCGACTCTGTTTTGCGAAATGTGAAGTTAGCGACACCAGCAACCATAGTCAATTGTCTTCCGGGGGCCAGAGCAGGCGACATTGAAGGAAATTTGAAACTGCTGGCTAAGGCTAAGCGTAAATTTGGTAAGATTGTAATTCACGTCGGCAGTAATGACACCCGGTTACGCCAATCGGAGGTCACTAAAATTAACATTAAATCGGTGTGTAACTTTGCAAAAAC
Organism: Thalassophryne amazonica; assembly: GCF_902500255.1. Lineage (NCBI taxonomy): Eukaryota > Metazoa > Chordata > Actinopteri > Batrachoidiformes > Batrachoididae > Thalassophryne > Thalassophryne amazonica. Next base: position 46,029,658 of record NC_047103.1, on the reverse strand, counting down.
AATGTCGGACTCTGTAGTTTTCTCTGGGCCCCTCCCCAATCGGACCGGGAGTGACATGTTTAGCCGCATGTTCTCCTTGAATTGCTGGCTGTCTGAGTGGTGTCCAAAAAATGAGGTGGGCTTCATAGATAATTGGCAAAGCTTCTGGGGAAAACCTGGTCTTGTTAGGAGAGACGGCATCCATCCCACTTTGGATGGAGCAGCTCTCATTTCTAGAAATCTGGCCAATTTTCTTAAATCCTCCAAACCGTGACTATCCAGGGTTGGGACCAGGAAGCAGAGTTGTAGTCTTACACACCTCTCTGCAGCTTCTCTCCCCCTGCCATCCCCTCATTACCCCATCCCCGTAGAGACGGTGCCTGCTCCCAGACCACCAATAACCAGCAAAAATCTATTTAAGCATAAAAATTCAAAAAGAAAAAATAATATAGCACCTTCAACTGCACCACAGACTAAAACAGTTAAATGTGGTCTATTAAACATTAGGTCTCTCTCTTCTAAGTCCCTGTTGGTAAATGATATAATAATTGATCAACATATTGATTTATTCTGCCTTACAGAAACCTGGTTACAGCAGGATGAATATGTTAGTTTAAATGAGTCAACACCCCCGAGTCACACTAACTGTCTATCTATCTGTCCACCTGGTCGTTACTGTGAGTTTCTCTGTGAATTTTCAGACCTTTTGTCTGACTTAGTGCTTAGCTCAGATAAGATAATTATAGTGGGCGATTTTAACATCCACACAGATGCTGAGAATGACAGCCTCAACACTGCATTTAATCTATTATTAGACTCTATTGGCTTTGCTCAAAAAGTAAATGAGTCCACCCACCACTTTAATCATATCTTAGATCTTGTTCTGACTTGTGGTATGGAAATAGAAGACTTAACAGTATTCCCTGAAAACTCCCTTCTGTCTGATCATTTCTTAATAACATTTACATTTACTCTGATGGACTACCCAGCAGTGGGGAATAAGTTTCATTACACTAGAAGTCTTTCAGAAAGCGCTGTATCTAGGTTTAAGGATATGATTCCTTCTTTATGTTCTCTAATGCCATATACCAACACAGTGCAGAGTAGCTACCTAAACTCTGTAAGTGAGATAGAGTATCTCGTCAGTAGTTTTACATCCTCATTGAAGACAACTTTGGATGCTGTAGCTCCTCTAAAAAAGAGAGCTTTAAATCAGAAGTGCCTGACTCCGTGGTATAACTCACAAACTCGTAGCTTAAAGCAGATAACCCGTAAGTTGGAGAGGAAATGGCGTCTCACTAACTTAGAAGATCTTCACTTAGCCTGGAAAAAGAGTCTGTTGCTCTATAAAAAAAGCCCTCCGTAAAGCTAGGACATCTTTCTACTCATCACTAATTGAAGAAAATAAGAACAACCCCAGGTTTCTTTTCAGCACTGTAGCCAGGCTGACAAAGAGTCAGAGCTCTATTGAGCTGAGTATTCCATTAACTTTAACTAGTAATGACTTCATGACTTTCTTTGCTAACAAAATTTTAACTATTAGAGAAAAAATTACTCATAACCATCCCAAAGACGTATCGTTATCTTTGGCTGCTTTCAGTGATGCCGGTATTTGGTTAGACTCTTTCTCTCCGATTGTTCTGTCTGAGTTATTTTCATTAGTTACTTCATCCAAACCATCAACATGTTTATTAGATCCCATTCCTACCAGGCTGCTCAAGGAAGCCCTACCATTATTTAATGCTTCGATCTTAAATATGATCAATCTATCTTTGTTAGTTGGCTATGTACCACAGGCTTTTAAGGTGGCAGTAATTAAACCATTACTTAAAAAGCCGTCACTTGACCCAGCTATCTTAGCTAATTATAGGCCAATCTCCAACCTTCCTTTTCTCTCAAAAATTCTTGAAAGGGTAGTTGTAAAACAGCTAACTGATCATCTGCAGAGGAATGGTCTATTTGAAGAGTTTCAGTCAGGTTTTAGAATTCATCATAGTACAGAAACAGCATTAGTGAAGGTTACAAATGATCTTCTTATGGCCTCGGACAGTGGACTCATCTCTGTGCTTGTTCTGTTAGACCTCAGTGCTGCTTTTGATACTGTTGACCATAAAATTTTATTACAGAGATTAGAGCATGCCATAGGTATTAAAGGCACTGCGCTGCGGTGGTTTGAATCATATTTGTCTAATAGATTACAATTTGTTCATGTAAATGGGGAATCTTCTTCACAGACTAAAGTTAATTATGGAGTTCCACAAGGTTCTGTGCTAGGACCAATTTTATTCACTTTATACATGCTTCCCTTAGGCAGTATTATTAGACGGTATTGCTTAAATTTTCATTGTTACGCAGATGATACCCAGCTTTATCTATCCATGAAGCCAGAGGACACACACCAATTAGCTAAACTGCAGGATTGTCTTACAGACATAAAGACATGGATGACCTCTAATTTCCTGCTTTTAAACTCAGATAAAACTGAAGTTATTGTACTTGGCCCCACAAATCTTAGAAACATGGTGTCTAACCAGATCCTTACTGTGGATGGCATTACCCTGACCTCTAGTAATACTGTGAGAAATCTTGGAGTCATTTTTGATCAGGATATGTCATTCAAAGCGCATATTAAACAAATATGTAGGACTGCTTTTTTGCATTTACACAATATCTCTAAAATCAGAAAGGTCTTGTCTCAGAGTGATGCTGAAAAACTAATTCATGCATTTATTTCCTCTAGGCTGGACTATTGTAATTCATTATTATCAGGTTGTCCTAAAAGTTCCCTAAAAAGCCTTCAGTTAATTCAAAATGCTGCAGCTAGAGTACTGACGGGGACTAGAAGGAGAGAGCATATCTCACCCATATTGGCCTCTCTTCATTGGCTTCCTGTTAATTCTAGAATAGAATTTAAAATTCTTCTTCTTACTTATAAGGTTTTGAATAATCAGGTCCCATCTTATCTTAGGGACCTCGTAGTACCATATCACCCCAATAGAGCGCTTCGCTCTCAGACTGCAGGCTTACTTGTAGTTCCTAGGGTTTGTAAGAGTAGAATGGGAGGCAGAGCCTTCAGCTTTCAGGCTCCTCTCCTGTGGAACCAGCTCCCAATTCAGATCAGGGAGACAGACACCCTCTCTACTTTTAAGATTAGGCTTAAAACTTTCCTTTTTGCTAAAGCTTATAGTTAGGGCTGGATCAGGTGACCCTGAACCATCCCTTAGTTATGCTGCTATAGACGTAGACTGCTGGGGGGTTCCCATGATGCACTGTTTCTTTCTCTTTTTGCTCTGTATGCACCACTCTGCATTTAATCATTAGTGATCGATCTCTGCTCCCCTCCACAGCATGTCTTTTTCCTGGTTCTCTCCCTCAGCCCCAACCAGTCCCAGCAGAGGGCTGCCCCTCCCTGGGCCTGGTTCTGCTGGAGGTTTCTTCCTGTTAAAAGGGAGTTTTTCCTTCCCACTGTAGCCAAGTGCTTGCTCACAGGGGGTCGTTTTTGACCGTTGGGGTTTTACATCATTATTGTATGGCCTTGCCTTACAATATAAAGCGCCTTGGGGCAACTGTTTGTTGTGATTTGGCGCTATATAAAAAAATTGATTGATTGATTGATTGATTGATTTGTTATTCGGACGCCATTCGGCCCCATTCGTGCTATGTGTGACGGGGGCCTAATGTTCCTGTGACCAGTTCCAGAAGAGCCTCACAATGGGCCTCATGTATCAACGTTGCATACGGCAATATTTGAGCGTATATGGGGTGTACGCCAAAATGGCTGCGCTACTTGGCATTTATCAATGTGGTCGTTGGCATACGGTGCGCTGAAAATATACACCAGGTCGAGAGGTGGTGTAAATTATACACCAAAATGAACCAGCACTGGAATCCACATAAAAATGAAAATGATCAACATGATAAACACTGCCATCATACAAATCAATGCATATGTTAAATAAATAACACTTTCTTGATTATACTACATAATAATTAATACAAATCCCGCTTTTGCGGGATTGTTGGTCTCGAGCACGATCCGTGGCCACAACGCTGACCGCAAAGAAAGCGCTGCTCACCTTTTTCTCCAGACCTCGAGCATGGAGCCAGAGCAGCGCTGAGCTTAACTTTATGTGGTGTGATCGTTTTAGACAATGAAATTGATAATTACAACTGTAGTGTTGTCATTCCCTTCGCCCGTGCTGCAATCAGGTTTTGTCTTCTCTATTCTTTTGTTACAATAAAATAAATAAAGAAATATATTTTAATTAAATTAGGCTTGTCTTATTAATTGAGCTAGCAAATATCCACATGTCAAGAATTATTGACATGTGAAAAGAGAATACAGTGGTCCCTCGCTATAACGTGGTTCACCTTTCGCGGCCTCGCAGTTTCGTGGATTTTTTTAGTCCAATTTTGCATGCTTTTTTTTTTTTTACAGTGCATTGTGGTCTGCGTGTCTGTTTATAAGAATGTTCTCGCCCAGAAGAAAAAAAGAGTGCCAACAACTACCCATAACTGTGTTCTTCACTGGGAAAAGACACCTGCAGCGAGGTTTGACTCAGTGGAAAAAGGCGCGGCGTCAGGACGAAGAGGCGCGATCAGAGGAACTGTGAAATACTGGTCAGTCACTGTTAATAATTTCTTATGTGTCCAACCTCGTAGGTTGATCGTTAAAATTAAATTCATTAGTTCTAAAAGCCATCATAATTATTTATAGGAAAACATTCTATTTTTATTTCTCAAACAAATGTTTGGGCCTGAAAACAGGTTGGTCTTATTTCTCTAAAAAGGTTTGAACTTTGACAGTGTTTACACATGAGAGAAAAGTGAGAAAATGTTCATGCCTGATTGAGAAAAGTGTATAAAGTGGTTTTACAGCTTTAAAACGTCTATAATAATTGTAAACAAATAACGCTGACTACTTCACAGACTTCGCTTATTGCGGGCTTTTTTTAGAAAGTAACTCCCGCGATAAATGAAGGACCACTGTAACACTTTTTTGATTATACTACAAAACAATTAATACGACGGCCGCTTTTGACGCTCTATTGGCACGCGTCGTGATTGGTGGAGTTCTTTTTCTTTGCCGTCTTCCTGGCTTCCATGTCGTAAAATGAGGGTGTGCCTGAAGCGGAGTCTGAATATTTATGGGCGTATTCATTATAATTACGATTCTTTTCACCCTCTGCATTTATCAAGGTCACGTCGGGCGTACGCCGGAAATGGGCAGGTGCGCACTGCTTGATACATGTCACGGCAACTTTGGTGTACTTCAGATTTACACCGTAAATTTATGCCACAAGTGCGCAACGTTGATACATGAGGCCCAATGACATTTGAAGTTTTTAGAGAGCTTGAAAATGCTTTAACAAGGTTAACTTATCTGATTTTATAATTTTAAACTCTAAAATCAATTCAGGGGTCCATGTCCCTGTTGTCTCATTACTTTAAAGTAATTATTTGATTTGTATTTGTGAATTGTTGCATCCCTATATGTTACTTTATTCTCTTCTGAAAAAATTATCTTGAACAGATTGTACTTGAAGGACTTCTTAAATTTAACTATCAACTAAACGACAAAAGACCAGCCATAAAAAGTCATTAAGGAAAAAAAATGTAACATTATTTCCATGGCCCCCTGGCCCCCATTGACCATATACTGACAACTATTTGAATTTTGCAATAAATTACTTTTCTCTTTTCAAATGTTTCTGTCTTCTGGCTCACATCAGGATAGGTATTCACTGTCCACTTTCAACAGGATCATCCTTTCGCACTGTGTGCGCTTCACAGCTGAACATATAAACTCTGTCGCATCTGTTGGCTCATCCTTCTACAGCTTGGCAGTATTAGGCACACATCTCATTTTTAAAAATATATTATGTATTTATTGACTTTGCTGAATTTTGATCAACTCCAAATTTGTCACCTTATTCTTCTTTCATTGATTTTCATCTTCATCACTTGATGTTTTAATTATCAAGTTTGTAATTTGTGTCTAAAAGAAGACTGCAGTCTGCATTCATTATGTGGAACCAGCAGATTCAATGGAAATCAGTTTTGTAGATTTCAGATGTGATTTTCAGTTTGAATATTTTTTCTGCTGCTCTGATCCACACCTCTGGTGCAGACCCATTTTCTGGAACCTTTTCTACATGATTTGTTTTAGAGACAGTTTTCTTTCACTGAGGGCTCAATGACCTTGACCTTCACCCAAATGATTGACCTCTGAGTAACCTTGCCAGGGCAATTCTGAAATCCACCAAGTACGAGGTCTGTGAGAAAACTATTCAACCTTTTTATTTTGTGGAGGTGGAGAGCTCACGCATGCGCACGAAGGTTCAAGCTTGGCTGACGTAAAAACATATGAATCAAATCCATATATTTTTTGCATAAAATAAAAAGGTCGGATTCTTTTCTAACAGACCTCGTATATGCCACATTTGGTCCAATTTGGGTTGAAAATCATTGACCTTTGCCTTTGGCAAAATTAATTGGTTCAGTGATTACTTGCGTGACCTCAAGCATAAGGCTAGAGGTCTAGAACGGAAATGGCGCACTTCAAAATTAGAAGTATTCCACCTTGCGTGACATGATGTTATCTTAGACTATAAGCATGCACTACTGGCTACAAAGCAGACCTACTATTATTCTGATTGGTTCAACAAAACCAAGCATAACTCAGATTTCTTGTTCGACACGGTGGCAACAATTATTCATGGACAACCATGTGTGAGTCGCTCTCCTTTTACAGCACGATTTCTTGGATTAATTCGAGAAGAAAATAGACAGCATTAGGTTAAACATATCCCTGCATGCCTTAACCCAGCCAATACACCCTGCTATTGAGGTGGGCACCATTACTGACGTATTACCTAGATTTACAGAATTTGATAGTATCTCACTAGGCATGCTGATGAAACTCGTAACATCTACAAAAAGCACAACCTGCTTATTTGATCCTATACCAACAAAACTGTTTAAGGATCTGTGACCCACTCTTGGGCAGACTGTGCTGGAAATTATTAATCTCTCATTAACCTCTGGATCTGTTCCTAAATGTTTCAGATCTGCAGTGATTAAACAATGACTGAAGAAATCTAATCTTGACCCTAGTTTATTGAAAAACTATAAGCAGATATCAAATCTATCATTTTGCTCAAAAATTCTGGAAAAGGCAGCTCGTGGATCACCTTACTGACAATAATCTTTTCGAGTCACTGCAGTCTGCTTTTAGAAAATATTCTACAGAGACGGCTCTCACTGAAGTGGTGATCTTCTGCTTGCAATGGATTTGGACACCACTGTGGTTCTGGTGCTGTTAGATGTCAGTGCTGCGTTTGATACCATGGATGATCATATTCTATAAGATAGGCTGGAGAATCATTTTGGGATTACTGGGAGTGCCCTTGCATTGTTGACGTCATACCTGACCAGTCGTTCTCACTGTCTTTTGTACAGTAACACTCCCTCTGAACTTAGTGACATGAAATTTGGGGTTCCACAGGGGTCCGTCTTAGGCCCCCTGCTTTTCTCCCTTTATATAGCACATATTGCGGCATTTTGGTATTACCTTTCATTGCTATGCTGATGATACTCAGTTATACATGCCGATAACTGCTGGTATTCTCATCCACATAAAATCCTTAGAAGATTGCCTTACATCAGTGAAAAGCTGGATGTCTAGCAACTTCCTACTTTTGAACTCTGATAAGACTGAAATGATGGTGCTTGGTCCAGTGAGACATCAGCATCAATTTGACCAGCTAATGCTTAGTCTAGGCTCGTGTCATCACACTGACAAAGTGAGGAACCTTGGGGTAATGTTTGATCCTACATTGTCCTTTGACCTCCACATTAGAGATATTATGAGGACTGCTTTCTTCTACAACCCCTGGCAATAATTATGGAATCACCGGCCTCAGAGGATGTTCATTCAGTTGTTTAATTTTGTAGAAAAAAAGCAGATCACAGACATGACACAAAACTAAAGTCATTTCAAATGGCAACTTTCTGGCTTTAAGAAACACTATAAGAAATCAGGAAAAATAATTGTGGCAGTCAGTAACGGTTACTTTTTTAGACCAAGCAGAGGGAAAAAAAATATGGACTCACTCAATTCTGAGGAATAAATTATGGAATCACCCTGTAAATTTTCATCCCCAAAACTAACACCTGCATCAAATCAGATCTGCTCATTAGTCTGCATCTAAAAAGGAGTGATCACACCTTGGAGAGCTGTTGCACCAAGTGGACTGACATGAATCATGGCTCCAACACGAGAGATGTCAATTGAAACAAAGGAGAGGATTATCAAACTCTTAAAAGAGGGTAAATTATCACGCAATGTTGCAAAAGATGTTGGTTGTTCACAGTCAGCTGTGTCTAAACTCTGGACCAAATACAAACAACATGGGAAGGTTGTTAAAGGCAAACATACTGGTAAACCGAGAAGGACATCAAAGCGTCAATGTTGTGTGGGCCGCCAGAAGAGGAGGTACTGCTGGCCCACCACCAGAGGGCACCCTGCCTGAAGTGCGGGCATCAGGCACGAGAGGGCGCTGCCGCCACGGACACAGCCGGGGGTGACAGCTGTCACTCATCATCTCATGACAGCTGTCACCCATCTACACTTCATCATACTACTCCATAAAACCCGGACGTCATCTCCACCTCATTGCCGAGATATCATCTACCTGTGAAGGTAATTCTCTGCTAAACTGAAAACACTGACTAATAGTCTGAACTTCTTTGCAGCTGTTTTCCTGTAAGTGTTTCCTTATCTGTGGGATTGGCGTTTGGTGTGATCAGCGACGGCTTCGCTTCACACTCCAACCAGATAAGTGGTTAACAGGAGCTGCACGAGTGTGTGATTAGAGGTGGAGGTGACTTTCCACCTTCTGACTGTTTTTGTTACTGGGTGTGCACACACCCACATCTCACTGTTTGTGCTCCTCACCAGCAGTACCAGATCCGACAGTCGGGGACGGTGATCACCTGGGAATTCGGGACTTGGCGGCTCCAGTATTCACCAGGTTCTGTGGCGGTGGAAATCGTGTGGTTCCGGCTCTTCTCAGGACAGACGTCTTCTATCCTCGAGCCTGCCCACACGTCACCTTTGTGTATTGACTGCTATCATATTCTGAGATTGTCTGTATAGTCGTTGTGGGCATTCACAACATTAAATTGTTACCTTTTGGCTCATCTATTGACCGTTCATTTGCACCCCCTGTTGTGGGTCCGTGTCACTACACTTTCCCCAACAGTCAAGACAGAAAACTTAAAGCAATATGTCTCAAAAATTGAAAATGCACAACAAAACAAATGAGGAACAAATGGGAGGAAACTGGAGTCAACGTCTGTGACTGAACTGTAAGAACCCACCTAAAGGAAATGGGATTTACATACAGAAAAGCTAAACGAAAGCCATCATTAACACCTAAACAGAAAAAAACAAGGTTACAATGGGCTAAGGAAAAGCAATTGTGGACTGTGGATGACTGGATGAAAGTCATATTCAGTGATGAATCTCGAATCTGCATTGGGCAAGGTGATGATGCTGGAACTTTTGTTTGGTGCTGTTCCAATGAGATTTATACTGCCTGAAGAGAACATGTAAATTTCCACAGTCATTGATGATATGGGGCTGCATGTCAGGTAAAGGCACTGGGGAGATGGCTGTCATTACATCATCAATAAATGCACAAGTTTATGTTGATATTTTGGATATTTTATCCCATCAATTGAAAGGTGATGTGTTGGAGCGTTCTTTTGTTTTTCATGATTCCATAATTTTTTCCTCAGAATTGAGTGATTCCATATTTTTTTCACTCTGCTTGGTCAAAAAAAGTAACCGTTACTGACTGCCACAATTTTTTTTCTGATTTCGTATAGTGTTTCTTAAAGCCAGAAAGTTGCCATTTGAAATTACTTTAGTTTTGTGTCATGTCTGTGATCTGCTTTTTTTCTACAAAATTAAACAAATGAATGAACATCCTCCGAGGCCGGTTATTCCATAATTTTTGCCAGGGGTTTTATCTGAGAAATATAGCGAAGATTTGTCCCATCCTGTCTATGGCTGATGCTGAGACCCTGATTCATGCGTTTGTCTTTTCTAGATTGGACTACTGCAATGTTCTGTTTTCTGGTTTACCGCAGTCCAGCATTAGGGGTCTCCAATTGGTTAAAAATGCTGCAGCCAGAATTCTGACACGAAGCAGAAACTTTGACCACATTAAACCCATTTTGGTATCTCTTCACTGTCCCTGTGAATCAGATTTTAAGGTTCTGCTACTAACCTATAAAGTTGTTCACAGACTAGCACCTCCCTACTTAGCTGACCTAATTAAACCCTATGTACCAGCTCGGGCTCTGCGTTCTCAGTGTGCAGGACCACTTTGTGTCCTTAGAGTAAATAAACGTCTGCGGGTCACAGAGCTTTCTCTTATTGTGCCCCTGTTCTGTGGAATGATCTCCCTGCACCAATAAAACAGTCAGATTCTGTAGTGACTTTTAAGTCCAGACTTAAAACGCATTTATTTTCTCTTTCATATGGCTAGCATACTGGCATAGTAATAATTCATTTTATTAATTTAAATTCATTTTATTAGGGAGCGGGCCGTGGCCTCAACTTTATCTAAATTCTGGATCTTTTAGTGAATCTTAGGGCTAGTGGCCGGCATCACCTTAGTATTTCTTGTTTCTCTTGTTGCTTAATGCTGACTGATTATAATGTCTTTCAGGGTCAACCTTCACTGACATACCAAGTGTAGTAGAAATCAGCAAAAGGACCAGGGAGGAGTCTGCCAACAAACAGACGGGCAAATATGACCTTGGCCCAGCAGCCTGACCTTTGTGAAATTTGAACTTGCTAGGGAATTCCGGAACCTGTCTCCACGTATATGTTAAGCTTAATGCATATCAGAGTGAAAAAGATTAAATTTGACCTTTCACCCCAATGACCTTGATCAATTGACTGAACTGTGGTTTATTTGATCCCACCTGGGCAATGCTGAGGAGTAAGAGTAATTCATACTGCCACTAAATTGTTGGGGTTTGCTCCAACGCCGGGTTTTTGAGTTGTCCCTATGTCCTTTATGCGAGTCCCTGTCACCTATCCTGTCCTGTCTCCCCGTGTTCACTGGGTGTATGTGTGAGGATGTGTGTGGAGGTGTGTGTCATCTGTTCCCCGTTTCGTGTCCAAGGCCATATGCACCTGTCTCCCCGCTCCCTGGGTATTTGTGTGGGTGTGTCCCAGCTGTCTGTAGTGTGTTTGTGTGATCATGTCTGTCCCGCGTGTACCCCTCCTGAGTGATGTGTAAGTGTGTTTCTGTCTGTTGTGTTCCATTCATGTCACCTGTCTGTTTTGCGTGAGTGTGGATGGATGTGGAGCCTGGCACGTGTGGGAACGCAACTTCCGTCCATGTTCGTGTTTGACTGGTAGGGGTGTGTGTCTGTGTGTGTGTGTCGCATTTCTGAGTCAGCATGTCCAAGTCCCTGTAGGTGCGTGTGGGTGTGCATGATGAGCGTTTCTTCCAGTGTCTCGTCCTCCTGTTCCCCCAGTTGTCTTTGTTATGCCTGACAAGTGTATGCGGCATATGATAGTTCCTCATTGACCAGGGGTCCTGCCCCTCATTATTCCATTATATTTCTCCGTTGTTCTTTGTGCTGTTTATTTCTGCCCCGCTTTGTTGTATTTCTGTTCGTTTTCCATTGTTCACCACTGTGCTGCTTTCTGTTAATGTCGTAGTTCTGGTTTGATTTTCACAGTTATCATTATGGTCATTTCACTTGCTGTTTCCTTGTGTTGTGTGGGCCGCCTGAAGAGGAGGTACTGCTGGCCCACCACCAGAGGGCACCCTGCCTGAAGTGCGGGCTTCAGGCACAAGAGGGCGCTGCCGCCACGGACACAGCCGGGGGTGACAGCTATCACTCATTATCTCTTGACAGCTGTCACCCATCAACTCTACATCATCTCACTCCATAAAGACCGGACATCATCTCCACCTCGTTGCCGAGATATCATCTACCTGTGAAGGTAATATCCTCAGCCAGAAACTAACTGTGTCCTAGTCTGAATTCATTTTGCAGCTGCTTTCCTGTGGAGTGCCTTATCAGTGAGGTTGGCGTAATCTGCGACGGCTTCGCTTCACACCCCAACCAGATAAGTGTTTGACAGGAGCTGCACGAGTGTGTATTAGAGGTGGAGGTGACTTTCCACCTTCTGACTGTTTTTGTTACTGGGTGTGCACACACCCACGTCTCACTGTTTGTGCTCCTCGCCAGCAGTACCAGATCCGACAGTCGGGGACGGTGATCACCTGGGAATTCGGGACTTGGCGGCTCCAGTATTCACCGGGTTCTGTGGCGGTGGAAATCGTGTGGTTCCGGCTCTTCTCAGGACAGACGTCTTCTGTCCTCGAGCCTGCCCACACGTCACTTTTGTGGATTGACTGCTATCAGATTCTGAGATTGTCTGTATATTCGTTGTGCACATTCACAACATTAAATTGTTACCTTTTGGCTCATCTATTGACCGTTCATTTGCGCCCCCTGTTGTGGGTCCATGTCACTACACTTTCCCCAACACCTTGTGTTACTTTAAATTCTCTTGTGCTCACCCACCCTCACGCAGTCCTCACACCTGTTTGTAATCAGTTGTGTTGTATTTAAGTCACACCAGTCTGCTTCCTTTCTGCTGGTCTATTACTTTCTGTCCCTGCTGTTCATCACACATTCTGTCTGTCTGCCCCTGTGATCGACAGTTTGTGTTTATCTCACTGTACTTTTGACAATTGCTTTTGTGGTTGGTTTGTTCACTTTGTCTGTCACTACCTTTTTGAATTTTTGTCACTCGAGATTGTGGATCTCTGTTGTATTCTCATTGCCACCTGGAACATTATACACTTTGGTTTTGCATCTAACCCCTTGTGTCTTGCTGCCTGCATCCCAGGGTCCAATCTTGGCTCGCAGGGGCTCAAACCGTAACACTGAATCCTCATAACTACTCAAAAAACAACAACAAAAAAATAATGTTAGGCTGAAAACACTTTTTTACATTTTATTTATGCTGTCATTTTAAAAAAACTTCTGGATGGCCCACCAAAAATTGACCACCAAAAATTTTTTGTGAGGGTCTTTCCTCTTTTAATCTAATGACTATTTATGGACATTTATTCATAGTGAAGACAGAAAACATTTTGCTGGAAATGAGTGATTTTGTTTTTCATTTATTGGCATTGATATACAATTTCCTTAATATATTACTCCTACTTTTGCCAGCCAAAGATTTGCAAACCCATTTGTAGCACAAAAACCTCATCCACATGAATGAAGGCTTAAGATTGAAAGAATTTTCATTTTTTCAGATTTAGAGCCAAAATATTTCTGAAAACAGTGTTCATTAAAAATATGTGACGCATTCAGAAAGCTGAGATTGTTGTGAACATTTTGATGTGCAACACACTACCCTGGATCCCAGAGGATTAAGGCCAGTTCTGGGATTGATCATTATCCACATAAGTATCAAGTTTGGTTTAGAAATCAGCCAAAGGAACTGGGATGAGTAGGGGGACAGATAGACAGATGTTTGTGAAATTATAGTATGATTTGTTCTGATTGTGTCTTCTGTCCATCACCTTGTAGTTATTTCCATTTCGTTTTTTATCTGTTCATGTTGTGGTCATGCGACCTGGTAATTCAGTGATCATAAATTGCTACCTGACTGAGTAATGGGATCAGTTACAGACAGCACATTTGGATCCATGATTTGGGGCTTTTAGGTAATCACCAGCAAAGTAATAGATGTCACTGCCACCACTGTGTACTATAAGGTGGAATGAACATGTTTGGGATTTTACACCTTGTTTTTTAAATTGAGATTTGATTTGAAAAAACAAAAGAATTCAGGCTTCTGTTTTTTTAATATTTAAAAAATGATCTCTTTTAAACTGACACAACTGATAAAGTATATAATACACTTATTTATAATGTGGTCAACATAAGGATTCAAAATGATAAATACAAGCAGAAGTAAATAAAACCTAACAACTTAAAGAAAGAAAGGCAAAAGAGGAAATAAGATCATAAAAGAAATGTATATTTATGAATGACTAATAAATGGCCTACAGTAGACTTGTAGCCTGTCCAGGGGTACCCTGTCTCCTGTTCAATAACTGCTGGGATAGGCTCCAGCTACCCCGTGATCCTTAACTGGAATAAGCGGGTATAGAAAATGAATAAATGAATGAATGACTAATTACTAATTAGACTAGAGGATAAAAAGGGTGCAAAATTCTTGCACCTCATAGGTTATTGTCACCTGAGGAAATTCTCCCTGTAATTGAAAAGCATAAAAACTGTTATGTTTTATAATAACCTCTTTGGTTTGACTTTGTTGAACTGATTGAGGAAGACTGTTCCAAGCACAAATACCATACAAAAAAAATAACACTTTCCAAAAATCATTCACTCTGGTGATAGCATAAGTGGATTCACTACCTCTTGTTTTATAACTATGATGATTTTGGCACCAATCGTACAATGCATTTTAGATACTTTGGGGAACTACCATTGACAGTATTGTACATATGACCAAGATTTTGTTGATCAACTTTATATTCATCAGAGTACTGGAGAGGAGAATTCGACCGATGGTTGAACCTCGGATTCAGGAGGAGCAGTGTGGTTTTCGTCCTGGTCGCGGCACACTGGACCAGCTCTACACGCTCCATTGGGTGCTCGAGGGTTCATAGGAGTTTGCCCAACCAGTCCACATGTGTTTTGTGGATCTGGAGAAGGCATTCGACCGTGTCCCTCGGCGCACCCTGTGGGGGGGTGCTCCGGGAGTACGGGGTCCGGGGTCCTTTGCTAAGGGCTATCCGGTCCCTGTACGACCACAGCAGGAGCTTGGTTCGCATTGCCGGTAGTAAGTCAAACCTATTTCCAGTGCACGTTGGCCTCTGCCAGGGCTGCCCTTTGTCACCGGTTCTGTTCATTATTTTTATGGACAGAATTTCTAGGCGCAGCCAGGGTGTAGAGGGGGTCTGGTTTGGGAACACAGAATCTCGTCTCTGCTGTTTGCGGACAATGTGGTTCTGTTAGCTTCGTCAAATCAGGACCTTCAGCGTGCACTGGGGCGGTTTGCAGCCGAGTGTGAAGCGTCCGGGATGAAAATCAGCACCTCCAAATCCGAGGCCATGGTTCTCGACCGGAAAAAGGTGCTTTGCCCTCTTCAGGTCGGTGGAGTGTCCTTTCCTCAAGTGGAGGAGTTTAAGTATCTCAGGGTCTTGTTCACGAGCGTGAGATCGATAGACGGATCGGTGCAGCATCTGCAGTGATGCGGTCGCTGTATCGGACCATCGTGGTGAAGAGAGAGCTGAGTAGGGGGGCAAAGCTCTCGATTTACTGATTGATCTACGTTCCGATCCTCACCTATGGTCATGAGATTTGGCTCATGACCTAAAGAACGAGATCGCGAGTACAAACGGCCGAGATGAGTTTCCTCCGCAGGGTGGCTGGGCGCTCCCTTAGAGATAGGGTGAGGAGCTCGGTCACTCGGGAGGAGCTCGGAGTCGAGCCGCTGCTCCTCCACGTCGAAAGGAGTCAGTTGAGGTGGCTCGGGAATCTTTTCCGGATGCCCCCTCGACGCCTCGCTGGAGAGATGTTCCGGGCACGTCCCATTGGGAGGAGGCCCCGGGGAAGACCCAGGACACGCTGGAGGGACTACATCTCTCAGCTGGCTTGGGAATGCCTTGGGGTTCCCCCGGAGGAGCTGGAGGAGGTGTGTGTGGATCGGGAGGTCTGGGCGGCTTTGCTTGAGCTGCTGCCCCCGCGACCCGACTCCGGATAAAGCGGAAGAAAATGGATGGATGGAACTTTATATTCAACAGGAGAAGTGACCTACCAAACTAAACTGCTCATATCCGACGTGTTCTGGCAGGAGCATTTAGCAAATACCTCATGATATTCATTCATTAATTTTCTATATCTGCTTACTCCAGTCAAGGGTCATGTGGGGCTGGAACCAATCCCAGCAACCATACGGCAGGAGACCGGGTACATCCTAGACAGGACACCAGTCTGTTGCAGGGCCACATATCAATCAATCAATCAATCAATTTTTTTATATAGCGCCAAATCACAACAAACAGTTGCCCCAAGGCGCTTTATATTGTAAGGCAAGGCCATACAATAATTATGTAAAACCCCAACGGTCAAAACGACCCCCTGTGAGCAAGCACTTGGCTACAGTGGGAAGGAAAAACTCCCTTTTAACAGGAAGAAACCTCCAGCAGAACCAGGCTCAGGGAGGGGCAGTCTTCTGCTGGGACTGGTTGGGGCTGAGGGAGAGAACCAGGAAAAAGACATGCTGTGGAGGGGAGCAGAGATCGATCACTAATGATTAAATGCAGAGTGGTGCATACAGAGCAAAAAGAAAAAGAAACAGTGCATCATGGGAACCCCCCAGCAGTCTACGTCTATAGCAGCATAACTAAGGGATGGTTCAGGGTCACCTGATCCAGCCCTAACTATAAGCTTTAGCAAAAAGGAAAGTTTTAAGCCTAATCTTAAAAGTAGAGAGGGTGTCTGTCTCCCTGATCTGAATTGGGAGCTGGTTCCACAGGAGAGGAGCCTGAAAGCTGAAGGCTCTGCCTCCCATTCTACTCTTACAAACCCTAGGAACTACAAGTAAGCCTGCAGTCTGAGAGCGAAGCGCTCTATTGGGGTAATATGGTACTACGAGGTCCCTAAGATAAGATGGGACCTGATTATTCAAAACCTTATAAGTAAGAAGAAGAATTTTAAATTCTATTCTAGAATTAACAGGAAGCCAATGAAGAGAGGCCAATATGGGTGAGATATGCTCACATATAGACAGATGAACTCAGTCACACACGCATGCACACCAACAGCCAATTTAAAGTTCCAATTCACTTAACTTGAATGTGTTTGGAAGTGAGAGGGAACCAGAGCACCCTGAGGGAACCCATGTGAACATACGGAGAACATGCAAACTCTAGGCAGGAAGCAATCTCAGGACTTCCTTGCTGTGAGGCTACAGTGTTAAATATGAAGGCACCGTGCCACCACAAAATGATATTATTCTACATAACTTTCATCCTACCCTTCTGCATTTTGGTGGGAGCACTATGCGAAACTGAGCAAGCATAATCCCTGGTCCCGCCCAAATAATGAACAGTGAATAATAGGGGTGGGTATTGATCAGATTTTATTGATATCGATACCATTATCGATTCCGCTGCGGGGTCTGTAATCAGTGTAGTGAAATGATCATTTTCCCGACAAATGCCCTCAAAAACAACGACCGCTCTGAAGGGCCGATAAGTGAATCGTTAAGCAAAAAGGCTATTGATGTTGGTGGATCGAATCATTTCTTAACAATACCCGAAAAGACCCGGTTCTCGATACCCAAGCCTAGTGAATAATGAGCCACGCAGCATTTTTTTTTTTTTTTTTTGGTACAAGAGGAGGTATTCAACAATCATGAGAGAATAGTGGCTCTGAGAGGCACTGAGAGGCAATATATTTGGTTAACGAGGCTCATCTTTGAGTGTGGCCATAATTTCAAGAAGTTCAAAATCAGCAACACCAGCGTGGAGCAGTTTGTGTATGAGTTACTACGAGGACAAACAAGGATTTTAGAGGCATGTGCATGGTGAGAACAAGGCTGTAAATGCCCATTATCTGAGCACCTGGCAGCTATGAGGACCGGAGAGGCTATTTTTGACAGGCTCCGCCCTCTCGTGCACTACAATACTACCTGCTTTGTGCGCCGGACACTGTATATAAAAAAATTTTTTGTAGCGAATTAATCATTTTCTGTCAGAGCTTGGATGTTGAAAACACCTCTAATCCCTTTTGGAATTGCAGAGAACTGTTTCATCTGGACCCTTTTTTCTTCTTTTTCTGTCGTGCCCTGAGGTGGAGAACATATTTGAAACAGCTTAATTATTTGTAATTTTTTTATTGTAATGGCTTGGTAAAATAGTTGCATCTTCATTCCTTCTATATAATCATCTATAAAAGTATGTCTGTGATAGATTTATTATCTTGTTAATGGATCAGAGGAGCACCGCTGTGTGTGCGCACTGACGCAGTGACTCGCGCTCAAAACGAGCATTTAGGCAGAACGCCAGCTCACAAAAGAGCGATTTTGCAGACATTAACGGACGAACACAAAGATAAAAGTTGGATCATGGTGTCAAAAGATATAAAGCCAGCGAGAGGAAGCGCAGAGGCGACTGACCAGGAACCCATGGTTCGATTCTAGCTTGTCTGGTGCATTTAATGACTCTGGAACACAGGTGAGCAGCAGCCTGGTGCACGGATGTGCACACTGGCCGGACTGTGCAGGAGTGTTTTTTTTTTTTTGGACTGCGTGTAAAAAAAAAAGTGACAACATCTTGAATGGATGCTGTGAATTGAAAACCCACACTTTAAAGGGACCAAGTGTGGGAGGGCTGGAGATTTGGACCAAACCCATGCCTAAATGTGCACCAATGTCATGTTACATGACGTTACATGGATCATATGTAGCTTGACATGGATCATATGCGGCACCATGGGCTACTCGAGACTGGGTGGGGCTCAAATGACAGGTCAGTCATGGCTCACTAGAGGCTGATACATGGCACATGTGAGGTACAGAGAGGCACATAGAGGCGCCTTAGTTGTAGATACATGATAGCTTTAAATGTGGATCATTGTTTGAATAATCGCTGACACACCCATGTGTGGCTCATTATTTATGGCTTATTATTCGGTGGGACTGAGGCTTTAGTTTCAGACAAGTGTACAGTGTGAGCTCATGTTCTGTTAAATGGAAGTGATACTAATATTCCTTTAATTATTACTCCACTAAAAATATCTATCTTATTCACACCCATGACTCGGCTCACAATATGCTAAACTGTTATATTACACCTGAGGTACTTCATGAATGTGTTTATTAAATATGGATTGTTGAATAGAAATGTTTGTTATTGTTAACACTAATGTAACTAATGTATATATAGTATGCATAATTTGAGTGTATTTCGTTGCTCATAAAATAAAGAAAAATTGAAAAAAGTTTGGAAAATCCACTTTTTTGCATCACATAACACGATTGGACCTCACTTTTTCAACCAGGTCATATTTTTTTCAAACCAACCTCAAGGCAATTGCATTGTGCGTTAGTCAATAGAAAACCAATGAATTGAAAAATTAAAAGTAAATAAAAGGCCCTTGAGTCAATTTTAAGTACAAAAAAATTAAATAAAAAATGACCCTTGCGGATGTTACGCCATCTGTCAAAACCAAGTGGGAGATATAGATGGTTAAAAGTTGCATAAACTATAGCTAACATTTACACTTAGATGGGATACTTTGAAATATGTATTCTCCTATATACATCATCAATTTGTATAAAAGATACGCGTATTAAGAAATTATAACAAGTTGAAAACAACCTGAGAATTGTCCATCAAAAATAACATCCGCAAGGGCCCATACTTATTTTCACTTTTCCATAATGGAAAAGTGAAATTTTTAAAGTTAATAGTTAATGAGTTATCTTAAGCTTTGTGGTTTATGAAAGAAATATATGTGTACTACAATTTCAAACTAGTTTGCAATAAAAACATGTAACTTGAAAAATTGACCTTTGTGTTACACTTTCATAACAGTTTAGCATACTGTGAGCCACTCCAGTGATAAGGTTGATGGACAGATGCATTTGGTGATGCCGATATCTTTGCAGGTGAATGAGGATTTAAGTCTTTAGGGTCCTTGTTTTACCTTCTTGCTGTAGGGTTTTGAGAATGCTTGAAGCCTAACCAGTGACCTCAGGCTATTTCTGGATGTCTTTGCTCCTGTGTGTCTTTGGAGAATCCTTGGATATCACTGGAATGACTTTCTATCAAATGAGTGGTTACTAAGAGAGATTAAAATGAGGAGTATCACTTGCATCAGCTTCGACATTTTGGACATGTGGCTCGTTTCTCTTTGCATGATCGACTACGCAGCTGCCTAAATGTTGAGGACCCCAGTAGCTGGAGATGGCCAAGGGGATGCTTACGTTTCACCTGGTTGTGGCAGATAAATGGTTATTTTAGAGATGTGGGAATGGAATGGATGTCTGCCTGGGAGGTTGCCATCCAGGACCCAAGGCGGTTTCATGGCGTTGTGGATGTGGCAAAGTGCAGCGTGTGCTCCCAGTCTTGATGTGACTATGGTAAAATCAACTGTATTTAAACATTTTTTTAATGCAATCAAAATTGGCCCAGTTTTACCAAGATGTAATGATAATTTCATAGACAGATTCCAGTTCCACACTTAAGGTCCCCTCCATCTCCAATATTTCCTTCCCTGACACTACCAAGTCTGAGACATCTGCATACAGTAGATGCTTACACCTCACTGCTGCTTTCTTGCCACTCACGTACAGTGGTGGGCACAGATAACCAAAAAATTAACTTCGATAACAGATAATCATCCATCCATCCATTTTCTTCTCCTTTATCTGGAGTCGGGTCGCGGGGGCAGCAGCTCAAGCAAAGCCGCCCAGACCTCCTGATCCACACACACCTCCCCCAGCTCCTCCGGGGGAACCCCAAGGCGTTCCCAAGCCAGCTGAGAGATGTAGTCCCTCCAGCGTGTCCTGGGTCTTCCCCGGGGCCTCCTCCCAATGGGACGTGCCCAGAACATCTCTCCAGCGAGGCGTCCAGGGGGCATCCAGAAAAGATGCCCGAGCCACCTCAACTGACTCCTTTCGATGTGGAGGAGCAGTGGCTCGACTCCGAGCTCCTCCCGAGTGACCGAGCTCCTCACCCTATCTCTAAGGGAGCGCCCAGCCACCCTGCGAGGAAACTCATCTCGGCCGCTCGCGATCTCGTTCTTTCGGTCATGAGCCAAATCTCATGACCATAGGTGAGGATCGGAACATAGATCGATCGGTAAATCAAGAGCTTTGCCCCCTACTCAGCTCTCTCTTCACCACGACGGTCCGATACAGCGACCGCATCACGGCAGATACTGCACCGATCCGTCTATCGATCTCATGCTCCATCCGTCCCTCACTCGTGAACAAGACCCCGAGATACTTAAACTCCTCCACTTGAGGCAAGGACACTCCACCGACCTGAAGAGGGCAAAGCACCTTTTTCCGGTCGAGAACCATGGCCTCGGATTTGGAGGTGCTGATCTTCATCCCAGACGCTTCACACTTGGCTGCAAACCACCCCAGTGCACGCTGAAGGTCCTGATTTGACAAAGCCAACAGAACCACATCGTCTGCAAACAGCAGAGATGAGATTCTGTGGTTCCCAAACCAGACCCCCTCTCACTCCTGTGGGTTCACCACCTGCAGAGGAGGCCATGGGGGTTGGGTGCAGCGAGGAGTGGGTGGCAGTTGAGGGAAGCTGGCCCGGTCCATGCTTACAGCCCCTGGCTGTTGGGACCAGATAATCAGATAACTGGAAAGTTATCTTTGATAAAGACAAAACAATAAACCACCCAAAAATATATTGGAAGTTACAAATAACCGATACAGATAAATTCCAATATTGTCTCTAGTACATTTACAACTACTAATAAACTGTACTTGAGTTTTAACACCACAGTAGCTTCTAATAATATTAAAAGTGACAATAAACCCAAACAATGAGGCCACTTTTGTCTTTGAACATCCTGCACACTGCTGGAAGCTCTTGTTTACTGCACAGCTTCCAGCACAGAGGCATCCTGAGAGCAGCCATAAAGCCCAGCTCTCTATCAATCACAATGCTCCGGTCAGGCGGAGGTCTTGGAAAATAAAGTCATGCTAACTTATGGTTTTGATTTATGAATAACATTAATACCGATAGAATAACTCCATTAATGCCAATTCTGTCATTTCTACAAAGTTAAAATATAACATATATCTTTTAATGTTGAATAATGCACTAATTCTGAGGTTTTGTAACAAACACAGACAGATCGCAAAGGATTCTGGGTAAAAGTGCCTCTGCTAAATGCTGATTGGTTCAGTCATTCATTATGTTTACCAACACGTTTATGTGATGTGTGTCGTGTGTTGGTGTTTACAGATAAATGTGCTTTTGTAAAATATTCCATCTCACGACCACCTCCTTATCGGCGATCGTATGGTCGAATGAAAATTAAACCTGTTTGATATTAATCTGTATCCTGCTGCTGAGGGGCTACAAGCGTCCAACCGCTCGCACTGTGCATGTGCAAACACTGTAGAGCTGTCTTGTAATTTATTTATTTTTTTTGTTGTTGTTGCTGTTGTTTTGTTTTTAAACTTAATTTGTAAAAAAAAAAAAAAAGAAGAAGAAGCCATTTCCAAAGCCAAAAAGTTGATTTGACAACCATCTGATGTAACCGGGGTCAAAATAAGTAGGACACTGCCATCTACTGGTGCCCATATGCTTAGTACTTAGGGCAAATACTGCCATGAACACTACTGGCCAGTAGATGGCAGTAGAGGCCTGAAAAACTTTCCAAAACAAAATCCCAGATAATCCGTGTCTGCTACATTTAAGGTGTGGAATTTAACAAACGCAAATACAACAACATCTATAAACCCAGAGAATATATTCACAAGAGTTTTAGGCACTAGAGTTTAATGCTGTTGTCCGTGGAGCCTGAACAGAGTGTCCGAAATGCATTTGTCCTGTCTGAACGTACTGAGATTACCCTATCACCCATAATGCACTGCTGGGCACAGCATGTGCTCACTAAAACCTTAAAATTAGAACATTACTTTAAATCTAAAACATATATCTGATATTTTCACTTTATAAAACGTCAGACATGGCAGTAATTTTAAATAACTTGTCCAAAATTAGTTTGGTTAAAATTTGAACCATAAGTTAAAAATGTATGCCTCTGGATGACTTGGGTGATATTGCTAGCATATCATTATGATGTTAAAGGAAATGATTTTTTTTTTTTTTGTGAGACTACTTCTCTTTTGCTTGCAGAGGATTGAGTGGTTTCTTCGAAAACAGCTCTTTTATGTTTGAGGAGGGTAGAACTATACATCTGTTAGGAAAATTTTAACAGATAGGTGCTCAACTAATTTTAAATTTTAAAAATGTTTGTCACTGTTCATCTTTGTTTGCTATGTTATTGGTCTAAAACTTATCAGACAGAAACGTATCGGAAGATAATTAGTCCGATAATGGTTTTTAAAGTTATCTAAAAAGATAATCCGATAATGAAAACATTATCTTCGATTATTATCGGATTATCAGAACTGTGCCCACCACTGCTCACGTATATCAGAAACAGAAGTGGCCATGCATGGAACCTTGTAGAAACCCACATGATATAACCTTTGCACTGGATGATGTACCTTTAATTCTACAACCTACATCTGGCTCGTAAGATCTGAACCAGTTAACTAAACTATCATTCAAAACAATAGTTTTTAATTTAGATAAAAGAACTTTGCGATTTACATTCCAAGCTTTCTGTTGATCCAGCATAACCGTACCTGTATCATCACATGAAGATATAAAACCTGATCGGCGCTCATACAGGAGACTATTCTGTTTTTTAAAAAACAACACAACCTTCTTGAATTCTTCGGCTAGATTTCAGATAATCTGGTACCATACCATTTTGGACAGATATGTATATGATATGTGTAATTGGTGAGGCAATAACTTATGAATGATCCATTACAAATTTTGCAGAGAGGTTGTCCAAACTGGTTGCCTTGTTTGCACTTATGTTGGATAAATGTTTACACACCTGATCGTGTGTTATGCCAGATAGACCAAGCAAGTCATTTACAGCACCTTTACTGTGATATAATTGATTAGTGTGCTCAGTATCATAGCAACCAGGTGCAATCATGTAAATTATCAACAAGACATGAAGCAATGGTGCTGAAAAGACGTTTTGAAATGTTCACCACCTCTATCTTTGTCAAAGTGCTAATACATATTCACTAATTAAGCCAATGTTACTATACTTTGTTTTTACATCTACAGTAGATGAAGCACCAAGATATTGCAGTGTGTTCTTTCATTGTTTTTTGCTGGTATCTGTACTCATTCACAGTATTCAAAAACTGATCACATTTAGCCTGATCCTTTTTTTTAGATCAAGCTTGATTTCAGAAATACAGACATTGTAGATCATCAGATTGGTATTTTGACTTTGTGAACAGGAAGCAATCATGCTATCTTATGAGGTTTATGATTTCTGAAGGTTGGGGGGTTGATTCCCACCTGGAGCCTTTCTGTGTGGAGTTTGCATGATCTCCACGTCTGCCTGGATTCCAGCCGGGTGCTCCAGCTTCTTCCCATCCAAAGACTTGCATGCTAGGCGAAATGCTAACTTTAAATTGACAGTTCTATTCTCTGTCTATATGTGGCCCTGCACAGCCCCCGTGACCCTTAATTAGAGTAAGATGGTACAAAAAATCGATGGATCACCGCATATAGGCCTAACGTTAGTATTGAAATTCCCAAGCATTCAACATGCATAGTAAGGGGAATCATTGTTCTCGTTCCAAGATTGAGAAGAAGAAGGGGCTTTTATTGTCATTGTACATTGCTGAATATGTACAATGAAATTTGTCCTCTGCATTTATCCCATCCTAATTACAATTACACACAATCCAACCACTAGGAGCAGCGGGCAGCTACAGCCTGGTGCTCGGGGACCAGCTCCACATCTAGGAACACTGCCTTGGTCAAGGACACAGAAAGAAGCGGAGCAGACCCTAATGTGTATGTATTCATGGTGGGAGGAAACCGGAGTGCCTGGAGACAACCCACGCAGACACAGGGAGAGCATGCAAACTGCACACAGAAAAGAACTGGGCACGGGTGTAATCAAACCCCAGGTATTCTTCCTGTGAGGCAAGACTTCTAAACACTTTGTCTCTGTATTGCCCATGTTTTGTTCTAAAAGCTCTTAAGGAAGCACTTTGGTTAGGAGAATGGTAGCAATACCAGTTCGTATGGGACAAGGCTTTGGCAGACGTGTTTATCCACAGAGTCTCCAAACCATCCTTTTCAAGATCAGGGTGAGGATGGACAGAGAGGTCATTTCTTACAGAGACACAAACCTCGCCACTATAATGACTACAATCCTTGTGATGTATGATTTATCCAGAGAATTGGACTTAAGAGTCACTCTTTTTGCCAGGTCTCCATCACACCAACAAAGACTGCTTTAGATTTGGAGGCCATTAGTTTAAACTAGTCCAGGTTTAGGCAGTAAATTATATTCACATGCACTCGTAGGAAATGGAGTCACTTTCACTGAAAACACTGAAACTGCTTGGATTTAAGCTCAGATGGTGGTGGTGCATTGTCTGTAACCACCGGTGGGTTGCTGCTGGGATCGTGAATGAGCTCATGGGCATCAATCAGCATTATATGTAGGTCATTGTCAACGGACTGGAGACAACATTTAATACACACCAATGTATAATGCCATCAGTCTGGACTGCAATATCATACACATGCATAGGAATGCCACAATGCTTGATAACGTGCACCCAGAAAGTATTCACAGTGTTTCACTTTTTCCACATTTTGTTATGTTACAGCCAAAATTGATTAAATTAATTTATTTCCCTCAAAGTTCTACACACAATACCTCATATTGACAATGTGAAAAAAGTTTTTTTTTTAAGATTTTTGCAAATTTATTAAAAATAAAAAAACTAAGAAATCACATGTACATAAGCATTCACAGCTTTTGCTATGAAGCTTAAAATTGAGCTCAGGTGCATCCTGTTTCCACTGATCATCCTTGAGATGTTTCTATAGGTTAATGTTAATTGGAGTCCACCTGAGGTAAATTCAGTTGATTGGACATGATTTGGAAAGACACACACCTGTCTACATATAAGGTCCCACAGTTGACAGGGTATGTCACAGAACAAACCAAACATGAAGTCAAAGGAATTGTCTGTAGACCTCCGAGACAGGATTGTCTCGAGACACAAATCTGGGGAAGGATACAGAAACATTTATGCTGTTTTGAAGGTCCCAATGAGCACAGTGGTCTCCATTACTGTAAATGGAAGAAGTTCAGATTCACCAGGACTCTTCCTAGAGCTGGCCGCCTGTCTAAACTGAGCAATTGGGGGAGAAGGGCCTGAGTCAGGAAGGTGACCCAGAACCTAATGGTCACTCTATCAATGCTCCAGCATTCCTCTGTGGAGAGAGGAGAACCTTCCAGGAGGACAACCATTTCTACAGCAATCCACCAATCAGGCCTGTATGGTAGAGTGGCCAAACAAAAGCCACTCCTTAGTAAAAGACACATGGCAGCCCACCAGGAGTTTGCCAAAAGGCACCTCAAGGACTCTCAGACCACGAGAGACAACATTCTGTGGTCTGATGAGACAAAGATTGAACTAAGCCAGGCATCATGTTTAGAGAGAACCAGGCACCATCCCTACAGTGAAGCATGGTGGTGGCAGCATGCTGGGGATGTTTTTCAGCGACAGGAACTGGGAAACTAGTCAGGGTTGAGGGAAAGATAAATGCAGCAATATACAGAGACACTGTGGATGAAAACCTGCTCCAGAGCAGTGTTGCCACAGTTACTTTGAAAAAGTAACTTAGTTACTTTACTGATTACTCAATTGTAAAAGTAACTTAGTTACTTTACTGATTACTCAATTGTAAAAGTAACTAAGTTAGATTACTAGTTACTTTTTTAGTTACTTTTCCCAGCTGCTGACAACAACCCTCTGCCACCTCAACATGACAATGATACCTGTTTTGCCAAAACTTACTTTATAGTCACCCTTTCTTGACTTCAATGAAAATAAATACTTGTTTTATAAAAAGTAAAATAAAGACGTCTTTCTTGACCTCATATTTAACTGTTGACAGCACTGTAACAGTAAAACTTGCAATTTCGAGCCTACATTGTTTATAAAGGTAACTATTAAATTCTAACATTTTTCTAACATTTAAATTCTATCTAAACATTTTACTTGTCGAAATTATTATTATTTTAAGCAATATTAGTTGTAGTAAAAAACGGCTTCAAAATTGCACCTTTAATCTAGGGGTGTTGTGGGGGAGGGGACACATCCTTGCCCCACGCCCCCATTCCATCTGGATTCGCCCCTGCTTTGGCGTTTGAGCACAAAGAATGGATAACATTTATTTATGCAGAAAACAGGACCAGATTTACAGGTAAGAAAGTTTTATTGTGTTTTCACATCATGTGGTCCTCAGAAAGAGAGTTTAGGTGCATTTGAGTGGAAAATAGTGTTAGTTGTTGAGGCGTCGCGGAGGATCAGCTGTTTTTAACGACCAGATACAGAGCGGCTCAGCTCAGAATTCTAAATAAAGGAGCAAAAAAAGTATAAAAATGTCTTTGTAAAGCTCAGTGCAGGTGTGCTCATCACCGCGCTTTAAGAGGTGACGACGAGTCGAGCAGCTGCAAAAAACCGCGGATTAAAAGATCACAGCTCGCTTAAAGTGGGCAGTTCAGTCGAACCCCGACCTCCTGCCCACAGACCAAGTTTAATGCTGTTATCGACCCACAATGAAAAATAATAGTAACGCACAGTGACATGGAGAAGTAACTTTAATCTGATTACTGATTTGGAAAGATTAACGCGTTAGATTACTCGTTACTAAAAAAAGTGGTCAGATTAGAGTATCACCGGCATCACTGCTCCAGAGTGCTCTTGACCTCAGACTGGGGCAACAGTTCATCTTTCAGCAGGACAGTGACCCTAAGCACACAGCCAAGATATCAAAGGAGTGGCTTCAGGACAACTCTGTGAATGTTCTTGAGTGGCCCAGCCAGAGCTCAGACCTGAATCCGATTGATCATCTCTGGAGAGATCTAAAAAGGGCTGTGTACCAACGCTCCCCATCCAGCCTAGTGGAACTTGAGAGGTGCTGCAAAGAGGAACGGACAAAACTGCCCAAAGATAGGTGAGCCAAGCTTGTGGCATCATATTCAAGAAGACTTGAGGCTGTAATTGCTGTCAAAGGTTCATCAACAAAGTACTGAGCGAAAGGTGTGTATACTTATGTACATGTGATTTCTTATTTTTATTTTTTAATGAATTTGCCAAAATTTTCATGTTATCATTATGGGGTGTTGTGAGTAAAATTTTGAGGGGAAAAAATGAATTTACTGCATTTTGGAATAAGGCTGTAACATAAGAAAATGTGGAAAAAGTGGAGCGCTGTGAATACTTTCTGGATGCACTCTACGTACTCTTGTACCCTTACGCCAAATGTCACAGGAGAGTGCATATCATGAATGCTTGGTCTTGTTGGATTTGTGAGAATCTACTGAATCTACTGGTACCTTGTTTCCCATGTAACAATAAGAAATATACTCAAACCTGGATTAACATTTTAGTCACAAACCACTATTATTCTAAACACTACTGTAGGTCCACTTTGTAGCCAGTAATGCATGCTTACAGTCTAAAATAGCATCACACCACACAAGGTGGAATACTTCTAATTTTGAACTATGCCATTTCCGTTCTTGACCTCTAGCCTTATGCTTGAGGTTATGCAGGTAATCATTGAACTAAGGTGACTGTATTTTGGGGGAGCACGGTTGTAACAAAGGTGGTGCAACCAAATCCTACCGAGTATTGCCTCTACATGTGCAACTAAAATTATTTCACTGATTATCTCATATACCTGCCTGAATAATTGAACTAATTAGAATCAGTTGGTTTAGGAGGTGGATGGAACAATTTTGTGATAACTCACTGAAGCTAGGACTTTCCACCTGCACATCACAAAGAAAGTTTTGTCTGTTTAATATGCCGAAACCAAAAACAGGCATGGGTCTGCGGTATTGCCTTTGCATATTTATTGTATGAAGAAAACCAATCCACATCACCACTTCAATACCTGCAGTTACAAAACATGCTCCACAGAGCCATTTATGGATGCTTATATTTAAAAATTTTCTTCACGGGAGAAGTGCTACACTCATACAGGCATCAGCACCTCAAAGAGTCAAACAGCATATTAAATTTACAGGAAAAAGTGACACTTCAAAGATGGAGCATGCACTTTATACCCCACATGTATTGATGGCACCATGAAAGGAAGTCACTTTGAAGCTGGTAATGCTTTTAAACAGCTCATGAGGTAACAGTACATCTCCACAATATTTACAATTATATCATGTACTTACATTTAACTTACTAAATAACACACAAAAAGAGTCATAGTGACAGACGAAGACACAAGAGCTGGTACAGGGGCAGTCCAAACAGAAACCATGGACAGAATAAAATGCAACTATAACTAGGATCAGGAACAGAACATGAGAACTGAAAACAAAACCTGACATTAAAACATAACTGAAATCACAAATGAGATGAGCAAAAATAAACTACTGACAAACAGAGAATAAAGAAACCAGATGACTACAGAATAATGCAATTAATGAAACAAGATAACTGATAAACAGAAAGTGCAATAAATAATGAATTGAACCTAAACAGAAAAGAAGCACTGAAAATAAATAGTAACAAAACCCTGTGACTAAAGCATCTTCTTTGTCTTTTGGCTGTTCCCGTTAGGGGTCGCCAGAGCAGATCAATCGTTTCCATCTCACCCTGTCCTCTGTATCTTCCTCTGTCACACCAACCACCTGCATGTCCTCTCTCAGCACATCCATGAACCTCCTCTTTGGTCTCTCTCTTCTCCTCCTGCCTGGTGGCTCCATCCTCAGCATCCTTCTCCCTATATACCCTGGGTCCCTCCTCTGCACATGTCCAAACCATCTCAATCTCGCCTCTCTGACTTTGTCTCCAAACCGTCCCACCTGAGCTGTCCCTCTGATATGTTCATTCCTAATCTTGTCCATTCTTGTCACTCCCAAACAGAATCTCAACATCTTCAGCTCTGCCACCTCCAGCTCTGCCTCCTGTCTTTTTGTTAGTGCCACTGTCTCTAAACCATACAACATAGCTGGTCTCACTACTGTTTTGTAAACTTTCCCCTTCACCCTTGCTGATATTCTTCGGTCACAAATCACTCCTGCCACCTTTCTCCACCCACTCCACCCTGCCTGCACTCTCTTCTTCACCTCTCTACCACACTCTCCATTACTTTGAACAGTTGACCCCAAATATTTAAACTCATCTACTTTCACCACTTCTACTCTGTTGTGTGGGCCGCTGAAGAGGAGGTACTGCTGGCCCACCACCACCAGAGGGCGCCCTGCCTGGAGTGCGGGCTCCAGGCACCAGAGGGCGTCGCCACCTGAGATGAGCAGCCAGGGTGACAGCTGTCACCCATTATTGGACACAGCTGTTTCTACTCGGCACCAAGGTATATCAGGAGGACGGCGTCTCCACCTCAGTGCCGAGATATCGCCTAAGACTGAGGTAGTATCTCTGCATTCTTATTCTGATTAACCAGCTAATCATTTGTTAAACCTTTTCAGGATTGTTGACTGCTAAAAGCTATATTGCTTGGATAAGTACTCACCTTCCTGTTGTGCATTGACAAGAGGTGGAGGCGGCTTCTCCCCTCTTCGTTACTGGGTGCTGTCGCATCACACCTGTGTGTTGTTGCTCTCTCCTGCCAGCAGTACCGGATCCGACGAGCGGAGGCAGTGGCCACCTGGGAATTCGGGACTTGGCGGTTCCAGTATTTCCAGGGTTCGGTGGCAGAGGAGATCGGGGTGGTTCCGGTTCGACTGAGACGGGCGTCTCCTACCTTCGAGCCTGCCCACACGACACCAGCAAATTCGACCCCAAATTGTGATTGTTGTACTTATTGTGCTTGTTTCACAATAGTAAACCTTGTTATTTATCTTCCTCCATTGTCCGTTCATTGCGCCCCCTGTTGTGGGTCCGTGTTCCTACACTTTCACAACATACTCCTTGTAACTGCACTATTCCACTGGGCTTCCTCTCATTCACACACATGTACTCAGTCTTGCTTCTACTGACTTTCATTCCCCTTCTCTCCAAAGCATATCTCCACTTCTCCAGACTAGACTCAACTTGCTCTCTACTCTCACTACAGATCACAATGTCATCTGCAAACATCATAGTCCATGGGGACTCCTGTCTGATCTCATCCGTCAACCTGTCCATCACCACTGCAAACAAGAAAGGACTCAGAGCTGATCCTTAGTGTAATCCCACCTCCACCTTGAATGAGTCTGTCATTCCGACTGCGCATCTCACCGCTGTCACACTATTCTTGTACATGTCCTGCACTACCCTAACATACTTCTCTGCCACTCCAGACTTCCTCATACAATACCACAACTCTTCTCTTGGCACCCTATCATAAGCTTTTTCTAAGTCCACAAACACACAGTGTAACTCTTTCTGTCCTTCTCTGTACTTTTCCAACAGTATTCTCAGAGCAAACATTGCATCTGTAGTGCTCTTTCTCGGCATGAAACCATATTGCTGCTCACAGATCTTCACCTGTTTTCTAAGCCTAGCTTCTACTACTCTTTCCCATAACTTCATGCTGTGGCTGATCAGCTTTATGCCTCTGTAGTTACTGCAGCTCTGCACATCACCCTTGTTCTTGAAAATAGGAACCAGCACACTTCGTCTCCACTCCTCAGGCATGCTCTCACTTTCCAAGATTTTATTAAACAATCTGGTTAGAAACTCTACTGCCATCTCTCCTAGACATTTCCATGCCTTCACTGGAATGTCATCTGGACCGACTGCCTTTCCACTCTTCATCCTCTTCATAGCAGCCCTCACCTCTTCCTTGCTAATCTCTTGTACTTCCTGGTTTACTCTCACCACATCATCCAGCCTTTTCTCTCGCTCATTTTCTTTATTCATCAACTCTTCAAAATATTCCCTCCACCTTCTCAGCACACACTCCTCACTTGTCAGCACATTACCATGTGCATCTTTTACCACCATAACCTGCTGCACATCCTTTCCAGCTCTGTCCCTTTGTCTGGTACAAGTCCTTTTCTCCTTCCTTACTATTCAACTTCTTGTACAGCTCGCAATATGCCTTTTCCTTTGCTTTTGCCACTTCTCTTTTCGCCTTACGCCGCATCTCCTTGTACTCCTGTCTACTTTCTTCATCTCTCTGACTATCCCAAAACTTTTTCGCCAACCTTTTTCTCCTTATGCTTCCCTGGACCTCTTCATTCCACCACCAAGTCTCCTTGTCTTCCTTCCACTGTCCAGATGTCATACCCAGTACTGTCCTAGCTGTCTCCCTCACCACATCTGCAGTACTTTTCCAGTTGTCCAAAATTGCTTCCCCTCCAACCAGTGCTTCTCTCACCTGCTCGCTAAATTTCAGTCTTCCTCCTTCAGCTTCCACCATCTGATCATTTGTTGAGCTCTCACTCTATTCTTCTTCTTTACCTCTAAAGTCATCCTACAAACAACCATCCTGTGCTGTCTAGTGACACTCTCTCCTGCTACCACCTTACAGTCTGTGATTTCTTTTAGCTTGCATCTCCTATAAAGAATGTAGTCCACCTGTGTGCACCTTCCTCCACTCTTATATGTTACCCTGTGCTCTTCCCTTTTCTTAAAGTAGGTATTCACCACAGCCATTTCCATCCTTTTTGCAAAATCAACTACCATCTGTCCTTCCCCATTCCTATCCTTGATACCATATCTACCCATTACTTCCTCATCACCTCTGTTCCCTTCACCAACATGCCCATTGAAGTCTGCTCCTATCACCACTCTTTCATGCTTGGGCACACTCTCCACCACCTCATCTAACACACTCCAGAAATCTTCTTTCTCCTTCATCTCACAACCAACCTGTGGGGCATATGCACTGATGATATTCATCATCACCCCTTCAATTTCCAACTTCACACTCATCACCCTGTCAGACACTCGCTTAACCTCCAACACACTTTTAACATACGCTTCCTTTAAAATGACCCCAACACCATTTCTCTTCCTGTCCTCACCATGGTACAACAACTTGTACCCACCGCCGATGCTCCTGCTCTTACTTCCCTTCCACTTGGTCTCTTGCACACACAATATGTCTACCTTTCTCCTCTCCATCAGATCAGCCAGCTCTCTCTCCCTTTACCAGTCATACTACCAACATTCAAAGTCCCCACTCTCATTTCCACCCTTCTAGTTTTCTTCTTCTCCCGCTGTTCGTGGCAACGTTTTCCTCCTCTTCTTCGTCGTCTTCGCCCAGCAGTAGCCCAGTTTCCACCGGCACCCTGTTGGGCAATAGCACCGGTGGCGGACGTTGTTAACCCAGGCCGCGACCGATCCGGTATAGGAATTCGATTCTGAGTCTGCATAGTTCGGTTGGCTTGTTTTACGCCGGATGCCCTTCCTGACGCAACCCTCCTCATTTATCCGGGCTTGGGACCGGCACTCAGAATGTACTGGCTGCACACCCCATGTGGCTGAGTTAAAACCCTGTGACTAAAGCACAATATAATAAATGTGATAAACAGAATGAACCTAAGACTAAAGCAACTAAGGGACCAAGAGTGAAAGCAAATAATGAACAATAAAGCAAAACTAAATATGTGGCAAAGAGAAGATACACAGAGAATAAATTAACCAAAACCAAACATAACATGAACATGACAGTGATAATAAGACATGGTACAGATGCTCAGAATACGGAAAAAAAGGTCCAAAATCATAACAGCTGGCCCCAAAAGGGCCAGACCATGACAGTACCTCCGCCCCAATGGACCGCCCCTGGCGGTCCCCAGAGAACCACAGACACCAGCCGACAACAGGTGGGGGGATGGGGGAACGGCCGGAGGGCATAAAGAGCAGGGAACGTGGGTCAGCACCCAGAGGGACTGCAAGCAGGAGTGCAACCAAAACCCACACGGGGAACAATTGAACAGGCAGGCAACCCTTGCCCCAAAATGGCTGGGGGGCAAGTACGAGGGAGGCCAGGAAATAAAGGGAAGGCTGAATGCCCACTAGACCCAGCAGAAAAAACTGTATTACCGGTGGAATGACAGGAAGACCCCCCAACTACCCCTGGTGAGTCGGGGAGCCGGACCCGGTGGCCAACTGGAACTAAGGCAGAGTCAGGTGACCTACCTGGAGACTCACCAGAGCAGGAGGCAAGCACAAGTGGTGAACCCGAGTCAGATATGGGGGACCAATCATCTAAAAAGCCAACATTTCCCAGGGCACCAAACCTACGGAACCGCATAGGACACCAAAGGAGAGACTTAACTGTTGCACTGAGGAAGGGAAAAATTCTCTCTTGAAAGGAACGTGGGTAAAACATAAACACGAGAGAAAAAACAACCAAAGAAAGATGACCAATCTACAAACGTAACTGAGAGAAACAGGAGCTGACTAAAAGCACAGAAAATCTCACCTAAGACACCCCCGAATATCCAGGACGTAAGACCCAAAAGAAGGACCAGCTCTGCAAAGTTAACACAAAATAACTGACCAAAGAACAGGAAAAAGAAACAATGGTGAAACAGGCCAAGGAAAAAACTGGCTGCAGGTTGTGACAAAAAAAGAAAGAAACCAACCCCATGGATGGCTAAATGGGTCTAGAGAACACAACAATATTAGCACCTTAACACCAGGGAAGCAGAATTGTGTGACAACAGACTGGCAAAAATGAAGCATCCAACGGAAAAGTTTGAGGGTTGCCAAAAAGGAGCAAACCAACAAAAGAATGACTGGGGAGAAAAAACAGGTCAACCAAAACTTGCATAAAATGAAAAATCCTTAGAAACATACCCAGAGCATAGCCACAAATTTGGGATCTTGGAAAGACCCAGGGTAAAAAGTAAACACAACCAAAAAATGAGTAGCCAATCAGCTTCAAATAAAAATGCGAATGATGCCCGTCCCAAAGAAATAAAGAAAAACTGCAAAACAAAATAAAATAAGACATTGTTAATTCCCTAGAGACATTGCCCTGAGACAACCCGGAAAAGAACTGACTGGTGAGGCAAACATGCTTTCCTGGCAGACAAAGCAAAAAAGCACAAAAACCGTCCTACCAGTGGCGTTGTATGAGTCCTCCTTCAGAAACTGCACTGTTACAGTGGTGGAAAGTGAAGACGCTGATAAAGCAGACTTGAGTGATTCTCTTTCGGCAGTGAGTGGCACCGGTGCCTCCCCGGACAGTTGTGATGATGTCAGAGGAGGATGTGTTGCGACTGGTTCCTTACTCAAAACTGAGACAATGTCAAAAGGTCCCTCTGGTGGCTCAGGAGACTTTGGTGGTGCTAATATTTCAGGAATTATGAACGTTCTGGATATCTCCAGCGGCGCACCTGTGGTAGAGCACTATGGGATGGAATCGCTCACTGGCTCCGTGGACGAGGCTGTTTCCTGGGGTGTGGATTTGGTAATGAGCCGAGGAGTCGAGGATCTTGTTAGGGGTCCTGCTGACACGCAGCTTAGGCAAGATGAGTCGTTTTGTGCCGTGTGGCACGCGCGCAGTGGAATTCATATCTGTAGCAGCAAGTGGCGCAAAATCCATTGCAGGTTCCTCGAGTGTCGTGGATGGCTCCACTTTGTCTTGTTTAAAATCATAACTGCTGGCCCTAAAAGGGCCAGACCATGACAGTGTTATATTTTCAATTTGTACAAATGACAGTTAACATTAATGTAGTTAAACTATCCGGATTAATTTGGTTTATAAATCAAAACCCTAAGTCAAACCTGCTTTCCTTTTGAGGACTTCGGCCTCACGTCTGGACCGCTGTATGCTTTGAATGTAAATGGCTTTTTTTGTAGCAGCTTGGCAGCCATGCTCTTTCTGCTGAGGTAGAGTTGAGCTCAGCTCCTCTCAGCTGCCTGACTGCTGCAAGATAAATAGGAGACAGGAACCGACATGTATGATTTTAGGGTTTACAAATGTTTTTCACTGTTACTAGCTATGCAAAGAAAACATTAGCAGACTAAATTAGCAGAACTAAATTTAGCAGAAGCTAATTAGTCTGCTGGTGGTTTTTGAAGTTAGCTGAAAAGATAATCCGCTAACAAAAAAGTTAGCTTCGCTAGTTAGCGGTTAGCGGATTAGCAGAACTGTGCCCACCACTGCATGTTTTTGACTGTGGAAGGAAACCGTACTGCCTGGGGAAAACCCATATAGATAGAACATGCAAACTCCACAAAGAAAGGGCGGGAAGCAATCCCACGACCTTCTTGCTGTGAGGCACCAGTGCTAACCACTAAGCCACCATGCCACCATTTACAAATGAATTTACATCATTTGAATATTTACAAATGTGGAAAAATGAAGAGCTATGGATAATTTCTGGATGCACTGTAGAGGATGACATTTTTCTGAAATTCCCGTGGGTCACGTGATTCCTGCGGGATTCCCGTGGGATGGGAGTCAAAATTTTCTCAATCCTGTGATTGGGATGAGATGGGAATAAAAATGAACAAGAGCGGGAAGGAGCGGGAATGCCAGAAATAGATGATGATTTTCATCTATTTAAAACAACCAAAACGCGTTCACACCGGGCGCGATCAGACGCTACAAATTTGCGGGGGTCGCGTGGCGACCGGCACGCCTCCTTCACCCGGTGTGTCGCTCTGCTTTTGCTGCAAAAATTTGCCCCGGTGCGTCATCAAATAGGAGGAGCTTCCATTCCGCTCGCCGGCTCCGGTTGTCAGTCAAGTTAACATGACAGACCTTGATCACATGGAGCGAGTTGTTGTGGAAAGGTCCCAATACAGAGAGTATCATTATTTGCTCCAGGAGCTGAGTCTGGATGACGGCTGCTTTCAGCGGTCCTTCCGCCTCTGCAGGACCTAACTTGAGGACCAACTGTCCCGTTCACGCGCGCACATGTAAACAATAAAAAAAAAAAGAAATAAAGAAACTCCACTGCTTGCTGCAGGGTTGCTCCTCGCTCTTTCCCAAAAAAAACTTTGTCATAATTGTGTTTAGAAACCAGTCACCATTTGCTTTTTTATACATCTGTGTAGTTAATTAATAAAATATTCTCCACAGACGATTCGCTCGCACCCGCACATAAAATTAAAAAGAGAAAGAAACTCTGCTGCTCGCTCCAAAAACTCATAATTGTGAAATAAAGGACAAAAGAGACATAAGTCCTGCTCACAGGCTGCTACCAGAGACAGGACATGTTCACATCTTCAGTCAAACTCCAGACATCTCCACGTCACTACATATTCAGTCCCTGATTGATCATCATGGCGCAAGACATACGGGAGTGGGATGGGAGTGGGACTGATTTTGAGTGGGAGCGGGATGGGATTTATTTTTTTACTCCAGTCCAGGATTGGGACAGGATGGGATTTTTTTTTCTGGGAGTGGGATGGGGCGGGAGTGAAAATCCACTCCCATGTCATGCTCTAATGCACTGTAACACAAGTATTAGAATTTGTTTTTGTCTCACAAGCTTGCTGCTACTATTGCTCTCTCTCTCTCTCTCTCTCTCTCTCTCTCTCTCTCTATTGATTCTGCAAGAAAAGTGTCTGAAATTGCTGTTGCACAGCATCGCCAAAATCTATTCAGACATCTGTAGAAACAGCAGAAACATAGTTAAGATGGAATGTTCGCCACAGTTTTATTGCTGAATGCATGTAATTATAAGTTTCTGACACTGAGAGAGCTCTGAGAATGAAAAAGAAAATTGGATGAAAAAAGTAATTTATGATAAAAAAAAAATTGTAAATTCTCTCAGCATTGTATTACATTGTTTGTTTGGCATCATCTTTGTTGTGACTTCAGCATGTGGCAGTATGCAATTATGGCATGCATTATAGAATATGAAAACAACACATCTTTATTTTTTGATGAATAAAGGCAATTAAGGCATTTTGAATTAGTGCTTGAATAAAATTTAAAGCTGAACTACAATATATTGTCAAGAACAGTCATGATCTGCATCATACAGCAGAAGTAAGCACACCCCTGTGCTCTGTCAGTTAAATATCAAGTGATAAATGATATTATACAATTATAGACTTTTGATTTCGGTGTACCCATGATTATGCGGACCTGGTCAAAGTCTATAACTGCTTTATTATTAGTTCAAAAGTAATGAAGCCAAAGTGTGACATAACCATCAAAATTTAAAAGTGGTCTTTTTTTGTGAAATGCTATCATTTTAGGTATGGTTATATATCAGAGTTTCAATATTTCTATTGGTCTCGGTTCAGACATTGCTAGAAATTATAAGTGCATATATACTATAATGTGCTAGAGCGTAACGCTTGTGACAACAGTTGGAGGTATCTTCTTTAGTCTGCAGAAGCCTGAAACAAAGAAATTCTGTCCATTAGTTTCTGGTATTATTGAACAAGTAATATAATTATTCTATTGAAGCAGAGTAGGAGATATAGCTAAGGTTTTGACACAAATAAATAAAGGACTTATTCTCTGCATTACGCTTGCGACAGTTTTACCTTGCTTTAGAAGCATGATGTTTTTTCTAGGAAATGACATTTCTGCCTTTACAAAAATGTATTACTGTGTGTTAGTTTGAAGCACAAACAAACAAACTGACAAAATACGAGGTCTGTCCAAAAAGTATCGGACCTTTTTATTTTTTGCAAAAACCATATGGATTTGAATCACGTGTGATTGCATCAGCCAAGCTTGAACCTTCGTGCGCATGCGTGAGTTTTTCACGCCTGTCGGTTGCGTCATTCGCCTGTGAGCAGGCTTTGTGTGAGCAGTGGTCCACCCCTCTCGTCTGATTTTTATTGCGAATAAATGTCTGAACGATTTGGAGCTTTGCTGCATCAATTTTTTTCCAGAAACTGTGAGAGACCTCCAGGTGGACACCGTTCGGAAAATTAATATGGCTTTGAGGGACGATTTTGTGGGGATTACACAGATTAAGGAGTGTTACTGCCGCTTTAAGGACGGCCCACAACTGCTGAGAGCGCGTCGCGCTCCCAGCACCGATTGACAGGCTCACACCCCGCTGAAACAACCAGATCATTTCCAACGTGAAGGCTTTGTTGATCCGGGACGTCGTCTGACTTTCACAAAAAGGCAGAAGGCGTGGACATCAGCACTTTTTCGGCACATTCCACTGTTACAGGAGTTTTTTCATGGAAAGAAAAGCGGAGGGACGCACCACGGAGCAGTTCATTATGTGGCACAAAACCACCTCCGTGTTGGTCTCATAGGACGGCTTTCAGGTGGATTTCAGACGGCTGTCGGTGTCACTGTTTGTGCTCCTTGCCAGCAGTACCGCCAGCAGATCTGACAGTCGGGGACGGTGATCACCTGGGAATTCGGGACTTGGTGGCTCCAGTATTCACCGGGTTCTGTGGCGGTGGAAATCGTGTGGTCCCGGCTCTTCTCAGGACAGACCTCTTCTATCCTCGAGCTTGCCCACACGTCACCTTGGTGTATTGACTGCTATCAGATTCTGTGATTGTCTGTATAATCGTTGTGCACATTCACAACATTAAATTGTTACCTTTTGGCTCATCTATTGACCGTTCATTTGCGCCCCCTGTTGTGGGTCCGTGTCACTACACTTTCCCCAACAACCTACACTAAACATGTAAATTTAAGGCTGGGAGACATCACCGGGTCAGAAAATGTTTTTTTGAATCACTCAAAAATTTAACAGCACAAACAAAAATTTTATGGCACAAACCATCACAAACGAACAACAGTGCTATTATTATTATTATTATTATATTTTGGATTGTGGCGGGTTAAGCTCCACGCAGGTCAATATGGGGTATTTGTCATATTTGGAAGGCACAATCATCAGTGTGCACCGTTATCCACACGCACACTTATTGGTGAGAGAGCTATGACATTTCCACGTTTTTATGCGCACAAACCTTTAGTAAATGAAGGCACCAAATTGGAAATTGACTATAAGTGTAGTTTTGAAATTAATGTGCTCCACACAAATTTATCAAACAAAAACTGGTTGTAAACATCATTAAAATGTTATATTAAAGGCTATGCATTCCTGTGCGGAATTTTGTTTCATTGAATTTCTATTTTGTTGCCATTTTGTCAACGTGACCCAGACACGGATAAGCAGCTGAAAATGAACAATTGAATGAATGCCAGTATTGTTAACATTGTTTTTCTAAAATATTTTCGATTGTCAGTGAGAGGAAACGTTCATCAACGTAACTAACTTCAGTTTTAAAAGGTTATACTTTTTACATTTGTCATTTAAGTGATCTTGCACAGGTGATGTTCCTTTGGAGGAGAAGTTTTTGTTTTCTGGTGCTTTACAGCTTTGTCCCCAGTGCAATTTTCAAATATTCTGCAATGCACCAAAACCTCTGTTGAAAAACAAGGAGACTTTCTACAAAGTCTACAAATAAACAGCTTCCTGTGTGTTTTAGTCCATGTTTCCATTCACAATCCTGCTGAGAATTCAGGCCAGATCTTTCTTAAGTACTGTTTTCAAGAATAAAGGTCTTTGGTGGCAGAAGACAAAAGCGGAGGTGATTGTTTTTGTGAGATTGATGCCTAGTGTGTTAATGTGCAGTATGACAATAAAGAACAACTCAGAAACAATCCAAGCATAACTCCAATTTATAAAACGTGACATTTGTATCACAAAATTTCCCCTGACTCACCAACATTCGTAGATAACGGCCTCTGGCTGTGCTCACTTTCTTTCACAGCTCACGTGATATCATTATGCTGTAACAGTCTGCAATCACACCACACACAGTAACTTTGCTGCTGGTCACATTTGGGGTAAGGCCTTTATAGGGTGAAGCAGCCTACGCAAACCATTGATGGAACCATCAATAAATATAACAAAATAAAGTGCTGTTTTGCATGTTTGTTTGATGAAACAGTTTACCTCTTGTGTGTGAAGATGCAACAGCCTTCATCTTTGGAAGTAAAATACCAGTGTATTTATAATACGAGGCAAGGCAAAGAAATGACAGCTATAACATTTTATACTGATTGGCTATTAGTGAGAGTACATTTCCTCTAATATATATATATATATATGTGTGTGTGTGTGTGTGTGTGTGTGTAAAATGTAAATAAAAACAGAATACAATGACGTGCAAATCCTCTTCAACCTATATTCAATTGAATACACCACAGAGACAAGATATTTAATGTTCAAACTGATAAACTTTATTGTTTTTGTGCAAATATTTGCTCACTTTGAAATGGATGCCTGCAACACGTTTCAAAAAAGCTGAGACAGTGGTATGTTTACAGTTACAGTTGTTCAACAGTCCGGGGTCTCCGTTTTCATATTTTGTGCTTCATAATGCACCACACATTTGCAGTGCGTGACAGGTCTGGACTGCAGGCAGGCCAGTCTAGTACCTGCACTCTTTTACTACAAAGCCACGCTGTTGTAACACATGCAGAATGTGGCTTGGTATTTTCTTGCTGAAATAAGCAGGGACGTCCCTGAAAAAGACGTTGCTTGGATGGCAGCAGATGTTGCTCCAAAAACTGGATGTACCTTTCAGCATTGATGGTGCCATCACAGATGTGTAAGTTGCCCATGCCATGGGCACTAACACAACCCCATACCATCACAGATGCTGGCTTTTGAACTTTGCGCTGGTAACAATCTCGATGGTCTTTTTCCTCTTTTGTCCAGAGGACATGACGTCCATGATTTCCAAAAACAATTTGAAATGTGGACTCATCAGCCCACAGCACACTTTTCCACTTTGTGTGTGCTTGGGCCCAGAGAATGCGGCGGCATTTCTGGATGTTGTTGATGTATAGCTTTCGCTTTGCATGGTAGAGTTTTAACTTGCACTTGTAGACGTAGCGACGAACTGTGTTAACTGACAATGGTTTTCTGAAGTGTTCCTGAGCCCACGCGGTAAGATCCTTTACACAATGATGTCGGTTTTTAATGCAGTGCCGCCTGAGGGATTGAAGGTCACAGGCATCCAATGTTGGTTTTTGGCCTTGCCGCTTACGTGTAGAAAGTTCTCCAGATTCTCTAAATCTTCTGATTATATTATGGACTGTAGATGATGGAATCCCTAAATTCCTTGCAATTGAACTTCGACAAACATTGTTCTTAAACTGCTGGACTATTTTTTTCATACTTTTGGGGATGCTCCTTTTATACCCAATCATGAGTGTCCTCAATTCCAAAACAGTGTTGTTAGAAGGAAAGGTGATGCAACACAGTGGTAAACATACCACTGTCCCAACTTTTTTGAAACATGTTGCAGGCATCCATTTCAAAATGAGCAAATATTTGCACAAAGCAATAAAGTTTATCAGTTTAAACATTAAATAACTTGTAGAACAGAAACAAAGGGTTCACCGTGCTTCTGTATAGCGCAAACAAATCTGGTGCAACCAAATAGGACTAATTTGTAAAAGAAAAATTTCTGTGTTGCACCAGTTATTTTTCTCTTTTATTAAATATCTTGTCTTTGTGGTGTAGTCAATTGAATATAGCTTGAAGAGGATTTGCAAATCATTTTATTCTGTTTTTATTTACATTTTACACAACTTCCCAACTTCATTGGAACTGGGGTTGTATTTGTATCTACTATTTATAATAGACCCAATTGTTAAACATTAATGAACTCTAGAATCCTAGAAGCCACTCCTTAGTAAAAACACATGGCAGGCCACTTAGAGTTTGCCATAAGGCAAGCTGAAGGGCTGAATAATTTGGTTAAACTGAGCAAATTATTTAGAAATCATTAAAACCTGATGTAATACTGCGGCAGGAGACACATTTAAATATCATTTCCAAAAAAAGATTAAGTTGGCAGTGGATTGGACAGATATATCATTCACGAAGCAATTCTCCTTCTTCTCCCTCTTCATTGCAGCTACTCCAGGATTGATTATTTTATTGTCAAAATTTAGCTACTCCCTTAATTTCCAGCAGCAAATATCACAGTATACAACCCCTGGCAAAAATTATGGAATCACCGGCGGAGGATGTTCATTCAGTTGTTTAATTTTGTAGAAAAAAAGCGGATCATAGACATGACACAAAACTAAAGTAATTTCAAATGGCAACTTTCTGGCTTTAAGAAACACTATAAGAAATCAGGAAAAAAATTGTGGCAGTCAGTAACGGTTACTTTTTTAGACCAAGCAGAGGGAAAAAAATATGGACTCACTCAATTCTGAGGAAAAAATTATGGAATCATGAAAAACAAAAGAACGCTCCAACACATCACTAGTATTTTGTTGCACCACCTCTGGCTTTTATAACAGCTTGCAGTCTCTGAGGCATGGACTTAATGAGTGACAAACAGTACTCTTCATCAATCTGGCTCCAACTTTCTCTGATTGCTGTTGCCAGATCAGCTTTGCAGGTTGGAGCCTTGTCATGGACCATTTTCTTCAACTTCCACCAAAGATTTTCAATTGGATTAAGATCCGGACTATTTGCAGGCCATGACATTGACCCTATGTGTCTTTTTGCAAGGAATGTTTTCACAGTTTTTGCTCTATGTCAAGATGCATTATCATCTTGAAAAATGATTTCATCATCCCCAAACATTCTTTCAATTGATGGGATAAGAAAAGTGTCCAAAATATCAATGTAAACTTGTGCATTTATTGATGATGTAATGACAGCCATCTCCCCAGTGCCTTTACCTGACATGCATCCCCATATCATCAATGACTGTGGAAATTTACATGTTCTCTTCAGGCAGTCATCTTTATAAATCTCATTGGAACGGCACCAAACAAAAGTTCCAGCATCATCACCTTGCCCAATGCAGATTCGAGATTCATCACTGAATATGACTTTCATCCAGTCATCCACAGTCCACGATTGCTTTTCCTTAGCCCATTGTAACCTTGTTTTTTTCTGTTCAAGTGATAATGATGGCTTTTGTTTAGCTTTTCTGTATGTAAATCCCATTTCCTTTAGGTGGTTTCTTACAGTTCGGTCACAGACGTTGGCTCCAGTTTCCTCCCATTTGTTCCTCATTTGTTTTGTTGTGCATTTTCGATTTTTGAGACATACTGCTTTAAGTTTGAGTCTGTTTAAGTCTGTCTTGACGCTTTGATGTCTTCCTTGGTCTACCAGTATGTTTGCCTTCAACAACCTTCCCATGTTGTTTGTATTTGGTCCAGAGTTTAGACACAGCTGACTGTGAACAACCTGTTGGGAAAGTGTAAGTACACGGACCCACAACAGGGGGCGCAAATGAACGGACAATGGAATAGGTCAAATAACAACACTTTACTGTTGCGAACGTGCACAACAAACACAACAGATTACACAATAGATCAGAGGTCAAATTACAAGGTGTCGTGTGGGCAGGCTCGAAGATAGGAGACGCCTGTCCAAAGCAGAACCGGAACCACACGATTTCCTCCGCCACCAGACCCCGGGAATACTGGAGCCGCCAAGTCCCGAACTCCCAGGTGGCCACTGTCTCCGCGTGTCGGACCTGGTACTGCTGGCGAGGAACAAAAACACAATTAAACGTGGGTGCGTCTGCACCCAGCAATCTGCACGGCAGGGAAGCTACCTCCACCTCTCGTTGGAGAAAGTCTGTTATCACTCACAAAAATCACAAAAAGGGCTTTCTATCAAGCAGTCAGGCTGAGGATATTACCTTTCAGGTAGAACGATATCTCGGCAAA
This sequence comes from Thalassophryne amazonica, assembly GCF_902500255.1. NCBI lineage: Eukaryota > Metazoa > Chordata > Actinopteri > Batrachoidiformes > Batrachoididae > Thalassophryne > Thalassophryne amazonica. The sequence goes on along the minus strand of NC_047103.1, from coordinate 45,985,169 downwards.
GGTGGTGGTGGGCCAGCAGTACCTCCTCTTCAGCGGCCCACACAACACAACCAACATCTTTTGCAACATTGCGTGATGATTTACCCTCTTTTAAGAGTTTGATAATCCTCTCCTTTGTTTCAGTTGACATCTCTCGTGTTGGAGCCATGATTCATGTCAGTCCACTTGGTGCAACAGCTCTCCAAGGTGTGATCACTCCTTTTTAGATGCAGACTAACGAGCAGATCTGATTTGATGCAGGTGTTAATTTTGGGGATAAAAATTTACAGGGTGATTCCATAATTTATTCCTCAGAATTGAGTGATTCCATATTTTTTTTTCCCTCTGCTTGGTCTAAAAAAAAGTAACCGTTACTGACTGCCACAATTTTTTTCCTGATTTCTTATAGTGTTTCTTAAAGCCAGAAAGTTGCCATTTGAAATGACTTTAGTTTTGTGTCATGTCTGTGATCTGCTTTTTTTTCTACAAAATTAAACTGAATGAACATCCTCCGAGGCCGGTGATTCCATAATTATTGCCAGGGGTTGTAGTGTTATCAGATCACAGTCCAGTGCAGATGGATCTTTTTTTTTTTTTCAGCTAATGTAGTGCCCCAACAAACTTAGCGGCTAGACCCCCAATTACTTTTATGTAAACATTTTAGAACATTTCTCAACAATCAGGTTGACTTCTTTTGGAAATTAATGATACTCAGGATGTGTCAAGGGGAGTTTTTTGGGAGTCTGTAAAGGCCTACATTAGTGGCCAAGTTGTCTCTTATATGGCACATAGGGATAAAGACAGCTGCCAACAACTTAAAGAGCTGGCTGACAAAATTTCAGATATTGACAGGCACCATGCTCTTTTGCCTATACCAGGGCTTTTTAAAGGACAAATTACTGTTGCAAACTGAATGCAATAGAGCTGAAACAACTAATCAAGTTAATCGATTAAAATTGATTATTAAAATGGTTGTCAACTAATTTAGTAATCGATTTGTTGCTAAATAACTTTGTTTTACCGCAAATGTTTAGTTTCTTCCATATAATCAACCGAGCTTTGCTTTGAATCTTGAACCAATGAAGGAGTGCTTCAAGCTGCTGCTTTGTTGGTTTCATTTGTTTTATTTTGCTTTATCTTAATTGTTTCCCCACTAAAACCCTAAAGAGCATATGTCTGTGAGGAATATTTACCTTTTTTATGTTAAACTGACCTCTTATGGTCTTCTAAAACAGTTGATAGACGTATTTTATGCTAATGCCGATGCTAACGCATTAGCATGTCTATGGCGTTTTCAGTGTTAAAGTTAGCATTGAGCTGCTGGCATTTCAGCATGTTTGTGCATTTGTTTTCTGTATAATAATTAATGGCTCAGCGTTTGTTGTTGTAAAAGAGTCAAATGTATTACAAATTATAATATTTTTCATTTATTTTTATTTATATGTTAATAATAATAGCAACAATAATAATAGTAATAATAACTAATAATGCTACAATACACTTTTAGAGAAAGAGACATTAGTCACGTGTCATTGTGAAATGACCACATAGTTTACAAGTTATACGGAGAATGTTGCACATATAATGAGTCAGGCTACAGTTTTGATTTAGGTTTTATGGTTAACTGGTTATGCTAATTGCTCATTTGCAGCAACAAAAAATACCTTTTTTTTTCACCATATATTTTATAACATTTATATGTTTCAATGTTGTTTTATGGCAACTCAACACTTTGATAAAGCAATGTCATTTGAAAAAATTATTTTTGTTCTTTATTATAAACTGTTTTATTCTTTATTATTTTATATTTCAACAGCCAAGGGACATTTGATGATTTGTTGATTTTCAAGTATTTTAAGTTTTCAAATAATGTTCTGTAAATAAAGTCATGGAAGGAGATGGACCCGGCGCCACGAGGGGGCGTTTGGGGGCGACGCCCCCTCACGTCATCAACCTCGCCCCTCGGATATGAGAGTTATCAAAAATAAAAATAAAAAGAAAGAAAAAGAAATACTGGAAAATATAGCGCCTCGCAGTTTTGCAGATTTTTTTAGTCCAATTTTGCATGCTTTTTTTTTTTTTTTTTTTTAACAGCGCATTGTGCTCTGCGTCCTCATCAAGCAGGCCGGTGTTCTGTCGAGATGACGGGACACCTGTTGTGGCACCGCTAAGGGAGAGCACGCGCATTGTGTTCTGCGTGTCTGTTTATAAGAATCTTCTCATCCAGAAGAAAAAAGAGCGCCAACAACTACCCATAACTGTGTTCTTCACTCGGAAAAAGACACCTGCAGCGAGGTGTGAGTGGAAAAAGGCGCGACAGTGGCGCAGCGCCAGGACAAAGAGGCGCAATCAGAGGAACTGTGAAATACTGGTCAGTCCCTATTAATAATTTCTTATGTGTCCAACCTCGTAGGTTGATCGTTAAAATTAAATTTGTTAGTTCTAAAAGCCATCATAATTATTTATAGGAAAACATTCTATTTTTATTTCTCAAACAGGTGTTTGGAAAACAGGTTGGTCTTATTTTTCTACTAGGGTTTGAACTTTGAGAGTGTTTACACACAAGAGAAAAGTGAGAAAATGTTAATGCCTGTTTGAGAAAAGTGTATAGTGTGTATTGAGGGGTTTTACAGCCTTAAAACGTCTATAATAATTGTAAAAAATAACGCTGACTACTTCACGGATTTCACCTATTGCGGGCTATTTTTAGAACATAACTCCCGCGATAAACGAGGGACCACTGTATAGCTACATGAAAGGTTTATGTGGGGTTAATCTACTGTCTCGTGTCATTTCTCAGATCAGTTGTTGGTTTGGTTTTGTGGTATGCAGATCACTTGACTGAGGGTCTATGTGTTCAAATAATAATTAAAAAATACTGTCATCACTCTTTACTCTTAGTCAGTCTCTTACAACGGTGTAGCCTAAATACACAAGCTTTCTAGGAGCACCCAATTCATTACGCACGCTAAGAGGCAGGTACCCTCCGGTGCGCACTTTTTTTGTGGGGGGGGGCACCCCCACCCCGCCCCCTGTGATAAACTCATTGACCCCTTAATATTTTTTTCTGGCGCCGGGCCTGGAAGGAGAGAAAAATTGTTTCCCTGGCACATTTTTAAAAAATTCCCCGCTAATCCGATTAATCGACTAATCGTGTCGAAACCCCATCAGATTCATCGATGATCCAAATAATCGTTTGTTGCAGCCCTAGAATGCAATTCACGTAAGACATGGAAAGCAAAAAATATATATTTTTGTAGACAGACAGGTGTACTATGAACATGTAGATAAAGCAGGGAGGCTCCTTGCACTTGAACTGAAACAGCAAGCAGCTGAACAACTGATCCCAGGACTAGATACATGCCCTGATTCAATATCTCACAGCCCCTGAATCATTAATGACCAGTTTAAACAATATTATTCTACTCTATATCAATCAGAGGTGGATAGTAGCTCATCTGAGACTCATCTCTTGACTCTCTCGATATTCCAAGGCTTTCACCAAATGAGCAGTCACTTCTAGAGTGGCCATTGTTGCCTGAGGAAATGGCAAGTGCAATCCTATTTTGCTCAGCTGGATCATTCCATCTTATCGTTCATATGGAATAAAAAACCTGCACATATAAAGAAGGCAAGCATGGAGAGAATTAAATCTAATGGTCGTCTGGATTTACCTAATTTTTTATTTTACTGTTGGGCAGCTAATATTGTCAAACTGACATATTGGATCACCATGCTCACAGATAAGGAAGGTCCAGTTTGGGCTGACATGGAACTAAGAACTACACTCAGAGTTTCCCCCATTTCAATCCTGACTGCCCCTTCCCACTAAATACCAGATCATCTGAACTGAAATCAAATTTGGTGATCCAAAATTCTATCAAGATCTGGGATCAATTCAGAAAACATTTTAATTTAACTTCTTTCAAGATCTCTTCACCAGTGATCATTTAAATTTTTAAGGAAAAATGCAATTGCCTTTGCTTCATTTCATGCCTGCCATCTTATACTGCTGAACTGGAAGGTACTTGTGGCATCATATTCAACAAGACTTGAGGCTTTAATTGCTAAAAACGGTGCATCAACAAAGTATTGAGCAAATGGTATTAATACTGCGAATGTCATTTATGTGACACGTGATTTATTAGTTTGTTTTTTATTTTTTAACAAATTCACTGAAATAATAATAATAAAACCCTTTTTCATGTTGTCATTTTGGGATGTTGGGTAGAATTTTGAGGGAAAAATGAATTTCATCCATTTTGGAATAAGGCTGCAACATAACAAATTGTGGAAAAAGTGAAGTGCTGTGAATTCTTTCCGGATGCGCTGTACATGCACGTAACTACTCCCTTCTGCTCAATATAGGAGTACACTGTAACTCACATTAAATATGCATATTTCCATGACCACTGCCATCATCTGAACCACCTCCATGAGTAGACATGACTTGGTTGGTTATGTTTTCCCCTATCTCTCTTTTCACACTCCTTGTTGGTGTCTATATGGATCTGCGTCATGTGTAAGCACACAGAGTGAATAGTGAAAGTGATTTATTTGCGGTGCATTCACCAAAGGCATTTAATGCATTCTGTGCATGGCAGCTGTGTGCGGTATTTCATGATGATGTGGCGACTTAGCTTGATTAAATACATAAAGGGAAATCATGACGTGAAGACTTGGCGTGATATGTCGGTTTGACGTAATGTGGCTGCTTGGAGACTTGACCGAGCAGCCAGATCATGTGTCTTGATGACATAACGTGGTGTGCGCTGAGGTGAAACGGACGTGGACGTGGGGCGGTATTGTGCTTGATGTGGTGTCCAAACTTGTCTTGGCTTGAGATGAAGAGGAGACTTGACCTGGTGGGATGTGACGGCTTGATGTGTGGGTGTGGCTTGTGGTAGATGAATTTGCTTTTTGAAAAATTAATATTTTAAAGTGTTAAATTTAGTGTTTTACTGACAATGAAGAAAAAAAACACCCAGACCCTCAATTATTGAGACACTGGAGTGATTATTAATGAAAGTGCTAGTTTTGTTTTCTTTAATTATATGCTTGTTTTCACATACCAGACATTGACTAAATTGTTTTCTACCACAACAGAACATGATTTGGCAGTCAGAGCTGCGTACATTATGAAGGTACTGGTTGACTTGACATCTCCAATAAGGAATCACTTTTCTAGCTTGTGAACTATATTTACACGTCGGTTTATTGTTTTGTGTTTGAAGAGTATCGTGATAAGTGCATGTCTGCATGAGCAGATAATGGACAAGTCCCTAATGGCACTCGTTAGTGTTTGACATTGATCTGTCGTGTGGCACAGCTATATTATAGTTACAATTCTGACATCAATACTGGCACTCTTAGGCGACTTTTAAACGGACATGGTGAAGATAACACACAGAGTAACCTATTCACTGTATGATCGTGAACTTTTGTCTTTTCCATCTCCAGGTAACCTTTCCAAAACCTGCACAGCAGATGGCTGGACTGAGATGCATCCCATCGATATTGCCGTGAACTGTGGGTATAACCTCAACAGCACGAGTGATGATGTAAGTAAAACATCACAGAACAAATGATCAATGATCACTTGGAGAATAAACTCAGCAATACAGCAGGAAACCATACTGAAGATCATCAGAAAAGGAAATGTCTAATCAGAACAGCTTTTCTCTTCTCTGCGGGTGGGTATTGAATCAGCAAAACTGTTGTATAGATTGTTGCTGTTGTGAGTACAGTTTCTGATCACTCCTTTACACCATGCTTCTCCCAATTGCCATAAATGACTTTGGGTGGAGATGAGAATAACGAATATGCAGAAATTGTGGAAAAATCAAACATTTGTTTTTTTGCTTCTTTTACTGTTTGACAGAATGAAACACCACTAAGACAAGAGAACTAAGAATAATGGGCTCCCTTTTGCCGTGACTTCTACATTCTCTCTTAATGCGGCTTCATTACACAACAGTTAGTGAAGTAGAGTGAAGTCTGGTGGACAGCATGATGTTGATGCAGAGATCAGTCTGCTGATTGCACTGTTAAAAAGACAAACTTGGGAAAACAAAAATTCATGTCAGCGGCTACACAGTTATTTTGAGTTTACTTGTCTTAAGCATGTTAGTTAAGTCATCTCAGGTTAACAGTTTTTCACAACATGGTGTGCTAGATTTAACAATGGTAATTTAAAGCTGCTATTTAAAGTCACAGTCACACATTCAAAGTCTTCAAAATAACAAGTTTGGTAAAGCTACAGTTCGTAGGATTTAGGGATGTTACGATGTTAATTTCATCCGGGTCTTATTGTAATTCCGTCCCTTACTAAGTACAAAATCAGACTATTTCTCAAATTTATTCAGTCACAGTGAAAAACAGGGCTGGATTCTGAAGAACTTCTCTCTCGTAGGAGATCCATCTGTGCAGAATCTCGAACAAAGGACTAAAACAGTTTTTATAAAACACAACATGGTTGTGACAAAGGCGGAGCTTATTTCACAAAATCCATCCCTTATTGGTCACCGTGGGCACTAAAGGGAGGTCCAGCTCCCACCCTTAACTTGCACAATATCGGACATATTATAATTTATATTGTAGCTTGAATCTCTTTGTTCTAAGTGGTAAAACTGGTTCATCCCAGTTTGACATGCACATTTAGACGAATAACAGACTAAAAGTATATCAAACTAAGAATATAACCATTTAAGTAAAGTAATTACTTAATACCAAGACAAATAGCAAAGAAAACTAAATAATGCATAAACACACAAATATATCTTAACAATGAGCAGAAGTGGAATTTAGCATTCATAACCATCTTTTGATGTGTATTTTTGAGCTTAGAATGAGCCTTTCCTATCTCAGTAGGAGCGGGTCCCCTCAAGAGGCGGTCATATTGCACTACCATGTTGCTACAGTAGCTCTAAAGGGACATACTCACTCCTTTTTTGCATTTTGCAGCATGGTTGAAAGACTGAGCTAAACAAGATGATGATGGCCTCCCCCATTCCCATCTACTGGTTGCTAGTGGGGGCTAACAAGTTTGCAAACCACAAACCTGTTTGGGGAAAATCAGGGGCTGTGCGTGTGTTTCTCCATGTAGAACTGGACTTGTGTCTGGAATGCATTTGACATAAACCTTGTGACAAATCCCAATGGACATCTGTGCCAGATGCGCTGTGGTGACTACGAAGCAGCGGGGCAGCTGAAAGACAAACATGTAAAAGCTGAACACAGTCATGTCAACGTTCCATTTGCATTGACTGAAGCACGCGCATGTCTTTGAAGCACAGTATATTTGATTTTCATTGATAGGACTAGCTCTGTACATAATTAATGCTTCTATTGCCAGTCAATATGAGTTTTTAAAAGCTGTTGATGATATTTTCAGGGTTTTAGGTTTGAGTTTAATGTTGAGCATCAGAGCTACTGTTGGTGAGAGATAATCCTGGCGCTACAGGAAAAGGTGGAGCTGTTTGAAGATTGAAAGTGAATGACAGGGTGGGTAAAAGCTTTTTGGTGCTACACTCATCTGTGAGTCACACACACTGCCTCATTAGTATGCCTTGTCAGTATCTCAGGAGAGATCTGGCTCCTGAAGTACTGTAAAAGGAATTTGATGTCTATTTTTGTGCATACTTGATGCTGCCTTCTCATTTTCACCAAGAACAAAACGTGCGGTGTCATGGCACAAACATATTAAAGCAATTCATAAATACTTGAAATGTCAATGAGCTGTCGAAAATCAAGGGTGCTTTTAATGTTGGACAATTATTGTTTGCTTAGAGAACATTTTAAGCACAAAGAGACAAGATTGTGATTTAAGAAATCTGTAATTAAACAACTTAAAGGTCAGTTGACATTTTCTCCAGCAGTGCAAACATAAATTGAGTGCAGTGTGACAGATGAAGCCCGCTGGTATGTGTTGTTGTACAGAGCAGTGAAAGAGGCTAACTTGTAAGAAAGAAAAAGAAAATATGAGGTCTGTGATAAAACTAACGTACCTTTTTATTTTTTTCAAAAACTATATGGATTTGAATCACATGCGATTACATCAGACAACCTTGAACCCTTGTGCGCATGCGTGAGTTTTTTCACACCTGTCGGTTGCGTCATTCGCCTGTGGGCTGGCTTTGAGTGAGGAGTGGTCTACCCCTCCCGTCGGAATCTCTTTGTCTGACAACTTCCTGAGAGACTGGCGCTTTGCTTGATCAAATTTTTTCAAAAACTGTGAGGCACATCGAAGTGGATACCATTCGAGAAATTCAGCTGGTTTTCTGTGAAAATTTTAACGGCTGATGAGAGATTATGGACTGTTGCTGTCGCTTTAAGGACTGCCTATGGAGCGGGACGTCGCGACACGCCCTGAGCCGCCGCTGTCTGCCTGTTTCGAGCTGAAAGCTTCCAAATTTAAGCCTCTGTTGACCCAGGACGTCATGAGAGAACAGAGAACTTTCAGAAGAGGTCGGGATCAGCAGTTTATCCGGACATTCCACTGTTAAAGGAGATTTATTAATGAAAGACGTGCGGACGGGTCCGCGCGTCGGGACGCAGCCGGCGCGGTGCGGCGGCACAGGAAAAACACCTCCGTGTTGATAACCATTTGTAAAAACCAGGCGGCTTTTGGTGGCTTTCAGTTGAGTGAGTATCTGAGAAATTTTTTAACAGCTGGACATGTTCCAACTTGTCCTTAAGGCTTCCAACGGAGGTGTTTTTCCTGTGGCGGCACGCGGCGCCGGCTGCGTCCCGACGCGTGGACCCGTCTGCACTTTCTTTCATTACAAAATCTCCTTTAACAGTGGAATGTCCGGATAAACTGCTGATCCCGACCTCTTCTGAAAGTTCTCTGTTCTGTCATGACGTCCTGGGTCAACAGAGGCTTAAATTTGGAAGCTTTCAGCTCAAAACAGGCAGACAGCGGCGGGCCAGGGCGCGTCGCAACTTCCCACTCCATGGGCAGTCCTTAAAGCGACAGCAACAGTCCATAATCTCTCATCAGCCATTAAAATTTTCACAGAAAACCAGCTGAATTTCTCGAATGGTGTCCACTTCGATGTGCCTCACAGTTTTTGAAAAAATTTTGATCAAGCAAAGCATCAGTCTCTCAGGAAGTTCTTAGACAAAGAGATTCCGACGGGAGGGGTGGACCAGTGCTCACTCAAAGCCAGCCCACAGGCGAATGACTTAACCGACAGGCGTGAAAAAACTCTCACATGCCCACGAGAGTGCAAGCTTGTCTGTTGTAATCACACGTGATTCTAATCCATATAGTTTTTGAAAAAAATAAAAAGGTCCGATACTTTTCTAACAGACCTCGTATGATGTTTTATGGAGATAAGAAAGAAAATGTAAAATGTAATAAAATGATTAGTCTAAACAGTGAAATCTGTTTATGTAGTGACGAATCTGACTAAAGCAAACGCCAAGATACATTTAAAGTAGTGATATTGAATGATGAATGAATGAATGATTTCTTTATCAAGTGCAACAAACCCAATTACCTCAGAAAAAAATACAGCAATTAATTCACAATTATTACTACTTGAACGTAATAATGGCATACATCAGAATTAAAAACAACACGTATACATTTGATATTGTTTGTGTGCCCTAAACTTGAAACAGTACATCATCTGAATTGACGCACAGTGGATATAGGCTGCAGCAGAGTCCTGCACAGCCTGCCAAGCTTGGGGGGGAGTGGAGTGGGGGCGCTGCAGGTATGTGCCGTGCAGCCTCCCGGAGTGGCAGAGCGTAGGCCAGAGTGGGGGTGGGGGGTGGTAGGGGTGGGGGGGAGGCGTGTGTCATGTGTGCAAATGAGTTTGTATCAGTCTCTGTCCATGTGTGCATAAAGTCTGGAGTTGCCTTGACAACAGCAGGCTGTAGGGGAGGGCAGAAAAGAGGGGAGCCGAATGCTTCACCAATGCCACTGAAATCTTTCTGGAGGAAAAACAAGCGGGGCATTTTGACCTTTGGTAGCTAATAAGGCTGCCATGTTTTGGGTTAGGCAGAGAAAGTCAGAAATTCTGTCAAAATTCAATTTATGAATATCTCCAATATCTTCCGTTGCAAGGCAGATATTTGCTCCAATATGTTTTCCAACTTGTGTTTGAGTTCAAAAGTTAACGCAGTCTGAGATTGTACCACCTTGCCCACCTCATTAATCATGACGGACAGCTGTGGGGTTGTGGTTCTGGTAGCCGCCTCTCGGCAATTTTCCGGTAGGTCAGGGCAGCACATAATCCAATCAGCCCCAGCCCTCCTACCATAAAAACAAATAAGAATAATCCTCAACGTCCTTCCATGGAGAGTGTGCCCAAGCACACAATGCGCCACTTCTCCAGGCGTCAGACATAGCCCTCAGGATAGCTCCTATCGGGGCATGCAGGGGCCCCCAGCCCTGATTTCCTTGTTTGAAAAAAAATGGTGTCAGTAGTGTTGAGAGACCAGCTGATCAATTCCGTGGTTATTCCAAATATAGCTTGAAGAATTCACAGTCTGGTGAAGTTGGGACTTTTGAAGGTTGGAGCAGAGATAGAAAAACACAGAGGAGAGGAGAGAGTAGGAGATGCGACCGCCCTTGCCGAAGTCCCAAGCATTTAAAAATTTTGTGCATCTTTTCAGCACTTGCTGGACTCTATCTTCATGGAGGGTGCATAATGCATGTTCATTTGGGGTTATAGTAATAGACTGCATTTCTATAGCACATTCCTGGCATGAATCAGATGCTCAGACACACCAGTGTTGGTGTACTGTCATCTAAAAGCACTCAGCTGCACAATTGGAGCAATTTGGGCAAGCGCTCTTACTGATTTTCCAGTTTGACAGTCATTTGAACTTAGGATCCTCTGACCTTAAGCCCACTACTTTAGCCCATAGTCTGCTTTAGTGCTGGCTGGAAATTGGAAGCTTGCAGTACCCTTCTAAAAATGTTGGCCACTTCCAAGAGTGTGGAGATATTCTGAGTTTGTCCCCTTCAATGCTGCGTGGGGCACAGATGACTGTATCTGTAGTTTGCACTGCGTGAGTGTCCCTGGCTACAGTACTACTCTCCTGAACACAACATTATCTGAAGGGCTTAAAAAGAATTCGACTATTAAATATGGTTGATTTTTTATTTTTTAATTGACATATTATGTCAGGCAGGGGTGTTGGCCAAGTGGTTAGTGCACTTGGTTTCAGTGCGGAAGGTTCCCAGTTCAATCTCCCTGCCACATTTCTCCATGTAATGTGGAGTTGCATCACAAGGGACATCCGTGTAAAAATCTGTGCTTCAAACAAGGGAGCATCCGAAGGGACTTACTTTATTGACATAATTATGTCAAGTATTATTTCAGACCTAAAATCAATCCCAACTGTATGTAACTGTTAAACGCAAGTCATAATGGATTTTGCACAATAGGACCCCTTGAATCTGAAGCTCTGAACATGTAACTTAAACTGTTGTGCATTAGTATTCATTACGTGTGCTCATGTTGTTTTTTCTTCTTCTTCTTCTTTTCTCCACAGGGAACATTTTTCTGGCAGGTGAGGATTGGCTACACCATTGGCCACAGTGTTTCTCTCATCTCTCTTATCACAGCGATTGTGATCCTCTGCATCTTCAGGTGCCACAAAACTTAAAATGTTTACTACAACTGCTGCTTGTAGCAGGTGAACAGTTTGCTTTCTGTTCTCTATTTTCTGTCAGTGTTAAGGGTCCTATCTCACTGGGTGCAACTGTTGGAGAGCAGTTGAAGATTCGAATAGCGACCAAACATGAAAACAAACAATGTCGCAGTTGGTATCTCACTCAAGTGGCCACAAAGTGTTCAGCTCTTATTATCCTGCTATTATCCATGTGAACAAACTTTGGAAATTCCCACACTATTCCCAATAATGGTAAAATAAAATAATACATTTTTAAAAACTAATAAAGCCTACAGCATGCTCACTGAATTGCAGAATGATGTCTCTGCTGGATCTACTGTCCTATGTATCTTCCATGTCCAGTATGTAATCCACAGTTTATATGATCCTTTTGTCCTTGGCTTAGACATCCGCGTACAGCGATCTTTCATGCACTAGAACAGTCTTTTCTCCATGATGCAACGATGTCCAGCAGCACTTTCGAGGTGTGCGTCCCTTGATTTGATTTTATTTGGCAATAACATTGCAAGTCCCTTTAGCTGTTACCTTGTTTTCTTCCACTCGGGGTCTCCACAGCATAGCCAAGGTGGGTCTGCACATTTGATTTGGCACAGATACCTTTTCCTCCGTCCTCCTGCATTTTGGCTCTGATGGACATATGACATCACATTTCCATGGCACAGCACTTAGCGGAAAGATTTTCCTGGTTTAAAGACACATATGTGTGCTGTTGGAGCTGGATATGAACAGTGTGCTGTTTAATGAAAGCATCTCATCATATTTCTTCGCTGTTCATGCATCCCTCACAAGGAGCACATCAACGAACTCCCACCGCATGTCCTCAGAGAGAGAGAGAGAGAGAGAGAGAAAGACAGAAAAGAGAGAGAGAGAGAGATGTAGAGGAATTGTGCACTTCAATAAAAAAAAACAATACCAATAAATGCATAATTCCTGATGTCCACCAGGCTGGCAGCAGCTCATCCACTTCCAGAAGGGGTCACTCCACTAGTGTGCAACGCGTGCGTATGGGCCCAGCTCCCCCTCCCCGAGTTCTCTCATGAGTCTCTTATGTTAGGGACTTGCAGTGTTGCACGACACCAGTGATGGCTATGGGAGCATACTGCGAAGAGTCTTGTTTCCTTCGCCAACTTTGAAAAAACTGAAAATCCAGACATAACACTGGTGATGCCCTGCGACTGAAATAAAGGAAGAGTGCCACCCAGCGAGCATTGTGTGAAATCAAGTGATTTCACTCGCAATTGCTGTTCACAAGCTGTCGCAGCCCACTGTGATAGGACCCTAAGAGGGACTGGAGCCTATCCCAGCATGCACTTTGTGAGTAGCAGGTTACGTCCTAGAAAGATTGCCAGTCCATTTACAGACAGACAGTCATCTTGTTGTGAAAATGTAGGAACACGGACCCACAACAGGGGGCGTAAATGAACGGGCAATGGATAAGCCAAAACAGTACAATTAATGTTATGACATGCACAACAGAATACAGACAAAACAGGTTTGGAAGAACAGTCAATTATACGTTGAGTGACGTGTGGGCAGGCTCGAGGATAGGAGACGTCCGTCCAGAAACGAGCCGGATCCCACATGGCTTCCACCACCAACGGATCTGAAGAACACCGGAGCCGCAAAGTCCTGGGTCCCCAGGTGGCCACCGTCTCCATCTGTCAGACCTGGTACTGCTGGCAGATGAGTGTGGGTTTGCACACTCAGTAATCCCTCAGTCTGTGTTCCTTAAGGAGAGAGAACCTCTACCTCCAATAACACACATCGTGCAGCTCCTGTAAAACCCTTATCTGGTTGGGTGTGAGGCGAAGCTGTCGCAATCCACACCAAACGCCAATACAAGCAGACAGGAAACCGTCACAGGAAAACGGCTGCAAAAGACATCAGACTATTGTTCGGTTTAGATTCAGCAGAGATTTACCTATATGGTAGCTGATTTCTCGGCGGGGAGGTGGAGTTGCAGTCCAGCCTTTATGGTGATGGTGATGAGTAGTGGATGAGTGACAGCTGGTGCTGATGACAAGTGACAGCTGTCACTCCCGGTTGCTCCGACGCCCTCTCGTGCTTGAAGCCCGCACTTCAAGCAGGGCGCCATCTTGTGGTGGTGGGCCAGCAGTACCTCCTCTTCAGCGGCCCACACAACAGGACCCCCCCCCTCAACGGGCGCCTCCTGGTGCCCGACCAGGCTTGTCCTGGTGTCGTCGGTAGAAGTCGGCCAGGAGGGCCGGGTCCAGGATGAAGCTCCTCTTCACCCAGGAGCATTCTTCAGGTCCATACCCCTCCCAGTCCACCAAGTACTGGAACCCCCGGCCCTTCCGACGGACATCCAGCTTCACTGCGGGGTGAATCCGCAGTGAAGCTGGCAGCTTCAGCTTCAATGCGGAGCCGGACTGAGGACCTTTGAGGATGGTGAAAGGTCCTATGAACCTGTCCTTGAGCTTCTGGGATTCCACTTGCAGGGGGATGACCTTTGTGGATAGCCAAACCGCCTGCCTGGGCTGGTATGTAGGGGGCCGGGGCACAACCGGCGGTCTGCATGAGGCTTGGCCCTCGTCCAGGCTTTGAGCAGGGCAGAGCGGGTGGTATGCCACACCCGACGGCACCTCCTCAGATGGGCCTGGACCGAGGGCACCCCGACCTCTCCCTCCACTAGCGGGAACAATGGGGGCTGGTACACCAAACACACCTCAAACGGGGAGAGGCCGGTAGCAGATGATACTTGGATATTGTGAGTGTACTCGATCCAGGCCAGATGGTTGCTCCAGGCCGTCGGGTGCGCGGAGGTCATGCAGCGGAGGGCCTGCTCCAAATCCTGGTTCGCCCGCTGTGCCTATCCGTTTGTCTGAGGATGGTACCCGGACGAGAGACTTACGGTGGCCCCCAGTTCCCTGCAGAAACTCCTCCAGACCTGAGAGGAGAACCGAGGACCACAATCCGAGACGATATCCGATGGAATCCCATGCAGATGCACGACGTGGTGGACCAGGAGGTCTGCAGTCTCCTGGGCCGTCGGGAGCTTCGGGAGGGCCATGAAGTGGGCCGCCTTGGAGAACCGGTCCACTATCGTGAGGATGGTGGTCATGCCCTGGGACGGCGGGAGGCCCGTGACGAAGTCCGGGCCGATGTGAGACCAGTAGCGATGAGGCACGGGCAAAGGCTGGAGGAGGCCTGGGGCCTTATGATGGTCTGCTTTGCAGAAGTCCAGGACTGCAGCCCTGGCCTCTGGTGGGATGTACAACTTGCTCTCCGGACCGGTCCCGGGTCTGGGTTCTGTGTCAGGGCCTCCCGGATGGTCTTCTCCACGTCCCAGGTGAGGGTGTCCATGACAGTGGACTCGGGGATGATGGTTTCCGTTGGGTCTGACAGCTCAGTCTTGACTTCCTCCTCGTGCACCCGGGACAGGGCATCAGATCATTGGTTCTTTGTCCCGGTGCGATAAGTGATCTGAAAGTCAAAACGCCTGAAGAACAGTGACCAGCGGGCTTGCCTGGGGTTCAGACGCTTGGCGGTCCGAAGGTACTCCAGGTTCCGATGGTCCGTGAAAACCGTAAATGGTACCGAAGCTCCCTCCAACAGGTGTCTCCACTCCTCCAGAGCCTCCTTCACCGCTAGAAGTTCCCGATTGCCGAAGTCATAGTTCCTTTCAGTCGGGGTCAACCTGCGGGAAGAGTAGGCACATGGGTGGAGAACCTTATCGGACACCCCGCTCTGGGATAGCATGGCTCCTATCCCTGAGTCAGAGGCATCCACTTCAACTATAAACTGGCGTTTTGGATCGGGCTGCACCAGAACTGGTGCGGTCAAGAACCGGCGTTTCAACTCCCTAAACGTGGCTTCGCACCGATCCATCCAGGTGAAGGGGACTTTAGTGGAGGACAGGGCTGTCAGGGGCTAACTACCTGACTGTAGCCCTTGATGAACCTCCGGTAAAAATTTGCAAAACCGAGGAACTGTTGCAGTTTCCTACGGTTTGTTGGTTGGGACCGGTCTCTCACTGCCACAACCTTGGCCGGATCAGGTGCGACGGAGTTGGAGGAGATTATGAACCCCAGGAAGGACAAAGAAGAGCGGTGGAACTCGCACTTCTCACCCTTCACAAACAGCCGGTTCTCCAACAACCGCTGCAGGACCTGACGTACATGCTGGACATGGGTCTCAGGATCCGGGGAAAGATGAGTATATCGTCTAGATATACGAAGACAAACCGATGCAGGAAGTCCCGCAAGACATCATTAACCAAGGCCTGGAATGTCACGGGCGCATTGGTGAGGCCGAACGGCATGACCAGGTACTCAAAGTGACCTAACGGGGTGTTAAATGCCGTCTTCCATTCATCTCCCTTCCGGATCCGAACCAGGTGGTACGCATTCCTAAGATCGAATTTGGTGAATATTTGGGCTCCATGCAGGGGCGTGAACACTGAATCCAGCAGGGGCAACGGGTATCGATTGCAAACCGTTATTCCGTTCAGCCCTCTGTAATCGATGCATGGACGGAGTCCGCCGTCCTTCTTACCCACACAAAAGAAACCTGCACCCATCGGGGAGGTGGAGTTCTGGATCAACCCGGCAGCTAATGAGTCCCGGATGTAGGTCTCCATTGATTCGCGTTCCGGACGTGAGAGGTTGTACAGCCTGCTGGACGGGTACTCAACGCCCGGGATCAAATCAATGGCGCAATCGTACGGTCGGTGCAGGGGAAGAGTGAGTGCCAGATCTTTGCTGAAGACGTCAGCAAGATCATGGTACTCCTCCGGTACCGCCGTCAGATTGGGGGGGACTTTGACCTCCTCATTAGCTGTCACACCAGATGGAACCGAGGATCCTAGACATTCCCGGTGGCAGGTTTCGCTCCACTGGGCCACAACCCCAGACGGCCAATCAATCCGGGGATTGTGCTTTATCATCCAAGGATAACCCAAAATCACACGGGAGGTGGACAGTGTTACAAAAAACACAATTTCCTCCCTGTGATTACCAGACACAACCAACGTCATGGGCTGTGTCTGGTGTGTGATTAGTGGAAGAAGGGTGCCATCTCGTGCCCGTACCTTCAAAGGTGAAGGTAGAGCCACTAGAGCAGGGGTGGGCATCGAGGGCCGAGAAACTGCAGGTTTTCCATGCAACCATTCACCTCAGCAGGTGGGTTGCTGATGAGCTTCTCCTCTGAACATAAACACCTGATTGTCAATGAAATCACCTGCTGAGACACCTGATCATTAATGAAATCACCTGCTGAGGTGACTGGTTGCACGGAAAACCTGCAGTGTCTCGGCCCTTTATGGTACATGATTGCCCACCCCTGCACTAGAGGGAGCCCGACCTCCCTTGCCCATTTGCTGTCCAGCAGATTCCCTTCCGACCCTGTGTCTACCAGTGCTGGGGCGTGAAGGGTCAGATCCCCACTCAGGATCGTAACTGGGATACATGCGGATTTACGGGGTTTCCCCGCGTGCGTGTTATGGCCCACCCTTAGCCCAGTTTCTAAGGGCGGGCATTGTCGTTTAACCGCTTGGGGCAGTTCCTCTGTAGGTGCTCACTCGAGCCACAGAAAAAACACTCCCCGCGGGCCAGCCTCCGTTGTCTGTTATTTGATTTGACTTTGGCCCTGCTCGTGTCCATACGGGAGTATCTGGCTGTGGCTGGAGCGTGTGGATGGCGGCACCCTTTCGGACCCGGAAGAGAGAGGGATGGCTCGTGCCCGGCCACACCCCCCGCCCTGCTCCCGACGATGTTCCTCTAATCGGTTATCTAATCGTATAACCAGATCAACAAGCCCATCCAAATCCGGCGGTTCGTCCTTAGCCAGCAGGTGCTCCTTCAGGACCGGAGACAGTCCGTTTACGAAGGCGGTGCGGAGTGCAACGTTATTCCAGCCGGACCTCGCAGCCGCGATGCGGAAGTCGACTGCATACTCGGCTGCACTCCGACGCCCCTGTCTCATTGACAGCAGCACGTTCGAAGCAGTCTCGCCTCTATTGGGGTGATCAAAAACCTGTTTGAACTCCCTCACAAATCAAGTATATGTCGTTAGAAGCCGTGAATTTTGCTCCCAGAGTGCCGTAGCCCAGGTGCGCGCCTCTCCTCGAAGCAAATTTATTACGTAAGCCACCCGGCTAGCGTCTGACGCGTACATGACGGGACGCTGTGAAAAGACGAGCGAGTACTGCATCAAGAAGTCCGCACACATCTCGACACAGCCTCCGTACGGCTCCGGAGGGCTTATGTATGCTTCAGGGGATGGTGGGGGGGTTCGTTGAACGACCAGCAGAATGTCTGTCTCTGGCACTCAGTCAGCAGGAGGAGGTGCTGCAGCAGCGCCCTGAGCATGCGCTTCCACCTGGGCGGTGAGAGCCTCCATCCTCCGATTGAGAATTACGTTCTGCTCGGTAACTAAGTCCAACCGAGCAGTAAAAGCAGTTAAGATTTTCTGCAGCTCACCTAACACGCCTCCTGCTGGCGCCTGTGCACCTCGCTCTTCCATTGGCTGTTCAAGCGATGGTTGACGCCCCTCGGGAACCATGACGCTGGCCGAGAAATCCTGTTGTGAAAGTGTAGGAACACGGACCCACAACAGGGGGCGTAAATGAACGGGCAATGCATAAGCCAAAAACGGCAACAATTTAATGTTATGACGTGCACAACGGAATACAGACAAAACAGGTTTGGAAGAACAGTCAATTATACGTTGAGTGACGTGTGGGCAGGCTCGAGGATAGGAGACGTCCGTCCAGAAACGAGCCGGATCCCACACGGCTTCCACCACCAACGGATCTGAAGAACACCGGAGCCGCCAAGTCCTGGGTCCCCAGGTGGCCACCGTCTCCATCTGTCAGACCTGGTACTGCTGGCAGAGAGAACAGAAACAGTACAGATGAGTGTGGGTTCGCACACTCAGTAATCCCTCAGTCTGTGTTCCTTAAGGAGGGAGAACCTCCACCTCCAATAACACACTCGTGCAGCTCCTGTGAAACCACTTATCTGGTTGGGGTGTGAGGCGAAGCTGTCGCAATCCACACCAAACGCCAATACAGCAGACAAGGAAACCGTCACAGGAAAACGGCTGCAAAAGAGATCAGACTATTCGGTTTAGATTCAGCAGAGAATTACCTTTATGGTAGCTGATTTCTCGGCGGGGAGGTGGAGTTGCAGTCCGGCCTTTATGGTGATGGTGATGAGTAGTGGATGAGTGACAGCTGGTGCTGATAACGAGTGACAGCTGTCACTCCCGGTCGCTCCGACGCCCTCTCGTGCTTGAAGCCCGCAGTTCAAGCAGGGCGCCATCTTGTGGTGGTGGGCCAGCAGTACCTCCTCTTCAGCGGCCCACACAACAATCTACTCACATTCACACCACAGATGCAAAGTGAACACAAATGTCACAAATTACACTGTAACCCACAATCTCCCTGCAGTGAAGCAGCAGTACCACTTGAAACACTATTTGTGTCGATAAAATTGTTAACGGTAGGTTTTATGGTTACTACAGAACTGGCTATACACTGATTTCTTTTTTTAATGTACGTAATACTATAATTTGAGAAATGTACAGCACTTTGCAAAAGTTTTATGGAATACTAACATTTTTATTAAAAATGTATTCTTTTTATTACATTTGAAATGAGCAAACATTCTATCAGGCGTGGTGGACAGTAATGGCTGGACACAAATGCACGGCTCAACGACACAGCTCTATAGTATAAAACGGCTTACTGAGGTACTTAGCTGAGGTCGGTACACAGTAAGGCAGTGCAAGAGAAGCAACAGTACAAAAATCATCGGGCAAAGGCGTGATGAAACAAACAAGCAGGTGATCAAAAACACGATGAGGCTGGCAGGATGAGGAAACAGAACCAGAGCTGGAGAGAAGGCACAAGGTGCATCAATCTGGCAAGAGTCTAGTGCTACCAGTGGAGCTTATATACACCCAGGTGATGAGCTACAGATTAGGATCAGGTGTGTGTGTGGAAAGCAGCAGAATGGTGTGTGGCCACATCAATCAATCAATCAATTTTATTTATATAGCGCCAAATCACAGCAAACAGTTGCCCCAAGGCACTTTATATTGTAAGGCAAGGCCATACAATAATTACGTAAAAACCCCAACGGTCAAAACGACCCCCTGTGAGCAAGCACTTGGCGACAGTGGGAAGGAAAAACTCCCTTTTAACAGGAAGAAACCTCCAGCAGAACCAGGCTCAGGGAGGGGCAGTCTTCTGCTGGGACTGGTTGGGGCTGAGGGAGAGAACCAGGAAAAAGACATGCTGTGGAGGGGAGCAGAGATCAATCACTAATGATTAAATGCAGAGTGGTGCATACAGAGCAAAAAGAGAAAGAAACACTAGTGCATCATGGGAACCCCCCAGCAGTCTAAGTCTATAGCAGCATAACTAAGGGATGGTTCAGGGTCACCTGATCCAGCCCTAACTATAAGCTTTAGCAAAAAGGAAAATTTAAGCCTAATCTTAAAAGTAGAGAGGGTGTCTGCCTCCCTGATCTGAATTGGGAGCTGGTTCCACAGGAGAGGAGCCTGAAAGCTGAAGGCTCTGCCTCCCATTCTACTCTTACAAACCCTAGGAACTACAAGTAAGCCTGCAGTCTGAGAGCGAAGCGCTCTATTGGGGTGATATGGTACTATGAGGTCCCTAAGATAAGATGGACCTGATTATTCAAAACCTTATAAGTAAGAAGAAGAATTTTAAATTCTATTCTAGAATTAACAGGAAACCAATGAAGAGAGGCCAATATGGGTGAGATATGCTCTCTCCTTCTAGTCCCCGTTAGTACTCTAGCTGCAGCATTTTGAATTAACTGAAGGCTTTTCAGGGAACTTTTAGGACAACCTGATAATAATGAATTACAATAGTCCAGCCTAGAGGAAATAAATGCATGAATTAGTTTTTCAGCATCACTCTGAGACAAGACCTTTCTAATTTTAGAGATATTACGTAAATGCAAAAAAGCAGTCCTACATATTTGTTTAATATGCGCTTTGAATGACATATCCTGATCAAAAATGACTCCAAGATTTCTCACAGTATTACTAGAGGTCAGGGTAATGCCATCCAGAGTAAGGATTTGGTTAGACACCATGTTTCTAAGATTTGTGGGGCCAAGTACAATAACTTCAGTTTTATCTGAGTTTAAAAGCAGGAAATTAGAGGTCATCCATGTCTTTATGTCTGTAAGACAATCCTGCAGTTTAGCTAATGGGTGTGTGTCCTCTGGCTTCATGGATAGATAAAGCTGGGTATCATCTGCATAACAATGAAAATTTAAGCAATGCCGTCTAATAATACTGCCTAAGGGAAGCATGTATAAAGTGCATAAAATTGGTCCTAGCACAGAACCTTGTGGAACTCCATAATTAACAGTCTGTGAAGAAGATTCCCCATTTACATGAACAAATTGTAATCTATTAGATAAATATGATTCAAACCACCGCAGCGCAGTGCCTTTAATACCTATGGCATGCTCTAATCTCTGTAATAAAATTTTATGGTCAACAGTATCAAAAGCAGCACTGAGGTCTAACAGAACAAGCACAGAGATGAGTCCACTGTCTGAGGCCATAAGAAGATCATTTGTAACCTTCACTAATGCTGTTTCTGTACTATGATGAATTCTAAAACCTGACTGAAACTCTTCAAATAGACCATTCCTCTGCAGATGATCAGTTAGCTGTTTTACAACTACCCTTTCAAGAATTTTTGAGAGAAAAGGAAGGTTGGAGATTGGCCTATAATTAGCTAAGATAGCTGGGTCAAGTGATGTCTTTTTAAGTAATGGTTTAATTACTGCCACCTTAAAAGCCTGTGGTACATAGCCAACTAATAAAGATAGATTAATCATATTTAAGATCGAAGCATTAAATAATGGTAGGAATGGGGTCTAATAGACATGTTGATGGTTAGATGAAGTAACTAATGAAAATAACTCAGACAGAACAATCTGAGAGAAAGAGTCTAACCAAATACCGGCATCACTGAAAGCAGCCAAAGAGAATGATACGTCTTTGGG
Organism: Thalassophryne amazonica; assembly: GCF_902500255.1. NCBI lineage: Eukaryota > Metazoa > Chordata > Actinopteri > Batrachoidiformes > Batrachoididae > Thalassophryne > Thalassophryne amazonica. The sequence continues at coordinate 45,963,522 of NC_047103.1, read as the reverse complement.
ATGGTTATGAGTATTTTTTTCTCTAATAGTTACAATTTTATTAGCAAAGAAAGTCATGAAGTCATTACTAGTTAAAGTTAAAGGAATACTCGGCTCAATAGAGCTCTGACTCTTTCTTCAATTAGTGATGAGTAGTAAGATGTCCTAGCTTTACGGAGGGCTTTTTATAGAGCAACAGACTCTTTTTCCAGGCTAAGTGAAGATCTTCTAAATTAGTGAGACGCCATTTCCTCTCCAACTTACGGGTTATCTGCTTTAAGCTGCGAGTTTGTGAGTTATACCACGGAGTCAGGCACTTCTGATTTAAAGCTCTCTTTTTCAGAGGAGCTACAGCATCCAAAGTTGTCTTCAATGAGGATGTAAAACTATTGATGAGATACTCTATCTCACTTACAGAGTTTAGGTAGCTACTCTGCACTGTGTTGGTATATGGCATTGGAGAACATAAAGAAGGAATCATATCCTTAAACCTAGTTACAGCGCTTTCTGAAAGACTTCTAGTGTAATGAAACTTATTTCCCACTGCTGGGTAGTCCATCAGAGTAAATGTAAATGTTATTAAGAAATGATCAGACAGAAGGGAGTTTTCAGGGAATACTGTTAAGTCTTCAATTTCCATACCATCAGTCAGAACAAGATCTAAGATATGATTAAAGTGGTGGGTGGACTCATTTACATTTTGAGCAAAGCCAATTGAGTCTAATAATAGATTAAATGCAGTGTTGAGGCTGTCATTCTCAGCATCTGTGTGGATGTTAAAATCGCCCACTATAATTATCTTATCTGAGCTAAGCACTAAGTCAGACAAAAGGTCTGAAAATTCACAGAGAAACTCACAGTAACGACCAGGTGGACGATAGATAATAACAAATAAAACTGGTTTTTGGTTTACAAAGTGAAAATATCAGCTATATGTTTTAGTTTAAAGTAATTCACTGATTTTGAAAGTTTGGCCGTTTACAGACACACATGCCACATAGAGCGAAACGCCAACCGCCAAGCACCAAGAGACAGACAGAGAAAGCCCAAGCAAGAAAGAGACACCAGAGATTTAACACACACAGAAAACAATCCAGTATGTCCATGTTTGCAAGACGGCGCAAACGTGTTGTGTGTGAGAGTTAATATCGGGAGAGAATATAAGGATGTCATCAAGATATATGAACATGAACTTGTTCAAATATTGGCGCAAAACATCATTCACCAGATTTTGAAAAACTAGCTGCGTCGGGCCAAATGGCATCACCAAATACTCGTAATGACCTGTGGGAGTGTTAAATGCAGTTTTCCATTCATCTCCTTGCTTAATTCTGACTAACTGGTAAGCTTTACGTAAATCAAGCTTTGTGAACCACTTTGTGCCTTCCAGTAGCATAAACACAGTGCAAATGAGTGGCAAAGGATAGCGGTTCTTAACTGTGTTGTCATTTAAGCGTGGTAATCAATACATGGGCGGGGTGTCTTGTCTTTTTTCTCAACAATAAAGAACCCCACCTGTAGTAAATGTCTGGCAATGGGTATTCACACTCCCATCCAGTACATGGCAGTGTTCATGGCACTGTGAATACCCATTGCCAGACATTCGCTACATGCTGAATCACACTTAACAAACAGAATAAGTTTTCAAATTGCCTTTTTTTTTTACAGTTTTTTTTAATATTTACAAATACAGATTTATTTGTAAAACACACATTACAGTAACTTGTGTGTTGGTTTTTACATATATATATAAACCAACCAACCACACATGACAGGAAGCTCATTTTCCCATAATGTCTTTTGGTATGTGTGTCTGTAAACGGCCAAACTTTCAAATTTCAGTGAATTACTTTAAACTAAAACATATAGCTGATATTTTCACTTTGTAAAAATGACAGAGGTGACGGTAAGTTTGATAACTTGTCTGGAATTAGTTTGTTTAAAATTTTAACCATAACTCAAAACTGGCTTGCTGTGCATGTCTCCTGCGACACGACTGCACGGCTGTGAAAATAAATGATTTTTTTTTCTTCTCCCCTCTTTTCTGTCTGGTAGCCAGGTCTCTTCTGCTGGCAGAGTATTGAGCTCTACCTCTAATAGCTGTCTGTCTGCTACAAAATACATAACAGACAGAAATGAAAATGTATGATTTCAGGCTTTACAAATGTTTTAACTGTTAAGCTTTATTCACTATGCCCGCAAAAAAGATGTTAGCGGTCTAAAAGTTATCGGAACTAAATTTAGCTGAAGTTAATTGGTCTGCTGATTGTTTTCAAAGTTAGCTGAAAAGCTCATCAGCTAACAAAAAGTTAACTTAGCTAATTAGCGGTTAGCGGATTAGCAGAACTGTGCCCAGCACTGGATAAAACAAACACAATCAAAACCCAAATCCTGACATATTCCTTCAAAGAAATGTACAATTTTTGTGTTTCTTTAGAGATTAGCCAGTTATCAAGATAGAAAGCTATTTTTAAATCCAACAAAAACAAAAAGGTTCTACTCCCCTGTACATGATAAGGCAAAGACAGTTGCAGATGACTGACAATTAAAATGATTATAAAAACTTTATTAAATACAAGTGATACAAGTTAGATACAAGCGTCTAAATACAGGAGCCTAAAAATTAAGTACTTTTGTTACATAATCAAATGATGTAGCTTTAAATGTTGAAAAGTGGTTGCACATTATATTTATTTAAGAATATTACCAATTTAATGACTTACATTGCATGTACCCAAATCGTTTTCACAGTGGTTATTGTGTGTCATGTTTGCATCACATATTTTAAGAGAGAGAGAGGGGAAAAAGCAACCACGAACAGAGCAGGATATGACTATGTGTGATAACTGCTGCTATAAGATAAGAAATGGACAGGGTGGGAGCTTAGAGTTTTGTGGTGTCATATCTGTGCTTTTCACCGGGGTTTTATCTAATCTGTGTTGGGAAAGTGTAGTGACACGGACCCACAACAGGGGGCGTAAATGAACGGACAATAGAAGGAGTTAAATTAGAACACTTTACTGTTGTGAATGCCACAACCAAACACAGCAGATAACAGAATGAATACAAGTCAATCAATAAAGGTGTCGTGTGGGCAGGCTCGACGATAGGAGACGCCCGTCTGGAGACGAACCGGAACCACATGATTTCCACCGCCACCGAACCCGAGGGATACTGGAGCCGCCAAGTCCCGAAGTCCCCAGGTGGCCACCGTCTCAGCGTGTCGGATCTGGTACTGCTGGCGGAAAACAAAGACAGTCAAGTGTGGGTGTGTGTACACCCTGTAACAATAATGGTGGGAATTCCACCTCCACCTCTCACTCAATATTCTGATGAGTATGCAGTGATCCCTCAGAGGAAAAGAGTGCCGTCCTGCACTCACTCAGCTTCCACAAAACAAGGGACCGGTACTCCTGCAAACACTCACAATATACAGATTATAAGGTAACCACAAATGGCTGAGGATATTACCTCTCACTGAAGTCGATATCTCGGCGATGTGGTGGAGGTGTCTTCCTGCTTTTATTCCAGGTGAGATGCAGATGATCGGTGACAGCTGTCATGGTTGATGAGTGACAGCTGTCACCTCGGCTGTTCCTGTAGGCGGCAGCGCCCTCTCGTGCCTGAAGCCCGCACTTCAGGCAGGGTGCCCTCTGGTGGTGGGCCAGCAGTACCTCCTCTTCTGGCGGCCCACACAACAGGACCCCCCCCCTCAATGGGCGCCTCCTGGCGCCCGACCAGCCTTGTTCGGGTGGCGACGGTAGAAATCGGCCAGGAGGGCCGGGTCCAGGATGAAGCTCCTCTTCACCCAGGAGCGTTCTTCGGGTCCATACCCTTCCCAGTCCACCAACTATTGAAAGCCCCGGCCCATTCGACGGACGTCCAAGAGCCGGCGTACTGTCCAAGCCGGCTCCCCGTCGATAATACGGGCAGAAGGCGGCGCCGGACCGGGTGCACAGAGGGGTGAGGTGTGATGCGGTTTTACCCTGGAGACGTGAAAGACCGGATGGATCCGCAGTGAGGCCGGGAGTTGGAGCCTCACTGCGGTGGGACTGAGGACCTTGAGGATGGTGAATGGTCCGATGTAGCGGTCTTTCAGTTTTGGTGACTCGACCTGGAGCGGTATGTCCTTGGTTGATAGCCATACCTCCTGCCCGGGCTGGTATGCAGGGGCCGGGGACCGTCGACGGTCTGCATGGGCTTTGCCCTCGTCTGGGCCCTCAACAAGGCTGAACGGGCGGTGCGCCACACCCGACGGCATCTCCGCAGGTGGGCCTGGACCGAGGGCACACCGACCTCTCCCTCCACCACAGGAAACAAAGGGGGTTGGTACCCCAGACACACCTCAAACGGGGAGAGGCCGGTGGCAGAGGACACTTGGCTGTTATGCGCGTACTCGATCCAGGCCAGGTGTTCACTCCAAGCCGTCGGGTGTGCGGAGGTAGTACAACGTAGGGCCTGCTCCAACTCTTGATTGGCCCGTTCGGCCTGTCCATTAGTCTGAGGGTGATACCCAGACGAGAGGCTCACGGTGGCCCCCAGTTCCCGGCAGAAACTCCTCCACACCTGCGAGGGAACTGGGGACCGTGATCCGAAACGATGTCTGTAGGTATCCCATGCAGCCGGACGACATGGTGGACCAGGAGATCCGCCGTCTCCTGGGCCGATGGGAGCTTCGGGAGGGCCACGAAGTGGGCCGCCTTGGAGAACCGGTCCACTATCGTGAGGATGGTGGTGTGCCCCCGGGACGGCGGGAGGCCTGTGACGAAATCCAGACCAATGTGGGACCAGGGGCGATGAGGCACAGGAAGTGGCTGCAGGAGTCCCTGTGCCTTCTGGTGGGCCGCCTTGCCCCTGGCGCAGGTGGTGCAGGCCTGGATGTAAGCCCGGACGTCAGCCTCCAGAGACGCCCACCAGAAGCGCTGCCGGACCACTGCCACGGTCCTACGCACCCCTGGGTGGCAGGAGAGTTTGGACCCATGACAGAAGTCCAGGATGGCAGCTCTGGCCTCTGGTGGGACGTACAGTCTGTTCCTCGGTCCTGTTCCGGGATCCGGGCTCCGTGCCAGGGCCTCCCGGACGGTCTTCTCCACGTCCCAGGTTAGGGTAGCCACGATAGTGGACTCCGGTAAGATGGGTTCCGGTGGATCCAACAGCTCGGTCTTGACTTCTTGTTCGTGCACCCGGGACAGGGCATCCGACCTCTGGTTTTTGGTCCCGGGGCGGTAGGTGATCCGGAAGTCAAAACGGCCAAAAAACAGTGACCAGCGGGCTTGCCTGGGGTTCAGTCGCTTGGCGGTCCTGATATACTCCAGGTTCCAGTGGTCAGTAAAAACCGTGAAAGGCACTGACGCTCCCTCCAGCAGGTGTCTCCACTCCTCAAGAGCCTCTTTCACCGCAAGGAGCTCTCGATTGCCCACGTCATAGTTCCGCTCTGCTGGGGTCAACCTGCGGGAAAAATAGGCACACGGGTGAAGAACCTTATCGGTCTCTCCGCTCTGGGATAGCACGGCTCCTATCCCTGAGTCAGAGGCATCCACTTCAACCACAAACTGGCGACTAGGATCAGGCTGCACCAAGACAGGTGCAGTCGAGAAGGAACATTCATATCCTGCACAGGGTCGGCAGGAGGAGGAGCTGCAGCAGCGCCCTGAGCACTCGCCGCCACCTGCGCGGAGAGAGCCTCCACCCTGTGGTTCAGGAGTATGTTTTGCTCGGTCATTTGATCCAACCGAGCCGTAAAGGCGGTGAGAATGTGCTGCAGCTCACCAATCACGCCTCCTGCAGACGCCTGCGCTCCCTGCTCTCCCATTGGTCGTTCAACAGCCGGGTGACGCCCCTCGGAGTCCATGACGCTGGCCGAGATATCCTGTTGTGAAAGTGTAGTGACACGGACCCACAACAGGGGGCGTAAATGAACGGACAACAGAAGGAGTTAAATTAGAACACTTTACTGTTGTGAATGCCACAACCAAACACAGCAGATTACAGAATGAATACAAGTCAATCAATAAAGGTGTCGTGTGGGCAGGCTCGACGATAGGAGACGCCCGTCTGGAGACGAACCGGAACCACACGATTTCCACCGCCACCGAACCCGAGGGATACTGGAGCCGCCAAGTCCCGAAGTCCCCAGGTGGCCACCGTCTCAGCGTGTCGGATCTGGTACTGCTGGCGGAAAACAAAGACAGTCAAGTGTGGGTGTGTGTACACCCTGTAACAATAATGGTGGGAATTCCACCTCCACCTCTCACTCAATATTCTGATGAGTATGCAGTGATCCCTCAGAGGAAAAGAGTGCCGTCCTGCATTCACTCAGCTTCCACAAAACAAGGGACCGGTACTCCTGCAAACACTCACAATATACAGATTATAAGGTAACCACAAATGGCTGAGGATATTACCTCTCACTGAAGTCGATATCTCGGCGATGTGGTGGAGGTGTCTCCCTGCTTTTATTCCAGGTGAGATGCAGATGATCGGTGACAGCTGTCATGGTTGATGAGTGACAGCTGTCACCTCGGCTGTTCCTGTAGGCGGCAGCGCCCTCTCGTGCCTGAAGCCCGCACTTCAGGCAGGGCGCCCTCTGGTGGTGGGCCAGCAGTACCTCCTCTTCTGGCAGCCCACACAACAATCTGTCCATCTTGACTCTCAAGCAGAAATAAAAGGTTTATATTTTCAGGAGATGAGAGGAAAGACATAAATACTTCCTGCTTCAAAAAGAACTCGCCACTCACATTTCTTGTCTCTTGTTACGTATGTCTGCAACAATTTGGCGAGTACATCTCAAATGTGCTGGGACTAAAGAGTGTGATATGTTTCCCTTTCCTTTCATTTCCAGTCTCCTCAGCTTCTGGCTACTGCTAAAATTGGTGGATTTTCTGACCATAAGATGCAGGCATTTTTTATTTACCGTAGGAATTCACCACTGCCCTCACTGTTAGAGTCCACATTTCCCAGAGTGCTAATGCTATGGTGGCGCTCTGTGACCTGTATGGGGCTGTTATTGGACTGCAACATGCACACCCTGAATCTTTATTGTGCAACTCTCAAGTCAGTATTCCATAAAGTCCATCCGTCTGTGGACAGTGTAGTGACAAAACAAATGTACAGCTTGGAACTCTGACGAGGGCGGTTGCATCGCCTCCACTCTCCCTTATCTCTGTTCTCTGCTTTTAACCTTCAAGTCCCTACTTCACCAGACTGTGAATTCCTCAAATTATATTGGATTCTGGATCTATTGGACTACTATTGGATTAACCATGGAATTGATCAGCTGGTCTCTGAACGCTATTGACACAATTTTTTCTACAAGAAGGTCAGGACCGGGGGATCCTACCTGCCCAGATGGAATGTATCCTGCGGGCTATGTTCTTGACTCCTGGAGTTCCTGGTGTGTGGCATGCTTGGCGCCTTTCTCCGTTGAGGACATCGAGGATTTATTCATTTTTGGTCTTATGGTAGCAGGGCTGGTACTTTTTGGCTCATGTGCTGCCCTGATCTACCGGATAATTGGCAAGACAGCGGCATCAAGAACCACAGCCCCTCGCTTGTCCGTCATGATTAACGAGGTTGGCAAGGCAGTGCATTCTCAGAAAGCGATGACTCTTGAACTCAGATGCAAATTGGATGACATCTTGGAGCAGATGCATGTCTTGCAGTTGAAGATTTCAGAGGCCAGTGAATATTCTTAATTCATAATTGGATATATTCTTAATTCATAATTGGGATTTGGTTGTGCAAGTGGAACTGTTAAAAAGTGTTTTTCACTGTTCCAACCATAACATTACAGGCTTATCAAGCCTGAAGGTCAAATTGCCCAACTGTTTTCCTCCAGAGGAATATTTTCGGCCTGGGGAACATTGGCTGTTTCTTATCTCAACTCACAAAGCCAATAAACTGTTTTTCACAGCACTGAAGCATGCTCCATTCCCTCCCCCCACCCGCCTCCTATCCCCCATCAACACTCCCCTCTCCAGCGCCTGCTAACGTCACTCCTTTCCCCTTCGGCGGGAGCGGTGCAGTTTTAAATGCAGCCCCCGTTTTTCCCCCCAAGCTGGCGGCGGTGCATTTCAGGGTTGCTGCGTGGCCTTCACCCACTTGCCTCAATTCGGATAACGGACTTCTTAAAACTTAGTGCACATAAACAATGTAAAATGTGTATGTGCTGTCTTTAATTCTGATGTGTGCCATTATTACGGTAAACAAGTAATAATTGTGGACTAATTGCTGTCTGAGGTAACTGGAGTGTAAACATAATTTCTCCACTGTGAGATCAATAAAGTATATCTCATCTCATCTTGTTACGCAAACATCCCCAGCACATACCAGATGGTGCCCTGTTTAAACCTTGTCAACTCGAGCTCTAAAGCTAATCCCAGTGTACAAACTGTTCATCAGATACTCCTGATCCATTCTGAAATCTGCTCATCTGGATTCACCTACAGGACTCTTTAGAGCACCTTGACTGTCACATGTTCAGGGAGGCTGCTCCACAAGGGCGGCCTGTGGCATAGGTGGACAGCTAAGGCGCCAGCCACATCATTTTTTTATAGCCTTTATAATGGTGGAAGTGTGATATCTTGTGGCAAACCAGATGTAGTATCACTCCTTTTACTTTCCATAGTGGCATATGTCGCAAACATAATTAGGGATGGTTATGTCACAACATTAAACAGCCCAACCAGCCTTTTAATTGCAATAAAAAAAGTACACTGTACCAGTCAGTTACTATGTGAAAACATGATGCAGTGCTTATTTAAAAACAACAACAAAAAATCTAAACTTGATTAACAGCACATAAGGGTTCCAACTGTGTGTGGTATATTTAATGGCTAAACACTTGCATGTGGAGGTCAAAGAAAAGAGTGTAGTGGTGGTGGTGGGGGTTGTGGGTAAAACCTTGTCGAGGGCATCATCATTTCCAGGGCCAACCACTTTAGAGAAATGTACTTCAGTTGCTGAAAAGTTGAGATTTCGCCTTCACAATAGTTGACAGGGTGACTCTAAGAACAGTGAAGGGCAACCTGTCCTCAGCCATCAGCGTAGCAAAGTCCGACAGTATCAACACATAGTGTGTGTAGCATGCAGGCCATCACCAGTGACATGGCAATATCACCCACATGTGATAGCAATGTCCTTCCAGATGTGCCAAAAAATTGTGCTCTTCTTGAGGTGCAGAATAATCTGGTGACAAGCTAAACCACCCATCCTCCCAAGGATGAGATGCTGTTTCTACCCAGGACTGATGTGATGGAAAACTCTACCAGAGTCAAACCACAGAAGGCTACTGGACTTGACAATATTTCTAGAGCTGAGAATCAACTGGATGGATGTTCTTCAACATCTCCCTGAGCAGCAACATCATTCCAACATGCTCCAAGGCTACTGCCTTCATGCTCATGCCAAAGAAATCGTCAGTGTGCTGCCTCAATGACGACCACCGCATTACACTCATATCCATTATCCTAAAGGATCACAAGGCACATCAAGGCCTTGCTGCCCTACTCACTGGACCTTCTGCAGTTTGTGTATTGTCCCAACTGTTCAACAGATTCTCCATGGGGAGCTTACCTACCCGGACAAAAAAAAGGAATAGCTTTAAATGCTGTTCATAGACTTCAGTTTAACATAATCATTCCTCCACACTTGATTAGAAAACTGAGCTTGCTGGGCCTACATTCCTCCTTCTGTAACTGTATGTTGAACTTCTTGACTGGAAGACTCCAGTCAGTTTGGATCTGGAGCAGAATTTCCAACACCACCACAGTGAGCACTGGAGTCCCCTGGAGCTGTGTGCTCAGTTTACTGTGTGCCGTTTACCTGGCTGAGTCACGTCTGTGCAACAATGTGGAGCACAAATCACATCAACAACATGCCCGTGATGAGTCTCATCAGGGAGGATGATGAAGCAACATACAGAGAGGAGGTGTAGCAACTAACAGAGTGGTGATGAGTCAACAACCTGTCTTTGAATGTAGACAAAAAAAAAATGAATTAGTTACATCTGTCCAAACGTGTCATGAAGAGGAAAAAACATATATAAGATACTCCAGTCTATAACTTACATTTAGTTTTTGAAAATTGGTCTTATTGGTCAAGTAAAAAGAAGCAAAATTAATTTAATTGGGGCTTCTTGTCACCACTGTAAACGTGTATGTTTACAGTGGTAAAACTCCTATACATGTTGAAAACATTGTAGTTAGCCTTACCTTAGCCTAGAGGCCCTCCTCATTTCTGTTCTGGCTGTCCCAGAAAGTCCAAGAAAGTAGAATTGTGAGTGGTATGAAGGTTATATTCTCTCTTATTGTTCAAGAGTGTGGTCTTTCGGTTTGAGAACATAATTTATTAATTTCAATAATTTTATTAATTTTAATGGTGTATTACTGCTACCTTTCGTTCCAGAGTGTGAATCACAGTACCGCTTTCAGATCAGTATAGAGGAGCAGCTTGTCACGTGTAGACATTGCCACCATCTTGTGGCCTTAGATGATAATACAGTACTTTTCATATATAAGTTGCTTCTACACATACAGATGAGGACAAAATTATTAGCGCCCGCATGAAATTTAACATTGTCATCAAAATTTTACTAAGGGCCTGTTTTTAAAATAGGTTTATAGTTTATTTTAACACACAGAACATAGAGACCACTTCTAACAAACTTTCAGAGCATCTAGGACAGACAACAGTGCATTAATTCAGAAAAATACAAGCCAGTACAAAATAATCATATAAAGCAGCAGGGGTGGTGGCCAAGTGGTTAATGCGCTTGGTTTCAGTGCAGAAGGTTCCGGGTTCAAATCCCACCCCTGCCACATTTCTCCATGTAATGTGGAGTTATGCCAGGAAGGGCATCTGGCATAAAACCTGTGGCAATTCAACATGCAGATCCACCTTGGATTTGCTGTGGCGACCCTGAGTGCAAATAAGAGAGCAGCCGAAGGGACTTACTTACAAAATAATCATATAAAAGAAAATTACTACACTACAAATTACTACACACTCTGATTATTCTCTGATTCAGGTAAAGGTCTCATTTCTTCCAATATGTCTCAAATTTATCAACAGCAAGTGTTATTGAAAAAGTTAGTCCCTCCATTATGTAAATCTCCTTGACAACCTCTATCCAGTCCAGAGATGATGGTGGATCCATACTCAGCCATTTGTAAGTTATGGTTTTCTTTGCACATGCTAGTGGATTTAATAGAAGATATGTCTAATTTCCTCAGTCCTTGGGGTAGATTACATAGATGACAAAATTTACACCACAGATAGATATTAGGCCATGGAAGACTTTTGATCCAAGTCTGGATTCTGGATCAGGATTTCAATTTGTACGCTTCACTTTATCGTATTTTGAGGATTACATCAAAACTACTTAATGGATTGTCACCAAATTTTTACCACATGTTGTTAGACCTTGGAAGACTACATTACATTTTGGAGATGATCTGGATCTGGATTCTGGATCAGGATTTCACTTTGTAGACTTTTAAGGATTACATCAAAAACTACTTCATGGATACATTTGTGAAATTTCATACTGTCTTCTTAAGTTAACTATTTCAACAGTTCTTTTAGTCAGACAGGAAAGATTGTTTTACCTGCTTTACATGTTTCGGCTACTTCCTGTAGCCTTCCTCAGAAGCGTCACAAGATGGGGAAGTGACGTGTCTTATAGGCTGCTACTTCTTGATTTGGCCAGACAGCAGGGGGAACTTACGCCCCCTACTGTCTGACGTCTTCTCCCGGACGGCATCCCATGTATGTGATAGGGTGTAGGCCCCCTCATCCCGATTCATGCTTCTTGGACCTCGCTTGCGGATCTCGATGGCCTCTCTGATCCAGCGGTGGTATTTGTTGCTTTCAGCAGGTATGACCCTGGCATTGGTCCAGTCCATGATGTGATTTTTCCTCTTGCAATGGTCGGATATGGCTGATTTGAGATTTTCTGAGGAAAAAAGGCAGGATTTTAAACACATCTACAATCCACAACCTGAAATAAACGCGGACATGAAGGAGCATTTAAAACAACAATACGAAAAGGAATTCATAAAAACCAAGAAGAGACATCGAAAAACTGGACAAACTCTTAACCAAAACAAAAGCTAAGAGGGACACAACAAAACACGAAGCTGTGCCGGACAATTGGGTAAAAAACTACTCACAACATCAGCTCACACACACAGAAACACAAGTATTAGCAAAAGGACTCAACTACGCAATAACACCGGACACAATACCATACGAGGATTTCATTTTAGCCACGGAATTACCTTGTCAATCCATACACGATCAGGGAAAGAAATCAGCATTACGCAGTGAGGTAGCAGGCATTCTCAAAACCGCACATTTACCACCCAGTAACATCACCAAGGAAGAAAGGAGAGCCATACATACACTAGGTAAACAGGACGACATCATTATACTACCAGCAGACGAAGGTCGCACCACAGTAGTTATGGATAGGGACAGTTACAACAACAAAATGGACATCTTGCTTAAGGACCACAACACATAACACACACTGCAAAAAGACCCAACAGAACAACTAAAAAGGACTCTTAAATCATTACTCAAACCCATGTTAGCTGAAAACAAAATGACTCAGGACTCATACAACCACCTGGTGCCCACAGCCACCATCACCCCCCGGATATATGGTTTGCCAAAAATACACAAGCCTGACACACCACTCCGCCCCATTGTTGATAGCATAGGATCCGTCACTTATAACCTTTCCAAATCTCTTGTAGAAATCATAAAACCCCTCCTCGGACTCACTGAACAGCACTGCAGGAACTCACAACAATTGGCAAAGGACTTACAACAAATCACCATAGGACAGGATGAAATATTCATATCACACGATGTCATATCACTTTTCACAAAAACCCCAGTAGAAGCCACACTCAACATCGTACACAATAGACTCAGTAAGGACAAATCGCTCCGGAAACGAACCAAACTCACAGTTGAAGACATCATGTCATTACTCAGTTTCGTTGCCACATCCACTTACTTTCAATACAACAACACTATATACAAACAGACTGAAGGCTTCGCCATGGGAGACCCGTTATCAGCCATTATGAGCGGGTTTTTCATGGAGCATCTGGAACAGCAAGCTATATCCACAGCACCAGCAGATTGTAGCATATCGTTTTGGAAAAGGTACGTCGATGACATTTTAGAAAAAATAAAAACCGGACACACACAACAGCTCACAGATCACCTCAACACCACAGACCATACAGGCAGCATCAAATTCATGTACGAAGAGGAAACAAACAATGAAATAGCTTTTTTGGATTTAAAAATACACCACAACACAGACGGCAGTATCAAACTTAAAACAGGAAACCCACACACACGGACCAATATTTGCTCTGGACATCAGAACACCCCACAGAACATAAGCTGTCAGTAGTCAGAACACTGTACAACCGGGCCACTATAGTCACAGATACACAGGACAGGGAAGAGGAGGAGACACACATACACAATGCACTCACAAACTGCCAGTATCCACAATGGGCAATAGAAAAAGGTAAAAAAAAGGTACAAAACACAGAAAAACACGTACAAAAGAAGAAAAAGAACACTCTCAATAAAAACAAACTGTTGTGAAAGTGTAGTGACACGGACCCACAACAGGGGGCGCAAATGAACGGACAATAGAAGAAGTCAAATATGAACACTTTACTGTTGTGAATGCCACAACTACACACAGCAGATTATAGAATGAATACAGAGTCAATCAATCAAGGTGTCGTGTGGGCATGCTCGACGATAGGAAACGTCCGTCTGGAGAAGAACCGGAACCACACGATTTCCTCCGCCACCGAACCAGGAGAATACTGGAGCCGCCAAGTTCCGAATCCCCCAGGTGGCCACCGTCTCCGTGTGTCGGATCTGGTACTGCTGGCGAAGAGCAAAAACAGTCAGGTGTGGGTGTGTGTACACCCCGTAACAAGTATGGTGGTTATTCCACCTCCACCTCTCATCTACACTTGTGCAGCTACTGTCAATCACTTAACTGGCGGGATGCAGGGCGAAGCAGTCACGGCATATGCCGGTTCTTCAGGAAAACAGCTGCAACAATGTATTCACTGAAACAACGTTAGTAATACTGAGAACGTTACCTCCTTGGTAGAACGATATCTCGGCCACGTGGTGGAGGTGTCGTTAGGGGTGAGGAGCAGATGATTGGTGACAGGTGTCATAGCTGATGAGTGACAGCTGTCACCCTGGCCGCTCTTGTGGGGCGGCAGCGCCCTCTCGTGCCTGAAGCCTGCACTTCAGGCAGGGCGCCCTCTGGTGGTGGGCCAGCAGTACCTCCTCTTCTGGCAGCCCACACAACAGGACCCCCCCCTCAACGGGCGCCTCCTGGCGCCCGGCCAAGCTTGTCCGGGTGGCGACGGTAAAAATCGGCCAGGAGGGCCGGGTCCAGGATGAAGCTCCTCTTCACCCAGGAGCATTCTTCGGGTCCATACCCCTCCCAGTCCACCAAATACTGGAAACCCCGGCCCATTCGACGGACGTCCAGGAGCCGGCGCACTGTCCAAGCCGGCTCCCCGTCGATGATACAGGCAGGAGGTGGCGCCGGGACGAGTGTACAGAGGGGTGAGGTGTGATGTGGTTTAAGTCTCGACATGTGAAACACCGGATGGATTTGCAGTGAAGCCGGGAGTTGGAGCCTCACCGCGGCGGGACTGAGGATCTTGAGGATCTTATAGGGCCCAATGTACCGGTCCTTGAGTTTGGGGGAATCGACCTGGAGGGGGATGTCCCTCGTAGATAGCCACACCTCCTGCCCGGGCTGATATGCGGGGGCCGGGGACCGTCGGCAGTCTGCATGGGTCTTCGCCCTCGTCCGGGCCCTCAACAAGGCCGAACGGGCGGTGCGCCACACCCGACGGCATCTCCGCAGGTGGGCCTGTACTGAGGGCACACTGACCTTTCCCTCCACCACAGGAAACAAAGGGGGCTGGTACCCCAGACACACCTCGAATGGGGAGAGGCCGGTGGCAGAGGACACTTGGCTGTTATG
Source organism: Thalassophryne amazonica (assembly GCF_902500255.1). Lineage (NCBI taxonomy): Eukaryota > Metazoa > Chordata > Actinopteri > Batrachoidiformes > Batrachoididae > Thalassophryne > Thalassophryne amazonica. The sequence goes on along the minus strand of NC_047103.1, from coordinate 45,948,488 downwards.
CGCATACTCGATCCAGGCCAGGTATTCACTCCAAGCCGTCGGGTGTGCGGATGTCGTACAGCGCAGGGCCTGCTCCAGCTCTTGGTTAGCCCGTTCTGCCTGTCCGTTGGTCTGTGGGTGATACCCAGACGAGAGGCTCACGGTGGCCCCCAGCTCCCGGCAGAAACTCCTCCAAACCTGCGAGGAAAACTGGGGACCACGATCTGAGATGATGTCTGTTGGTATCCCATGCAGACGTACGACATGGTGGACCAGGAGGTCCACTGTCTCCTGGGCCGACGGGAGCTTCGGGAGGGCCACGAAGTGGGCCGCCTTGGAGAACCGGTCCACTATCATGAGGATGGTGGTGTACCCCCGGGACGGCGGGAGGCCCGTGACGAAATCCAGACCGATGTGGGACCAGGGGCGATGAGGCACAGGAAGCGGCTGAAGGAGTCCCTGTGCCTTTTGGTGGTCCGCCTTGCCCCTGGCGCAGATGGTGCAGGCCTGGATGTATTCCCGGACGTCAGCCTCCAGGGACGCCCACCAGAAGCGCTGCCGGACCACTGCCACGGTCCTTCGCACCCCTGGGTGGCAGGAGAGCTTGGAACCATGACAGAAGTCCAGCACGGCAGCCCTGGCCTCTGGTGGGACGTACAGTTTGTTCTTTGGCCCTGTTCCGGGGTCCGGGCTCCGTGCCAGGGCCTCCCGGACGGTCTTCTCCACGTCCCAGGTAAGGGTGGCCACGATAGCGGACTCCGGTACGATGATCTCCGGTGGATCCGACAGCTCGGTTTTGACTTCATTTTCATGCACCCGGGACAAGGCATCCGACCTCTGGTTCTTGGTCCCGATGCGGTAGGTGATCCGGAAGTCAAAATGGCCGAAGAACAGTGACCAGCGGGCTTGCCTGGGGTTCAGCCGCCTGGCGGTCCTGATATACTCCAGGTTCCGGTGGTCAGTAAAAACCATGAATGGCACTGACGCTCCCTCCAACAGATGTCTCCACTCCTCAAGAGCCTCTTTCACCGCAAGGAGTTCTCGATTGCCCACGTCATAGTTCCGTTCTGCTGGGGTCAACCTGCGGGAAAAATAGGCACACGGGTGAAGAACCTTATCGTTCTCTCCGCTATGGGATAGCACGGCTCCTATCCCTGAGTCAGAGGCGTCCACTTCAACCACAAACTGGCGACTGGGATCGGGCTGCACCAAGATGGGTGCAGTCGAGAAGCGCTGTTTCAACTCCTTGAACGCGGCATCGCACCGATCCGACCAGGTGAAGGGAATCTTTGGTGAGGTCAGGGCTGTCAGGGGGCTAACTACCTGACTATAGCCCTTAATGAACCTCCTGTAAAAATTTGCGAAGCCGAGGAACTGTTGCAGCTTCCTACGGCTCGTAGGTTGGGGCCAGTCTCTCACCGCCGCGACCTTGGCCGGATCTGGGGCGACGGGGTTGGAGGAGATGATAAACCCCAGGAAGGACAAAGAGGTGCGGTGAAACTCACACTTCTCGCCCTTCACAAACAGCCGGTTCTCCAACAACCGCTGCAGGACCTGACGTACATGTCGGACATGAGTCTCAGGGTCCGGAGAAAAAGTGAGTATATCGTCCAGATATACGAAGACGAATCGGTGCAGGAAGTCCCGCAAGACGTCATTTACCAAAGCTTGGAACGTCACGGGGGCGTTAGTGAGGCCGAACGGCATGACCAGGTACTCAAAATGACCTAACGGGGTGTTGAATGCCGTCTTCCACTCGTCTCCCTTCCGAACCCGAACCAGGTGATATGCGTTCCTAAGATCCAGCTTTGTGAATATTTTGGCTCCATGCAGGGAGGTGAACACCAAATCTAACAAAGGCAACGGGTATCGGTTGCGAACCGTGATCTCGTTCAGCCCCCGATAATCAATGCATGGACGAAGACCGCCATCTTTCTTGCCCACAAAAAAGAAACCCGCTCCCATCGGGGAGGTGGAGTTCCGGATCAGCCCGGCAGCTAAGGAGTCCCGGATGTAGGTCTCCATCGATTCGCGCTCAGGTCGAGAGAGGTTGTACAGCCTGCTGGACGGGAACTCCACGCCTGGAATCAAATCGATGGCACAATCGTACGGACGGTGCGGGGGAAGGGTGAGTGCCAGATCCTTGCTGAAAACGTCAGCAAGATCGTGGTACTCAACCGGCACCGCCGACAGATTGGGAGGGACTTTGACCTGCTCCTTCGCCTGGGAACCGGGAGGAACCGAGGATCCCAAACACACCCGATGGCAGGTCTCGCTCCACTGAACCACCACCCCGGACGGCCAATCAATCCGGGGATTGTGTTTTAACATCCATGGGAACCCCAGAATCACACGGGAGGTAGAGGGAGTCACAAAAACTCTATCTCCTCCCGATGATTCCCTGACACCACCAGAGTTACTGGTAGTGTCTTGTGTGTGATTAAAGGGAGTAGGGTGCCATCCAGTGCTCACACCTGCAATGGTGAAGGAAGCGCCACCAGAGGGAGCCCTACCTCCCTGGCCCATCTGCTGTCTAGCAGATTCCCTTCTGACCCTGTGTCTACCAGTGCTGGGGCCTGAAGGGTTAAATCCCCGCTAAGGATTGTAACTGGGAGTCGTGTGGAAATATGTGTGTGTCCCACGTGAATGTCTTGGCCCACCCTAAGCCCAGTTTCTAGGGGCGGGCGTTGGTGTTTAACCGTTCGGGGCAGTCTCTCAATTGATGCTCAATTGAGCCGCAGACAAAGCACGCCCCGTGGGGGAGCCTCCTCTGTCTGTTCGGTGGTCTGAATGTGGCCCTGCTCGTGTCCATAGCTTCGTCAGCAGGGGGAGCTGTAGCCACACGGAGCGTAGAGGCCGTGGAGCGTGGGAAGGGCGGACCTTTTTCGGACCCGGAAGGAAGAGGGACGGCGTGTGCCCGGCCACGCCACTCATCTCGTTCCCGACGGCGTTCCTCCAACTGATTGTCTAACCGTATAACGAGGTCGATAAGCCCATCTAATTCCCGCGGTTCGTCCTTGGCCACCAGGTGCTCCTTCAGGACCGACGACAGTCCGTTTACGAAGGCGGCGCGGAGCGCAGCGTTATTCCAGCCGGACCTCGCAGCCGCAATGCGGAAGTCGACTGCATAAGCGGCTGCGCTCCGGCGTCCCTGTCTCATTGACAGCAGCACGGTTGAAGCGGTCTCTCCCCTGTTAGGGTGGTCAAACACGGTTTTGAACTCCCTCACAAACCCAGTGTACGTATGAAGGAGCCGTGAATTTTGCTCCCAAAGCACCCAAGCGCGTGCCTCTCCTCGAAGCAAATTAATCACATAAGGTACTTTACTAACATCAGAAGCATACATGACGGGACGTTGTGCAAAGACGAGCGAACACTGCATAAGAAAGTCCGTGCACGTCTCCACACAACCTCCGTATGCCTCTGGGGGGCTTATGTATGCTTCAGGGGATGGGGGGAGGGGTCGTTGAACGACCAGTGGAACGTTTATATCCTGCACAGGGTCGGCAGGAGGAGGAGCTGTAGCAGCGCCCTGAGCGCTCGCTGCCACCTGTGCGGAGAGAGCCTCCACCCTGCGGTTCAGGAGGATGGTTTGCTCGGTCATCTGATCCAACCGAGCAGTAAAGGCGGTGAGGATGTAATGCAACTCACCAATCACGCCTCCTGCAGATGCCTGTGCACCCTGCTCTCCCATTGGCTGTTCAACTGCTGGGTGACGCCCCTCGGAGTCCATGACGCTGGCCGAGATATCCTGTTGTGAAAGTGTAGTGACACGGACCCACAACAGGGGGCGCAAATGAAGGGACAATAGAAGAAGTCAAATATGAACACTTTACTGTTGTGAATGCCACAACTACACACAGCAGATTATAGAATGAATACAGAGTCAATCCATCAAGGTGTCGTGTGGGCAGGCTCGACGATAGGAGACGTCCTTCTGGAGAAGAACCGGAACCACACGATTTCCTCCGCCACCGAACCAGGAGAATACTGGAGCTGCCAAGTTCCGAATCCCCCAGGTGGCCACCGTCTCCGTGTGTCGGATCTGGTACTGCTGACGAAGAGCAAAAACAGTCAGGTGTTGGTGTGTGTACACCCCGTAACAAGTATGGTCGTTATTCCACCTCTCATCTACACTCGTACAGCTACTGTCAATCACTTAACTGGCGGGATGCAGGGCGAAGCAGTCGCGGCATACGCCGGTTCTTCAGGAAAACAGCTGCAACAACGTATTCATTGAAACAACGTTAGTAATACTCAGGCTGAGAACGTTGTCTCCTTGGTAGAACGATATCTCGGCGACGTGGTGGAGGTGTCGTCCTGCTTTTATTATGGGTGAGGAGCAGATGATTGGTGACAGCTGTCATAGCCGATGAGTGACAGCTGCCACCCTGGCCGCTCTTGTGGGGCGGCAGCGCGCTCTCGTGCCTGAAGCCCGCACTTCAGGCAGGGCACCCTCTGGTGGTGGGCCAGCAGTACCTCCTCTTCTGGCGGCCCACACAACACAAACCGGCCATAGTCACACTGCCATATATCAGGGGGGTCACTGAACGCATCCAAAGAGTCATGAAAAAATACATTATCAATACACCGGTCAAACCACACACCAAACTCAGACAGCTTTTAGTTAGGCCCAAGGACAAAATAAAACCAGAACACAAATGCGATGTAATATATGAAATACCATGCTTATCATGCAACAACACATACATTGGGGAGACAGGGAGACAATTTGGAACAAGGAAAAATGAACATCAAAAAGAATGTGAAAAAGAGACAGCCAATAGACAAACAAGAGCAATAAAAGAACAAGCCGAGCAGGAAAATCTCAAATCAGCCATATCCGACCATTGCAAGAGGAAAAATCACATCATGGACTGGACCAATGCCAGGGTCATACGTGCTGAAAGCAACAAATACCACCGCTGGATCAGAGAGGCCATCGAGATCCGCAAGCGAGGTCCAAGAAGCATGAATCGGGATGAGGGGGCCTACACCCTATCACATACATGGGATGCCGTCCTGGAGAAGATGTCAGACAGTAGGGGGCGTAGGTTCCCCCTGCTGTCTGGCCAAATCAAGAAGTAGCAGCCTATAAGACACGTCACTTCCCCATCTTGTGACGCTTCTGAGGAAGGCTCCAGGAAGTAGCCGAAACATGTAAAGCAGGTAAAACAATCTTTCCTGTCTGACTAAAAGAACTGTTGAAGTACTTCATGGATACTCCAGTGAGGAAAGAAATGCATTTACAGAGGGCAAATCTGTTGCATGGTGTTCAACATACAGTTGAGTATAATATACCACAAAAGAGATTTTTTTTAATGTCTTTCAGATTATGATATAGCTCATCTGCTGGATTTTTAATTTTCTGTATAAATCTATCGACCTGCTGTTTATGTATCCTCCAAGCAAGGAATTTCTTAGATGTGGAACTATTTTCATAATAATTCTGTTTAATAAGTTTTCCCTTTTTTTTTTTTTTCTTTTTCCTCTGGTCTTCGTACAACCTTTTTAAGACTTGATAAATTGTCTTGCTTGTTTTTCTCCTTTCATTTTTTACCAAGAGCTTTGCTTCTTTTAATGGTTATGTAGACCATTAATATTAAGGGAAAGTACCTTATGTTGTTGTTTTACCTCCATCGTTAAAATAAAATACAATGTACATATTTACCTCTACAATGTACCTATGAACCTCTTGATGCTCTGACAAACAAACTTGAGTCACCAAAACAAAAAAGCAACATACCTGAACCAATAACATACAAGACTTCCATATGCAGTAAAACTTGCATATATTGGATTCAGGTGGACCAGCAAATTTGGTTTATACAACGACGTTTTTGGTGAGTTTTGCAGTATGAGGTGTAAGTTCACCTTCAAAATGGAGAGGAGAGGAGAGTCCCTACAGTCTCAGGGGGCTCCTTGCTGTGCTGCCCATCTTCTTCCACCTGTCATGGCAGCGCACATGGAGATAGAATATTTTTCACAGAACTACAGTCAAACGTAATAAAAATAAACTTTATTCATCCCGAAGGAAGTTATTTTGCCAGAGTACAGTAACACTAAACAGTAAACAGTATTTTGTTAAATACACAATTACAGAAAGTTTTAGTATTAAATAGAAAGTGATCAATTTTTTGATTTTATTTTTATAATAAGTACAAAAAAATTATGTGAAATGACTGGAAAATATATTGCACAAGGTGTTTAGCAATATTGCACATAACTCTGATGCTCCATACTTCTCAGAGAAAAGACGCTCTCTCGGGTATGTAAAAAAGTTGCTAGGTGCTGCTGTCATTCCGTTTGAATTACTTACGTTTTTCCTGGATGTATTTCGCTCACGCCTCCCGGGTCCACCGTAAAGTCTCGCTCACTCTTTCTCAGGAGGGCACTCATATCTTGGACCTGGAGGCTGGGTCATCCACTCTCACTTCAATCACGTACCTCTTCTTCGATTCATCAGAGGCATCTTGTGTGTTGTTGTAAATCACAGGGTCATTCTTCTAAAACACACAAAGTCTGGATGGATAGAAAGCCTGAAAGTGAAGCCCCTTCTCTTTTGAAATCCTCCTGATGCACTTATATGCTTTGTGTCGTCAAGCCATTTCCCCATTTCTTTTTTAAACTCAGACACTTCTGTATTTATAAGTTTAGTTTAAGCTTGCTAGCACCGTCCACTTCTTTTGTTGAAAAAAAAGGTCTTATTTTCCATTTTCTTGCCAAATTCCTGTCTTATTAGTAACTGCATTTTAACATGTTAATTGTCCAGGGTGGCTGGACGGTCTGGGAGCTATGAAATTATGTCACTTGCTTCTCCGCGATCCGGAAGTCTCTAAGTGCCTTTTTAACAGAGCAAGGAATTTTCAGCACAGTATTTCTAAACATCCGAGTTTTATTTTGGATGTTACATTATTTTTTACCTTGCACACAGAAATAATTATTTCACAAAAAACAAGCTACCAGAGTCAAAATTATTAGCCCCCTTAAAACTGGGCTTGTTGTTGAACTGTAGTACAAACCGCTATTGTGCAATGATGTGCTTCAACTTTGTAATGCCCAAAGCTTGTAAAATCAAGATAAAACTGAGGGTATCTCCCAATGTACACACAGTATATAACCCTCAGTAAGGGTTTGAGCTGTCACTTGAGAAAGCATCATACCAAAAACAAACTGGGTCTGGGTCATCAATTTGTCTTCCAATACAACAAGACCCAAAACATACATCACTCCTGATGAAGAATTACCTCCAGAAGACCAAAGTGAATGTTACTGACCGGCCTGCACAAAGCCCCAACTTGAATCCCATTAAAAATCTGTGGGGTGAACTGAAGACCAAAGTCCATGCCAGAAGACCATCAAATCTGGAGGAGCTTGAGAGATTCGATAAAGAATGGGATGGGATTCCTCAGGAGACATGTCTGAGACTTGATGAAAAATGTTATCCAGCAAAATGGATACCCAATTGACTGTAAGCATCAAGGAAGCTAATAATTTTGACCCCGGTAGTTATAATTTTGTTTCTGTTTGCAAAGTTAAAGGGCATGTCACACATTTTTTAACATCCCAACACAACATCAATGTACTCGTGATTGTAAGTCTCTCCGCGCACATGCGCTAATATTTAGTGGTCTCTGATGTTTTTTTATTGCTCTCCCTGAGCGGGTTAAGAGGTGCAGTTACGGAAAACATCTCACTTGGCAGTTCTCGTTACGTGACGTGCATAATATGACCAGAAACGTCCCAATTGCTGACAGACAGACTGAAACAAATGCAGTTATTTCTGACAATGAAGCTTCTGAGCTTTCCTTTGAAAGTGATGGCTCACCCCAAAACTCTTAATTTTGGAATCTAAAGTGTGGTGACACACTTTGTCTCACAGGATGCTGGTTTACTGCTGCTGTGAACATGATGGCGGTGGACTGTCTCCACTAGGCATGGGCTGGTATGAGAATTTGGACGGTATAATAACCGTGGGTAAAAATTCCGCAGTTTCATGGTATTATGTATAGCTTTAAAACGTGCTTTAGCAACATTATGCCATTTGCACATGAAGCGCGTGTGATTCAGACACACTAATTGACGCGATGTCTACCGCTACGAGCACTATACCACTGATAACTTTAGAGAAAATACCAAAATAATAGTCACTCTTTTAGACATGTAGCATCTACCCCATGGGAAACATGACTTACTTGCTTAGGGAGAAACTTGGCTGGAAGGCCCGGAACTCCGGATGCTTCACCAACAAAGTGCTTGAAATAGATGTATTTGTCCTTCTTGACATGTTTGTGGGAGAAATTTGGTCGACCACAAGCACGACTCGAGTCCACCACTTGTACTTCTCAGTGGTTTCAAAGATGGGATAAAGTTTATTCCTTCCATGTAATCCTTTGCAGGTATCTTGAATTGCTCTGCATCCGACACAGGCCATACCTATGGTGCTTTGTTGCCACCGTTTTTGGCTTGAAGGGCTATTCCACAGAAAATGAAACAAAAAAGCCAACTTGGTCCTTTTAGACAGAGGTAAAAGTTCAGTGCAGGCTTCACCTCCTTGAGCCATGATGCACAGCTAGCTAATGTTAATTGTCTGTTTGTGAACAGAGACAGAGGTGCGCGCCAGGGGAAAGGGCGGCAGCTGCTGCCTCCAATCTGCCTGTCAAGAATTCTCATAAACCGCTCATACCCTAGGGATGGTATAATGGAAAATTTTAGTGGTTTTGATACAGTGGCTTTTTCATACCGCGGTATACCATGAAACCGGTCCATGTCTAGTCTCCACCATGCTGTTTTTGCAGACTGCCTGGACACACGGATGTATTTGTTACAACCCCAATCCCAATGAAGTTGGGACGTTGTGTAAAATGTAAATAAAAACAGAATACAATAATTTGCAAATCCTCTTCAACCTATATTCAATTGAGTATACCACAAAGACAAGATATTTAATGTTCAAACTGATAAACTTTATTGTTTTGTGCAAATATTTGCTCATTTTGAAATGGATGCCTGCAACACGTTTCAAAAAAGCTGGGACAGTGGTATGTTTACCACTGTTTTACATCACCTTTCCTTCTAACAACACTCAATAAGCATTTGGGAACTGAGGACACTAATTGTTGAGGCTTTATAGGTGGAATTCTTTCCCATTCTTGCTTGATGTACGACTTCAGTTGTTCAATAGTCTGGGGTCTCTGTTGTTGTATTTTGCGCTTCATAATGCGCCACACATTTTCAATGGGTGACAGGTCTGGACTGCAGGCAGGCAAGTCTAGTACCCGCACTCTTTTACTATAAATGCATGCTGTTGTAAGACATGCAGAATGTGGCTTGGCATTGTCTTGCTGAAATAAGCAGGGACGTCCCTGAAAAAGACGTTGCTTGGATGGCATCATGTGTTGCTCCAAAACCTGGATGTACCTTTCAGCATTGATGGTGCCATCACAGATGTGTAAGTTGCCCATGCCATGGGTACTAACACACCCCCATACCAGATACTGGCTTTTGAACTTTGCGCTGGTAACAACCTGGATGGTCTTTTTCCTCTTTTGTCCGGAGGACACGACATCCATGATTTTCAAAAACAATTTGAAATGTGGACTCATCAGACCACAGCACACTTTTCCACTTTGCGTCTGTTCACTTCAAATGAGCTTGACCCAGAGAAGGTGGCGGCATTTCTGGATGTTGTTGATGTATGGCTGCACTTTGCATGGTAGAGTTTTAACTTCCACTTGTAGACGTAATGATGAACTGTGTTAACTGACAATGGTTTTCTGAAGTGTTCCTGAGTCCACGCGGTAAGATCCTTTACACAATGATGTTGGTTTTTAATGCAGTGCTGTCTGAGGGATTGAAGGTCACGGGCATTCAATGTTGGTTTTTGGCCTTGCTGCTTACATGTAGAAAGTTCTCCAGATTCTCTGAATCTTCTGATTATATTATGGACTGTAGATGATGGAATCCCTAAATTCTTTGCAATTGAACATTAAGAAACATTGCTCTTAAACTGTTGGACTATTTTTTTCACACAGTTGTTCACAAAGTGATGATACTCGCCCTATCTTTGCTTGTGAACGGCTGAGCCTTTTGGGGATGCTCCTTTTATACCCAATCATGACACTCACCTGTTTCCAATTAGGTGTTTTTTGAGTATTCATCAACTTTCCCAGTCTTTTGTTGCCAAACATGGTCAACAACTTAGACCACAATATCATTTGATAAGAAAAATGTTCTATATTTGATGAAAGTGTCCATGTTTGCTGATGCAGATCAAGAATCTACAGTTATAGCAGAGCGGCATCAAAATCTATGAAAGAATGTTAACAAGGTCTTGTGGGTGTGAGATGAGGTTGAATGAAACATTAATGTGTCCCAGAGGGAAATGAATTGATTGTGTCTGTGCGGCACCACAGCTGAAACTCTTCCAGCATTGGGAGCAAACACAGCCGACATAAACACATGATGAAAGCGATTTCAGTTGATATCAACCTTGACACAGTTGCAGAGAATGGTGCTTGTCTCTTTCCCTCATCATTTCATTCTTATAAGTTTGATGATTACACAAGAGGTCAAGGACAGTCTTGTCATTGTTAAAGCTTGAGGAAATCAAAATGTTTCCAATTATCTATTTTCAAACAAACAGGTTCATATTATTGCAAATAGTGTGGAAGAGAAGTAGAAGAATTTATTGTGATTGGTCTTTTGTCACCCCTCACAGAGTGACAAAAGAACTAAAGTGCTTAATCAAAAGTTCATTCACATTGTCATTTTAGGCACTAACTCCAAGGGCACTGGATAACTATCATGGAAGGAGTTTTATTAAAATGTCTCTGATTGTGACATCCCTGCATCTTAATCTGTGCTATTGTGTTTCTTTTGTGTGTTGCAGGAAGCTCCACTGCACAAGGAATTACATCCATATGCATCTGTTTGTCTCGTTTATTCTGAAGGCCATTGCCGTGTTCATCAAAGATGTGGTCCTTTATGAGGTCGGAGAGGTAGACAACTGCTCATCGGGCTCTGTGAGTTAACAATGTATACATTTCTGCCGTTGAAGGTTCCTGTATGTATTAAAAAAAACTTGCCACAGCCACAAGTTTAACAATATTTCCTGCATCACCACTGAAGGTTCTGCGGTCAGGGATTGTTTATTTATTAATTAATATTCTGCTTATTCCTTCATGATTGGGGCATCTTGTTGCTTACTAGGTACACTGGCATTAGTAAACATGAACATACTACATTTGCACGTTAAAAAGCTCAGTAAATGGACTGCATTTATATAGCGCTTTTCCATCTGCATCAGACGCTCAAAGCGCTTTACAAATAATGCCTCACATTCAAACCGATGTGAGGGTGCTGCCATACAAGGCGCTCACTACACACCGGGAACAATAGGGGATTAAAGACCTTGCCCAAGGGCCCTTAGTGATGTTCCAGTCAGGCTGGTATTTGAACCGAGGATCTTCTGCTCCCAAGCCCAACGCCTTAACCACTAGACCACCTCCCCCAAAGTCACTGACATACAATCTCTGCTCAGTTTTTAAAAAAAAATAATGTATATCAACTTCTTAGCATCATGCATCCTTTGAATGGCAGCAAGAAATTTATTAACTGCAGATGATCCAACAAAATGTGGCATTCTCCATTATTCCAGCTAGAGGAAGTAAATATTGTGCTTTGTACCTCAAATGTTGGTCTTAGACATCAGCTTCATCAGTGTTTGATGAACAGGATAACATGTAAAAACAAATTATGCTCAGTAGCTTGCTACTTGCTAGCTCCAGTTGGGCTCAACAATGGTGCTCAGTATAACATGGCTTGTTAACTGTGGCATTAGTTATAGACTACAAAGTAAAATATCATCTATAAATGATTTCTTTTTATGACATACGGAACTTTTGCATTGATATGTCACCCAGCCTTCAGTATTTATTTTTTTTAATTAACTTATTTGAAACTAACTTCAAAATACAGTAAACCTTGCCTAAACTGTCATTGTATAAACTAGATACTCGCACTCACTGGACAAAAGAAAAACTCCCAATGTTTTTGTGTGGTTTTCCTGTCATAAACACTGTATACATATACCGGTTTTTGTGTACGGATTGTTGCTCACATTGGACAAAACAGTCCGCAACGCATGTCCATTAAAAACCCCATACTCTCACGTGTGCCACTAGCTTAGCTTATTCCAGTCTAAAAGTGGATGCTTGAACTACTATACAGTTTTTGTATCGTCTGTGTTTATTTCGCGCCTGCGGCCGATGTGCTTGATGAATTCCTGCGCAAAACGTAGGTCCCAAACAATGCTGTATTTGTGATGACAGTGTTGTGTGGGCCGCTGAAGAGGAGGTACTGCTGGCCCACCACCACAAGATGGCGCCCTGCTTGAAGTGCGGGCTTCAAGCACGAGAGGGCGTCGGCTTTGCTGGAGGTGACAGCTGTCATCAATCAACACAAGCTGTCACCCATCACCACCACTACAAAGACCGGACTGCAACTCCACCTCCTTGCCGAGAAATCAACTACCATTCAGGTAATCTCTCTGCTGACTGACACGTTGTGTAACAATCTAATCTCATTTGCAGCCGTTGTCCTGTGGTTGTTCCCTTATCTGGGATTTTGGCGTTTGGTGTGACTGCGACGACTGCGCCTCACACTCCAACAGATAAGTGGTTAATCAGGAGCTGCACGAGTGTGTAATTTGGAGGTGGAGGTTCTCCCTCCTAACTGTGTACAGATCGTGGACCACTGAGTGTGTGAACTCACACTCATCTGGACTGTCTCTGTTCTCTGCCAGCAGTACCGGGTCTGACTGCTGAAGACAGTGGCCACCTGGGGCGCAGGGCTTGGCGGCTCCGGTGTCCTTCAGCTCCGTTGGTGTTGGAAGCTGTGTGGGAATCCGGCTCTTCTCTCTCCAGGCGTCTTCTATCGTCGAGCCTGCCCACACGTCACCTGGTGTATGATTGACAGTCCACCATATTGTTATTGTCTGTACGTTGTTGTGCGATTCACAACATTAAATTGTTACTTTTTGGCTTATCCATTGTCCGTTCATTAACGCCCCCCTGTTGTGGGTCCGTGTCACGCCACTTTCACAACAGACAGTGCGTTTTCATGTGTAACAAAAACATAAGGAGTATATTTGGCACAAGAACTTGTGTATCTCACGTGTTTTTATGCCTAAATGATAATAACACAATAGTCACACTCATCCAGCAGCATCGTCTCATGTCGGCAAATTCAGTGGTGGCTCAGGCGAAAATAGTCCGGCGAGCTATCCCACAATGCCAAAATAGCAGAGATGTCTCTCCGAGAGCGGCACGCTGAGCAGGGTGTAAAAACCCCTAACATAGTAGAGCAGTCTGGACGTGCCCAGTCGTAACAGACGTACAAAATGAAGTTCAGCACTGACACTTGACGATTTGAGGAAAATGGGTACTGTATTTCATTTCATTGATTCAAAGCCCAGCATTAATTTTTTCAGACCATGCTCAGGCCAGGCGCCTAAATTAAGGTCGGCGCTTATTAACAAAATACTCCTTGCTGCCTGCACTGTAATATGGTGTTACATTTCACACATATCCCTGGCCATGACAAACCAGACCACTTTAGATCAGAGCCCTCTGTGTGGCTGCGAATAGTGTTGCCACAGTTACTTTGAAAAAGTAATCCATTTACTGATTACTTATTACGCCTTTAAAAAGTAACTTAGTTACTTTAATGATTACGCAATTTTAAAAGTAACTAAGTTAGATTACTAGCTAATTTATTAGTTACTTTCAGCAGCTGCCGACAACAACCCCCCTGCCACCTCAACATGAAAATGAAAACTCGCTTTGTCAATACTCACTTTATAGTCTCCCTTTCTTGACTTCAATGAACATAAATACTTATTTTTTAAAAAATGAAATAAAAAACATCTTACTTGACATATCTAACTGTTGACAGCACTGTAACAGTAAAACATACCATTTCTAACCAACATTGTTTCTAAATGTAACTATTAAATTCTTTCTAACATTTTTCTAACATTTAAATTCTTTCTAACATTTTAGTTGTTGAAATTATTATTATTATAAGTAGTAATAGTATGAAAAATGTCTTCAAAAGTGGACCTTTAATCTAGGGCTGTTGTGGGGAGCCGAGTCCCAAATTGCCCCCTTCCTGTGTGGATTCGCCCCTGACTTGCTGTCTCATCAGAAGAAAGAATAACGTTTATTTATGCTGAAAACATGACCAGATTGACAGGTAAGAAAGGTTTATCATCTTTTTTTACGCCATGTTGTAATGAGACATTAGGTGCATTTGGATGGAACAAAAACAAGTTAGTATTTGCTGATAATGCGTTGCAGATCAACTGTTTTTAGCGAGGAGACACAGAGCGGCACAAAGTTTTAAGTAATATTACAAATGTCTTTGTAAAGCCATAGCTCTGAGCGCTTTGAGAGAAAACTCTTTTTCAACTCTGTGCACAGTGGAGGAAAAGCTCACAGTTCGCTGAAAGTGGTCAAAGTGGACAGTTTAACTGAATGCCATGCTCCTGACACCGGTGTGAGGTGCTCAGCACTCCCCCTTCTGAGCATGATTTTAATGCTGCAATAGACCCACAATGCAAAAATTAGTAGCGCACAGTGACTTGGATAAGTAACTTTAATTTGATTACTAATTTGAAAGATTAACGCGTTAGATTACTCGTTACTGAAAAACGGTCAGATTAGGTTAATGCGTTACCGGCATTACTGGCTTGTGTACCCTCCCCACTCCCTGACACGCACTTGCTAAATGACAGAGACCGCAAGTGCTGTGTAATGGTCACTTTTTTGCACTTTTTGGTCAAAAAGAGGAACGTTTGGCAGAAAAGTCCGCAAATATGACCAACTTTGCAACACGGAGTCTAAAAGCTACAACAAAATTCTCAATGACCTGTAATTCATGGAGGGAAAAGAAGTGGAGGGACAAATGATCCAGGAAAAAGTCACTGTTCCTGAGGTAAAACTGCATTATGACACTCACCAACACAACGGAGAACTTTCGAAGGGTCACACTACACATTGACATCATTGCATGGCCCATGGAGTTGTAGGAGCATAAATCAGGCTCTAGGATTGCAAGTACCACTCTGCAGCGGACTTGGAAAAAAGAATGACTCAACCAAATGTAAGCCTTTTTAATGCACATAATCACTGGCGCTTACTTAAGGCAGGCGTTTATTTTTTCAGACAAAGTTTTGAACCGGCCATTAAATGAGGCAGGTCCATTTCAAGGTCATGCATTTAATCAAGGAAATACATAAGCCTAATTGGAGCTGGGGATTCCCCCTAGGTCGTTCAGTGCCTCCTGACTGTACATATAGCGGATTTTGATTATAAGGGACAAAATTCCCTGGTCCAACTGAATCCATTATATGCAAGTTTTAGGGCTCCGTCACACTAAAAAAAGCATGAATGCTGTATGAATCACACAAATTGGAAAAACAAACAGGATTCAAGCTGCATTCGTACAGGACAGATGTTCGTAAAGCCATGTACGAATACCTAGAATATGGTATGAAGCCAGCACAAATGACTCACACAATTAGGTGTGCAGCAGCACCCAAATCCAGGTGGACTACCCAGAGTGCAGGTCGAATGCAGACATAAGCCTCCCCCCCACAAAAAAAAATAAAAACAGAATAAAAATAAAAAGACATGAAATTAAAACAACAAAGCATGAAACCCACAATGCCAGCACCAAAGGTCAACAGGTGGGGGGAGCCTCAGAGCCATTCTTTTGAAGACCTGCATGTCACACTGCTGGGGTGTCAGTGACATCCTAAACCCATGAAATGAATACAGACAGTTCCTTGTTGGACTTCTTCCTCCCCCACCCACTTGGCTGTGCACCTTCTTCTTTTCCCCCTCTCTCTCTCTCTCTCTCTCTCTCTCTCTTCCTGCACACTCTCTCCTTTCTAGAAATCAGTTGTTTCACGGGGGGCGTGACAAACCGAGCTCTGCTCTTTTTGAAGTCCTGCCGTGTCATACTGCTGGCTGTTGCACTTGCATCATATTAAAGATATTGTAAACTGCTCTTAAACCCACTTGTGGCATTGAGCAGACACACTCGACAGAGGAAGATGATTACTTCAGGTTTAGGGTGCAGGCAGGATCACTTTGTCCACCACCTTCCAGCCGAGTCGAAATCAGGAGCCAGTGGACGTGTCAACATGTTCCGAGCCGCAGAGGGTTTTCCAAGAAGCAGTGAGGAAAGGCAACACCAGAAGGTGCAGTTGTTGCTGCAGAACATGACAAACTGCAAATTCTCCATCAACTCCTTCAGCCCAGAAGGACAGACGATGCTCCACCAGTCCATCATTAACAGGAACCTGGAGCTGGTACAGACTGCTGGTGACATTGGGCACAGATATCCGACTGACCAACAGGGAAAGGTGGAGAACAGTCATTCATAGCAACGCAGTTGTGCCAGATTTTAAGGAAAAATAAAATAAAGCAACTTTGCAAGCATCATCACCACCACCAACCACTGCAAAGCAACCAATGCGACACACTTTGTGCTCTCAACTCCAAAACATGACGTTGCTTTTACGCAGCATTTCTCCATGACAATTTCGAGATAAATGAATAAAACGAAACAGCCATGTCGGCCAGTTTCTTTCAGTACTGAAGTTTTGCCCTTTAAGTTTGAGTTAACACCAATCATTGCCCTCCACTCCAATCCGTGTGCATGTGTGTGTGTCAGAGTGTGCATCAGCCGTGTGCACATTTGGAGTCCAGAGTGCAGATGGCCCTCTTTTCAACCCGCCAAACTCCCTCTTCTTGAGTGGGGCGCAGATACCACCTGTCATCCTTTATTTTCTTGTCTTTTAAACTTGTTCTGTCATCAAACACAGCAAGTGATGTTCAGCGTCACAATGAAGTCCGTCAGCCGGCTCTGAGATGCACTGACCTCGCTGACAGCAGTGCCTGGTGATTCATGGTATAGACATCCAGATTGGGCAGTAATCACACTCCATTGATAGTCCACCTTGTGTCAGAGGGTTCATCTGAATTATCATACGGCTGTTAGACCCCATCCCAGTGCCGCAGTGTGCGTCAATGCGTCACGTAAATGCACAAACCCGCTGTGCCTTGATCACAGTATAAATCCAGATTGAGCATGTAATCACACAGCAATCGATAATCCACCTCATGTGTCAGTAGATTAATCTGAATTTATTTGGTGTGATTGCGCAATGTTCACGTCTAGTGCACAAGATGATTGTGCCACAGACTTTGCACACTACAATATTTCCTTTGTGCACCGAACAGAGTGGGGGGGTGTCTGGCTTATCTGGGGCATGATCGGGACATGCCAATGCAATCAGTCCGCTCTGAATGCTAGTGGGTTGCCATTTCGGATGCCAATTCGTATACCAGTTCGAATGCCATTCGAGCTAGCACTCACACAGCAGTACAACCACCATATGAATATTCCCCAGTTCGACTGCAGCACGACAGTAGTGCGCATGCTCACTACATTCATGCTGGCCTTCCAGTTTGGCATATTTCCCTAAGTGCCACACGCATGCTCTGCGGGGAATTCGAATGCAGCTGGACTGCAGCATGACTTGCACAAATGTAGTTCGAATGTCACTTCATACGGCATTCATGCAATTTGTGCTGCAGGTCGAACGCAGTACAACTGCAGGTCGACTTGCACGAATGATGTTCGACTGTCCATTCCTACAGCAGTACACCTGACACCACCACTATTCGTATGTTTTCCAGCAGGAGTGATATACGAATGTGCTGACTGCTGTAGAAATGCTGTGCAAAGCGTTCGAGTGCAGTTCGAATGCCGCACGAATTACACGAATGCCGTACGAATTGACATTCGAACGACATAAGTGCAGTTTGTGTTCTACTGTGACAGGGTATTACTGTATTACAATCTCAAAATATTTCCTTGACATGAAATTTAGTGGATCCAGCACCAATTCCATTTTAGCGAGAATATAGATGTACATGGAAGGGTGCTCATATATAACAAAATATACAAAATGTGAGGCAAATAACACAGTAAGAGCCAGACAAGAGACAATACAAGGTGATATAGTTCAATTTCAATCTTTTTTTCATTTATATAGCTCCAAATCACAACAAAGTTGCCCCAAGGCACTTCACACAAGTAAGGCCTAACCTTAAAAACACCAATATTGTATAGTAAGACAGGACAGTTTGAAAAACAGGACCAGGCACAAAGTAAAGTTATGTTGTTAAAATCGTGTGGCGGGGCTTAGCATTGATTGAGAGTGGTTTTGTTTGTGAATGTTAATATTTGTCAAATATGCTGGGTATCTGTGTGTATTTATATGGGTTTGTGTGAACTAATGTGTATGAGTGGAGAGAGAATGATCAGCAGAGAACAGAAGAGTTAGTGATCAACTCTTGACTTGGGGGATGGGGGGTTGAAAAGGGGAGCAAAGGGGAATGAGTTTGTTGACATACGCAGTTAAAGGCTATGCTTGGGTGGGATTTAAATGGATTCCAGTTATCTTCAAAGGCTGACATATGGGTCTTTTTGTGAGAGTTATTTTTCCCATTAAATTGTACTCTGAAATTAGGTTGGTCCAGTGAGTGATGTGACAAGAATTCCTTGACTTCTAGTTCTGGAGGACTACTTTCTTAGCAACAGCTAGAGATTAGCAATGGATTTTTTAATTTGGATGTGATGTGAGCTTTGAAGTTATTGCCAAGGAGACAGAGTGGTTGCAGATGCTGGGATCCTGCAGCTCAGGGTGGTACAGAGTGTAGCAGTGACTGTAACCCATAAGGCTGAACTGGATGACAGAACCAGATTGCGTTAAGATAAATATCTGTGCTACCTAAAGTGCATTGTGAACAGATATCTGTGTTGGCCAGTCCCATTTTAAACATTTTGCTTTGAGTGATGTGAGATCTGTGTATGACTTTATATCGTATAAACTGCTAGTTGGTGTTACCGGTCATGAACTATTGTAATTCATTATTATCAGGTTGTCCTAAAAGTTCCCTGAAAAGCCTTCAGTTAATTCAAATGCTGCAGCTAGAGTGCTAACACTGAGTAGAAGGAGAGCATATCTCACCCATATTGGCCTCTCTTCATTGGCTTCCTGTTAATTCTAGAATAGAATTTAAAATTCTTCTTCTTACTTATAAGGTTTTGAATAATCAGGTCCCATCTTATCTTAGGGACCTCATAGTACCATATCACCCCAATAGAGCGCTTCGCTCTCAGACTGCAGGCTTACTTGTAGTTCCTAGGGTTTGTAAGAGTAGAATGGGAGGCAGAGCCTTCAGCTTTCAGGCTCCTCTCCTGTGGAACCAGCTCCCAATTCAGATCAGGGAGACAGACACCCTCTCTACTTTTAAGATTAGGCTTAAAACGTTCCTTTTTGCTAAAGCTATAGTTAGGGCTGGATCAGGTGACCCTGAACCATCCCTTAGTTATGCTGCTATAGACTTAGACTGCTGGGGGGTTCCCATGATACACTGAGTGTTTCTTTCTCTTTTTGCTCTGTATGCACCACTCTGCATTTAATCATTAGTGATTGATCTCTGCTCCCCTCCACAGCATGTCTTTTTCCTGGTTCTCTCCCTCAGCCCCAACCAGTCCCAGCAGAAGACTGCCCCTCCCTGAGCCTGGTTCTGCTGGAGGTTTCTTCCTGTTAAAAGGGAGTTTTTCCTTCCCACTGTTGCCAAGTGCTTGCTCACAGGGGGTCGTTTTGACCGTTGGGGTTTTTCCATAATTATTGTATGGCCTTGCCTTACAATATAAGGCGCCTTGGGGCAACTGTTTGTTGTGATTTGGCGCTATATAAATAAAATTGATTGAAATTGATTGATGGAGAAGGTGATTTTACAGATTTGTTCTCAAAAGTCGAGGTTGAGGGAGGGGGCGAGGAGCTGTCTGTCTGCTACAAAATACATAACAGACAGAAATGAAAATGTATGATTTCAGGCTTTACAAATGTTTTAACTGTTAAGCTTTATTCACTATGCCCGCAAAAAAGATGTTAGCGGTCTAAAAGTTATCGGAACTAAATTTAGCTGAAGTTAATTGGTCTGCTGATTGTTTTCAAAGTTAGCTGAAAAGCTCATCAGCTAACAAAAAGTTAACTTAGCTAATTAGCGGTTAGCGGATTAGCAGAACTGTGCCCAGCACTGGATAAAACAAACACAATCAAAACCCAAATCCTGACATATTCCTTCAAAGAAATGTACAATTTTTTGTGTTTCTTTAGAGATTAGCCAGTTATCAAGATAGAAAGCTATTTTTTAAATCCAACAAAAACAAAAAGGTTCTACTCCCCTGTACATGATAAGGCAAAGACAGTTGCAGATGACTGACAATTAAAATGATTATAAAAACTTTATTAAATACAAGTGATACAAGTTAGATACAAGCGTCTAAATTACAGGAGCCTAAAAATTAAGTACTTTTGTTACATAATCAAATGATGTAGCTTTAAATGTTGAAAAGTGGTTGCACATTATATTTATTTAAGAATATTACCAATTTAATGACTTACATTGCATGTACCCAAATCGTTTTCACAGTGGTTATTGTGTGTCATGTTTGCATCACATATTTTAAGAGAGAGAGAGGGGAAAAAGCAACCACGAACAGAGCAGGATATGACTATGTGTGATAACTGCTGCTATAAGATAAGAAATGGACAGGGTGGGAGCTTAGAGTTTTGTGGTGTCATATCTGTGCTTTTCACCGGGGTTTTATCTAATCTGTTGGGAAAGTGTAGTGACACGGACCCACAACAGGGGGCGTAAATGAACGGACAATAGAAGGAGTTAAATTAGAACACTTTACTGTTGTGAATGCCACAACCAAACACAGCAGATAACAGAATGAATACAAGTCAATCAATAAAGGTGTCGTGTGGGCAGGCTCGACGATAGGAGACGCCCGTCTGGAGACGAACCGGAACCACATGATTTCCACCGCCACCGAACCCGAGGGATACTGGAGCCGCCAAGTCCCGAAGTCCCCAGGTGGCCACCGTCTCAGCGTGTCGGATCTGGTACTGCTGGCGGAAAACAAAGACAGTCAAGTGTGGGTGTGTGTACACCCTGTAACAATAATGGTGGGAATTCCACCTCCACCTCTCACTCAATATTCTGATGAGTATGCAGTGATCCCTCAGAGGAAAAGAGTGCCGTCCTGCACTCACTCAGCTTCCACAAAACAAGGGACCGGTACTCCTGCAAACACTCACAATATACAGATTATAAGGTAACCACAAATGGCTGAGGATGTTACCTCTCACTGAAGTCGATATCTCGGCGATGTGGTGGAGGTGTCTTCCTGCTTTTATTCCAGGTGAGATGCAGATGATCGGTGACAGCTGTCATGGTTGATGAGTGACAGCTGTCACCTCGGCTGTTCCTGTAGGCGGCAGCGCCCTCTCGTGCCTGAAGCCCGCACTTCAGGCAGGGTGCCCTCTGGTGGTGGGCCAGCAGTACCTCCTCTTCTGGCGGCCCACACAACAGGACCCCCCCCTCAATGGGCGCCTCCTGGCGCCCGACCAGCCTTGTTCGGGTGGCGACGGTAGAAATCGGCCAGGAGGGCCGGGTCCAGGATGAAGCTCCTCTTCACCCAGGAGCGTTCTTCGGGTCCATACCCTTCCCAGTCCACCAACTATTGAAAGCCCCGGCCCATTCGACGGACGTCCAAGAGCCGGCGTACTGTCCAAGCCGGCTCCCCGTCGATAATACGGGCAGAAGGCGGCGCCGGACCGGGTGCACAGAGGGGTGAGGTGTGATGCGGTTTTACCCTGGAGACGTGAAAGACCGGATGGATCCGCAGTGAGGCCGGGAGTTGGAGCCTCACTGCGGTGGGACTGAGGACCTTGAGGATGGTGAATGGTCCGATGTAGCGGTCTTTCAGTTTTGGTGACTCGACCTGGAGCGGTATGTCCTTGGTTGATAGCCATACCTCCTGCCCGGGCTGGTATGCAGGGGCCGGGGACCGTCGACGGTCTGCATGGGCTTTTGCCCTCGTCTGGGCCCTCAACAAGGCTGAACGGGCGGTGCGCCACACCCGACGGCATCTCCGCAGGTGGGCCTGGACCGAGGGCACACCGACCTCTCCCTCCACCACAGGAAACAAAGGGGGTTGGTACCCCAGACACACCTCAAACGGGGAGAGGCCGGTGGCAGAGGACACTTGGCTGTTATGCGCGTACTCGATCCAGGCCAGGTGTTCACTCCAAGCCGTCGGGTGTGCGGAGGTAGTACAACGTAGGGCCTGCTCCAACTCTTGATTGGCCCGTTCGGCCTGTCCATTAGTCTGAGGGTGATACCCAGACGAGAGGCTCACGGTGGCCCCCAGTTCCCGGCAGAAACTCCTCCACACCTGCGAGGGAACTGGGGACCGTGATCCGAAACGATGTCTGTAGGTATCCCATGCAGCCGGACGACATGGTGGACCAGGAGATCCGCCGTCTCCTGGGCCGATGGGAGCTTCGGGAGGGCCACGAAGTGGGCCGCCTTGGAGAACCGGTCCACTATCGTGAGGATGGTGGTGTGCCCCCGGGACGGCGGGAGGCCTGTGACGAAATCCAGACCAATGTGGGACCAGGGGCGATGAGGCACAGGAAGTGGCTGCAGGAGTCCCTGTGCCTTCTGGTGGGCCGCCTTGCCCCTGGCGCAGGTGGTGCAGGCCTGGATGTAAGCCCGGACGTCAGCCTCCAGAGACGCCCACCAGAAGCGCTGCCGGACCACTGCCACGGTCCTACGCACCCCTGGGTGGCAGGAGAGTTTGGACCCATGACAGAAGTCCAGGATGGCAGCTCTGGCCTCTGGTGGGACGTACAGTCTGTTCCTCGGTCCTGTTCCGGGATCCGGGCTCCGTGCCAGGGCCTCCCGGACGGTCTTCTCCACGTCCCAGGTTAGGGTAGCCACGATAGTGGACTCCGGTAAGATGGGTTCCGGTGGATCCAACAGCTCGGTCTTGACTTCTTGTTCGTGCACCCGGGACAGGGCATCCGACCTCAGGTTTTTGGTCCCGGGGCGGTAGGTGATCCGGAAGTCAAAACGGCCAAAAACAGTGACCAGCGGGCTTGCCTGGGGTTCAGTCGCTTGGCGGTCCTGATATACTCCAGGTTCCAGTGGTCAGTAAAAACCGTGAAAGGCACTGACGCTCCCTCCAGCAGGTGTCTCCACTCCTCAAGAGCCTCTTTCACCGCAAGGAGCTCTCGATTGCCCACGTCATAGTTCCGCTCTGCTGGGGTCAACCTGCGGGAAAAATAGGCACACGGGTGAAGAACCTTATCGGTCTCTCCGCTCTGGGATAGCACGGCTCCTATCCCTGAGTCAGAGGCATCCACTTCAACCACAAACTGGCGACTAGGATCAGGCTGCACCAAGACAGGTGCAGTCGAGAAGGAACATTCATATCCTGCACAGGGTCGGCAGGAGGAGGAGCTGCAGCAGCGCCCTGAGCACTCGCCGCCACCTGCGCGGAGAGAGCCTCCACCCTGTGGTTCAGGAGATGTTTTGCTCGGTCATTTGATCCAACCGAGCCGTAAAGGCGGTGAGAATGTGCTGCAGCTCACCAATCACGCCTCCTGCAGACGCCTGCGCTCCCTGCTCTCCCATTGGTCGTTCAACAGCCGGGTGACGCCCCTCGGAGTCCATGACGCTGGCCGAGATATCCTGTTGTGAAAGTGTAGTGACACGGACCCACAACAGGGGGCGTAAATGAACGGACAATAGAAGGAGTTAAATTAGAACACTTTACTGTTGTGAATGCCACAACCAAACACAGCAGATTACAGAATGAATACAAGTCAATCAATAAAGGTGTCGTGTGGGCAGGCTCGACGATAGGAGACGCCCGTCTGGAGACGAACCGGAACCACACGATTTCCACCGCCACCGAACCCGAGGGATACTGGAGCCGCCAAGTCCCGAAGTCCCCAGGTGGCCACCGTCTCAGCGTGTCGGATCTGGTACTGCTGGCGGAAAACAAAGACAGTCAAGTGTGGGTGTGTGTACACCCTGTAACAATAATGGTGGGAATTCCACCTCCACCTCTCACTCAATATTCTGATGAGTATGCAGTGATCCCTCAGAGGAAAAGAGTGCCGTCCTGCATTCACTCAGCTTCCACAAAACAAGGGACCGGTACTCCTGCAAACACTCACAATATACAGATTATAAGGTAACCACAAATGGCTGAGGATATTACCTCTCACTGAAGTCGATATCTCGGCGATGTGGTGGAGGTGTCTCCCTGCTTTTATTCCAGGTGAGATGCAGATGATCGGTGACAGCTGTCATGGTTGATGAGTGACAGCTGTCACCTCGGCTGTTCCTGTAGGCGGCAGCGCCCTCTCGTGCCTGAAGCCCGCACTTCAGGCAGGGCGCCCTCTGGTGGTGGGCCAGCAGTACCTCCTCTTCTGGCAGCCCACACAACAATCTGTCCATCTTGACTCTCAAGAAATAAAAGGTTTATATTTTCAGGAGATGAGAGGAAAGACATAAATACTTCCTGCTTCAAAAAGAACTCGCCACTCACATTTCTTGTCTCTTGTTACGTATGTCTGCAACAATTTGGCGAGTACATCTCAAATGTGCTGGGACTAAAGAGTGTGATATGTTTCCCTTTCCTTTCATTTCCAGTCTCCTCAGCTTCTGGCTACTGCTAAAATTGGTGGATTTTCTGACCATAAGATGCAGGCATTTTTTATTTACCGTAGGAATTCACCACTGCCCTCACTGTTAGAGTCCACATTTCCCAGAGTGCTAATGCTATGGTGGCGCTCTGTGACCTGTATGGGGCTGTTATTGGACTGCAACATGCACACCCTGAATCTTTATTGTGCAACTCTCAAGTCAGTATTCCATAAAGTCCATCCGTCTGTGGACAGTGTAGTGACAAAACAAATGTACAGCTTGGAACTCTGACGAGGGCGGTCGCATCGCCTCCACTCTCCCTTATCTCTGTTCTCTGCTTTTAACCTTCAAGTCCCTACTTCACCAGACTGTGAATTCCTCAAATTATATTGGATTCTGGATCTATTGGACTACTATTGGATTAACCATGGAATTGATCAGCTGGTCTCTGAACGCTATTGACACAATTTTTTCTACAAGAAGGTCAGGACCGGGGGATCCTACCTGCCCAGATGGAATGTATCCTGCGGGCTATGTTCTTGACTCCTGGAGTTCCTGGTGTGTGGCATGCTTGGCGCCTTTCTCCGTTGAGGACATCGAGGATTTATTCATTTTTGGTCTTATGGTAGCAGGGCTGGTACTTTTTGGCTCATGTGCTGCCCTGATCTACCGGATAATTGGCAAGACAGCGGCATCAAGAACCACAGCCCCTCGCTTGTCCGTCATGATTAACGAGGTTGGCAAGGCAGTGCATTCTCAGAAAGCGATGACTCTTGAACTCAGATGCAAATTGGATGACATCTTGGAGCAGATGCATGTCTTGCAGTTGAAGATTTCAGAGGCCAGTGAATATTCTTAATTCATAATTGGATATATTCTTAATTCATAATTGGGATTTGGTTGTGCAAGTGGAACTGTTAAAAAGTGTTTTTCACTGTTCCAACCATAACATTACAGGCTTATCAAGCCTGAAGGTCAAATTGCCCAACTGTTTTCCTCCAGAGGAATATTTTCGGCCTGGGGAACATTGGCTGTTTCTTATCTCAACTCACAAAGCCAATAAACTGTTTTTCACAGCACTGAAGCATGCTCCATTCCCTCCCCCACCCGCCTCCTATCCCCCATCAACACTCCCCTCTCCAGCGCCTGCTAACGTCACTCCTTTCCCCTTCGGCGGGAGCGGTGCAGTTTTAAATGCAGCCCCCGTTTTTCCCCCCAAGCTGGCGGCGGTGCATTTCAGGGTTGCTGCGTGGCCTTCACCCACTTGCCTCAATTCGGATAACGGACTTCTTAAAACTTAGTGCACATAAACAATGTAAAATGTGTATGTGCTGTCTTTAATTCTGATGTGTGCCATTATTACGGTAAACAAGTAATAATTGTGGACTAATTGCTGTCTGAGGTAACTGGAGTGTAAACATAATTTCTCCACTGTGAGATCAATAAAGTATATCTCATCTCATCTTGTTTACGCAAACATCCCCAGCACATACCAGATGGTGCCCTGTTTAAACCTTGTCAACTCGAGCTCTAAAGCTAATCCCAGTGTACAAACTGTTCATCAGATACTCCTGATCCATTCTGAAATCTGCTCATCTGGATTCACCTACAGGACTCTTTAGAGCACCTTGACTGTCACATGTTCAGGGAGGCTGCTCCACAAGGGCGGCCTGTGGCATAGGTGGACAGCTAAGGCGCCAGCCACATCATTTTTTTATAGCCTTTATAATGGTGGGTGGAAGTGTGATATCTTGTGGCAAACCAGATGTAGTATCACTCCTTTTACTTTCCATAGTGGCATATGTCGCAAACATAATTAGGGATGGTTATGTCACAACATTAAACAGCCCAACCAGCCTTTTAATTGCAATAAAAAAAGTACACTGTACCAGTCAGTTACTATGTGAAAACATGATGCAGTGCTTATTAAAAACAACAACAAAAAATCTAAACTTGATTAACAGCACATAAGGGTTCCAACTGTGTGTGGTATATTTAATGGCTAAACACTTGCATGTGGAGGTCAAAGAAAAGAGTGTAGTGGTGGTGGTGGGGGTTGTGGGTAAAACCTTGTCGAGGGCATCATCATTTCCAGGGCCAACCACTTTAGAGAAATGTACTTCAGTTGCTGAAAAGTTGAGATTTCGCCTTCACAATAGTTGACAGGGTGACTCTAAGAACAGTGAAGGGCAACCTGTCCTCAGCCATCAGCGTAGCAAAGTCCGACAGTATCAACACATAGTGTGTGTAGCATGCAGGCCATCACCAGTGACATGGCAATATCACCCACATGTGATAGCAATGTCCTTCCAGATGTGCCAAAAATTGTGCTCTTCTTGAGGTGCAGAATAATCTGGTGACAAGCTAAACCACCATCCTCCCAAGGATGAGATGCTGTTTCTACCCAGGACTGATGTGATGGAAAACTCTACCAGAGTCAAACCACAGAAGGCTACTGGACTTGACAATATTTCTAGAGCTGAGAATCAACTGGATGGATGTTCTTCAACATCTCCCTGAGCAGCAACATCATTCCAACATGCTCCAAGGCTACTGCCTTCATGCTCATGCCAAAGAAATCGTCAGTGTGCTGCCTCAATGACGACCACCGCATTACACTCATATCCATTATCCTAAAGGATCACAAGGCACATCAAGGCCTTGCTGCCCTACTCACTGGACCTTCTGCAGTTTGTGTATTGTCCCAACTGTTCAACAGATTCTCCATGGGGAGCTTACCTACCCGGACAAAAAAAAGGAATAGCTTTAAATGCTGTTCATAGACTTCAGTTTAACATAATCATTCCTCCACACTTGATTAGAAAACTGAGCTTGCTGGGCCTACATTCCTCCTTCTGTAACTGTATGTTGAACTTCTTGACTGGAAGACTCCAGTCAGTTTGGATCTGGAGCAGAATTTCCAACACCACCACAGTGAGCACTGGAGTCCCCTGGAGCTGTGTGCTCAGTTTACTGTGTGCCGTTTACCTGGCTGAGTCACGTCTGTGCAACAATGTGGAGCACAAATCACATCAACAACATGCCCGTGATGAGTCTCATCAGGGAGGATGATGAAGCAACATACAGAGAGGAGGTGTAGCAACTAACAGAGTGGTGATGAGTCAACAACCTGTCTTTGAATGTAGACAAAAAAAAATGAATTAGTTACATCTGTCCAAACGTGTCATGAAGAGGAAAAAACATATATAAGATACTCCAGTCTATAACTTACATTTTTTTTGAAAATTGGTCTTATTGGTCAAGTAAAAAGAAGCAAAATTAATTTAATTGGGGCTTCTTGTCACCACTGTAAACGTGTATGTTTACAGTGGTAAAACTCCTATACATGTTGAAAACATTGTAGTTAGCCTTACCTTAGCCTAGAGGCCCTCCTCATTTCTGTTCTGGCTGTCCCAGAAAGTCCAAGAAAGTAGAATTGTGAGTGGTATGAAGGTTATATTCTCTCTTATTGTTCAAGAGTGTGGTCTTTCGGTTTGAGAACATAATTATTAATTTCAATAATTTTATTAATTTTAATGGTGTATTACTGCTACCTTTCGTTCCAGAGTGTGAATCACAGTACCGCTTTCAGATCAGTATAGAGGAGCAGCTTGTCACGTGTAGACATTGCCACCATCTTGTGGCCTTAGATGATAATACAGTACTTTTCATAATAAGTTGCTTCTACACATACAGATGAGGACAAAATTATTAGCGCCCGCATGAAATTTAACATTGTCATCAAAATTTTACTAAGGGCCTGTTTTTAAAATAGGTTTATAGTTTATTTTAACACACAGAACATAGAGACCACTTCTAACAAACTTTCAGAGCATCTAGGACAGACAACAGTGCATTAATTCAGAAAAATACAAGCCAGTACAAAATAATCATATAAAGCAGCAGGGGTGGTGGCCAAGTGGTTAATGCGCTTGGTTTCAGTGCAGAAGGTTCCGGGTTCAAATCCCACCCCTGCCACATTTCTCCATGTAATGTGGAGTTATGCCAGGAAGGGCATCTGGCATAAAACCTGTGGCAATTCAACATGCAGATCCACCTTGGATTTGCTGTGGCGACCCTGAGTGCAATAAGAGAGCAGCCGAAGGGACTTACTTACAAATAATCATATAAAAGAAAATTACTACACTACAAATTACTACACTCTGATTATTCTCTGATTCAGGTAAAGGTCTCATTTCTTCCAATATGTCTCAAATTTATCAACAGCAAGTGTTATTGAAAAAGTTAGTCCCTCCATTATGTAAATCTCCTTGACAACCTCTATCCAGTCCAGAGATGATGGTGGATCCATACTCAGCCATTTGTAAGTTATGGTTTTCTTTGCACATGCTAGTGGATTTAATAGAAGATATGTCTAATTTCCTCAGTCCTTGGGGTAGATTACATAGATGACAAAATTTACACCACAGATAGATATTAGGCCATGGAAGACTTTTGATCCAAGTCTGGATTCTGGATCAGGATTTCAATTTGTACGCTTCACTTTATCGTATTTTGAGGATTACATCAAAACTACTTAATGGATTGTCACCAAATTTTTACCACATGTTGTTAGACCTTGGAAGACTACATTACATTTTGGAGATGATCTGGATTCTGGATCAGGATTTCACTTTGTAGACTTTTAAGGATTACATCAAAAACTACTTCATGGATACATTTGTGAAATTTCATACTGTCTTCTTAAGTTAACTATTTCAACAGTTCTTTAGTCAGACAGGAAAGATTGTTTTACCTGCTTTACATGTTTCGGCTACTTCCTGTAGCCTTCCTCAGAAGCGTCACAAGATGGGGAAGTGACGTGTCTTATAGGCTGCTACTTCTTGATTTGGCCAGACAGCAGGGGGAACTTACGCCCCCTACTGTCTGACGTCTTCTCCCGGACGGCATCCCATGTATGTGATAGGGTGTAGGCCCCCTCATCCCGATTCATGCTTCTTGGACCTCGCTTGCGGATCTCGATGGCCTCTCTGATCCAGCGGTGGTATTTGTTGCTTTCAGCAGGTATGACCCTGGCATTGGTCCAGTCCATGATGTGATTTTTCCTCTTGCAATGGTCGGATATGGCTGATTTGAGATTTTCTGAGGAAAAAAGGCAGGATTTTAAACACATCTACAATCCACAACCTGAAATAAACGCGGACATGAAGGAGCATTTAAAACAACAATACGAAAAGGAATTCATAAAAACCAAGAAGAGACATCGAAAAACTGGACAAACTCTTAACCAAAACAAAAGCTAAGAGGGACACAACAAAACACGAAGCTGTGCCGGACAATTGGGTAAAAAACTACTCACAACATCAGCTCACACACACAGAAACACAAGTATTAGCAAAAGGACTCAACTACGCAATAACACCGGACACAATACCATACGAGGATTTCATTTTAGCCACGGAATTACCTTGTCAATCCATACACGATCAGGGAAAGAAATCAGCATTACGCAGTGAGGTAGCAGGCATTCTCAAAACCGCACATTTACCACCCAGTAACATCACCAAGGAAGAAAGGAGAGCCATACATACACTAGGTAAACAGGACGACATCATTATACTACCAGCAGACGAAGGTCGCACCACAGTAGTTATGGATAGGGACAGTTACAACAACAAAATGGACATCTTGCTTAAGGACCACAACACATAACACACACTGCAAAAAGACCCAACAGAACAACTAAAAAGGACTCTTAAATCATTACTCAAACCCATGTTAGCTGAAAACAAAATGACTCAGGACTCATACAACCACCTGGTGCCCACAGCCACCATCACCCCCGGATATATGGTTTGCCAAAAATACACAAGCCTGACCACCACTCCGCCCCATTGTTGATAGCATAGGATCCGTCACTTATAACCTTTCCAAATCTCTTGTAGAAATCATAAAACCCCTCCTCGGACTCACTGAACAGCACTGCAGGAACTCACAACATTGGCAAAGGACTTACAACAAATCACCATAGGACAGGATGAAATAGTCATATCACACGATTGTCATATCACTTTTTCACAAAAACCCAGTAGAAGCCACACTCAACATCGTACACAATAGACTCAGTAAGGACAAATCGCTCCGGAAACGAACCAAACTCACAGTTTGAAGACATCATGTCATTACTCAGTTTCGTTGCCACATCCACTTACTTTCCATAACACAACACTATATACAAACAGACTGAAGGCTTCGCCATGGGAGACCCGTTATCAGCCATTATGAGCGGGTTTTTCATGGAGCATCTGGAACAGCAAGCTATATCCACAGCACCAGCAGATTGTAGCATATCGTTTTGGAAAGGTACGTCGATGACATTTTAGAAAAAATAAAACCGGACACACACAAACAGCTCACAGATCACCTCAACACCACAGACCATACAGGCAGCATCAATTCATGTACGAAGAGGAAACAAACAATGAAATAGCTTTTTTTGGATTTAAAAATAACCACAACACAGACGGCAGTATCAAACTTAAAACAGGAAACCCACACACACGGACCAATATTTGCTCTGGACATCAGAAACACCCCACAGAACATAAGCTGTCAGTAGTCAGAAACACTGTACAACCGGGCCACTTATAGTCACAATACACAGGACAGGGAAGAGGAGGAGACACACTACACAATGCACTCACAAACTGCCAGTATCCACAATGGTGCAATAGAAAAGGTACCAAAAAAGGTTACAAAAACACAGAAAAACACGTACAAAGAAGAAAAAGAACACTCTCAATAAAAACAAACTGTTGTGAAAGTGTAGTGACACGGACCCACAACAGGGGGGCGCAAATGAACGGACAATAGAAGAAGTCAAATATGAACACTTTCACTGTTGTGAATGCCACAACTACACACAGCAGATTATAGAATGAATACAGAGTCAATCAATCAAGGTGTCGTGGGGCATGCTCGACGATAGGAAACGTCCGTCTGGAGAAGAACCGGAACCACACGATTTCCTCCGCCACCGAACCAGGAGAATACTGGAGCCGCCAAGTTCCGAATCCCCCAGGTGGCCACCGTCTCCGTGTGTCGGATCTGGTACTGCTGGCGAAGAGCAAAAACAGTCAGGTGTGGTGTGTGTACACCCGTAACAGTATGGTGTGTTATTCCACCTCCACCTCTCATCTACACTTGTGCAGCTACTGTCATCACTTAACTGGCGGGATGCAGGGCGAAGCAGTCACGGCAATTGCCGGTTCTTCAGGAAAAACAGCTGCAACCAATGTATTCACTGAAAACAACGTTAGTAATACTGAGAACGTACCTCCTTGGTAGAACGATATCTCGGCCACGTGGTGGAGGTGTCGTTAGGGGTGAGGAGCAGATGATTGGTGACAGGTGTCATAGCTGATGAGTGACAGCTGTCCACCCTGGCCGCTCTTTGTGGGGCGGCAGCGCCCTCTCGTGCCTGAAGCCTGCACTTCAGGCAGGGCGCCCATCTGGTGGTGGGGCCAGCAGTACCTCCTCTTCTGCAGCCCACACAACGGACCCCCCCTCAACGGGCGCCTCCTGGCGCCCGGCCAAGCTTGTCCGGGTGGCGCGGTAAAAATCGGCCAGGAGGGCCGGGTCCAGGAGAAGCTCCTCTTCACCCAGGAGCATTCTTCGTGGTCCATACCCCTCCCAGTCCACCAAATACTGGAAACCCGGCCCATTCGACGGTACGTCCAGGAGCCGGCGCACTGTCCAAGCCGGCTCCCGTCGATGATACAGCAGGAGTGGGCGCCGGGACGAGTGTACAGAGGGGTGAGGTGTGATGTGGTTTAAGTCTCGACATGTGAAACACCGGATGGATTTTGCAGTGAAGCCGGTGAGTTGGAGCCTCACCGCGGCGGGACTGAGGATCTGAGGATCTTATAGGGCCCAATCGTACCGGTCCTTGAGTTTGGGGGGAATCGACATGGAGGGGGAATGTCCCTCGTAGATAGCCACACCTCCTGCCCGGGCTGATATGCGGGGGCCGGGGACCGTCGGCAGTCTGCATGGGTC
Organism: Thalassophryne amazonica; assembly: GCF_902500255.1. Classification (NCBI taxonomy): domain Eukaryota; kingdom Metazoa; phylum Chordata; class Actinopteri; order Batrachoidiformes; family Batrachoididae; genus Thalassophryne; species Thalassophryne amazonica. Next base: position 45,915,831 of record NC_047103.1, on the reverse strand, counting down.
TTCGCCCTCGTCCGGGCCCTCAACAAGGCCGAACGGGCGGTGCGCCACACCCGACGGCATCTCCGCAGGTGGGCCTGTACTGAGGGCACACTGACCTTTCCCTCCACCACAGGAAACAAAGGGGGCTGGTACCCCAGACACACCTCGAATGGGGAGAGGCCGGTGGCAGAGGACACTTGGCTGTTATGCGCATACTCGATCCAGGCCAGGTATTCACTCCAAGCCGTCGGGTGTGTCGGATGTCGTACAGCGCAGGGCCTGCTCCAGCTCTTGGTTAGCCCGTTCTGCCTGTCCGTTGGTCTGTGGGTGATACCCAGACGAGAGGCTCACGGTGGCCCCCAGCTCCCGGCAGAAACTCCTCCAAACCTGCGAAGAAAACTGGGGACCACGATCTGAGATGATGTCTGTTGGTATCCCATGCAGACGTACGACATGGTGGACCAGGAGGTCCACTGTCTCCTGGGCCGACGGGAGCTTCGGGAGGGCCACGAAGTGGGCCGCCTTGGAGAACCGGTCCACTATCATGAGGATGGTGGTGTACCCCCGGGACGGCGGGAGGCCCGTGACGAAATCCAGACCGATGTGGGACCAGGGGCGATGAGGCACAGGAAGCGGCTGAAGGAGTCCCTGTGCCTTTTGGTGGTCCGCCTTGCCCCTGGCGCAGATGGTGCAGGCCTGGATGTATTCCCGGACGTCAGCCTCCAGGGACGCCCACCAGAAGCGCTGCCGGACCACTGCCACGGTCCTTCGCACCCCTGGGTGGCAGGAGAGCCTTGGAACCATGACAGAAGTCCAGCACGGCAGCCCTGGCCTCTGGTGGGACGTACAGTTTGTTCTTTGGCCCTGTTCCGGGGTCCGGGCTCCGTGCCAGGGGCCTCCGGACGGTCTTCTCCACGTCCCAGGTAAGGGTGGCCACGATAGCGGACTCCGGTACGATGATCTCCGGTGGATCCGACAGCTCGGTTTTGACTTCATTTCATGCACCCGGGACAAGGCCATCCGACCTCTGGTTCTTGGTCCCGATGCGGTAGGTGATCCGAAGTCAAAATGGCCGAAGAACAGTGACCAGCGGGCTTGCCTGTGGGTTCAGCCGCCTGGCGGTCCTGATATACTCCAGGTTCCGGTGGTCAGTAAAACCATGAATGGCACTGACGCTCCCTCCAACAGATGTCTCCACTCCTCAAGAGGCCCTCTTTCACACCGCAAGGAGTTCTCGATTGCCCACGTCATAGTTCCGTTCTGCTGGGGTCACCTGCGGGAAAAATAGGCACACGGGTGAAGAACCTATCGTTCTCTCTCGCTATGGGATAGCACGGCTCCTATCCCTGAGTCAGAGGCGTCCACTTCAACCACAAACTGGCGACTGGGATCGGGCTGCACCAAGATGGGTGCAGTCCGAGAAGCGCTGTTTCAACTCCTTGAACGCGGAATCGCACCGATCCGACCAGGTGAAGGAATCTTTGGTGAGGTCAGGGCTGTCAGGGGGCTAACTACCTGACTATAGCCCTTAATGAACCTCCTGTAAAATTTGCGAAAGCCGAGGAACTGTTGCAGCTTCCTACGGCTCGTAGTGGGGCCAGTCTCTCACCGCCGCGACCTTGGCCGGATCTGGGGCGACGGGGTTGGAGGAGATGATAAACCCCAGGAAGGACAAAGAGGTGCGGTGAAACTCACACTTCTCGCCCTTCACAAACAGCCGGTTCTCCAACAACCGCTGCAGGACCTGACGTACATGTCGGACATGAGTCTCAGGGTCCGGAGAAAAAGTGAGTATATCGTCCAGATATACGAAGACGAATCGGTGCAGGAAGTCCCGCAAGACGTCATTACCAAAGCTTGGAACGTCACGGGGGCGTTAGTGAGGCCGAACGGCATGACCAGGTACTCAAAATGACCTAACGGGGTGTTGAATGCCGTCTTCCACTCGTCTCCCTTCCGAACCCGAACCAGGTGATATGCGTTCCTAAGATCCAGCTTTGTGATAATTTTGGCTCCATGCAGGGAGGTGAACACCAAATCTAACAAAGGCAACGGGTATCGGTTGCGAACCGTGATCTCGTTCAGCCCCCGATAATTCAATGGCATGGACGAAGACCGCCATCTTCTTGCCCACAAAAAAGAAACCCGCTCCCATCGGGGAGGTGGAGTTCCGGATCAGCCCGGCAGCTAAGGAGTCCCGGATGTAGGTCTCCATCGATTCGCGCTCAGGTCGAGAGAGGTTGTACAGCCTGCTGGACGGGAACTCCACGCCTGGAAATCAAAGCGATGCACAATCGTACGGACGGTGCGGGGGAAGGGTGAGTGCCAGATCCTTGCTGAAAAACGTCAGCAAGATCGTGGTACTCAACCGCACCGCCGACAGATTGGGAGGGACTTTGACCTGCTCCTTCGCCTGGGAACCGGGTAGGAACCGAGGATCCCAAACCACACCCGATGGCAGGTCTCGCTCCACTGAAACACCACCCCGGACGGCCCAATCAATCCGGGGATTGTGTTTAACATCCATGGGAACCCCAGAATCACACGGGAGGTAGAGGGAGTCACAAAAACTCTATCTCCTCCCGATGATTCCCTGACACCACCAGAGTTACTGGTAGTGTCTTGTGTGTGATTAAAGGGAGTAGGGTGCCATCCAGTGCTCACACCTGCAATGGTGAAGGAAGCGCCACCAGAGGGAGCCCTACCTCCCTGGCCCATCTGCTGTCTAGCAGATTCCCTTCTGACCCTGTGTCTACCAGTGCTGGGGCCTGAAGGGTTAAATCCCCGCTAAGGATTGTAACTGGGAGTCGTGTGGAAATATGTGTGTGTCCCACGTGAATGTCTTGGCCCAACCCTAAGCCCAGTTTCTAGGGGCGGGCGTTGGTGTTTAAAAAACCGTTCGGGGCAGTCTCTCAATTGATGCTCAATTGAGCCGCAGACAAAGCACGCCCCGTGGGGGAGCCTCCTCTGTCTGTTCGGTGGTCTGAATGTGGCCCTGCTCGTGTCCATAGCTTCGTCAGCAGGGGGAGCTGTAGCCACACGGAGCGTAGAGGCCGTGGAGCGTGGGAAAGGGCGGACCTTTTTCGGACCCGGAAGGAAGAGGGACGGCGTGTGCCCGGCCACGCCACTCATCTCGTTCCCGACGGCGTTCCTCCAACTGATTGTCTAACCGTATAACGAGGTCGATAAGCCCATCTAATTCCCGCGGTTCGTCCTTGGCCACCAGGTGCTCCTTCAGGACCGACGACAGTCCGTTTACGAAGGCGGCGCGGAGCGCAGCGTTATTCCAGCCGGACCTCGCAGCCGCAATGCGGAAGTCGACTGCATAAGCGCTGCGCTCCGGCGTCCCTGTCTCATTGACAGCAGCAACGGTTGAAGCGGTCTCTCCCCTGTTAGGGTGGTCAAACACGGTTTTGAACTCCCTCACAAACCCAGTGTACGTATGAGGAGCCGTGAATTTTGCTCCCAAAGCACCCAAGCGCGTGCCCTCTCCTCGAAGCAAATTAATCACATAAGGTACTTTACTAACATCAGAAGCATACATGACGGGACGTTGTGCAAAGACGAGCGAACACTGCATAAGAAAGTCCGTGCACGTCTCCACACAACCTCCGTATGCCTCTTGGGGGGCTTATGTATGCTTCAGGGGATGGGGGGAGGGGTCGTTTGAACGACCAGTGGAACGTTTATATCCTGCACAGGGTCGGCAGGAGGAGGAGCTGTAGCAGCGCCCTGAGCGCATCGCTGCCACCTGTGCGGAGAGAGCCTCCACCCTGCGGTTCAGGAGGATGGTTTGCTCGGTCATCTGATCCAACCGAGCAGTAAAGGCGGTGAGGATGTAATGCAACTCACCAATCACGCCTCCTGCAGATGCCTGTGCACCCTGCTCTCCCATTGGCTGTTCAACTGCTGGGTGACGCCCCTCGGAGTCCATGACGCTGGCCGAGATATCCTGTTGTGAAAGTGTAGTGACACGGACCCACAACAGGTTCGCAGAATGAAGGGGACAATAGAAGAAGTCAAATATGAACACTTTACTGTTGTGAATGCCACAACTAACACAGCAGATTATAGGAATGATACAGAGTCAATCCATCAGGTGTCGTGTGGGCAGGCTCGACGAAGGAGACGTCCTTCTGGAGAAGAACCGGAACCACACGATTTCCTTCCGCCACCGAACCAGGAGAATACTGGAGCTGCCAAGTTTCCGAATCCCCCAGTGGCCACCGTCTCCGGTGTGTCGGATCTGGTACTGCTGACGAAGAGCAAAAACGTCAGGTGTTTGGTGTGTGTACACCCCGTAACAGTATGGTCGTTATTTCCACCTCTCATCTACCCACTCGTACAGCTACTGGTCAATCACTTAACTGGCGGATGCAGGGGCGAAGCAGTCGCGGCATACGCCGGTTCGTCAGGAAAACAGCTGCAACAACGTATTCATTGAAACAACGTTAGTAATACTCAGGCTGAGAACGTTGTCTCCTTGGTAGAACGATATCTCGGCGACGTGGTGGAGGTGTCGTCCTGCTTTTATTATGGTGAGGAGCAGATGATTGGTGACAGCTGTCATAGCCGATGAGTGACAGCTGCCACCCTGGCCGCTCTTGTGGGGCGGCAGCGCGCTCTCGTGCCTGAAGCCCGCACTTCAGGCAGGGCACCCTCTGGTGGTGGGCCAGCAGTACCTCCTCTTCTGGCGGCCCACACAACACAAAACCGGCCATAGTCACACTGCCATATATCAGGGGGGTCACTGAACGCATCCAAAGAGTCATGAAAAAATACATTATCAATACACCGGTCAAAACCACACACCAACTCAGACAGCTTTTAGTTAGGCCCAAGGACAAATAAAACCAGAACACAAATGCGATGTAATTATGAATACCATGCTTATCATGCAACAACACATACATTGGGGAGACAGGGAGACATTTGGAACAAGGAAAAATGAACATCAAAAAGAATGTGAAAAAGAGACAGCCAATAGACAACAAGAGCAATAAAAGAACAAGCCGAGCAGGAAAATCTCAAATCAGCCATATCCGACCATTGCAAGAGGAAAAATCACATCATGGACTGGACCAATGCCAGGGTCATACGTGCTGAAAGCAACAAATACCACCGCTGGATCAGAGAGGCCATCGAGATCCGCAAGCGAGGTCCAAGAAGCATGAATCGGGATGAGGGGGCCTACACCCTATCACATACATGGGATGCCGTCCTGGAGAAGATGTCAGACAGTAGGGGGCGTAGGTTCCCCCTGCTGTCTGGCCAAATCAAGAAGTAGCAGCCTATAAGACACGTCACTTCCCCATCTTGTGACGCTTCTGAGGAAGGCTCCAGGAAGTAGCCGAAACATGTAAAGCAGGTAAAACAATCTTTCCTGTCTGACTAAAAGAACTGTTGAAGTACTTCATGATACTCCAGTGAGGAAAGAAATGCATTTACAGAGGGCAAATCTGTTGCATGGTGTTCAACATACAGTTGAGTATAATAGTACCACAAAAGAGATTTTTTTTAATGTCTTTCAGATTATGATATAGCTCATCTGCTGGATTTTTAATTTTCTGTATAAATCTATCGACCTGCTGTTTATGTATCCTCCAAGCAAGGAATTTCTTAGATGTGGAACTATTTTCATAATAATTCTGTTTAATAAGTTTTCCCTTTTTTTTTTTTTTCTTTTTCCTCTGGTCTTCGTACAACCTTTTTAAGACTTGATAAATTGTCTTGCTTGTTTTTCTCCTTTCATTTTTTACCAGAGCTTTGCTTCTTTTAATGGTTATGTAGACCATTAATATTAAGGGAAAGTACCTTATGTTGTTGTTTACCTCCATCGTTAAAATAAAATACAATGTACATATTTACCTCTACAATGTACCTATGAACCGCTTGATGCTCTGACAAACAAACTTGAGTCACCAAAACAAAAAAGCAACATACCTGACCAATACATACAAGACTTCCATATGCAGTAAAACTTGCATATATTGGATTCAGGTGGGACCAGCAAATTTGGTTTATACAACGCGTTTTTGGTGAGTTTTGCAGTATGAGGTGTAAGTTCACCTTCAAAATGGAGAGGAGAGGAGAGTCCCTACAGTCTCAGGGGGCTCCTTGCTGTGCTGCCCATCTTCTTCCACCTGTCATGGCAGCGCACATGGAGATAGAATATTTTTCACAGAACTACAGTCAAACGTAATAAAAAATAAACTTTATTCATCCCGAAGGAAGTTATTTTGCCAGAGTACAGTAACACTAAACAGTAAACAGTATTTTGTTAAATACACAATTACAGAAAGTTTTAGTATTAAATAGAAAGTGATCATTTTTTGATTTTATTTTATAATAAGTACAAAAAAATTATGTGAAATGACTGGAAAATATATTGCACAAGGTGTTAGTCAATATTGCACATAACTCTGATGCTCCATACTTCTCAGAGAAAAGACGCTCTCCTTCGGGTATGTAAAAAAGTTGCTAGGTGCTGCTGTCATTCCGTTTGAATTACTTACGTTTTTCCTGGATGTATTTCGCTCACAGCCTCCCGGGTCCACCGTAAAGTCTCGCTCACTCTTTCTCAGGAGGGCACTCATATCTTGGACCTGGAGGCTGGGTCATCCACTCTCACTTCAATCACGTACCTCTTCTTCGATTCATCAGAGGCATCTTGTGTGTTGTTGTAAATCACAGGGGTCATTCTTCTAAAACACACAAAGTCTGGATGGATAGAAAGCCTGAAAGTGAAGCCCCTTCTCTTTTGAAATCCTCCTGATGCACTTATATGCTTTGTGTCGTCAAGCCATTTCCCCATTTCTTTTTAAACTCAGACACTTCTGTATTTATAAGTTTAGTTTAAGCTTGCTAGCACCGTCCACTTCTTTTGTTGAAAAAAAAGGTCTTATTTTCCATTTCTTGCCAAATTCCTGTCTTATTAGTAACTGCATTTTAACATGTTAATTGTCCAGGGTGGCTGGACGGTCTGGGAGCTATGAATTATGTCACTTGCTTCTCCGCGATCCGGGAAGTCTCTAAGTGCCTTTTAACAGAGCAAGGAATTTTCAGCACAGTATTTCTAAACATCCGAGTTTTATTTTGGATGTTACATTATTTTTTACCTTGCACACAGAAATAATTATTTCACAAAAAACAAGCTACCAGAGTCAAAATTATTAGCCCCCTTAAAACTGGGCTTGTTGTTGAACTGTAGTACAAACCGCTATTGTGCAATGATGTGCTTCAACTTTGTAATGCCCAAAGCTTGTAAAATCAAGATAAAACTGAGGGTATCTCCCAATGTACACACAGTATATAACCCTCAGTAAGGGTTTGAGCTGTCACTTGAGAAAGCATCATACCAAAAACAAACTGGGTCTGGGTCATCAATTTGTCTTCCAATACACAAGACCCAAAACATACATCACTCCTGATGAAGAATTACCTCCAGAAGACAAAGTGAATGTTACTGACCGGCCTGCACAAAGCCCCAACTTGAATCCCATTAAAATCTGTGGGGTGAACTGAAGACCAAAGTCCATGCCAGAAGACCATCAAATCTGGAGGAGCTTGAGAGATTCGATAAAGAATGGGATGGGATTCCTCAGGAGACATGTCTGAGACTTGATGAAAAATGTTATCCAGCAAAATGGATACCCAATTGACTGTAAGCATCAAGGAAGCTAATAATTTTGACCCCGGTAGTTATAATTTTGTTTCTGTTTGCAAAGTTAAAGGGCATGTCACACATTTTTTAACATCCCAACACAACATCAATGTACTCGTGATTGTAAGTCTCTCCGCGCACATGCGCTAATATTTAGTGGTCTCTGATGTTTTTTTATTGCTCTCCCTGAGCGGGTTAAGAGGTGCAGTTACGGAAAACATCTCACTTGGCAGTTCTCGTTACGTGACGTGCATAATATGACCAGAAACGTCCCAGTTGCTGACAGACAGACTGAAACAAAATGCAGTTATTTCTGACAATGAAGCTTCTGAGCTTTCCTTTGAAAGTGATGGCTCACCCCAAAACTCTTAATTTGGAATCTAAAGTGTGGTGACACACTTTGTCTCACAGGATGCTGGTTTACTGCTGCTGTGAACATGATGGCGGTGGACTGTCTCCACTAGGCATGGGCTGGTATGAGAATTTGACGGTATAATACCGTGGGTAAAAATTCCGCGGTTTCATGGTATTATGTATAGCTTTAAAACGGCTTTAGCAACATTATGCCATTTGCACATGAAGTGCGTGTGATTCAGACACACTATTGACGCGATGTCTACCGCTACGAGCACTATACCACTGATAACTTTAGAGAAATACCAAAATAATAGTCACTCTTTTAGACATGTAGCATCTACCCCATGGGAAACATGACTTACTTGCTTAGGGAGAAACTTGGCTGGAAGGCCCGGAACTCCGGATGCTTCACCAACAAAGTGCTTGAAATAGATGTATTTGTCCTTCTTGACATGTTGTGGGAGAAATTTGGTCGACCACAAGCACGACTCGAGTCCACCACTTGTACTTCTCAGTGGTTTCAAAGATGGGATAAAGTTTATTCCTTCCATGTAATCCTTTGCAGGTATCTTGAATTGCTCTGCATCCGACACAGGCCATACCTATGGTGCTTTGTTGCCACCGTTTTTGGCTTGAAGGGCTATCCACAGAAAATGAAACAAAAAAGCCAACTTGGTCCTTTTAGACAGAGGTAAAAGTTCAGTGCAGGCTTCACCTCCTTGAGCCATGATGCACAGCTAGCTAATGTTAATTGTCCTGTTTGTGAACAGAGACAGAGGTGCGCGCCAGGGGAAGGGCGGCAGCTGCTGCCTCCAATCTGCCTGTCAAGAATTCTCATAAACCGCTCATACCCTAGGGATGGTATAAGTGGAAAATTTTAGTGGTTTTGATACAGTGGCTTTTTCATACCGCGGTATAACCATGAAACCGGTCCATGTCTAGTCTCCACCATGCTGTTTTTGCAGACTGCCTGGACACACGGATGTATTTGTTACAACCCCAATCCCAATGAAGTTGGGACGTTGTGTAAAATGTAAATAAAAACAGAATACAATAATTTGCAAATCCTCTTCAACCTATATTCAATTGAGTATACCACAAAGACAAGATATTTAATGTTCAAACTGATAAACTTTATTGTTTTTGTGCAAATATTTGCTCATTTTGAAATGGATGCCTGCAACACGTTTCAAAAAAGCTGGGACAGTGGTATGTTTACCACTGTTTTACATCACCTTTCCTTCTAACAACACTCAATAAGCGTTTGGGAACTGAGGACACTAATTGTTGAGGCTTTATAGGTGGAATTCTTTCCCATTCTTGCTTGATGTACGACTTCAGTTGTTCAATAGTCTGGGGTCTCTGTTGTTGTATTTTGCGCTTCATAATGCGCCACACATTTTCAATGGGTGACAGGTCTGGACTGCAGGCAGGCAAGTCTAGTACCCGCACTCTTTTACTATAAATGCATGCTGTTGTAAGACATGCAGAATGTGGCTTGGCATTGTCTTGCTGAAATAAGCAGGGACGTCCCTGAAAAAGACGTTGCTTGGATGGCATCATGTGTTGCTCCAAAACCTGGATGTACCTTTCAGCATTGATGGTGCCATCACAGATGTGTAAGTTGCCCATGCCATGGGTACTAACACACCCCCATACCAGATACTGGCTTTTGAACTTTGCGCTGGTAACAACCTGGATGGTCTTTTTCCTCTTTTGTCCGGAGGACACGACATCCATGATTTTCAAAAACAATTTGAAATGTGGACTCATCAGACCACAGCACACTTTTCCACTTTGCGTCTGTTCACTTCAAATGAGCTTGACCCAGAGAAGGTGGCGGCATTTCTGGATGTTGTTGATGTATGGCTGCACTTTGCATGGTAGAGTTTTAACTTCCACTTGTAGATGTAATGATGAACTGTGTTAACTGACAATGGTTTTCTGAAGTGTTCCTGAGTCCACGCGGTAAGATCCTTTACACAATGATGTTGGTTTTTAATGCAGTGCTGTCTGAGGGATTGAAGGTCACGGGCATTCAATGTTGGTTTTTGGCCTTGCTGCTTACATGTAGAAAGTTCTCCAGATTCTCTGAATCTTCTGATTATATTATGGACTGTAGATGATGGAATCCCTAAATTCTTTGCAATTGAACATTAAGAAACATTGCTCTTAAACTGTTGGACTATTTTTTTCACACAGTTGTTCACAAAGTGATGATACTCGCCCTATCTTTGCTTGTGAACGGCTGAGCCTTTTGGGGATGCTCCTTTTATACCCAATCATGACACTCACCTGTTTCCAATTAGGTGTTTTTTTGAGTATTCATCAACTTTCCCAGTCTTTTGTTGCCAAACATGGTCAACAACTTAGACCACAATATCATTTGATAAGAAAAATGTTCTAAATTTGATGAAAGTGTCCATGTTTGCTGATGCAGATCAAGAATCTACAGTTATAGCAGAACGGCATCAAAATCTATGAAAGAATGTTAACAAGGTCTTGTGGGTGTGAGATGAGGTTGAATGAAACATTAATGTGTCCCAGAGGGAAATGAATTGATTGTGTCTGTGCGGCACCACAGCTGAAACTCTTCCAGCATTGGGAGCAAACACAGCCGACATAAACACATGATGAAAGCGATTTCAGTTGATATCAACCTTGACACAGTTGCAGAGAATGGTGCTTGTCTCTTTCCCTCATCATTTCATTCTTATAAGTTTGATGATTACACAAGAGGTCAAGGACAGTCTTGTCATTGTTAAAGCTTGAGGAAATCAAAATGTTTCCAATTATCTATTTTCAAACAAACAGGTTCATATTATTGCAAATAGTGTGGAAGAGAAGTAGAAGAATTTATTGTGATTGGTCTTTTGTCACCCCTCACAGAGTGACAAAAGAACTAAAGTGCTTAATCAAAAGTTCATTCACATTGTCATTTTAGGCACTAACTCCAAGGGCACTGGATAACTATCATGGAAGGAGTTTTATTAAAATGTCTCTGATTGTGACATCCCTGCATCTTAATCTGTGCTATTGTGTTTCTTTTTGTGTGTTGCAGGAAGCTCCACTGCACAAGGAATTACATCCATATGCATCTGTTTGTCTCGTTTATTCTGAAGGCCATTGCCGTGTTCATCAAAGATGTGGTCCTTTATGAGGTCGGAGAGGTAGACAACTGCTCATCGGGCTCTGTGAGTTAACAATGTATACATTTCTGCCGTTGAAGGTTCCTGTATGTATTAAAAAAAACTTGCCACAGCCACAAGTTTAACAATATTTCCTGCATCACCACTGAAGGTTCTGCGGTCAGGGATTGTTTATTTATTAATTAATATTCTGCTTATTCCTTCATGATTGGGGCATCTTGTTGCTTACTAGGTACACTGGCATTAGTAAACATGAACATACTACATTTGCACGTTAAAAAGCTCAGTAATGGACTGCATTTATATAGCGCTTTTCCATCTGCATCAGACGCTCAAAGCGCTTTACAAATAATGCCTCACATTCAAACCGATGTGAGGGTGCTGCCATACAAGGCGCTCACTACACACCGGGAACAATAGGGGATTAAAGACCTTGCCCAAGGGCCCTTAGTGATGTTCCAGTCAGGCTGGTATTTGAACCGAGGATCTTCTGCTCCCAAGCCCAACGCCTTAACCACTAGACCACCTCCCCCAAAGTCACTGACATACAATCTCTGCTCAGTTTTTAAAAAAAAAATAATGTATATCAACTTCTTAGCATCATGCATCCTTTGAATGGCAGCAAGAAATTTATTAACTGCAGATGATCCAACAAAATGTGGCATTCTCCATTATTCCAGCTAGAGGAAGTAAATATTGTGCTTTGTACCTCAAATGTTGGTCTTAGACATCAGCTTCATCAGTGTTTGATGAACAGGATAACATGTAAAAACAAATTATGCTCAGTAGCTTGCTACTTGCTAGCTCCAGTTGGGCTCAACAATGGTGCTCAGTATAACATGGCTTGTTAACTGTGGCATTAGTTATAGACTACAAAGTAAAATATCATCTATAAATGATTTCTTTTATGACATACGGAACTTTTGCATTGATATGTCACCCAGCCTTCAGTATTTATTTTTTTTAATTAACTTATTTGAAACTAACTTCAAAATACAGTAAACCTTGCCTAAACTGTCATTGTATAAACTAGATACTCGCACTCACTGGACAAAAGAAAAACTCCCAATGTTTTTGTGTGGTTTTCCATGTCATAAACACTGTATACATATACCGGTTTTTGTGTAACGGATTGTTGCTCACATTGGACAAAACAGTCCGCAACGCATGTCCATTAAAAACCCCATACTCTCACGTGTGCCACTAGCTTAGCTTATTCCAGTCTAAAAGTGGATGCTTGAACTACTATACAGTTTTTGTATCGTCTGTGTTTATTTCGCGCCTGCGGCCGATGTGCTTGATGAATTCCTGCGCAAAACGTAGGTCCCAAACAATGCTGTATTTGTGATGACAGTGTTGTGTGGGCCGCTGAAGAGGAGGTACTGCTGGCCCACCACCACAAGATGGCGCCCTGCTTGAAGTGCGGGCTTCAAGCACGAGAGGGCGTCGGCTTTGCTGGAGGTGACAGCTGTCATCAATCAACACAAGCTGTCACCCATCACCACCACTACAAAGACCGGACTGCAACTCCACCTCCTTGCCGAGAAATCAACTACCATTCAGGTAATCTCTCTGCTGACTGACACGTTGTGTAACAATCTAATCTCATTTGCAGCCGTTGTCCTGTGGTTGTTCCCTTATCTGGGATTTTGGCGTTTGGTGTGACTGCGACGACTGCGCCTCACACTCCAACAGATAAGTGGTTAATCAGGAGCTGCACGAGTGTGTAATTTGGAGGTGGAGGTTCTCCCTCCTAACTGTGTACAGATCGTGGACCACTGAGTGTGTGAACTCACACTCATCTGGACTGTCTCTGTTCTCTGCCAGCAGTACCGGGTCTGACTGCTGAAGACAGTGGCCACCTGGGGCGCAGGGCTTGGCGGCTCCGGTGTCCTTCAGCTCCGTTGGTGTTGGAAGCTGTGTGGGAATCCGGCTCTTCTCTCTCCAGGCGTCTTCTATCGTCGAGCCTGCCCACACGTCACCTGGTGTATGATTGACAGTCCACCATATTGTTATTGTCTGTACGTTGTTGTGCGATTCACAACATTAAATTGTTACTTTTTGGCTTATCCATTGTCCGTTCATTAACGCCCCCCTGTTGTGGGTCCGTGTCACGCCACTTTCACAACAGACAGTGCGTTTTCATGTGTAACAAAAACATAAGGAGTATATTTGGCACAAGAACTTGTGTATCTCACGTGTTTTTATGCCTAAATGATAATAAGACAATAGTCACACTCATCCAGCAGCATCGTCTCATGTCGGCAAATTCAGTGGTGGCTCAGGCGAAAATAGTCCGGCGAGCTATCTCACAATGCCAAAATAGCAGAGATGTCTCTCCGAGAGCGGCACGCTGAGCAGGGTGTAAAAACCCCTAACATAGTAGAGCAGTCTGGACGTGCCCAGTCGTAACAGACGTACAAAATGAAGTTCAGCACTGACACTTGACGATTTGAGGAAAATGGGTACTGTATTTCATTTCATTGATTCAAAGCCCAGCATTAATTTTTTCAGACCATGCTCAGGCCAGGCGCCTAAATTAAGGTCGGCGCTTATTAACAAAATACTCCTTGCTGCCTGCACTGTAATATGGTGTTACATTTCACACATATCCCTGGCCATGACAAACCAGACCACTTTAGATCAGAGCCCTCTGTGTGGCTGCGAATAGTGTTGCCACAGTTACTTTGAAAAAGTAATCCATTTACTGATTACTTATTACGCCTTTAAAAAGTAACTTAGTTACTTTAATGATTACGCAATTTTAAAAGTAACTAAGTTAGATTACTAGCTAATTTATTAGTTACTTTCAGCAGCTGCCGACAACAACCCCCCTGCCACCTCAACATGAAAATGAAAACTCGCTTTGTCAATACTCACTTTATAGTCTCCCTTTCTTGACTTCAATGAACATAAATACTTATTTTTTAAAAAATGAAATAAAAACATCTTACTTGACATATCTAACTGTTGACAGCACTGTAACAGTAAAACATACCATTTCTAACCAACATTGTTTCTAAATGTAACTATTAAATTCTTTCTAACATTTTTCTAACATTTAAATTCTTTCTAAACATTTTAGTTGTTGAAATTATTATTATTATAAGTAGTAATAGTATGAAAAATGTCTTCAAAAGTGGACCTTTAATCTAGGGCTGTTGTGGGGAGCCGAGTCCCAAATTGCCCCCTTCCTGTGTGGATTCGCCCCTGACTTGCTGTCTCATCAGAAGAAAGAATAACGTTTATTTATGCTGAAAACATGACCAGATTGACAGGTAAGAAAGGTTTATCATCTTTTTTTACGCCATGTTGTAATGAGACATTAGGTGCATTTGGATGGAACAAAAACAAGTTAGTATTTGCTGATAATGCGTTGCAGATCAACTGTTTTTAGCGAGGAGACACAGAGCGGCACAAAGTTTTAAGTAATATTACAAATGTCTTTGTAAAGCCATAGCTCTGAGCGCTTTGAGAGAAAACTCTTTTTCAACTCTGTGCACAGTGGAGGAAAAGCTCACAGTTCGCTGAAAGTGGTCAAAGTGGACAGTTTAACTGAATGCCATGCTCCTGACACCGGTGTGAGGTGCTCAGCACTCCCCCTTCTGAGCATGATTTTAATGCTGCAATAGACCCACAATGCAAAAATTAGTAGCGCACAGTGACTTGGATAAGTAACTTTAATTTGATTACTAATTTGAAAGATTAACGCGTTAGATTACTCGTTACTGAAAAAACGGTCAGATTAGGTTAATGCGTTACCGGCATTACTGGCTGTGTACCCTCCCCACTCCCTGACACGCACTTGCTAAATGACAGAGACCGCAAGTGCTGTGAATGGTCACTTTTTTGCACTTTTTTGGTCAAAAAGAGGAACGTTTGGCAGAAAAGTCCGCAAATATGACCAACTTTGCAACACGGAGTCTAAAAGCTACAACAAATTCTCAAATGACCTGTAATTCATGGAGGGAAAAGAAGTGGAGGGACAAATTGATCCAGAAAAAGTCACTGTTCCTGAGGTAAACTGCATTATGACACTCACCAACACAACGGAGAACTTTCGAAGGGTCACACACACATTGACATCATTGCATGGCCATGGAGTTGTAGGAGCATAAATCAGGCTCTAGGATTGCAAGGTACCACTCTGCAGCGGACTTGGAAAAAAGAATGACTCAACCAAATGTAAGCCTTTTTAATGCACATAATCACTGGCGCTTACTTAAGGCAGGCGTTTATTTTTTCAGACAAAGTTTTGAACCGGCCATTAAATGAGGCAGGTCCATTTCAAGGTCATGCATTTAATCAAGGAAATACATAAGCCTAATTGGAGCTGGGGATTCCCCCTAGGTCGTTCAGTGCCTCCTGACTGTACATATAGCGGATTTTGATTATAAGGGACAAAATTCCCTGGTCCACCTGAATCCATTATATGCAAGTTTTAGGGCTCCGTCACACTAAAAAAAGCATGAATGCTGTATGAATCACACAAATTGGAAAAACAAACAGGATTCAAGCTGCATTCGTACAGGACAGATGTTCGTAAAGCCATGTACGAATACCTAGAATATGGTATGAAGCCAGCACAAATGACTCACACAATTAGGTGTGCAGCAGCACCCAAATCCAGGTGGACTACCCAGAGTGCAGGTCGAATGCAGACATAAGCCTCCCCCCCACAAAAAAAATAAAAACAGAATAAAATTAAAAAGACAAGGAATAAAAACAGCATAGCATGAAACCCCACAATGCCAGCACCAAAGGTCAAACAGGTGGGGGGAGCCTCAAGCCATTCTTTTGAAGACCTGCATGTCACACTGCTGGGTGTCAGTGACATCCTACCCATGAAATGAATACATGACAGTTCCTTGGTTGGACTTCTTCCTCCCCACCCCACTTGCATGTGCACCTTCTTCTTTTCCCCCCCTCTCTCTCTCTCTCTGCCTGCACACTCTCTTCCTTTCTAGAAATCAGTTGTTCACGGGGGGCGTGACAAACCGAGCTCTGCTCTTTTGAAGTCCTGCCGTGTCATACTGCTGGCTGTTGCACTTGCATCATATTAAAGATATTGTAAACTGCTCTTAACCCACTTGTGGCATTGAGCAGACACACTCGACAGAGGAAGATGATTACTTTCAGGTTTAGGGTGCAGGCAGGATCACTTTGTCCACCACCTTCCAGCCGAGTCGAAATCATGAGCCAGGTGGACGTGTCAACATGTTCCGAGCCGCAGAGGGTTTTCCAAGAAGCAGTGAGGAAAGGCAACACCAAGAAGGTGCAGTTGTTGCTGCAGAACATGACAAACTGCAAATTCTCCATCAACTCCTTCAGCCCAGAAGGACAGACGATGCTCCACCAGTCCATCATTAACAGGAACCTGGAGCTGGTACAACTGCTGGTGACATTTGGCACAGATATCCGACTGACCAACAGGGAAAGGTGGAGAACAGTCATTCATAGCAACGCAGTTGTGCCAGATTTAAGGAAAAATAAAATAAAGCAACTTTGCAAGCATCATCACCACCACCAACCACTGCAAAGCAACCAAATGCGACACACTTTGTGCTCTCAACTCCAAAACATGACGTTGCTTTTACGCAGCATTTCTCCATGACAATTTCGAGATAAATGAATAAAACGAAACAGCCATGTCGGCCAGTTTCTTTCAGTACTGAAGTTTTGCCTTTAAGTTTGAGTTAACACCAATCATGCCCTCCACTCCAATCCGTGTGCATGTGTGTGTGTCAGAGTGTGCATCAGCGTGTGCACATTTGGAGTCCAGAGTGCAGATGGCCCTCTTTTCACCCTCCAAACTCTCCTCTTCTTGAGTGGGGGCGCAGATACCACCTGTCATCCTTTATTTTCTTGTCTTTTAAACTTGTTCTGTCAGTCAAACACAGCACGTGATGTTCAGCGTCACAATGAAAGTCCGGTCAGCCGGCTCTGAGATGCACTGACTCGCTGACGCAGTGCCTGTGATCATGGTATAACATCCAGATTGGCATGTAATCACACATCCATTGATAGTCCACCTTGTGTCAGAGGGTTCATCTGAATTATCATGGCTGTTAGACCCCATCCACATGGCCGCAGTGTGCGTCAATGCGTCACGTAAATGCACAAACCCGCTGTGCCTGTGATCACAGTATAAATCCAGATTGAGCATGTAATCACACAGCAATCGATAATCCACCTCATGTGTCAGTAGATTAATCTGAATTTATTTGGTGTGATTGCGCAATGTTCACGTCTAGTGCACAAGATGATTGTGCCACAGACTTTGCACACTACAATATTTCCTTTGTGCACCGAACAGAGTGGGGGGGTGTCTGGCTTATCTGGGGCATGATCGGGACATGCCAATGCAATCAGTCCGCTCTGAATGCTAGTGGGTTGCCATTTCGGATGCCAATTCGTATACCAGTTCGAATGCCATTCGAGCTAGCACTCACACAGCAGTACAACCACCATATGAATATTCCCCAGTTCGACTGCAGCACGACAGTAGTGCGCATGCTCACTACATTCATGCTGGCCTTCCAGTTTGGCATATTTCCCTAAGTGCCACACGCATGCTCTGCGGGGAATTCGAATGCAGCTGGACTGCAGCATGACTTGCACAAATGTAGTTCGAATGTCACTTCATACGGCATTCATGCAATTTGTGCTGCAGGTCGAACGCAGTACAACTGCAGGTCGACTTGCACGAATGATGTTCGACTGTCCATTCCTACAGCAGTACACCTGACACCACCACTATTCGTATGTTTTCCAGCAGGAGTGATATACGAATGTGCTGACTGCTGTAGAAATGCTGTGCAAAGCGTTCGAGTGCAGTTCGAATGCCGCACGAATTACACGAATGCCGTACGAATTGACATTCGAACGACATAAGTGCAGTTTGTGTTCTACTGTGACAGGGGTATTACTGTATTACAATCTCAAAATATTTCCTTGACATGAAATTTAGTGGATCCAGCACCAATTCCATTTTAGCGAGAATATAGATGTACATGGAAGGGGGTGCTCATATATAACAAAAATATACAAAATGTGAGGCAAATAACACAGTAAGAGCCAGACAAGAGACAATACAAGGTGATATAGTTCAATTTCAATCTTTTTTCATTTATATAGCTCCAAATCACAACAAAGTTGCCCCAAGGCACTTCACACAAGTAAGGCCTAACCTTAAAAACACCAATATATGTATAGTAAGACAGGACAGTTTGAAAAACAGGACCAGGCACAAAGTAAAGTTATGTTGTTAAAATCGTGTGGCGGGGGCTTAGCATTGATTGAGAGTGGTTTTGTTTGTGAATGTTAATATTTGTCAAATATGCTGGGTATCTGTGTGTATTTATATGGGTTTGTGTGAACTAATGTGTATGAGTGGAGAGAGAATGATCAGCAGAGAACAGAAGAGTTAGTGATCAACTTGACTTGTGGGGATGGGGGGGTTGAAAAGGGGAGCAAAGGGGAATGAGTTTGTTGACATACGCAGTTAAAGGCTATGCTTGGGTGGGATTTAAATGGATTCCAGTTATCTTCAAAGGCTGACATATGGGTCTTTTTGTGAGAGTTATTTTTCCCATTAAATTGTACTCTGAAATTAGGTTGGTCCAGTGAGTGATGTGACAAGAATTCCTTGACTTCTAGTTCTGGAGGACTACTTTCTTAGCAACAGCTAGAGATTAGCAATGGATTTTTTAATTTGGATGTGATGTGAGCTTTGAAGTTATTGCCAAGGAGACAGAGTGGTTGCAGATGCTGGGATCCTGCAGCTCAGGGTGGTACAGAGTGTAGCAGTGACTGTAACCCATAAGGCGTGAACTGGATGACAGAACCAGATTGCGTTAAGATAAATATCTGTGCTACCTAAAGTGCATTGTGAACAGATATCTGTGTTGGCCAGTCCCATTTTAAACATTTTGCTTTGAGTGATGTGAGATCTGTGTATGACTTTATATCGTATAAACTGCTAGTTGGTGTTACCGGTCATGAACTATTGTAATTCATTATTATCAGGTTGTCCTAAAAGTTCCCTGAAAAGCCTTCAGTTAATTCAAAATGCTGCAGCTAGAGTGCTAACACTGAGTAGAAGGAGAGAGCATATCTCACCCATATTGGCCTCTCTTCATTGGCTTCCTGTTAATTCTAGAATAGAATTTAAAATTCTTCTTCTTACTTATAAGGTTTTGAATAATCAGGTCCCATCTTATCTTAGGGACCTCATAGTACCATATCACCCCAATAGAGCGCTTCGCTCTCAGACTGCAGGCTTACTTGTAGTTCCTAGGGTTTGTAAGAGTAGAATGGGAGGCAGAGCCTTCAGCTTTCAGGCTCCTCTCCTGTGGAACCAGCTCCCAATTCAGATCAGGGAGACAGACACCCTCTCTACTTTTAAGATTAGGCTTAAAACGTTCCTTTTTGCTAAAGCTTATAGTTAGGGCTGGATCAGGTGACCCTGAACCATCCCTTAGTTATGCTGCTATAGACTTAGACTGCTGGGGGGTTCCCATGATGCACTGAGTGTTTCTTTCTCTTTTTGCTCTGTATGCACCACTCTGCATTTAATCATTAGTGATTGATCTCTGCTCCCCTCCACAGCATGTCTTTTTCCTGGTTCTCTCCCTCAGCCCCAACCAGTCCCAGCAGAAGACTGCCCCTCCCTGAGCCTGGTTCTGCTGGAGGTTTCTTCCTGTTAAAAGGGAGTTTTTCCTTCCCACTGTTGCCAAGTGCTTGCTCACAGGGGGTCGTTTTGACCGTTGGGGTTTTTCCATAATTATTGTATGGCCTTGCCTTACAATATAAGGCGCCTTGGGGCAACTGTTTGTTGTGATTTGGCGCTATATAAATAAAATTGATTGAAATTGATTGATGGAGAAGGTGATTTTACAGATTTGTTCTCAAAAGTCGAGGTTGAGGGAGGGGGCGAGGTCATTTTTGCCAATTGGTTGTTGGAAGTGTTATTGTACTGTTTAAGTTGGAAGTAAGTGTAAGTAGCTGAGACTTTTTATGTGTGTGTGCTGTTGATTTTCATAAGTTTATAAATTAGCTGAGATGGTTGTAATAAGTTCTTCTTTAGATTATTTTTTTCTATTTTGATTGTTAATTTCATTTGTTTATATTGAAGACATTAGTCTCTCCCAAACCCATATTTCTGACATGAATTGATGATTCTCAAATAAGTGGTGGAAGTGTGTGATTGAAAGTTTCCTGGAATGATGGATATGGGTTCCATAAATAGAGAAGTAAGTCATCATCATACAACATGATTTTGTGTTTTGTGTGTGTGTGTGTGTGTGTGTGTGTGTGTGTGTGTGTGTGTGTGTGTGTGTGTGTGTGTGTGTGTGTGTGTGTGTGTGTGTGTGTGTGTGTGTGTGTGTGTGTGTGTGTGTGTGTGTGTGTGTAACCTGAATTCCTTGGAATTTACTGTTCTGACATATTGTTGCTTCGAGGGGATCAATGAAAATGGCATAAATGCAAGGTAGATGTGGGCATCCCTGTCTGGTCACCTGGTATAGTGTGAAACCTGGTGAAGTGATTCTGTTTGTGATAATGGTGACCCTGAGTGAGTGCACAGTGTTTTAATCCAGTGGCTAAATGACTCTCCAAACCCAAAATTGTGTAAAGTACTGAATCAAAAGAACCGGCTTACCTTATCAAAAGCCTTCTCTGCATCTAGTGCTATGATAATATTTTTCTGGTGGGTTTGTTGTGATATATTGATAAGATTAAAAAGTCTGCGGACATTATCTGTGGCATGTCTGTTTTTTATGAAGCCTGTCGAATCTGGGTGGTGACAGTCTCTATTCTAGTGTCTACTTCATTTGGTTCTGATGAGTTCAGGAACAATCATTACCCGAGGCCATCAAATATGGGCATCTGGTATTGCGAAGACTTTGCGTCTGTCTGTCTGTCCCTCTGTCTGTCCATCTGTCCGTCTGTGCTCAGCATAAGTCCAGTACTATTACTTCCAGAGTCTTCAAATTCACACGTAACATTCTTGGACACATTCAAACATGGCTAACCTTGATCTATTTTAAGAGGTATATTAAGAAGTTAAAAAGTCACATTGTGTTTGTCTGTTCCTTTTTTTTTTTTTTTTTAGCGGGGGTGACAGCCAGTCAGAGTAGAGCGGCACAGTGATGTCAGTGACTTGTATAGCCAGTTGAAAACAAAGTTTCATTTTTGTGTAACTATAACCTCTTTGTCATATATTATGTAAAAGCTAGTGAGAAATAAACACTTCGAAAACTGAAAATGCTATTTGTGTAACCTGATAACACCTCTGGAGTGATTTAAAAGACATTTTGCCATTTTGTCAGCGTGCACACTAACTTCAGCTAACTCAAAGCTATCTTCCATTCTTGTCTAAAGCTCATGTATGCACACATGCACACCCTCCTGCAGACGCCATTAAAACGTAAATATTGTGTATGATTTATTGATTGATTGATAGAGGGGCATTATTGAACATGTGCAAATTGTACGTAAGACAATAGGATCTTAATAAGTAATGTAAATAACAATAAATGTATAATTATATCTCATCGCATCTTCAACCGCTTTATCCGAGATCGGGTCGTGGGGGCAGCAGCTGTAGCAGGGGACCCCAGACTTCCTTTTCCCGGGCCACATTGACCACCTCTGACTGGGGGATTCCGAGGCGTTCCCAGGCCAATGTGGAGATATAATCTCTCCACCTAGTCCTGGGTCTTTGCCAGGGTCTCCTCCCAAATGGACGTGCCTGGAAAACCTCCCTAGGGAGGCACCCAGGACGCATCCTTACCATATGCCCAAACCACCTCAGCTGGCTCTTTTCAATGCGAAGGAGCAGCGGCTCTACTCCGAGCTCCCCACAGATGACTGAACTTCTCACCCTATCTCTAAGGGAGACACCAGCTACCCTCCTAAGGAAGCCCATTTCAGCCGCTTGTACCCGCGATCTAGTTTTTTAACCCTCATGAGCATAGGTGAGAGTAGGAACAAAGATTGACCAGTAGATCGAGAGCTTCGCCTTTTGGCTCAGCTCCCTTTTCATCACAACAGTACGGGAGAGCAAATGCAACACCGCACCTGCTGCACCAATTCTCCGGCCAATCTCATGCTCCATTGTCCCCTCACTCGTGAACAAGACCTGGAGGTACTTGAACTCCTTCACTTGGGGCAAGACCGTATTCCCTACCTGTAGTAGACAATCCATCGGTTTCCTGCTGAGAACCATGAACTCAGATTTTGAGGTGTTGATCCTCATCCCAGCCGCTTCACACAAGGCTACGGACTGATCCAGTGAGTCTGTGAGCAGATTTATAATAATTAATCATATATACAGTTGCATGTAAAAGTTTTGGCACCTCTGATGATTTACATGATTTTCCTTTATAAATCACTGGTTGTTTGGATCAGCAATTTCCGTTAAATATGTCATATAGCAGACAAACACAGTGATATTTGAGAAGCGAAATGAAGTTTGTAGGATTTACAGAAAGTGTGCAATAATTATTTAAACAAAATTGGGCAGGTGCATAAATTTGGGCACCCTAGTCATTTTATTGATTTGAATACATTTAGCACTAATTATTGGAACACAAAATTGGTTTGGTAAGCTCATTGACCCTTGACCTCCTTACACAGGTGAATCCAGTCATGAAAAAGGGCATTTAAGATGGCCATTTGCAAATGTTCCCCTCTTTGCATCTCTTCTAATGAGCGGCAACATGAGAGACTCTAAACAACTCTCAAATGACCTGAAAACAAAGATTGTTCAACATCATGATTTAGGTGAAGGAACACAGAGAGGAGATGGAAGACTTCAGGCACAGATCTAGTTAAGGCCCGAAGTGGCAGGCCAAGATAAATTGCAGATAAGCTGAAGCAAAGGATACCCACAGACCTGCTCCAAAGACCTACAGCATGATCTTGCTGCAGATAGTGTCTCTGTGCATCGTTCAAATATACAGCACACTTTGCACAAGGAGATACTGCAATGCAGAGGAAGCCTTTTCTCCATAAATGCCACAAACAGTCACTTGAGGTATGCTAAAGCACATTTGGACAAGCCAGCTTCATTTTGGAATGAGGTGCTGTGGACTGGTGAAACTAAAATTGAGTTATTTGGACAGAACAAGGGGCGGTATGCATGGCTGAAAAAGAACACAGCATTCCAAGAAAAACACTTGCTACCTACAGTAAAATTTGGAGGTGGTTCCATCATGCTATGGGGCTGTGTGGCCAGTGCAGGTACGGGGAATCTTGCTAAAGTTGAGGTTCACATGGATTCTAGTCAATATCAGAAGATTCCTGAGAACAATGTTCATTAATCAGTGAGAAAGTTGAAGTTGCGCCGGGCCTGGATCTTTCAACAAGACAATGACCCTAAACACTGCTCAAAATCTACTAAGGCATTCATGCAGAGGAACACGTACAGTGTTCAAGAATGGCCATCTCAGTCCCCAGACCTGAATATTACTGAAAATCTGTGGTGTGATTTTAAGCGGGTTGTACTTGCTTGGAAACCAACAAACCTGAGATGTTTTGTCAAGAAGAATGGTCCAAAATACCTTCAACCAGAATCCAGACTCTCACTGGAAGCTATAGGAAGCATTTAGAGGCTGTTATTTCTGCAAAAGGGGGATCTACTAAATTTTGATGTATTTTTTTTCTGTTGGTGTGCCCAAATTTATGCTCCTGCCTAATTTTCTTTAAAGAATTATTGTACACTTTCTGTAAATCCTATAAACTTCATTTCACTTCTCAAATTTCACTGTGTTTGTCTGCTATATGATATATTTAACTGAAATTGCTGATCCAGACTGATCCACTAGGCTTTTCAGGGAACTTTTAGGACAACCTGATAATAATGAATTACAATAGTCCAGCCTAGAGGAAATAAATGCATGAATTAGTTTTTCAGCATCACTCTGAGACAAGACCTTTCTAATTTTAGAGATATTGCGTAAATGCAAAAAAGCAGTCCTACATATTTGTTTAATATGCACTTTGAATGACATATCCTGATCAAAAATGACTCCAAGATTTCTCACAGTATTACTAGAGGTCAGGGTAATGCCATCCAGAGTAAGGATCTGATTAGACACCATGTTTCTAAGATTTGTGGGGCCAAGTACAATAACTTCAGTTTTATCTGGGTTTAAAAGCAGGAAATTAGAGGTCATCCATGTCTTTATGTCTGTAAGACAATCCTGCAGTTTAGCTAATTGGTGTGTGTCCTCTGGCTTCATGGATAGATAAAGCTGGGTATCATCTGCGTAACATTGAAAATTTAAACAATACCGTCTAATAATACTGCCTAAGGGAAGCATGTATAAAGTGAATAAAATTGGTCCTAGCACAGA
The DNA here is from genome assembly GCF_902500255.1 of Thalassophryne amazonica. NCBI lineage: Eukaryota > Metazoa > Chordata > Actinopteri > Batrachoidiformes > Batrachoididae > Thalassophryne > Thalassophryne amazonica. The sequence continues at coordinate 45,891,322 of NC_047103.1, read as the reverse complement.
ACCTTGTGGAACTCCATAATTAACTTTAGTCTGTGAAGAAGATTCCCCATTTACATGAACAAATTGTAATCTATTAGACAAATATGATTCAAACCACCGCAGCGCAGTGCCTTTAATACCGATGGCATGCTCTAATCTCTGTAATAAAATTTTATGGTCAACAGTATCAAAAGCAGCACTGAGGTCTAACAGAACAAGCACAGAGATGAGTCCACTGTCTGAGGCCATAAGAAGATCATTTGTAACCTTCACTAATGCTGTTTCTGTACTATGATGAATTCTAAAACCTGACTGAAACTCTTCAAATAGACCATTCCTCTGCAGATGATCAGTTAGCTGTTTTACAACTACCCTTTCAAGAATTTTTGAGAGAAAAGGAAGGTTGGAGATTGGCCTATAATTAGCTAAGATAGCTGGGTCAAGTGATGGCTTTTTAAGTAATGGTTTAATTACTGCCACCTTAAAAGCCTGTGGTACATAGCCAACTAACAAAGACAGATTGATCATATTTAAGATCGAAGCATTAAATAATGGTAGGGCTTCCTTGAGCAGCCTGGTAGGGATGGGGTCTAATAAACATGTTGATGGTTTGGATGAAGTAACTAATGAAAATAACTCAGACAGAACAATCGGAGAGAAAGAGTCTAACCAAATACCGGCATCACTGAAAGCAGCCAAAGATAACGATACATCTTTGGGATGGTTATGAGTAATTTTTTCTCTAATAGTTAAAATTTTGTTAGCAAAGAAAGTCATGAAGTCATTACTTGTTAAAGTTAATGGAATACTCAGCTCAATAGAGCTCTGACTCTTTGTCAGCCTGGCTACAGTGCTGAAAAGAAACCTGGGGTTGTTCTTATTTTCTTCAATTAGTGATGAGTAGAAAGATGTCCTAGCTTTACGGAGGGCTTTTTTATAGAGCAACAGACTCTTTTTCCAGGCTAAGTGAAGATCTTCTAAATTAGTGAGACGCCATTTCCTCTCCAACTTACGGGTTATCTGCTTTAAGCTACGAGTTTGTGAGTTATACCACGGAGTCAGGCACTTCTGATTTAAAGCTCTCTTTTTCAGAGGAGCTACAGCATCCAAAGTTGTCTTCAATGAGGATGTAAAACTATTGACGAGATACTCTATCTCCCTTACAGAGTTTAGGTAGCTACTCTGCACTGTGTTGTTATATGGCATTAGAGAACATAAAGAAGGAATCATATCCTTAAACCTAGTTACAGCGCTTTCTGAAAGACTTCTAGTGTAATGAAACTTATTCCCCACTGCTGGGTAGTCCATCAGAGTAAATGTAAATGTTATTAAGAAATGATCAGACAGAAGGGAGTTTTCAGGGAATACTGTTAAGTCTTCTATTTCCATACCATAAGTCAGAACAAGATCTAAGGTATGATTAAAGTGGTGGGTGGACTCATTTACATTTTGAGCAAAGCCAATAGAGTCTAATAATAGATTAAATGCAGTGTTGAGGCTGTCATTCTCAGCATCTGTGTGGATGTTAAAATCGCCCACTATAATTATCTTATCTGAGCTAAGCACTAAGTCAGACAAAAGGTCTGAAAATTCACAGAGAAACTCACAGTAACGACCAGGTGGACGATAGATAATAACAAATAAAACTGGTTTTTGGGACTTCCAATTTGGATGGACAAGACTAAGAGTCAAGCTTTCAAATGAATTAAAGCTCTGTCTGGGTTTTTGATTAATTAATAAGCTGGAATGGAAGATTGCTGCTAATCCTCCGCCCCGGCCCGTGCTACGAGCATTCTGACAGTTAGTGTGACTCGGGGGTGTTGACTCATTTAAACTAACATATTCATCCTGCTGTAACCAGGTTTCTGTAAGGCAGAATAAATCAATATGTTGATCAATTATTATATCATTTACCAACAGGGACTTAGAAGAGAGAGACCTAATGTTTAATAGACCACATTTAACTGTTTTAGTCTGTGGTGCAGTTGAAGGTGCTATATTATTTTTTCTTTTTGAATTTTTATGCTTAAATAGATTTTTGCTGGTTGTTGGTGGTCTGGGAGCAGGCACCGTCTCTACAGGGATGGGGTAATGAGGAGATGGCAGGGGGAGAGAAGCTGCAGAGAGGTGTGTAAGACTACAACTCTGCTTCCTGGTCCCAACCCTGGATAGTCACGGTTTGGAGGATTTAAGAAAATTGGCCAGATTTCTAGAAATGAGAGCTGCTCCATCCAAAGTGGGATGGATGCCGTCTCTCCTAACAAGACCAGGTTTTCCCCAGAAGCTTTGCCAATTATCTATGAAGCCCACCTCATTTTTTGGACACCACTCAGACAGCCAGCAATTCAAGGAGAACATGCGGCTAAACATGTCACTCCCGGTCCGATTGGGGAGGGGCCCAGTCGGCCTGCTTTCCCGGCTGCTCGGGATCTGCCAGAGGGAAACTAATGGCGGCTAAGCTACCTTGGTCCGCACCGACTACAGGGGCCTGGCTAACTGTAGAATTTTCCACGGTGCGGAGCCGAGTCTCCAATTCGCCCAGCCTGGCCTCCAAAGCTACGAATAAGCTACACTTATTACAAGTACCATTACTGCTAAAGGAGGCCGAGGAATAACTAAACATTTCACACCCAGAGCAGAAAAGTGCGGGAGAGACAGGAGAAGCCACCATGCTAAACCGGCTAAGAGCTAGTAGCTGCGCTAAGCTAGCGGATTCCTAAAGACACACAAAGTGAATAATGTGTAAATAATTTAGAGGTGATTCAGCAGAGGGAGTGCTTTAGTTAAGGCACGTGAAGATTACACTGTGAAGCAAATCGTAATCTAGTTAACTAGATCAATCTAACTGCGCAGATTAAACAGCTAACAGATACAGCAAAACACCGCTGTGCTCCGGAACAGGAAGTGATACAATACCGCAGTGAGAGCCAACCACCAGTAGAGGCAAGCCTTTGCAGGCAGTTTTTGAGTTACATAAGTTGCATATTTCTAACTACCCATACATTTAAGGGTTAATAAGGACGGAATGATTTTTGTTTTGAACAACTATTACTTGAGAATGCTGTGCAATGCAGATTTTACTGCCACAGAAACAAATAGGATACGGTGCATCGGGAAAGTATTCACAGCGCTTCTTTTGTTTTGTTACAGCTTTATTCCAGAATGGATTAAATTCATTTTTTCAGCAAAATTCTACACACAATACCCCAGTAACAATGTGAAAAGGTTGTCTTTTTTCTTTTTCTTTTTTTTTTTTTTAGATTTTTGCACGTTTATTTAAAAAAACATTAAGTATTCACAGCCTTTGCCATGGAGCTCAAAATTGAGCTCAGGTCCACCCTGTTTCCACTGATCATCCTTGAGATGTTTCTACATCTTAATTGGAGTCCACCTGTGTTCAGTTGATTGGACATGATTTGGAAAGGCACACACCTGCCTACATATAAGGTCCCACAGTTGACAGTGTATGTCACAGCACAAACCAATCAGGCCTGTATGGTAGAGTGGCCAGACAGAAGCCACTCCATAAAAGGCACATGGCAGCCCACCTGGAGTTTGCCAAAAGGCACATGAAGGACTGTCAGACCATGAGAAACAAAATTCCCTGCTCTGATGAGACAAAGATTGAATTCTTTGGTATGAATGCCAGACATCATGTTTGGAGGAAGCCAGGCACCATCCCTACAGTGAAGCACGGTGGTGGCACCATCATGCTGTGGGGATGTTCTTCAGTGGCAGGAACTGGGAGACTAGTCAGGATTGAGGGAAAGATGAATGCAGCAATGTACAGACATATCCTGGATGAAAACCTGTTCCAGAGCGCTCTTGACCTCAGACTGGGGTGACGGTTCATCTTTCAGCAGGACAATGACCCTAACCACACAGCCAAGATATCAAAGGAGTGGCTTCAGGACAACTCTGAATGTCCTTGAGTGGCCCAGACAGAGCCCAGACCTGAATCTGACTGAACATCTCTGGAGAGATCTGAAACTTGCTGTGCACTGATGCTCCCCATCCAACCTGATGGAGCTTGAGATGTGCTGGAAAGAGGAATGGGCAAAACTGCCCAAGCTTGTGGCATCATAGGCTGTAATTGCTGCTACGTATAGGTGTAACGATACATAAAAATCATGGTTCGGTACGTACCTCGGTTTTGAAGTCACAGTTCGGTTAATTTTCGGTACAGTATGGGAACAAAATGCAAAACCTAAATTTACTTGTTGTTTAAACCAACAATTTATTGTAAATTATACAAACAGGAAAATAAAATAATTACAAAGTGCTGCCTGGTAAATAAATAAATGACAAATCAAATAAATGACAAATGTATGAAATATTATCAAAAAAAAAAATAGCACCACAACGGTTCCACCATGAAGCCCTGTACAATTTTATTCAACCTTCATATTTTTTTGCCAGAAAAATTAACATGACCAAAACTGTCACACTCTATAAGGGATTTTTTAAAGAGAATTAATGTTAAAGAATCCCTTTACTTTTGTACAATTTATTTTATTTTCTATCCCTTTCTATTAACTGTTTAATGTTTGCTAATATATCTTTTTAAATAATGTTTTGAAAACAAAAACATTGTGGGAGAGGTAAAAAGTGAGTAAATCATCTTTAAAATATTTAGAACCACAAACTTGATTCTTGGTTTGTTTATTTATTTTGCCATTAAAATTGGTCATCATTGGCATTGGCAGAACCATTTATGAACATTAATACACATATATGCAATTTATTCTTGCAAGACAGAAGGTATGTAGTGCATGAGTGAACGTGGTGTGCATGTGTGACCCCCATCCACCCTTCCCGATCAGCCTACAACATCCTACTCAAAGCCAACTGACAGCTTCTGTCAGGAAGGGCCGACCACCAAAACAATGCAAAGACAGACAAGAAGGAAAGACAAGTGGTGAAGGCAATAACTGTGAAGTGAGACACCGAGGAGACGGGGCCCCAACCATACAACATACCAGGACAAACAACCACACATGAACAAACAGTGACAGCAACAGTCTGCTGTCTAATTAGTGAGCATCCATACCCTAATCTAGGACACCAGAGTCTTGATCCCCTTGAAAGCACCCAAAACCGAATTGTGGTGACAGCCACAAACATGCAACCATCCACACACAGAGACCCAGATCATAGCTAAATATCCGATCACTACTGTGACTAGTGTGTTGGGCCAAGACAAAAGTACAGAACCTTACCATATGACATGGACCACTCCAGCAGAAGCCATGTGGCCAGCTGCGAGCAACAACGGAAATGGGTCCAGGGTGCAGGGCCCCAGGAGAAACCACAAGAAAAAGGGCAGCGGAAGCAGCACAGCGAACCAACAGGGGAGCAGCCCGGCAGCGCCGGAACACATCCCCGACAGCACCACCCCCACGGAGGCACAGGGAGCAGCCCCATACCCAAGGGAAGCATGAAGGGCGCCGGCATAAGCCTACAAATAGGGGGCCCCATAACCACACCACTAGGGCCCCGGCCCCCGAAGGCGGGAGCGAGCGGCGGCAAACACGGGGGTCAAAGGAGCCACCGCAAACAAATCTAAAGCATCGGCAGGGACCACTGAGCCATACGAGGGTGGGGCCCGACCCCCAGACAACAGGCGAGGCCCAACCCCTGGGGCCAGGAGGCACACAAGGCCCCCCCAACGCCCAAGTCCCCCCAGCATAGCTAGCAGGACCCCTCCAAACTCCCCCCAGCCCCCAATCCACCCCCCCACCCCAGACACCGAAGCCCAAGATCAGAAGACCACCCAAGCAAGGTGGGGCACCACCCCATGGAGACCACGGCCCCCAATCCCCCAGCAGCCATCGGCTCCCCAGTGCCAACACCCGCGCCCCACTGTCACCACCCTCAGTGCTTTACGGCTGCTGCAGGTTGCAGAGGAGGACAGTGAGACCCGCTGCCGCTCAGTGACAACAAAGACTTTCACTTTCAGTTGCCAAACATGAGAAAAGTCTCCAGTAAGCCAGGAAAAGTAGCTATATTTGTCGCTAGTCCCTTTCGAGAAAATAAAGTTGTCAAGAGGGTTTGGAAAGCCGCCAGATTTAGCGAGAAAGTCGCTAAGTTGGCAACACTGAATGTAAACACACGCAACGCAAACTCACACGTGAACATAAAGTAACGAACCGAACGTCCCATACCGAAACAGTTCAGTACAAATACATGTACCGATACACCCTTACTGATAAGCGTGCAGCAAGTACAGTATTGAGCAATGTGTGTGAATACTTATGGATATGAGATTTCTTAGTTTTTTATTTTTAATAAATTTGCAAAGATAAAAATTACTTTTTCATGTTTTCATTATGTTTGTGAGTAGAAGGAGAAATTAATTTATTCAGTTTCAGAATAAGGCTGTAACATAAAATGTGGAAAAAGTTAAGCGCTGTGAATACTTTCTGGATGCACCCTACAGACATGATAATTACGGTGCTAGGTTGCATAAATTTTTCTGACAGCCATAATATGTTTTGTTGGCCCAGATATGTTAAGGATCTTTCTAACTGTGTTTGCTTCAGAATGCTTGATGGCAGAGATTTCATATTCATTCATATTTATAATGTGTACAGTTCTGTATATGAGGCTAGTACTAATATGATGACATGCACAAATATGATAATTAGATTACTAATTTGCATACACTTTTCCAATACTTATGTGCATTGAGTAAAACACTTCATATTTGTAGTGTACCTATATTGCATTGACAGAGATAATGCCCATCTGTCCATTTTCTCTAACCACTGACTCCAATTAAGGGTCATGAGTGGACTGGAGCCTATCTCAGCAAACATAGTGTGTGTGGCTAGGTACACCCTGGACAGGATGCCAGTCTATTGCAGGGCCAGAGAAAATATATGATGACATTATTGCTTTCATCTCTCTTATTTATTTACAGAGTATTTAATATTTACATTTAGGTACATAAGTATTTGAACACACAGCCACCCTAACTTGTGTGCAGTTGATCTTGTCAGCTCTCAGAAGTGGAGCAGAGTATGTCCTGATCAGTACTTAGGCTTTGGCTGGGACACAGCTTGAAATTATCAGGAGCTCTACGTGCGTGCGTGCGTGTGTAACCCTGTGCCAAATCCCAGCACAGATCTGGACTGGATCCGCTGTGGTAATCCTGGACAGCAGATGACACTCATCAGTTTATCAGTTTAGCATCATAAAAGATAACTTTTCAGTTATCGGATTAATGGTTATCGAAACTAATCTTTTTGTTAGCTGTGCCCACCACTGGTTATAGTTGATCGGATCAACACTAGGATCCCTTAAGAAACAAGCTTTCATTCCAGTAAATTTGGTCTATTTGAAAATAACACTTGTTGTACATTAAAATCCAAACATTTGAAAAGTTCAACATATTTAAGCTGCACAAACGGGTGAAAAGTGGAATGGAAATTGGAAAAATTCTGGCGAGAAATCAATGAAAATTGCGCACATGCGTGGCGTCAGCGTTATATTATATATTACATTCGATGTGCCAATTCATGCAGATTGATGTGTACTATGAAGCTGCCTTTCCATTTCCTTATCCTTCCTACTTGTATTGAGGGCAGCAGCAGAGACAGACTGGCTTCCTGCGTTGTCGGTGGGATTCAGCACAGCCTCACATGTGCTGGCCATAACATAACAATTAATAATTTAATTAATTATAAATAATTAATTAACAAACAAGCACAAGAATTATGTTGATCCATTTACATATTGCAAATTATTCTTGATAATCTATTTAATCTAGTAAAAAAAGTAATCTGCTCTTGACTTGTATCTTTTCCCCCACGTTTTTAGACATGTAAGACTTGTGTAGACTGCAGGTAAACACTTATAACTTTTCATTTTATCAAAATATCAACTTTTTCAATGTTGATAAAAGAAGAATACCCTCAAAATATATTACATGTCACAAATGTTATTGCAGTTCACATCCATTTTTAAATTCCTTTTTTTACTTTTATATGCTGTTGTAGCAAGTACCATAATCATCATCAAGCTTTACGTGTTTTTCTTGTCTATAGGGCAGATGTAGAGGACATAATTTACAATAAGTTGTCTCCATGCATGTTGTCCATTCATTGCTGCCCTGCCAGTTTCCATGACTCCTTGCAAAGTGATCTTCCAAAAGGGAACTTAATTTAATTGCAATGAGAACAATGATTAGATGGAGCTCACCAACACAACTATCACCTCAAAAAGACTATAAACATGCCCTTTATGCTGTGAAAGAAAAGTAATTTGCTTTGAATTTGTGAAACCTACAAACTAAAAAAGGATAGGTTTCAATGTCAGAATCCTTGGAAAAATACAAAGAGATGTCATAATGTTGAGAAATTGGCAGAATGCTAAATATTTATGCCTTTTATGTGCAATCATGTACTAGCATACCAAAATTAACAACATTGGGCCAATTTTGTTGCAGTTGAAAAGTTTTCCTGACTTCTTGACTTGCAGAAGTTATAATTAAAAGCTTGCAAACTATCAAGGCTGTCGGACAAAGAAGGTTGGAGACAAATGCAGGACTCAACAACGTAGCTCTGGTTCAATGAGGCATTTACTGAAAGGTTCAGCGGGGTTTGGTACATGGAAAGGCAGTCCAAGAGAAGCAGACAAATCAAAAACATCAGGTAATGGCGTGGTCGATATAACAGGCAGGTGGTCAAAACACAACGTGGAAACAGGACTTAGAATGAACAAGGAACAGAGGTAGAAGCGATAGCACAGGGCACAATGATCAGGCGAAAAACCAGTGCAACCAGTGGTGCTTAAATACCCCCAGTGATAAGCTGTAGACAGGAAACACGTGTGGAAAGATCTAGAACAGGGCGTGACCCAACCAGAGTGAAACGCCCCCACCAAGCTCGAAGAAAGGTAGACAAGACAAATGGGGACCAGAAAACCCAAGCAAGACACACCCAGCCAGAAAAATAACATAATCCAAAAACAAAACCC